>NC_065446.1:57049590-57700840 GCF_917563875.1 Diabrotica virgifera virgifera
CGGATTCGTACACTTACTTAGGAACAACAGTTAATTCAAGGTTGGATCAAGCGAAGGAGATACGTATAAGAATAGAAAAAGCAAGAGCAGTGTTCACTAGCATGAAGGAAATTTTCACCTTTAACAGCCTCACCCTAGCTCTCAAAATCCGACTTCTCAAATGTTATCTATTTCCGGTTTTGTTATATGGAATCGAGACGTGCACAATGACCTCAACATTAATGAAAAAAGTAGAGGCCTTCGAAATATGGGCTTACCGACGTACACTTCGCGTCAAAAAAAACTGGTACAAGTCTTATAACCGAAAATCGTGTTTTTCTAGTTGTGTAAATTGGTCTTGCCACATGTGTCATTCTTATTTCTAGGCAACGTTGCCAGTTCAACTAAAATATTATATCAAACCAGGTAAAAGCAGGGCTGTGCGGCAGACCGCAAGTTTTTAGTAGATTTACTAAAAATTAAAACAACATCGAGTTGTTTTAATTCTCGATTTATTCTCGATTAGTCAGTCACATTTATTTAAACATGCATCCTTAAAAATTCTCTTATTAATTTTGTAATATTCCATCATCTCAATTAAGTACCCATAAATTAATTCGTGTTCTATTATAATTTATGACAGATATGACAGATAATAACTCTAGACATGACATTAAATTATTATGTTTAATTTAAAATCGAGAAATGTAAAGGGTTTCTCGTAAAGTTGTGAGATACTAATAAATAAAACGCACTGGAAAAATTAAAATTTGAAATTAATACAAAATGAATAACTTTTACAGTGAACAAGTGTTGAACTTAAATATTATGTATTACAATAAAATTCGAAACTGCTGAAATATTAAGCACATAGGGGGAAAATGTCGCCTGTCAAAATGTTTAATGTGTTTTATTAAATGTATGCATTTTTTTCGAATCATGAGAAATATAATAAGAATTTTTCACAGAAGTACGCCAAAGTTAGGCCACACACATTACCATAATGTGTATCGGTTGCGTTTGGTCACAGTGAAGTTATTATAAATATTGACAATTTGAACTGTCAAAATTTTTATTTTATCATTTCTTGTTTAAAAAATAATAAAATTGATAAGATAGCCTCAGTTGAGGAGAAAGTAATAATATAAAGATGTTTTATTCAGTCAATAGTGTGCACACAATCAGGTAAATAATAACGTGGGCCTAACTTTTACACACATGCCTACTGTGGCAAATGTAGGTATTTTTCAAAATGTTGGAATGTGTTTAAATCCTAGAACAATTTTAGCTTTTGTTTTTAATACAGATTTTAATCCCCTACAAATAGCTTCTCATGACTTTTGTTGTAAAATGATTAGGGAAGCAGGAATTTAACAGTTTATAATTTTACATTGAGTTACCTATGGCCCGTTTTACGATTCACCACCATGATTTTTGAACTTTATTTTTTGTATTTAGATTTAGTGCAATTCCATTATCTGTGCTGGCAACAACGCCGTGATTCACGAGCCATTGTGTCCAGTCTGAAGACAGGTTTACATTGGGAAAAAAAGTGTACCAGTTTTTTTTGACGCGAAGTGTATATTACGTATATATCCTAGAATGAGCACATGACCAACGAGGAGACACCTTTAAAGATATTTTAGCAAAGCGTATCTTAATCCTATTATAAAGTCATTTGTATTTAAGTAGTATTCTTAAATTTCGAGAGGTGAACATACTGAATAGCAGCTATAATAATTAAAAATTCTACCTGGGCCGAAAACTTAACCACACCATTCAAATACAAATGACTTTGTAATAAGCTTAAGATTAAGGTTTTTTCCAAAATATTTTGGTAGCTACTATACTACACCGGATAAATAAGAAGAGAGAGGTAGGAATAACTGTAAAGAAAATAAAGTTAGAATACTTGGGTCACGTTATGAGGTACAGTAAATATAGAGTACTACAGCTAATTATCCAAGGGGAAATAGACAGCAGAAGGGGTCCAGGGAGGAGAAGACACTCGTGGCTCCAATACTTGCGGCAATGGTTGCCTTGCAAATTGTAGAAGCCTCGGAGGTGTTACCAGGGAAGGGTCCAATTGTTTTCAATCTGGTAGGATATAGAGTAACATTTTTGGATGTTGTTTTATGTGCTATTAGATTAAAAACTTAGTTTTTTGCTAGCAGTTGCCGCTAGGGCGTCCCTGCCATTTCGTTCGTTGAAATCCGTGACTTGGGTCACCTGATGAGAGCCTAATAAGTTTCGAAACCGGTAGAGGTGCTTGCTGCACTCTCTGATTGAACTGGAATGATGGTGCGGCTGTAGTTTCGTGTTGCAACGAAATTGAAAATGGTTATTCATTTTTAATTTAATTTTAATTAACAGGCATAGCATAGCAAATTACTAAAAAGATGGCACAGAAGTTCGAATTTAGGGTTACAGAAGTAACTGAGAAGAATACTATATTACAATCACAATAAAGATTCACTAGAAATAAACAAACCAAGACACATTGAATGTTACTAGGAGCACTCCCAGATCATAATTTACAATGTACATACATACATTGTAAATCTCAAATCATGATTTACAAAGTTTATACATTGTAAATCATGATTCGGCAGTGCTCCTCGTAACATTCAACGTGTCTTGGTTAGTTTATTTCTAGTGCATCTTTATTGTGATTTTAATAAAAACACAATGGAGTAAATTTATTAGCACCTATTATTGAAACAGAAAAGAAGAAGAGGAAATTTAGTTTCTAAGAGAAAATGTGGTTTTATACAATTCCGGATGTTTAGTCATTCAAAATTTATATTACATGAAAAAAGGGTCAATACTCACAATCTTTGTTTTGTTGTTAAATAAAGCGACCGGTTTAAGGCTTACAATTTATGTCTCATCTTCAGGCCCAGTGTAAGAGTTTTTTTTTATAAAAAACTTAAAATCTAAAAGTACAAAATAGACGGTTACCAATAAATAACATAACAAACCAGGGTCAAATATTAAAATTAGAGTTAGATCGTAGAATTAGAATTAAAAATTAAGCCAACAACTAAAACATTATTATAGTGAAGTATAGACTGGATTCTTCATTGTGCATATGGACAGTAGCATTTTAAGATTGCATCCAGTCTGATGATAACTGTAGTGTAAAGTATTCGTTGTGACAATATTATTAAGAGGTAGGTGGTAAATAAGATAAAATAAAACTTACATATTACTCTTGTCTAATTAGCAAAATACAAGGAAAAGTTATTTACCAGCAATTTTATTGCTGGAATCGAATCTTATTATTCTATATATTATTCTATCTAATAATAGGGGCAGGCAAAGTCCGCAGATAACGTGCTACTTTTTTTATAAACAAAATGGCGCCTGAAAATCTTGTTTTTTTATCAATTTTTGCTCTATCAAACATTACCATCCTAATATTTATATCTTCGCCGTACATGCCGGTCAAATTTGACCGGTTGTATCTCAGGAACCACTCATCACAATTAAACGTTTTATCTTTTAGAAACGGAAAATTGAGAAAAGAAGAGAAAAAATCTGTCTACTCACCTAACATTTATTGATCTGGAAAAAGCCTACGACACGGTACCTTTAAAGAAACTCTTTGAAATTTTGACCACGATAGGCATAAGCGAAGCATATGTGCGAGCAATTCAAAATATGTATCAAAATCCTAAAAGTTGTATTAAACAGGGAAAATCTATGTCGAAACTATTCCCTGTTACAAAAGGTTTAAGGCAAGGGTGCTGCTTATCGCCAACACTATTTAAAATATGCATCCAGAAAGCTCTGGAGCAATGGAGGAAAACAGTTGCTGGGATGGGAATAATGATTGAAGAAAACTGCTTAACAACTTTGTTTTTTGCTGATGACCGAGTAATTCTTGCCAACGATGAACATGATATGGATTATATGCTAAGAAAGTTACAGATCGAATATGAAAAATGGGGCCTATGTATGAACATGGAGAAAACGGAATATTTGAGAATAGGAGAGGAAACCGAAGATCCGGAATTAGAGTTAAGAAATATAAGGAATATAGATATTTAGGAAGCATAATATCAGAAAAAGGAACTACAAAAAGGGACATACAGCATAGGATACAGCAAGGAAGGAAAGCAACTTGTATTTTAAATGGTCTACTATGGTCTAACAAGGTGAAGCTGAACACAAAGTTAACAATCTACAGAACAATTGTGGAACCTTTTATAACTTATGGAGCAGAGTGTTGGCAACTCACAGGAAAGGAAAGAAAAAATATAGAAGTAGCAAAAATGGATTACTTACGTAGAGCATGCAGAGTATCTAGATTAGAACATATACCAAATGAGGAAAAAAGACGACGGACAAAGAGTTTATATTCCACGGTTGACCATATAGAAACAAAGAAATTGCTATGGTATGGTCATGTTATGAGGATGTCAGAGGAAAGATGGCCAAAAAGAGCATTAAATTACTCACCCATAAATAGAAGAAGAAGAGGAAGGCCTACAGAAACATGGAAGAAAGGCATAGAGCAGTCTATGGCAGATAGAGCTATTGACGAAAACGAATGGGAGGATAGAAAACGATGGCGAGCGAAATGTGGGATGCGAAGGAGACCGTAGGAACCCCACTACTTATATATATATATATATATATATATATATATATATATATATATATATATATATATATATATATATATATATCTTTTAGAAAATCCGTGCTGCCGCATTCTTTTCAATACCGTTTTCATAATTTAATTTAATTTAATATTTTTCGAGATATTCTATTTGTTTTTAGGCCAAAAAATTGTTTATAAATTTAAAATATTTCTGGGGCAGCTTAAATAGTCAAATTTTATTTCTCTAAAGTACATTAGATAGGTATTCGCGGTGTGCAAGTACTTGGAGGGGATACGAGAAACGATCGTGCGCGAATAGCGGAGAAATATTGTAACTTTCTTAAATAATTCATATTGTCAATTGAAATTGTCAAATTGACGTACATTTCATTCCTATTGTCATTGAAGAAGAAAAATTACATATTGCTCCACAATATTGATATGATATGCAATTATTATAACGAGCGATCCACAATTATTGGGATCAAAGCTAGCCGTGCAAAAAATTACGTATGTCTTGTTTTAATCTGAATTTATATCATTGGTTTATCAATTAATGTTGATTAACATTATAAAACATAAAAAATCAGTCAAAACCTTTAACACAGAACTTTAATCAAAAATAAAAAGAATTAACAAAATTATAAATCAATAATAAATAAAATCAAACAAGATGCTGTATATGTCCAACACCAACATCTCTACATAACCTAACTTTTCTTGTTAAGTTGACGTACACTGCAAAGTTGACGTAAACTGGAAAGTATATCTGAATTAAGAATAGACATGCACTGTATAGCTATCTCTGTCGTTCAGAGCCACCTGTGGTGACAATAATTTTGGATAACACGTTATAAAGGTAAATTTAATTAATTGTATTTTGCTTGCAGTACTGCATTTTAATAACGAATTGTATTTACTACATACAATTGTTTACGTTTTAATAACATAACCTGAATCTTAATTTTTCTTCTTATTATTTTTTTGGACTATGACAATTATCCAGTAACCAGGACTAATATAATTGGCCAATATAATTAAAAGTGCGAATAATGTTGCTGAGCGTAGAAACCAGGTGTCGCTTTGCCGAATTTGCACGGTCCCAATAGTGCCTTTTTATACAAAAATCATAGTTATTCTTATGCATCCTAATTATTATGGTGATCATAGCGACCGTAAAGTTTTAATTAACAATTTAAGTGTTGCTGAACTGTTCATTCAACTTCCATCGGCTTCTGGAAATATAATCTATACCAAAAGAGCTTTTATATCACAAAGTTATTTAATTATTAATTATTAATAAATAATTACTTACTTAAAATTTTAGTTGAAATTAAAGATTCTGTTGGAAAACCCGCATTTTCCGAGGAAAATTTTCGTCGAAGTAAATCAAAAAAGCATGTCTCTATGCATAATTTAATTACGGTTAATTTTTATTTGAGTGATTTTGGTGTAAAGTTAAAATCTTTGGAGTTAAAGAGCAAAAATTGAAAAAAACACGATTTTTGGGAGCCATTTTGTTTCTTAAAAAAGTAGCACACTATCTGCGGACTTTGCACACCTATATTAAATATAGAATCATAAGATTCGATTCCAGCAATAAAATTGTTGGTAAATCACTTTTCCCAAAAATGGCTTATTTTCCGATAATCTGCGCAGACTATATATCAGTTATGAGAAGTTTTCCGTTAACATCAGAGGCACCGTTTGTCTTCATCCCTTCCATAGGACACTATCTATTTAAGATCTAAATTATCTAATTTATCTTATTTTTTACTTAAATAGATAGTGTCCTAAGGAAGGGATAAAGACAGACTGTGCCTCTGATGTTAGCGGAAAACTTCTCATAATTGATATGTGAGTTTTATTTTATCTTATTTACCACCTACCTCTTAATACTATTATCACAACGACTAAAAAGCGGCAGTTTCACATAGCAGTTCACTGTTATCACAGCGACTGTTAGGTAGGCGCGGTTTGACTGTCACCTTTTCTTCGTTGTGAATCATGCCACTTCGATCGCAGTAGATTGATATAAGAATTACTGCGATAAGTAGAAATAATTCTAATTTTGCTATCGCAGTAACTTATTTATAAAACAAAAATGGCGAAATCTGGCGAAAACACATTGGATTCTCGGACGAAAAAAAATGTTTTTGTTCATTTAAGAGAAAGGATGCAATTGCAAAAATTGCGGAAAAGGTGGGTATAGATTATAGATAAAGAAACCATAAAAAGAAGATAGCATCCATAATAAGAGCAACGTATCTACTAGAAAAAAAAGAAAATTCATGATTGCCAACCAACAGAAATGAGCACAGATGATTATTTACTGTCCAACAGTGCCATGGTTTTAATGGTTCTGTTAATAAATCATTTTCTATGTCAAAGCCACTGGCGAAGCGTCCATGTAACCACTGTTACCATTGGTAACAGTTAAAAATCTTGCAAATAAATATTTTATGACTACTATGAAATAATTCCATTTATATTTTTTACCAACAGAAATATTTGTTAATACGTAGTACCTACCAAATTCAGTAAACAGCCAATTAGACGCACGAAAATATTGGCGAGATTACATGTGAATACATTTGAATCCGTTGCAGGGTTGCACGTTATTATATTCCGTTACCACTTCTAGTTCTGGTAACGAAAGATGATTCTCGCTATCGGTCGAGACTGAAAATTTTGAGGGAATGACGGCTCCAGAGACGGGCACGGGCACGCTGTGTATATCAGTATTGTCACCATTTTACAATATGGTAACGTTAGTTTAGTAGCTATAGGTGCATTTGAATTTGAACATGGAAGAATGTTGCTGCGTAATCGATTAACTACTTGAAAATTCATTATCCTTGTATATTTTTTTTATATATAATTTTGAAGAAAAAAATGAAATTATTGAAAATAGAAGATTTAAAATATATAAACACTAGTTTTCAAAATATGTTCTGTTCCCTACTTGTTTATTTTTGATGTTAATTTTATTGTAGAATAATCTGTTTAGTTTGTTTATTATTTATTGTTATACCTATTACATGCATATAATACATGTATACATAATTACAAAAACTTATATTTGGGAGGTTCAAAATAATTGTTATCTACTTTGTATGTCATATTATGTATAAGTTTTTAGTTTGTGAAAACCGTCATTATAGACAGCAGTGCGTGAAGGGTTTAAAGTGTGCGTGAAGTAACAATGTATTTTAAATGGGATTTACTTTTTCGCACACTTTCAATGGGTTTTTTGGCACACTTTCATATAATCAAGTATCCTTAACTTTCGCGTTGTCATATTTATGACAATATGAGCAATGACTTACAATAGGGTAGCCGAACGTCCCGAAAAAATGATATTTTCCCGTTTTTTAACGATTTGTCTCGGTGTCCCGAAAAAGTCTCTCGGGACGCCTAAATGTCTCGTATTTTGTCTTCAATTTCAATTATTTCTTCAATTTCGGCATTTGTTTTCATTATTATTTCTCCCTCTCTTATTACATTGTGGTCCAGTATTGTTTTCATTATTGTTCGTTCAAATTTCGGAATGCTATGTTCCTCTTTCTTATTAATCGTCGTTGTTTCCATCCCATATGTATCAACAGGTCTTATTAAGGTATTATATTATTTCATATTATACTTGTCTTGTTTCTCAACAGATTTCTAATCATTCCATATGTTTTTCTGCCTTTCAGAATCCTTTCCTCTGTTCTCTCTTTTCCGGTTTTCCATATTGTTACTCCCAAGTAGCTAAAGGTGGATACAAGTTTGTCCTCCTTATGTATTACTTTCAATATCAGATTAAATAATAGTGTCGGGAAGACAGAGTCACCTTATTTCACTCATTTATTTACATTTATCTCCTTAGAAGTTGTTCGTTGAAACTGATCCTTGCTTTGGTGTTCTTTAGGCTTACTGTTAGTATAATTTGTCTTAATATTTCTGGGATTCCAACATTCTCTATCTCCTCCATCATTTTCGTCCGATTGATTATATCAAAAGCGCTTTTAAAATCTATGAATATTCGGGGAATTTCTCTGTTGTATTCTCTAGATTTTTGAATTATTTGTTTCACTGTATGTGTGAAATTGTGAAATTAATCATCGACCTCCTTGGTCTGAATCCATTCTGGTATTCTCCTAATATTCGTTCAGCGCATTATTTAAGTCTCATGTTTAGTATGTTTGCTAGAATGTTATATGTGGTGTTTAATAAAGTTATTGCTCTTTAATTCTGGCACTCCTCCCGATCTCCTTTATTTTTCATATATTATAGGTACTATAATACCTGTGTTCCAATCGTCTGGTAGTCAGTTTTGTCCATAATTTGTTGTATTAGTTGGTTTATTTCTTTATGTAATTCTCTTCCTCCGTATTTTTTTAATTCAACTACTTTTTCATCTTCTCCTGCTGCTTTTCCGTTTCCTAGGTTTTTAATATTTGTTTTTGTACTTCTTCTGCTGTGAAAATTTCGACTTCGTCGTTATCTTCTACAGTTTTATTTCTTCATCGCAGTGTGCTTCCTTCTTCATAGTGAATAGCATTTTTTCGTAATATTCTTCCCATATTTTTCTGATCTGTTTCTCTTCAAATACGGTTTCTCCTTTCTGGTTTTTTAGTCCTCTTGTTTTGCTTGATTTAATGCTGGGCTTATTTTTTGTTGCTCTGACTTTTTTGTAAAATTGCTTTATTTACTGTTCAGTTAACAACTGTTTTGTTCTGACGGATTGTTAATCCATGATATTCTGGCTGAGTTTTTTACTTTGTTTCGCAGTCTTGATTGTACGTAAATTACATATTCAAAGGTAAATTGAAAAGGATTGAATTAGCTAAAAGACCATGTTTCATCCTGCCTATTTGGATATCGCCCCAAACCCTCCTTGGCAGTGACGTACCCGGAGAGGGGACTTGGGGGTTAAACCCCCTTTCCCCCAGGGCATATGAAAAATATATAAAAAAGTAGGAAAATGTAACTTGTCTTTCACAAACCAAACAAAAAAATACGCCAACCCCCCTCCCCAGAGAAAAATTCTACGCTACTGCTCCTTGGATGTGTCCCGTTTTTTCAAGTTTATGATCTGGTCACCCTAACTTACAACAAAATTTTTGACAGTTTTGTGGTTTGAAAGTAGTTAGGATTTTTAAATGTCAAAGTTCTAAAAATTGTAGAATAGAAATGAATTCCAGTGACGAAGAGTTACAGTTTTTTTATTTGTTTATCGTAGATAAAATATTGTATGAAACACTTCGTGAAGTATGCTTTTTGCGAACTTACGCGATGTATAGCACTCGCTCCGTTGTCGCTTGTGCTCTAAATATCGCGTGCGTTCGCAAAAAACATACTTCACGAACTGTTTCATAAATGACTATTTTTCAATAAGATTTTTTTACATCTAGTTTTGGTAACACTTTGGCACAAAGCCAGGTCTGTTTAATAACGGTGCGTTCAGTCAATATATTTTTTTACTGTATGTTGGTTTCGCCAGAGAGGGTACTTTTTTTACATAATATTTTTATTTCTTCAATGGTAATAAATAAGTTGTTACACCATCTACACATTCTTTTATTCGGCGCCATCTTTAAAAACTGACTATTTCATTTGGACATACGGGTAGTGACTCAGTAGGTAGCAGTAAAACCCATCGCAGTAGATCTATCCCCACCGCTAAAAGCCGCTGCGATAACAGTGAACTGCTATGTGAAACTGCCGCTTTTTACACCACAGTTATCATCAGACCGGTTCATTATAATAATGATTTAGTTGTTGGATTGTTTTAATTTTTAATTCTAATTCTAACGACAACTTACTAGAGGCACATTGAAAAAACAGACAGAGTCATGTCTATACAAAAAGAAGAAGAAGAAAAATTCGATTAGCATTATTAAAAAAATAAAATATTCTATCAAATAAGTCATTAAACCAACCTTAGGCAACTACAACAAAAAACATTATAAGAGGAGAATGACTATAATATTATGTTAAACCAAATAGACCACTTACATCAATACCCCTGACACACGATGAAGCTTATTTATCGGAACTGGTAGTAATTCGTAAGGAAACATGCACTTTTCCAAAAAAAAATGGTTTAAAATCAAAAGCCTGTTTCTGAATTAAAAATTTTAACTTTAAAAAACTCTTATTTTTATCGAAATCTGTTCGCTTGGAAAAAACTCTGTTATTCCGATACTTTAACTTCCTCAAATGGACGCAATCGGTTAATTAAGTATCTCTATAATAGAATTAGTGATTGTCAATGAGATTAGACGGCTAGAGAAAAAGTTATCTAAAACGTGAGGAATAGGCTTCCGTAGTCTTAAACTTTCTATCAGTGGCGTAGACTAATTGAATGTTGTATAGGCCAGTCAAGTTAGTAAAAAATATTCCTTTTTTCGTCAAATTTGTGTAGACCGCTTTAACAGTTGAAATGGGTTCCTCTTCCTCGGCTTTTCCATTTTCACGGATCGCTTTCCTTACTCTTCTTCGCCACTAATTTCTGTCCATTGTATCTTCATCACCTAAACCTTTCTCTCTCAAGTTTATTGCCACACAGTCCTTCCATCTTCTCGATTTTCTCCTACCTCTCCTTCCATCAACTTCTAACAGCTCTATCCTTCGTCCCACATAGTCCTCTTATCTATGTCTAACGTGACCAAACCATTCCAGTCTTTGTTCTTGAATGTTTTTTGAGACTGTACTCACCCCAACTCCTACTCTAATCAAGTCGTTCCTGATTATGTTCCTTTCAGCTACCTCCTTCTTTTCCTAATCTTTGTAGACCAGACTTCACGGCCAGACATCAACGCAGGTCTCAGTCGCAAAATATTTTGCGAGTATTGACTCATTTACTATATCCAATTGTATAATGGACTCGCATTGGCAGCTTATTTATATACCTTTCCTTTCAGCCCTTCCCCGATTTTTCAATGACAGAGTCGCTCATTCGCTTCCGATTAAACCAATCAGCCTGTTACTCCATGGTAAAAAGCTAGAAATAGACCATGTTTGGGACACTCAAAGATCCAGGTAGCTGACTAATTTTTTGTTATTGTAGACCTATAGGAAGAAAACCTACCTGTTTCCTGCCTAGAGTTCGCGTCCGTTTTTTAAATATTAACAATTTAGTGCAAAAATCGTGATTTTTTCGATTTTTTGCATCCCATTCAAAAGCTAAATAGTTGACATAAAATTACAAAATTTAATTTCATAGAACATTAAAAAAACCTTCAAAATGCCGATTTTTTAAAGTTAAAAAGTAAATTTGTTGCTACGTAAACTGCAAAATAAGTGAAAATCGTTATTTGTTAATAACTTGTACTAAAACTACCTTAAAACTTTAGTGTTCCACCCAAAGTTGTGTATTAGGGTACTTAACAAAGCCTCAAAATTTGAGACGGATCCATTAATTAGTTTAAGAGTTATTCTATTTGTTTATCCCAGAGACCTTTATTTTGCAATAACATAAGACAGAAAATAATGAAGATGGGGCAATTCTGCGTATGCCAAATAAAAGTAGAAAACTGATGTTATCAAAATGCACTAAAAAAAGATAAAAAAAAATTCTAATATACTCAAAAATCCTAATGCTAAATTTGTCAAATTTTGTAATTTATAAGCATTTAAAATAACTTTAAAAATATTGTCCGTAAAAAAATCATTTTACATATTAAAAAAGCTGGTATTTTACACGATTTTTTAAAAATGAAGTTCAATTGGTGACTAGTCGTGTTAAGTTAAGGGGGAGCTGGGAGCCGACAGATGCACGAGTTCAAAAACTAAAAAAGACAACTTAAAACTACTATCATATTCTATATCTCGGGATCTACTGAATATATTTTGGTCGTTCTTTTTTAATTAGTATGTAATTTTTCTGTACATTACAAATATGCAATTTGTCTAGACATTTATTTATTAATAAACAGTCTAATCTGTTTAAACCATTTTTTAAAACAAAAAATTTTCCCAAAAATCCATGAATCATACTATCGGTATTAATCATAGAAAAAGTTAAGGTATACTTTAATAAATAAATTATCTTCAATAAATAATTATCTAATAAAAATCATTTATTTATTAAATTGTACTTTAACTTTTTCTATAATGATTAATGATACTATGATTAAAAAAATAAATTTTTGTAAAAAAAATATTTTTTCAAGAATTGTTTAAACAAATTACACTATTTATTAATTAATAAATTTATAAACAAATTGCATATTTGTAATGTACGTAGAAATTACATACAAACTAAAAAAAAAATAAAGATCAAAATCCATTGAGTTGATCCGGAGATACAGAAAATTATATTCGTTTGAAATTGCTTTTTCGGTATTTTAACTCGGTGGATTTGTAGGTTCCCGCTAGTAATCGTTTGAACTACATTTTTGAAAAATCGTATAGGGTGCTGTGAAGGTATAATGTTTGTGCAAATTTTTTAAGAAAAAATACAAATCCCATTCTTTAAAATGGCTTTAATAAGATTCCTTAATTATTATACACAAATTAGCTGTGAATTAAAAAAAAACATTTGGCTAACTTTGTCCCAAATGAACCCAGGCTAAATTTTTTATTTGAAAATTCATGTTAAAATACTGTCTTTTCGAATATATAAAAAGATTGTTTCTACGGACAACATTTTTTAAGATATTCTAAATGTTTATAAACTACAAAATTTCAAAAATTTGGCATTAGGGTTTTTGACTATATTAATTATATTTTTATCTTTTTTTTAATACATTTTGATACTATCACTTTTCTACTTTCATTTGGCATACTCGGAATTGCCCTACCTTCATTATTTTCTGTCTTATCTTATTGCAAAATAAAGGTCTCTGGGATAAACAAATAGAATAACTCTTAAACTAATTAATGGATCGGTCTCAAATTTTGAAGGTTTGTTAAGTACGGCAATACCGAACTTTTGGTGAAACACTAAAGTTCTAAGTTAATTTTAGTTAAAAGTTATTAAAAAATAACGATTTTCACTTATTCTGCAGTTTACGTAGCAACAAATTAACTTTTTAACTTTCAAAAATTAGCATTTCGAAGGATTATTATTGTTCTAAAAAAACTGAATTTTGTAGTTTTATGTCAACTATTGAGCTTTTGAATGGAGTGCAAAAAATCGAAGAAATCGCGATTTTTGCAATAAATTGTTAATAATTAAAAACGGACGCGAACTCTAGGCAGGAAACAGGTAGGTTTTCTTCCTATAGATCTACATTAACTAAAAAAGTGGTCAGCTACCTAGATCTTTGAGTGTCCCGAGAAAATCCTTATTATTTTGAACTATGTATCATGTGGGCAACTTCTCAAGCTACTGTTCGATGTTGTGGTATGTGGAGCCAAGGTATTTAAATTCTCCTACTCGTCCTAGTTTTTCTCCAAGCAATTCTATGTCTCCAACCATTCCTGTTCCTCCCAACCACATATACTCTATTTTCGACTTGCTAACCTTAAGTCCTCCTTTTCAATAGCCCTTTTTCAACCCTCGAACTTCTCATTCAGCATTTCTTTCATCATCATCATCATCATCATCATCATCATCATCATCATCACCATCATCAACAGCTCTTCTATCCATCCTCGGATGTATAGCCCAGTCGGGATAGCATTTGACGTTGCATTAGGAGCTGCCCCAAATTTTATTTTTCTAATCTTTAGGGAGGATCAGTATTAGTATAAATTTAAAATCTCGACTCAATTCCACCGTTGCGTTAGCCGCCATCTTGATTTAAAATGTGAACCGTTTTTGCTCAATATCTCCGCCATTTTCAATTTTTTGACAAAAAGTGTAGAAACCAAAATTGTTGAAAATGCGATTTTCTATAATTTCATTTATTGTAATTTTTTTCGTGCGGTCGATATTTTCCGAGTTATGAGGGGAAAATTGTGACAGTTGTAGCATAATTATTGAATTATTGAATTATCTCGTTTATTATTAGTTTTACAACAAATATTACCTACACAAAAATGAAGAGAATTAAATTTTGTACAATTTTTATGCCGTTCATTGATAAAATCAATATTTAAGGTAGTACGCATGCGGTAAAGGTGCGAGCGTAAGACCTGATTGATTTTGTAGCAATTGTTTTTGTTCAATATCTCCACCATTTTCAACTTTTCGACAAAAAGTGTAAGAACTGAAATTGTTGCAATTACGATTTACTACAATTTTTCGAGAGAACCAGTGGCGGGTCTACAAGGGGGGAAATGGGAAAATTCCTCCAACAGGGTCCAAAATTAAAAAAAAATTGTTGGAACATCACGATATATTAGCTGACATAAAACTTAAAATATCGACAGACAAATTCAACCAATAAAACCCGCTAGTTAATAAAATTAAGTGAACTTAATGTATATAATGTCTTTTTATGTCTTTTATATACTTAGTTTGGTTGATGTTTCATTGGATGTTTCAAAAATTGTATAAAATATAATTCTCTTTATTTTTGTTTATGTACAATTATGTCGTAAAATTAATAATAAATGAGACAATTCAATAATTATGCTTCCCCTCCTCTTCCATTATTTTCCCCCTTAACTCGGAGAATATTGATCGTATAAAAAAATTGTGCCAAAGAAATTGTAGGAAATTGCATTTCCAACAATTTTCTTTTCCTCCATTTATGTCGAATAGTTGAAAATGGCGGAGATATTAAGCAACAACAGTTCTCATTTCAAATCAATATGGCGGCTAATGCAACCGCCGAATTCAGTCGAGATTTTAAATTTACACCACTATTGATCTCTCCTAAAGGCTATAATTATAAAATTTGGGGCAGCTCGAATACAAAATTCAATTCAATAATTATGCTCCCCCCCCCACCACTTTTTACTATTTTCCCATGTAACTCGGAAAATATCAACCGCATGAAAAAAAATTGTTAAAAGAAAATTGTAGGAAATTATATTTTGAACAATTTTAGTTGAAAATGGCGTAGATATTGAACAAAAACAATTGCTATAAATAAAATCAATCCGGTCTTACGCTCGCGCCATTACCGCATACGTACTACCTTAAATATAAATTTTAGCAAAAAAATGAAAGAGATGAAAACTGTGTAGAATTTAATTCTCTTTATTTTTGTACAGGTACATATTTGTTGTAAAACTAATAATAAACGAGATAATTCAATAATTCAATAATTGTGCTCCAACTGTCACTACTTTCCCCTCATAACTCGGAAAATATCGACCGCACAAAAAAAATTATAATAAATGGAATTATAGAAAATCGCATTTTCAACAATTTCAGTTTGTACACTTTTTGTCAAAAAATTAAAAATGGCGGAGATATTGAGCAAAAACGGTTCTCGTTTAAAATCAAGATGGCGGCTAACGCAACGGTGGCATTCAGTCGAGATTTTAAATTTATACTAATATTGACCCTCCCTAAAGATTAGAAAAATAAAATTTGGGGCAGCTCCTAATGCAAGGTTAGGCCTGTTATTCGTCTAACCCGACTGGACTAGTAACCCTCCCTTAGGTGTATCCATTCATATCTATTTGCTGTTTTTTGCATCCATTCGTGGCCAGCCATTCGATTGATGTCATCAGTCCATTTTGTTTGAGGTCTGCCTCTACTTCTTTTGCTTGCCCTTGGTCGCCACTCGAGAATTCGCTTTGTCCAGCGGTTGTCTTTCAGTTTTCCTATGTGTCCTGTCCAGTTTCATTTTAACATGGTAATCTTCTGAATCACATCTGTTACTTTTGATCGTCTTCTTATCTCTTCATTGGACTTGCGATCACTGAGCTTAATGTTAAGCATTCTCTCTGAGTCACTTGAAGTTACTCTCAGAATACCCGGTAAATCTTATAATTTTCCGAGTTTGTGCCTCTATATCTTGAAAATCCTCCATACGATCGAGATGTGCCCATGAGAACTTTTTATCAGGATGCTTCAAAGAGTATTTTCCCAAAGTATGAACTAAATCCACTGGGACCTAATTTCCATAAGGTTTGTGCGGGGTACTTTAATAATTATATAAAATAAATAAGATGTTTAAAAAAAATTGAGTGTAGTTTGAAATCTAATCTTATAAAATCCTAGGACGGCACGTCAAGCGGAAACGCTATTTGAAAACAATAAGTCCCGAATAATTTTACTATTTATTTATTATTTATATTTTAAATCAATTATATTAGGGGAGTCAATATAGAACGAAAACTTGCGTTGTTTCGGGGAAATTCACACAAGCTTATATTTTTCTAAAACTTTTTTGTTAGTTTATATATTATGCAGTGAGCACGTAAAGGTTGGAATAAATCCATTTTCTCAAGAACGGACGATTTTCGAAAAAAATGCCGAAACAGGTCAATTTTTATTTTTAAATTACGACTATTTGGCATATTATATCATACTAGTGACGTCACCCATCTGGGCGTGATTACGTCATCGATGACTTTTTAAATGAGAATAGGGGTCGTGTGATAGCTCATTTGAAATGTAATTCAATTATTTATTCAGTAATACAAACATTAACATAATTATTTATACAGGGTGCCCAAAAAATTTTTTTTGAATTAAATTTATTGACATAAAAAGAAGAATGTGTGTTATTTATTTAATTCAAAATACATTTTACTGCTATCATAAAACAGGAAAAAAATGTTTATTTGGCAAATAAATATTGGTTTTTGCTTAAATTCAATATTAAAGCAGCCACCCACCAGCCTCGTGACAATTTGAACATTTAATTTAAGCGAAAAGCAATGATTATTTTTCAAATAAACATTTTTTCTCTTTTCTGAGAGCAGTAAAATGTATTTTAAATTAAATAAATTACTTACATTCTTCATTTTATATCAATAAATTTAATCCAAGAAAAAAATTTTTTGACACACTGTATAAATAATTATGTTAAGGTTTATATTACTGAACAGAGAATTGAATTACCTTTCAAATGAGCTATCACACGACCCCTATTCTCATTTAAAAAAATCATCGATGACGTCATCCCGCCCAGATGGGTGACGTCACTAGTATGATATATGCCAAAAAGTCGTAATTTAAAAATAAAAATTGATCTTTTTCCCGATTTTTTTTTCCAAAATCGTCCATTCTCGAGAAAATGAATTTATTCCAACCTTTACGTGCTCACTGTATATTATGTTAAAGTAAAAAGTTCTACTCACAGATTTAGCCGCTAATTGTTTATTGAGTGTTTAAACAATAACAATTGTTTTGTATAAATAATTTTAAAAATATCCTTGAATTCATCATTTCACTTTGATCAAAAATGTTTCTATTTTGTGTTTGATTATGCTGAATCCACATTTGACGTTAATTGGAAAATTAAAAAAAAAAATACTTATACAGTATGTCTGCGGAACTAGGAACCATGGGAAACATTTTTATTATTAATTTTACGAAAAAAAGTTATTCTTCATAAAATGCTCTGCATGGTCTGGAATCTAAAACCCAACCATCCAATTTTATCAATTTTATGCGAGGTATGTCAAAAATATGAATTTCGTTCAAGAGTAAAGTACCTTTATATTTCAGAATATCAAAAATTATTATTATGAAAAGTGGTTTAGAATTAAAAACTATGTTTTAATATGCAATAACATCTTTCTAATTGAAAAAAAATTGCAAATTTTTCTCAAATTACAGATACCCAACATAATTTTATTACAAGTATTATGATAACTATTTTATTATCAATTTTACGAAAAATATTATTTTTCATAAAATTCTCTACCTGGTCTCAAACATAAGATGCAACTATCAGATATCAATTTTTTTCAATTTTATACGAGGTATCTAAAATTTGAATTTCACTTAAGGGTTAAGTACCTTTATAGTTCACAATATTTCAATCACAAGGATATATTGAATATTGAAACATAGTTATTAATTCCAAACAACTTTTCTTAATAACAATTTTCGATATTTTGAAATTTAAAAAATACTTTACTCTTGAGCGAAATTCATATTTATTTGTTGACATGCCTCGTATAAAATTAATAAAATTTAATATCTGATGATTGCATGTTAGATTCTATATGATGCAAAGCATTTTATAAAGAATAACTTTTTTTCGTAAAGCTGATAATGAAAAAGTTATCAATAGGTTTCAAGTTACGCAGACATACTGTTAAGCGCTCAAAAAATGGTTTTTTAACATTTATTATTTTTTGAGCTTGTAATTAAATGTATTTTAGGTAAGTTGTATAGAAAAAAGTTTTGATGACTTTGTACAAACATTTTTTTAACTGATATTTTTCGGTTTTTGTATTACATTTTTTTATCTTTCTTAATTTCCTCAGAAATAAGTTTTTATTTCATTTTTAAAATAAAATATTTTAGTGAATTTTAAATATTACATCATATATGCTTTAAAAAAACACCTATGAAATTGTAATATATCTGTTCAAACTTAACTAATACCCTCTGAAATGGTCGTAATTCTGTAAAACTACGAAGTTTTCAAAAATTACATTTGTATATTTGTAAATATTGTTAAATAATTTTTATGGGGAGAATTTAGAGAATTAATTTTGTGTCAAAGACCACGAGATCGTAAATTTTCATCGCCCTGTATATAGTCAAAATTTGTAAATCATAGAAATTAGTCGTAAGCAGTGTTTCGTGGAAAGAGGATATGTTTAGTGGTAAAGATTCTACGAACGGACTTATACAAATTAGACAATGAACTAAAATACGGTCGGATTAGAAAGTTAATGCATCAACGGTTGGAGTAAACAGTGGACAATGTTTCTAAATGTTTTCGCAGAAAGAAATGGATCATAAACAATTTGTTTAGTTTTAGAATGTAGGGTTTTTCTAGGATATAAGAAAACATTTAATTTTAATATCTCCTGGAAATTTGACAATACATAAAATTTGTATACAACACTATTTGTTCTTAAGAAATGAAAGTAGGGATGTAATGTGTGGAGAGAATGCTTGTGATTGGCGAAGAGATTGATGGAGGAAGAAAAGAGTGATTGAGTCTCAGATTGATGGAGGAAAAAGATGTACTGTGTAATTAAGATCGAAAGGGATCAGTCCAGTTTAAAAAATAGTAATTTTGTGTAAAGTGGTGAATTTGGTGGCCGTGTAAGCAGAGTCCGGTTGAGACGAAATCGTGATCGAGTTGAGAAGTACAATCTCCTCATGTCCGAATAGATTCCAGTTTTCTGTCTGGAACGAGTAGCCGGTTTGTATCAATTTTGCACAAGATATCGAGCTGAGAGAAAAAATCTTGGAATTATAAAGATTGATATTGTTTGTATCGAGTCGGAGACTAAATAGAGGAGAGGTTTCGAGCGAGTGCTTTTTTTTATTTGTGAAACAATTTGGGGGAGAAAGACCGTAGCAGCATCCGAGGAGCACGTGTGGGAGAAGTGAGGACAACACAATCCACGAGAAGAAGTAAAGAAGATAAAAAAGGTTAGTCAGATTATTTGTGAAAAGGAGAGAGTTGTTGTATATTACATACCATATTGGTTTTTTGTCAATTTAACAGTTTTACAGTATAATTTATTCATTCATAAATTCGGGAAAATTAATTTTTTTTATAAAAATAAGAACAGTCTAACGAATAATTTAAATGAAAATTTGTTAAAGTAAAAAGAGATAGTAGAATTAAAGATTAATTTATTAGATAAGAAAATTTTACAACAGAATAAAGTTTTGCCATACACTTTGAATCTTATATTTATGGTATAGTATATGAATAAATAATATTTGTAAAATTTATATGATTTTTAGCATATTTATTTTTCCTGTTTTGTCCTCGATAAAGTAAGCAACGAGAAATACTAGAAGCCACAAACTAAAGGTGATACATTAAAATCAATTAGCACTGAGAATATTTTTTATTGGAAAGTTTTATTAAATTTTGGTTTTGTTTCCATGAGTAGTAATTAAAATAATTAATTAATTAATTGAATTAATAAGATGCTGATCAATCTCATAGTATAGAGAAAATACAGAGCATAACAATATATGTACATACATACATACTCATTTTTATTTTTTGTAAATCTTTATTGTTATTCCTAAATAAAAAATATTATTATTATATATTTGTATATATATAAATTGTAAAATTCCCTCATCTTCTTTAGTCTCAGTATACGTTATGGCTTGCAAATTTTAGAAGCCTCGGAGGTGTAACCAGAGAAGGTTCCCTAGCAGTTGCCGCTAGGGCATCCCTGCCATTTCGTTCGTTGCAATCCGTCTCTGCACGCCGGGGTTTGTCTTGGTTGGGTCAGAGAGAGCAGCATATGTAACTCCTGATGAGAGACTAATAAGTTTCGAAACCGGTAGAGGTGCTTGCTGCACTCTCTGATTGAACTAGAATATGATGCGGCTGTAGTTTCGTGTTGCAACGAAATTGAAAATGGTTATTCATTTTTAAAATTACATTTTTTGAGACGTCGCGTCGTATCATTCGAATTAAATTTTTGAGATTTTTTTGAATAAAACATCGTTTATTAAAGTGTTTGAAAGGTAATTTGTGCAAATTTCAGAGTTTTATAGGTAAAATTGTATTAGTTACACATTTTTAAATCATTTTTAAGCAAAATGCATGTCTCATTTTCGGCCCACACCGTACTTATGCCCATATATTTTATATCTTTTTATTACAACTATAAGATAGCTGTATTGTTCTTCTTTCAATTAGTTAAAGAATTAGTTAAAAAAATTGATTAATTAATTAATTATACATTAAAATATCTCAACTATGCACTTCGCCGAACGTTATTATTCAGTGCGTCAATGTTTGTGAGAAGGGTGACTTTAGCGCTATAAAATATAGAAGCTATAGATTTAATTTTAGAAAAATCTTTGTATTATAAGGTTTTTTGTGTAAAATTTTCTGAATTTGTCAATGGTCAAGTCAGTTTTTTTCCAAGATTTATATTTTCGTAGGTATTTAAAAAACCAACTAATTTCGCAGTTCATTTGTTTAATAAAAAATGAAGCACCCACTTCTGGAGTAGAACTTTTTGATATTAAACTTTTTTTAATCAAATTAGAAAAATATCTTGTAAATCTTGTTTGATTTTTTCCGTAAGAAAAAACTCCACTATATTGCCTCCAGTATATAGGTACCTACGTTATATTAAAATTATATTTTTAAAATTGAATAAAGGAATTTTATTATTTATTTAGTTTTATTTAGCTTAAACTGAATAACTAAAACTGGATCTGCCATTTTTCTAACGTCATTATTATCTTAAAGGTACTGCAATATTTTTCAGAAAAATCTTGTTATTCCCTGAATAAAAATTGAATATTCATTCTTAAAAGAGCCCTTGTGTTTGTATATTTTTCATATTTAAAGGATTAATCCTAAAACAAACCATGTAGATACATATTCATGAAGTAAAAAGAAGCTCTTGGAAATGTAAAATAGTCAGGGAATATGCAACAAAATAAAGATTATAGGAAAGTGTATGTGTAGAATTACAATTTTAATTAACGAATAGATAAACTTGTCTAAATATAGAATAGTCAATCGGATTTTGGCAGGTTATTTTTTTAAGTCCAAGTTTTCAATCTAATAGCATATAAAACAACACCAAAAATGTTGCTCCACATCCTACCAGATTGAAAACAATGGGAACCTTCTCTGGTTACACCTCCGAGGCTTCTAAAATTTGCAAGCCATATCGGACGCAGAGACTAAGTAAGATGAGGGAATTTTACAATTTATAATTCACGACCCATCTGCTCAGCGCGGTAAAGTTCCAACGAGAATGGTTTCCTTCGTACTCCAATCAGAGTAAACATGTAAATCAAAAATGAATAACTATTTTCAATTTCTTTGCAACACGAAACTACAACCGCATCATATTCTAGTTCAATCATAGAGTGCTGCAAGCACCTCTACCCGTTTCGAAACTTATTAGTCTCTCATCAGGAGGCACATATGCTACTCTCTCTGACCCAACTAGGACAAACCCCGGCGTGCAGTCGCGAATTGCAACGAACGATGCCCTAGCGGCAACTGCTAGCAAAAGGCTAAGTTTTCAATCTAATAGCACGTAAAACAACACCATAAATGTTGCTCCACATCCTACCAGATTGAAACCAATGGGAACCTTCTCTGGTTACACATCCAAGGCTTCTAACCCACCTGGGTCAGAGAGAGCAGCATATGTGCCTCTGGATGAGAGACCAATAAGTTTCGAAACCGGTAGAGGTGCTTGCAGCACTCTCTAATTGAACTAGAATATGATGCGGCTGTAGATTCGTGTTGCAACGAAATTTAAAATGGTTATTCATTTTTTATTTACATGTTTACTCTGATTGGAGTACGAAGGGAACCATTCTCGTTTGAACTTTACCGCGCTGAGCAGATGGGACGTGAATTATAAATTGTAAAATTCCCTCATCTGCCTTAGTCTCAGCATCCGTTATGGCTTGCAAATTTTAGAAGCCTTATAGGTGTAACCAGAGAAGGTTGCCATTGTTTTCAATCTAGTACGATGTAGAGCAACATTTTTGGTGTTGTTTTATGTGCTATTAGATTGAAAACTTAGTCTTTTGCTAGCAGTTGCCGCTAGTGCATCCATGCCATTTCGTTCGTTGCAATTCGTGACTGCACGCCGGGTTTTGTCCTAGTTTGGGTCAGAGAGAGCAGCATATGTGCCTCCTGATGAGAGACTAATAAGTTTCGAAACCGGTAGAGGTGCTTGCAGCGCTCTCTAATTGAACTAGAATATGATGCGGCTGTAGTTTCCTGTTGCAACAAAATAGAAAATGGTTATTCATTTTTTATTTTTTTTTTATTTTTTTATTTTTATTTTTTTTTATTTGATACACTGCATTTTTGCAATCTACTCTATATACAAATAATAAGTAAATGGTATGTAAGTTAATTAAGGTGAGTACGGTACCGTCCAGTGACGGTTCTCTAAGTATTATTGTGGTAGGTCGTCTGGCCGTACTCTCTTCAGTCTTCTTTCAGCAAGTGGTTCGGTAAATAAATTATTTATCAATTCGTTGGTGTGGTCAGTGGTGCGATTTTTATATTTTGTTGAACGATTCTTTATTATGTCCTTGATTAGTGGGATGTCCAGATCATTGTGAAGTGTCTGATTGGATACGTACCATGGAGCTTTACTTATCATACGGAGTATTTTGGACTGGAATGTTTTGAGTATCTTCGTATTTGAAGGTTTAATGCAGCCCCATAGTTCTATTCCGTATGACCAAACTGATATGAGTATAGCTTTGTACAGAAGCAGTTTATTTTTAAGAGATAACTGAGACCTCTTGTTAAATAGCTAGTTCATATTTTTTAGTTTAAGATCTAATGCAATTTTTATTTCACTTACAGCAGCTCTAAATAGTTGGTTAGTGCTCATACTAAGCCATTACCTTAGACTTCGTAAACAGGAGGTTAGTCTTCTTCCTAGATCTCTTTTACTTTTTATTTTGTCCTCTATAATCAAACGCAGCAGACTATAACGAGGACCTCTTACTATGTGACCGAAATATTCAAACTTCCGCCTCTTAATTGTCTATAGAATTTCTTCCCTCTTATTAATCCTATCAAGGACTTCAATATTGCTAATTTTGTCTACCTATGATATTTGTATTATTTTTCGATAACACCAACACTCATAAGCTTCCAATTTCTTAATTGCTTCATTGCTTCAATGTCCAAGTCTCAGATCCGTAGAGCAAAGTTGTAAAAACGTAGCAGCGCAACAACCTTATCCTTAGATCTATTCTTAGGTCTCTACTACTATACATAATTTTGCCGTTGCTATTTCTATACGGCTTTTAATCTCTTATGTTTGTTCTGAGTTTTGACTAACCAATGTTCCGAGATCTTTGTATTTGTCTACCCGTTCTTTCTGAATATTACTAATATGGAGTGTCTCAAAGTGTCTACGGTTATAATTAAATTATGAATGTTATTTTGAAATCCTTCACCAAAATGTACGTTTATTAACCCGTTTTCTGCTAGCGTAACCGTATGGTCACACTAAATGACCCCTTTTAAATATACAATATTTAACACATACAGCGATATATGCAACTAGCTATATGACCACGCTGACTAGTGATATCTATTTAACGAATGACATACCCGGTACCTGATATATTCGCTGGCAAAGCCATGTTATAGTTATTATTTGATGATGTTACAACTAGAAAGCATAAAAGTGGACGTTCGCTTTGAGTAAGTAATATTTTTTAATCTTATTTTTAAAGAAACCAAAAATATTTTTGAACAAATAGGATCTAGAGACATGTGTTTAAGACATATTTATATAATTTATCACAAAAGCATTGTATGAAATGAGGTAGAGCTTCTAATATTTGTTTGTGACCATAACGTCACACAGGGATAATATGTGATAATTGATAGGTTTTCTGTTTTTTCCTTTTAGACGTGGTTTTACATTAGAAGAAGCATTGACCATGACGATGAAAATATAGAAAATGATGAAACATCGGTGTTTATTTTTCCTCCAGATGTTCATGAGGATACGGATGAAGATTCCGGCGACGAAGACGGTGGTGGTTTAGTTGACAATTTGTCTCATACAGTTATTAGCGCCAGTTGAAGTTCGAACAAATCGTAATGAAAATATGGAACAAGGAGAGGAAGCCTCTGTGGATGAAATAAAGACAACAGAACCTGATGAACAAGTGAGTCAAATAAATAAGGGAAAAATAAAAAATGTAGAATTTCTAAAAAACTGAGATCCAGCAATGGATGGAGAGAGATTTGATACATAATAAAAAATTTAAAAACGAGAATAGATCTGAAAGTTATGAATTTTATGACATGAGTTCATTACAACTATTCGAACTATTTTTGACAACGATATGTTTGAACATATTTTACAAGAAACAAAAAAATATGCTGTGTTCAAGAATGTAGTTATTAATCAATGGTTATATCTAAAAATGACGGAATTATCTTGGTCTATATCTTGGAAATAATTGGATAATGCTGTAGTTACGGCTGCATCAACTTGCTACGGCATCAATCCTCAAAGTTACGTTAAGAGATACTCTAAACAACAGAAGAAAATTATTCAAGTACAAAGGCCTTTGATTATTGCAAAATATAATACATTCATGGGTGGCACGGATAGAATGGATGAAGATGTGGCACTATACAGAATTGGCATCAGAAGTAGAAAGTGGTATTGGCCTCTTTTTACTTGGCTTGTAGACGTATGCCTACATAACGCGTGGGTGCTTTATAAGAAGTCCTTAAAGGAAAGAAAAAAACACCTAATATAGTTTTCGGCCGAGAAATTGCACAGATGTATATGCGGAAATATGGAGTTCCGCCTAGTCGTCCTGGTAAGCCCTCAATCAGCAGAATAAGCAGGAATATTCTGTCCATGAATAGAGTGTCCGACAATCTACGATTTAACAAAATTGACCATCTTTTTGTTAAAATTTCTAACGGCTAAAGACGTAGGTGTGCTGGAGAAGGATGTTCTTCTGTGATACGTACAGTGTAAAAAATGTAATTTAGGACTTTGCATTGAATGTTTTGACATTTTTCATACACAGTAGTAAATACATAATGTATATATAGGTAATCTCCCTGTGTGGCCATATGGTCACAGCGTTTTTTTCTTATGTTTATAAAAAAAATTAATAAAAACATATTTTTACGTTTATTTAGTTTCATTCCATTGTCATCTGCAGGTATATATATGAAAAAATATATTTATTGATATTCTGGTAGAAGATGGGTTAAGGGATCGATAGATTCTTCATCAAATCATGTGTTGTCTGTTTGTACAATTACTCTCGAAGGAAAACTATTAGTCTTGCAACTTGATAAGTAAGTTCATCTTGGTCCTAGGAAAAATTTAATTGCATTGTAGATCAATAGGTCAAAGGGCATCAAAGTTACAACTAAGTTTGGATAAAGGGGAAGTATTAGGGGATACAGATATTTAGGATCAACAATAAATACAGAAGGAAATAACAGTGATGAGGTTACAGCGAGAATTTCACTTGGAAACAAATGCTTCTACAGCCTACAGAATATCATAAAGTCAAAATCAGTGTCTATTAATTCAAAAGTAAAAATATACGCAACAGTTATGAGAACTGTAGTAATTTCAGTGACGGTTTAAGGCATCATGGGGCCCTAGGAGGCCATAAGAAATAGGCCCCTTTATATCGACCATTTACTTAAAACAAATTTACAGATATTTATGTTGTTTTGGAAAGTAGTTACTCCAACAATAAATTACGACAATGTAAAAAAGACCATTTTTCTTGTTTTTACATTTCGCAACAACTTCTCATTAATATTCCATAGCTAATATGCCAAAGAAAAAAAGGGATATTGTGCCAATATGTGATTTTGCCCTGGGTATGAGTGCCACCCCTTCGGGGGTGAAAAAACATACATTCAAAATAATGGATAACTGATTAATTCTAAGTAACTTTTGTTCTATCGAGTTTTTGTACTAAATCAATACTTTTTGAGTTATTTGCGAATGAATATGTTCATTGTTCAGCAAAAAAAAACACGTTTTTAGACGGTTTTTCGCAAATAACTCCAAAATTAAGTATTTTATCGAAAAAATATTCTTAGAAAAAATATAGCCTATACAAATTAAAAAAAAATTGTGTATGTATGAAGTAGGTAGGTACACTTCGCGTCAAAAAAACTGGTACAACTCTTATAATAACCGAAAATCGCGTTTTTCAAGTTGTGTAAGTTGATCTTGTGAAATGTGTCATTCTCATTTCTAGGGCAACGTTGCCAGTAATCTCAATTAAGTACCTATACATTGATTCGTGTTTTATTATAATTTATGAAAATATTTCAATTAAAAAATAATTATCGTTAATAAATCTAGACATAGCTTTAAATTATTATGTTTAAATTAAAATCGAGAAGCGTGATTGGTTTCTCGTAAATTGTACTGTAAATACAAAACTCTATTGAGTTGTGGGATACTAGAATAAACTCACGGCAAAAATAAAAAAATTGATTTGAAATTAATAAAATATGAATAACTTTTACAGTGAACAAGTGTGGAATTTAAATATATGTACACATTACAATTCAAAAATGCTGAAATATTAATATTTTGTCATAGTTCTATTATTATTAATCGCTTCTTGTAATCTTCTGGACACTGAGAATTAAATTTAGTTATAAATTTTCATCTTCGTCAAAGCTTTCCCAGGTTTCTTCAATGATGGTCAATAGGTAGTGATAAAAAATAATACATATCTAAAACCTTTATACATTTTTAAACGTCATTTTTTTGTATTTAGATTTAGTGCAATTCCGTTATCTGTTATGGCAAGAACGTCCAGTCTGAACACAGGTTTACATTAGGAAAAAAAAGTGTACCAGTTTTTTATGACGCGAAGTGTACGTAGACCCAGTATAAGCAGAACTGTAGCTAATGAAAAGCAGATTCTTATTCGAAAAATTACAAATCAAATATTTCAACGTAAATTACCAAAAAATGAAGCACTTTTCGGTGAAAAATCATCACAACTTTTTTAAAGTGTTAAAAAATTTTTATTTTTGTTTTTTTAAACATGTTTCAAGTACCAAAATTAAGCAAGTAAAGCTTAAAATAATTTTAATTCCTTTTTTGGCACAAAAATCTTGAAAATTTATGAAAATGTTGAAAAACCTTATAAGTATATTATTTATATGATCTGTAAGTTTCACCGGTTCACAGTGCTTATATTTAAAAACATTGGGATTTAAAGTAAAACAATTTTTTTGAAATAACTTGCAAATTATTATTGGTACCAAAAATCTTAAAGAATAAAAAATATAGGTTTTGATTTTCTGAATATTTCAGATTTTTGCTTTTTTGGAAGATAAAAATTTGTTAAGATATGACTGTTCAAAATTTGCATACACTGGGTAGAGAATTTTTCATTTATGAAACATTAATAAATGAAAATAGTTTCTATTCTTGTGGGATCGGTACTCACCGGAGTGACCGCAGACGTTCGGATACAATTAGCGTCTCTTTGCAAAAACAATGACAACCTTGCTAAGTAACAAAACATTTACTCAACACACACACACTACCCACTACACTAGGTACCTGATTGGAAAAATCCACTGTACCATGCCAATGGCCATTAGTTGTCGAGGCATTAAGCTAAATAAAAAAAATTGCATACACTCGTGATTAACGACTTGTTCAATCCCTTTCTACTACAGCCCTTTTATAAATAAGCACTTTATACCGATAAAACTTACAGAGCGTATAAACAATACATAAGTAAAGTAGCTTGTAAAGCGGTAAGGATTAATTTCATTTGGGAGGCTAATTAGGGGGTTATTTTCACCAGTTTTTTTTACCCAAAAAATGGGATCAACTTTATTCTGAGCGTATCTTGCTTACTTTTTATGATAGAATTTTTTTTTAAAACAAGAATAATGCTTTTTTAAAACATATCTTGCTTACTTTTTATGATAGAAATTAAAAAAAAAAAACAAGAATTAGTAATGCTTTTTTAAAACATTTAAACAAGTTATGATGAGTTTTCCATGAAAAGTGCTTCATTTTTTGATTATTTTAAGTTGAAATATTCGATTTGGAATTTGACGAATAAGAACCTACTTTTCATTAGCTGCAACTCTGCTTCTATTGGGTCTACAAACTACACACATACACCATTTTTTCAATTTTTTAACAGCTATATTTTTGCTAAGAATATTTTTTCGATAAAATACTTACTTTTTGAGTTATTTGCGAAAAACCGTCTAAAACCGTATTATTTTTTGTTGAAAAATATTCACTTGCGAATAACTCGAAATGTACTTGATAAAAAAACTGTATTGAACAAAAGTTGCTTAGAATTAGTCAGTTTATCCACTTCCGGACGTATTTTGATGGTATATTTTTTCACTCCCGAGAAGGGGTGGACTCAACCGTAGAGCAAAAATACACATTGGCACAATATCACTTTTTTATTTAACATGATTATCTTTCCTATCTCTTTTATTATCTCTCCTATGTTTATACCAAATTTCATGTCAATCCAAGCTCTTGTTTCAAATCCAAAGGTTCTTTAAAATCCGCAGGTTTTACAATATTTTACCGTGAGTGAATTGACTATAAGGCCCATCGGTGGGTAGAAATAAAAAAAAACGTACCATACCAAAATAATTACCAGCTTTTATCAAAATTGGCTTGCAAAATTGATTACCAAATTGAGGAATGATTAGAACATGGAATATAAAAATGCCTTTGAAGATAACTGCTTTTGTCTTGAAGTCAGTTGTATTTTTCTGATATTTGACAAAAGACAAAGCAAAAAACTGAGTTTGATTGGAAATCATAAATTAACCATTTTCTTTTTTTTGTCTCATTTAAATTTTTTTAAAATAACTGCTTAAATAATTAAATATTAATTAATATATTTGTGTAGGATGCGGATGCGGGCCCTATCCAGTGCCCGGGCCCTAGGCGGCAGCCTAGTCCGCCTAATGGTTAATCCGGCACTGAGTAATTTATGCATCAAAGCTTTGACTTTGACTAGTGAATAAGAGGAACAACTTCTTAGATGGGAAAGAAAAATTTTAAGGAAAATATATAGACCTATACAGGAGAATGGAGAATGGCGTATAAGAATGAACCACGAAATATGCAGAGTGTTTAACAGTCCTACTATCGCAAAAGAAATAGGAAGTAAACGAGTGAGTTGGTTGGGACACGTAGAAAGGATGGATGATAAGAGAAATACAAAAAAGTACTTAGAAAAGAATTAAACGGGAAGGTACCGAGAGGCAGGCCTAGAAAGAGATGAATTGATGGTAATAACCAGGATTTGAAAGGCCTAGGAATACGAGAATGGGAAAAACAAGCAAAGGAAAGGAAAGCATGGTCAACTATAGTCAAGCAAGCAAAACACACATAACTCCGAAAAGACTTCCTCAAAAAAAGAAACAAGAAAGTAATATTTTAGATAAATACCGTTAAGAACTTTTGAGGAGTTATGCGTGTGGCTGGCCTCAACACCATGTAAAATTTCAGAGCCTAAAAACCCCAACGGGCGACCAAGTAGTTACCGATGATGATGATGATGATGATGATGATGATGATGATGATGAGGATGATGATGATGATGACATCCATTTCGGTATTTGTCCTTTTGGACCTAAGGGTCATTGACAAAATATTTCAGGTAAGTTTTGGTTGGTACAACCTGATTCTGAATGGCGAGTAGGTAACATGTTTCAGGCAATATATTTCCTGATGTCAGCCAATAGTTCGGCGCCGTATTGTCAACATGGTATTGGCTGAGTTCATTGAGATGTCACCCATGCAGAGGTCTACACATCCAGGTGGGCATTTTTTCTTCCATAGAAAGGCGGTTTATGCACTTTTCTGGTTCCTTCAATTAAAGTAGTGTTGTGTCAACTACTGCGCAAATCGTGCTATGTAAAGTAGCTATCTGTCAGTATCTAAGCATAATCTCTTAAGTGATGAACTAGTTGCTGGTATGAGCACATTGTGTAAATGTCAGGATATAAACAGTCTAATGCTCATAATCTTATTGAAGGTTTTATTTACTACAGTTTGTGGGCGACCGGTTTCGGCGTTTACAATTTGTTTCTAATGCTTCAGTTTCTAAAGGGCCTGATGATGGCGTACAAATTGTAAACACCGAAACTGGTCGCCCACAAACTGTAATAAATAAAACCTTCAATAAGATTATGAGCATTAGACTCTTTATATCCTAATATTTACATAATCTCTTAAACTAGCAATCCATCTATGTATCTTCGAGCCTTAATCTATCCATATTTGGACATAGGCCTCCCCTTCTCTTTTCCACTGGTTTCTCATAGGATATCCACAGCGCTGGATAGAAATTAGCAATATGTTCTTATAATTGCTCTCCTATGTCCATAAGTCCTCTTCCCCCTAAACACCGTGGTAATGTCGTTCTTTCTACTGCAATACGAGGATATTTTTTTAGTTTTTGTGAGGTGTCTTCTCATTTTTCGGTGAAGATTTTCTAGTCCACTCAACAATACAACATGAATAGCTAACCGCGCAACATGTGCATGTGTTTAATGTCTTATACAAATTGTTACTATTTACGTGTGAACGAAGCTACTGTTTTACCCTTAGTATATGAACTCCAAAATTAACTAGATTGCCATTTGCTTATGGTAAATTTTTCGCGCTTGCTTGGTCCGAGATATTTATGCGTATCATACAACAGATGATTATGCTTCTAAAAGTTAAAAAAAAAGAATTTCCTTTTCTCCTTTTTAAACCTTTTTCTTGTATTCAATTTCTCATTAGAAATGGTACTTTACTAATATCATTAAAAAATTACTATTATAATAACTCTAATACTAATACCTACATGCCAATATCCCTTTATTAATTTAATTATTTTTAAAGTAAATTAAAATAAACTATGATGACTAGAAAACGTCAAATATATCACATTTTTTTGAGTTTGAGTTTTCCAAGATTTCTGTCAAACAAATTTGGCAGAAAATTTATGTAAAATATTCTCATACAATAAAATATACATATTATGACGATAATTTTATGGCTATACATAATATATATGTGCCTTATCACAGTATTTTGTAAGTAAGAAACAAATATCTAAATTTATTTACTTCAATAATATTCATTTGTAGGTACAGAATGTCCTCCACCACATTCAAGAGTTTCAGGTGGAAACGGAGAAGTCAAAGATTTTGGGGCACAAGCCTCGAATATTGCTATCAAAGCAGCGCAGGAGGCAAAAGCAGCCCAAGATGCACAACAACAAGCGGGTTTTCAAGCTGCCAAACAAGTTAAAGAGCAACTAGCAGACAAAGCCATGGAGGCAGCCAAAGCAGCTGAAGCAGCTTTAGCAGGAAAAGAAGCATTAGTAGAAGAGATTCAAGTAGAAGTTAAAGAAGCTGAGATGGTAGTTAACGAAGAAACTTCCAGTCTGCAACAACTTCAGCAAACTCTTCAGTCTGCCAATAAAGCTGCTCAGCAGTCACAAGCTGAGCTAAAACTACTTCAAACCACTTTTCAGTTGGCTCAAGGTAACGCAGCAAACTCTCAACAAGTTTTTGAGGGTGTAAATGCGCAGTTAAATGAAAAAGAACAGTTACTGGAAGCGGCCAAATCTAAATTAGATCAATTAAATAAACAGTCAGTGGTAGCTAAAGCTGATTTGGCTAAAACTAAAGAAGCTGCAAAGAAGGCGGATACGGCTGCAGCAGAAGCCAAGCAAAATGCTTCTAGAAATAAGAGAAAGATAAAAAGAAACAATAAGAAGAAATAAGTTACTTTAAATATACAGAAAGTACTAAAATTGGTTTACTTTTTTTATTATATGTAGTTTTAAAGATAATTATACGTCTTATAAATTAAAAATATATTGAATTATTGTAAAGTGCCCATACCGTTTAATTCTGAGGGTACAATGTATCAATCATGGCTGTCTCTTTACAGCTAATATTCCAATATTTGATTTTTGCTTCTGGATAAAATATTTCTATATAATTTCTTACATTGACGTATTTTTTGATCTTATGTATTGTCTTTAAACACGTTTTGGGAGGAATCTGAGATTTTTCAGATGTCAGTTACTGCTTCTTAAGTTCCAAAAATATCTAAAAAAATGTGCTTAATTAAAAAATACTGAAAATGTGTACTAAAATCTTAATACTATTGGTTACTTTTGTAACCAATTAGTTTTGGTCTCACGGACAATGTTCACATCTCTTATGTCCAAATACTCTTTAAGATGCCTTTTTTGGCTTTAGGATTAGTCCATGCAGCCAGAAACGAAGAAAGTATTAGTCTAACTTTTTTATTATTTTTTTAGTGTAAGTTTACAATTTGTTCTGATTATAACAAACATTTTTTTTCAATGTCATTTTTTTTAAGACTAATCATAATAAGAATTTTAGGATTAGGACCGGGGTCACACTTTTCTCGCTAAGGGGTCGTCCTCAGTATTTTTTTAAACAAATACTGCGTAGACCACGGTTAGGCAGATATACAGTCATGAATAAAAATATTGCATATTTTGAAATTAACGTGTGAAATAAAAATTTTTGTGCTACCCCCAGTGTAATAGAAATAAGATGTTTTAATGTATCATATAAATGGTATAATCGGATATAAATTTAATATGGGCTATATGGTGACCAATATATTTTTAAATTGAATCTCATCAAGGTAAGTATTTACTATTCTTCCAACATGAAGACCTGCGTCATGGTGCATTAAGTGGATGGGTACGTATTTTCGGCTGCGATGCTATTCAAATGGGGATTCATTTTTTTTCGAATCCTGAGAAAACTAATAAGTATTTTTGAAAAATTTAAACGCAGAATGAAAGATTACGTTATTAGCGAGGGCCGAAAGTCCCTGAGAACTTCTATAATGTTTATTTTAATAAGTTACAGTGGTGAAATCTAAGAGAAAATTAAGTGTGATTTTAATATCAAATAACTCATTCAAAATAAACTTTTTATTTATTCTAAGGGACTTTTGACCCTCGGTAATAACTTAGTCTTTTATTCTGCGTTTAAATTTTTCAAAAATATTTATTGGTTTTTTCAGGATTCGAAAAAAATGAACACAATGTCCGTGGTAATATTTTCCAAATCTATCTTTGTCTTACAACGCACTCAGTCGAATAGAATATTGTCAGTATATTGTCAGTCAGACAGTGACAATCAGTAACAATTTTAAATATTTGACATGGCTTCGGGAATATTTTGAGTTGTTGATTAAATAATATTGATAGTGTATTTGATAAATAATTGATTTAAGACGTGAACTTAATAAAAAGTTATTTATTGTGTATTATTTGTGAAAGATCCAAGCAGAGAATACATCAGGATAATAATATATTCTGAGATGTTCAAAATTGTAAGCGTTCCATAGTAACAATATATTATTAAAAAATCACTTTAACATTTTTCCTCTTTTCTCGATTGAGTATTAGTTTTTGTTGTACACAGTGGCGTAGCGTGATTATCGGCCGCCCGGGGCGGAAGATAATTTTGCCGCCCTCTTATTTAGGTATTTTAATTTATTGTATACTATACATTACATACATTAATTATAGAGAATTTTTCGGTGAGAAAAGTCATCATTATTTTGCATTATACTGGTTGGATTTTAAATAAAAAAAGTTTATCTAAGTTTTATAATCACGTTTATTTACAAAAATTCTTTTACTTTAACCAATTAGATACATTGATATAGCTTAGTACCTATCACTTAAGATTAGGTACACCATGACGATCGACAAAATTAAATAAAATCAATTTTTAATTAGAACTAGAAACGATACTATATAATGTTATATTTTTAACTTTATTGAAAAGTAATATGAGTATTTGTTAGAATTAAAAACAAAACTTCCGTCTTCAATTAAAAGTTTATACGTCTACTTTTTTAAGAGCAAAATCTTTTATTGCACCGTCAATGTCTATCGCATCACACACCTCTTTCTCAATAGACAAAATAGCCAAATTAGTTAGTCTTAGTCGGTCTTGACGGTCCAGTAAGCTGGGGCTCAGTCTATCGACAAGTTTAGTGGATTCGCCATTTGCGGTCGCTGGGTCGAGCCTCAGCTAGGTCATGAAATTTATAAAAGGCCAACGCCGTAGTATAAAACTCAATAGAGTCTACGGTTTGGTCTGGATAAACTGGCGTCGGATCGGCCTATGGAGGAGCGGTACGGCAAGGGATAAGGGCTTGCGGCTTGGTGATACTCCTCCATAGACGCCTAAGAACGGTGTGAATACATAGTTAGTCTTAGAGTACTCATTGTCGATGTTAAATATTTTTTTAGTCAATTTCAATTTTGAAAAACTCCTCTTACAGCTGGCATTGCTTATAGCAACTGTGAACAATATTCGGAATATTATTAAAATATTGGGCAGAGTATCTTCCAGCTTGGATTTAACAATAAATTTAAATAATCAAATGAGTCTGCATTAATCAATTTCGTTGCCTGTAGCAGCAACGAAAATCCGCAGTCGTTAGTTTTTATAGCTTGAAACCCTGCTCGTCAATTTCGTCAGATGCGTAGTCTACATTCTACATTTCTACATTCAGTGTTGTCTGGATCTAATAATATAGCCGACGTTAGATAAACAAACTTATCCGTTAAATTCTGTAGCTGTTGAAACCGCTTACGAATTTCTACAACAACTCTATCTAACGAAGAAAACAGCTTTCGTCTCAACTCATTTTCATAAGAAAAGTTAGCACCTTTAGTTCCGGCATCAAAAATATGCTTTCTTCTTATGCGCCTTCGAGGATTTATGGAAATTCCAAGTTCTTTACACATATTTTTGCATAACCTAGAGCGCCATTTGACCATTCCTCTCTTTTCTCTCTCAATATCTTATGAGCGCACAATCTTATATGTCAAGTCCCCTTGTTTGTAAATATTTTTGTGCATCATTCGTTTCATGTAGCACCAGTTGCCACAGGCCCAAAAAACAAAGAAAGGTAAATGACTGCATCGAAACTAGTAAAGCACCTGCATCTGTCCTAGTATTTAAGCTTTCACCTGCCTCTGTCAGTTTTTCCAAAGTGGCGAGAATGTCTTTGTAATGATGCCATGTCACATTTACGGCATCGCCTCTTGCACTCCACCGCGTGTCTGGCATCCTTCTTTTGCCTGTAGCTGCTATCAGAACTTCCCAAAGATGTGTCGATGAGGGAAAAAAAGAATAGCAACGTTCTAAAGTGCCGAAAAAAGTTGTGATGATTGTTAGTCACAAACGAGGAATTCCCACAAGTCCTATAGACGTTGCCAGTCGCTACAAAATATCATTCAAAGCAAAGGAATTCCCCGAATTCGTCACAAAATAAGTAATGAAAAATTCCGTGCTCCTTTCAATCGGTCCGAATTTGTAGTTGTGATAAAAATATAAAATGGTTCAAATATTTACAAAATATTTTTATTATTTATTGGTAAATTTTGCCGCCCCCTAACAAGTGCCGCCCGGGGCGGGCCACCCCTACCGCCCCACTACGCTACGCCACTGGTTGTACATATAAATTATTACAATCACTGAATACATAGTTAGTGAAAAAATTTCACATTTATTAACTGAATCAATAATTTGCAATTATACAAAGAACAGTTATCCAAGAACATTCAAAAGCCATCTCTTTAATTAATGATGATATTTTCAAGTAGAATGACATTCTAGTAAATGTTTACATATCCATACCAGTGTGAATTTTACTACACGTAATTTGCCGTGTAAAGACAGAAAAAGTCGTAAAAGCCGTAAAATATTTGCGAATTATGTACCGATGGCCTAACACGAATTTGTTATCGAATATGGCTGGCAAATGGCAAAACATGATCTTCTAAAATGTTTTTAATGTACATATCAGCTGCCATTCACCCAATCACCTCCACAAGTTCGGTATCTCCTTTCCAAGAAATACCACTCCATAGCACTATGCCGCCACCACCAAAATTAACACTCTGTATGAGGTTACATCTGACATACAGTTCACTATATGAAAGCAAGATTTACAAAACTTTGTCTACAGAATAGTTGGCGAACAGTATGTCAGTTGTAACCTCATACAGAGCGTTAGTTTTGGTGATGGCGGCATATTGCTACGGAGCGGTATTGCTTTGAAAGAACATACCGAACACGTGAAGGTGATTAGGTGAATCCCAACTAATTTGTACATTGAAAATATTTAAGAAGATCATGTTTTGCTATTTGAAAGCCATATTGGATATGACATATTGGTGTTAATGCACGTCTTCATGTCGCTATCATAGTGAATACTTACCTTGATGAGATTCAATTTAAAAAGTATACTGGCCAGTATATAGCCCAGATTAGATTTAAATCCGATTATAGCATCTATGCGATACTTTAAAACAGCGGTGCTCAAAGAGTCGATCGCGATCGACCGGTCGATTGCAAAATGTGTTTGAAATCGATCGCGATTCACGGAAAAAATACAAATGGAAAACATGTTATATCTGCTATCAAAGAAGTCCTGTTGTAACGTCCAACGGTTACTAGATGTATCGAAATCATGGGCAAAGGTTTAGAAAACAAGGTTAAAAGTGATACTATGAAGTGTATATACTTTTCTTTGTGCAATTTGGCGAGTCAACCGATATGTATGATACTGCCCAGTTGTGTATTTGCATTCGGATGGTATTCTCTGACATGTTGGCTAAAGAAGAATTGTTAACAAGCTGACTCTGAAAGAAAAACTCGCGGAGAAGATAATATAATATACAACGTTTTTGTTTTAAATTTTGTAAAACAATACAGCTACCAATTTACAAACTAGTGTGTATTACAACAGATGGTGCACCATCCATTACTGGCGTTAACAAGGGATGTTAACAAAGGATGACTTTCCATTGTTTTTCCATTTCACTGCATCATTCACCAACAAGTTTTGTGTTCCAAAATTTTAAATGTGAACGACGTCATGAAGATGACTACAAAAATTATTGTGAATTCAATCAGAGCGTAAAGCTTGCTACATCTTTTTAAATCGCCATTGGAAGCTAGCGACTCTGTGGAACACACTGATTTACTTTTTTTTTACAGATGTGAAGTGGTTGCGCCATGGAAAATTTTAAGATAGGTTCCATGAGTTACTTCCAGAAATAATTTCTTTTTTAGAAGAACGAGGGGACGACGCCGACGCTCATCTACTTCAAAACGAAAAATGGCTCGGTGATCTCTCTTTCGTATCAGATTTTTAGCACATCATTTGAACTTTAATTTGGAACTACTGGATAAAAATAAAACAATTATCGATATGATAAGCGCAGTATGTTATTTTGTCAACAAATTGATTATTGATTAGTCAAATGAATAGAAAGGATTTAAACAACTTTCCATCGTTCAAAAAAGAGTAACCCTTATTTGAATTATGTTTATTAGGAGACGGAGCCGCAAGCAGTTCATAGTGAGTTTGAAAGACGCTTCGTTGATTTCAAAAAACTGACAGATTTATAACATCCATGTCTAATCCATTGTCTTATGAACAGATATAACAAATTGGAACTGAAATATTTATTAAATACTTTCAATATGGAGATTATTTCCGTCCAAAATGCGGTACTGAAAATAATTTCGGTTATACCGTTATACGCCTTAAATCCGGAGCTACCAACACGACATTTTTGGTCTTTTATATCGTTTGACAAAAATATCCGTCTTTGAGGCAAGTAGCTCTGCAGCTCACAGCATTCTTTGGATTAACATACTTTTGTGAGTCTGCATTTTCTCAAATGAAGGTAGGGAAATCAAAGTAGGTACCTAAAAACTTGTGGATGATACTGTAGCGGAAGAGAAATCTTGGCCGATCCCCGTATAACAGTAAACACCTCGAGAATGACGTAATCGGATGTGCTAGGCCTCGCCGGAGAATTCTGGAAGGTACGTCACGTAGGCGGAACAAGCCGATAGCTCGAGATGGGAGTCGATTGTTCCAGAATAACAACTGGGTATAAATACGGGCATATTTTGTGAATAAGTTTAGTGTATAAGATAAATTCGTCTGTAACTTATATAAATAAAGTCGTATATAAATTACGAACCGCTAGTTTTATTGTAATTAGAAGTAATTACACTAATCACGCTACAGTTGGTGTCGGTGTTCGGTTAACTTAGTGCGATATAAATAAGTGAATTACAGAGAGACTTTAAAAGACTTTTGAACTTTATTCGTCGGGAATAACCGGAGTGCGTTAATTGTTCGGTATTCGGAAAGACTTTAAAAGACTTTTGGACTTTATTCGTCGGGAATAGTTAAAGTGCGTTGATTGTTCGGTATTCGGAAAGACTTTTAAAAGACATTTTGGAAAGTACGTGTGTGCCGACCAAAGATGTTGCTACGAGAACTTACAGTAAAACAGCTCCGTGAACAGCTCGAGGAACGGGATCTGGACAGCAGTGGGCTCAAGATAGTTCTACAAGCACGACTCGAGGAAGTCCTAACGAAGAACGGAGATGATCCAGAGACGTTCCACTTCCAGTCAGCAGAACAAGCAATCTTATCGAAATTAAAAACTGTTTCTGAAACGATTGATGATACTTCTAAGATAAGCAACGAGAAATTTGAAAGTGTTTCTCAAAAGATCGATGAAACTTCTAGACAGAACAACGAGAAATTTGAAAGTGTTTCTCAAAAGATCGATGAAACTTCTAGAAAAAGCGACGAGAAACTTGAAGAAGTTAGTAGAAAAAGCGACGAGAAATTCGAAAATGTTGCTAAAAGATTCAATGAGACTTCTCAAATAATTAAAGAGGTCTGTAGGCAAAACAACGAAAAACTAGAAGAAGTTTGTAAACAGAACAATGAGAAATTTGAAGAAGTTTCTAGAACATTCGATAAGATGCAGAAAAGTGTAGAGACCGTAGAAGAAAAGATCAAACAGCTAGAGAGCAGGATAACCGATACAAAAGTACAACCATCAGTTAATGCAGCAACGTTAGATCCTTTAGTGAAAGATGAACTACCGAGAGACGAAACGTCGCATAATATGAGATTCAAATTACCACCATTTGATGGAAAGTCCTCTTGGTCCATATATCTTAGACAGTTTGAAGCTATTGCGACCGCCAATCATTGGACCGAACAAGAAAAGGCTGTTTCCTTGACTGCTGCTTTACGAGGTGATGCTGCAGATATATTAAGGTCAATTCCCAAGGGTCAAGAAAATTGTTACCAGACCTTGTTCACTCGTCTAGAAAAACGCTATGGAGATGCCCATCTACAACAAGTATACAAAGCACAACTGCGAAGTAGAAGTCAACGAGCAAGTGAGAATCTGCAAGAATTTGAAGCAGATGTGGCTCGTGTGGTGCGGTTGGCTTATCCAGAGGTGCCAGACAGCGTTTTAGAAGAAATTGCAGTAGATACCTTCGTCAATGGGCTGAAAGATAATGAACTACAGAAAGCTTTACGACTAGCAAGACCGAAAGTTTTAGATGAAGCACTTGCTATTGCCTTGGAACACGAAGCAGCTAGCCAAGCTTCACGAAACAATCGAGTAATAACCGTGGAAAAAGGCGATAAGAGAAAAGATGAACGTTTGGTGGAAATGGTACGGAGGGTGATTCGTGACACGATGCCGAAGAGACGCATGAAGAGGGCTGGAAGAGTTGGTTCAAATACAGATGCTTCCTCGATACGGCCATGCAGTGAAAGTTGTAATCACTGTGCCAAATTAGAGGAACGATTTTGCCCCGTGAGACGAACCACCGTAATTAATGAGCAATGGCAGCCCCAACAGTTACAAGACGCCCAAGAAGATGATCCATGTATAAAAAGAGCATTGGATTGGATGCGGCAAGGTGAGAGACCTAGTTGGCAGAACATTAGTGCATGTAGTCCAGAAGTCAAGGCCTACTGGAGCCAATGGAATTGCCTGGTACTAAAAGATGATCTTCTGTACAGAACCTTTGAGAACGATGATGGTACAGAATCTAAGCTTCAGTTAATTGTACCTAAAAGTAAAGTGTCAGAAGTATTGCGTCAGTTGCATGACGGTACATCAGGTGGACACTTTGGTATTACGAAGACTCTGCAAAAGGTTCGAGAACGGTTCTATTGGGTGAACTGTAAAGATGATGTAAGAAGATGGTGCCGAAAATGTGAACTGTGTGCATCCGGTAATGGTCCAGTTGGTAAAAAGAGAGCACCCATGAGACAGTACAATGTTGGCAGTCCTATGGAAAGAGTAGCTATCGACATTGCAGGTCCATTTCCAGAAACCGATGCTGGAAATAAATACATCCTGGTAGCCATGGATTATTTTACAAAATGGACTGAGGCCTATGCATTACCAAATCAAGAAGCTGCTACCGTTGCAGAGGTACTTGTTAAAGAATTCTTTAGCCGATTTGGTGTTCCCTTGGAGATCCACTCCGACCAAGGGCGAAACTTTGAGTCAGCTCTTTTCCAAAACGTTTGTAAATTGATTGGTGCCAATAAGACCAGAACAACACCCCTGCATCCTCAATCAGATGGGATGGTCGAGAGGATGAACCGAACGATGGGTAAACACTTGTCCAAAGTTGTATCTGAACATCAGCGAGATTGGGACCAACACATTCATTTATTCCTGATGGCCTACCGCTCGGCCGTAAATGAAACTACAGGTCAAACACCAACCTGCCTGATGTTGGGTCGTGAAGTTCGGTTGCCCTGCGATCTAGAGTTTGGCTGCGGACCTTCCGAGGAACATGTTGCAGGCGAAGACTACGTTGACCGCCTGAAATTACGAATGAACAACATTCATGAACTTGCCCGACAACACATCCAGATAGCCAGTGACAGAATGAAAGATCAATATGATTCTCGATGCAAGAATGAAAGCTTCGAAGTAGGTGATCTTGTCTGGCTTTATAATCCGCAACGTCGTCGAGGCTTATGTCCTAAACTGCAAAGACAATGGGAAGGTCCATATGAAGTTAAGAAGAAAATAAATGACGTAATATATAGAATTAAGAAGTTGCCAAACGGTAAACCAAAAGTTATTCACATAAATCGTCTTGCACCATATGCTGGCTCAAATGAAACAGAAGAAGCACGAGTCCTCCAACAGGAGATGAAAGATGTCGCACAGCCAAGTTTTAATCAATTTATGTCAAATTACGCAGCGAGAAAGAGTGCTAGATTCGGCGTGACCACAGAAGTTCAGCAAGATCTGTTTGGTGTTCCAGAAAACGTCTCTCTGGCCCACTGTGTTGCCCAAGACCTCGAGATGACTAAAGGAATATCGTCCGTATTCAATAGAAAGTTCGGCCGCCTGGACGAGTTAAGAAATCAGCAGCCTAAAATTGGAGGAGTACTGCGATTGGAAGATGGTCCTCGATCTTTGCTGTATATGGTGACCAGAAAGTCTTATACGGACACGCCAAGCTACGAGAACATATGGCGTGCTCTAACTAATTTGAAGAAAATCGTGTGTAATTATGACATCAAAAATTTGGCTTTACCAAAAATAGGCCATGCAGTAGAAAATCTGGATTGGAAGATTGTGAGAAGCATGCTTGAAGTGGTCTTCAGAGGAACTGGTGTACAAATCACTGTGTGTTGCATGAACCCGAAGATGTCGTACCCTTCAAAGACAGTAGACTGTTATTTCTTCTTGAAGGGTGTATGCAGAGCTGGAGAGTCGTGTAGATTCCGCCATCCTGGGCCTTCATTTAGAGTTGCTGATCGAGACGCTCAGATCTTAAGAGGGGAGCAGTGTAGCGGAAGAGAAATCTTGGCCGATCCCCGTATAACAGTAAACACCTCGAGAATGACGTAATCGGATGTGCTAGGCCTCGCCGGAGAATTCTGGAAGGTACGTCACGTAGGCGGAACAAGCCGATAGCTCGAGATGGGAGTCGATTGTTCCAGAATAACAACTGGGTATAAATACGGGCATATTTTGTGAATAAGTTTAGTGTATAAGATAAATTCGTCTGTAACTTATATAAATAAAGTCGTATATAAATTACGAACCGCTAGTTTTATTGTAATTAGAAGTAATTACACTAATCACGCTACAATACACAGTGCCATGCATCAACATCCAGATAAAATTGTGATGAAAAACATGACTTTAATTTCAACTCACTGTAGTTACAACTTTTCATCAAATAGAAATGTGCAATAAAGTTTTTTATTTTTAAACTTGTTTTTTTACTAGCAGTCGATCTCTGGATGTGTGAAGTTTATGTGGTAGATCCCACGCAGTATAAGTCTGAGCACCACTGCTTCAAAACTTCTATGATACAGGGGTCTAAGGATAGCTGCACAAAAAATTTCATTCCACATTCATATGTAAAATCTAAAACTTGTTTACCATTCAGTGTCAAAAGATAACATTGTACATTAAACGTTTTTAAACTTCTTAGATTTTTTCTAAAGATGTCCGACTGATGTGTATACTTGCTACAATTAAAATAGTTATTTATGTACCAAGTCAGTCAAGTAACTCTTTGTCGAACGAGTCTGATATTACGAGCAGAGCGAGCGAAGCGAGAGAAGCGAGTAACAGACGAGTTCGATAAAGAGTCTTTACTGACGTGGTGCATACAAAATGTTATCGTCAACCATAAAAAACATTAACAAATGGTCATATTTTGTTTAATTTTTTTATTGTGCAAACATAGAAAAAATTAATAGTAATAAATACCTAATTTTATTTTTGTTGGGTTGTTAAACATTAAATATTCCTTCCAGTATCCTTCATACTCTTATGAATCAAATAATGCAGGAAAAGAAAATCCCGGACAACCGGAATGAATCAATAACAATTATCCTACATAAAAAGGCGATAGATCAGGCCTGGAAAATTATCGCCCAATAACACTTCTAATAATGTTCTGTACAAATTATTCACTAAAACACTGACAACCAGACTCACAGCAAAGTTTGATGGATACCAGTCAAGGGAACAAGCGTGTTTCAGAAAAGGATTTAGCACTTCTGATCATCTACTAACGATGAAAATCTTAATCGAGAAAGCCAACGAATATCGCATGCCATTATTTATGGCATTCATCGACTTTAAAAAAACGTTAGATTCTGTTTAACATTGGGCCATAATAAACTCCTTACAAAACAGTCGAATTGATTACAAATATACAGACCTGATAGAGAACATAATATAGGAATGCCTCAACTAGAATAAAAGTATATGAAGTAACAGAACTAACTAAAACGAGGAGTTAGACAGGGAGATACAACTCAAAATATTCCCGATGCAATGTCAAATATTTAAAATTGTCGCTGTCTTGTCACCATATTCTATTCGGCTCAGTGCGTTGTATGACAAAGATAGCGAATATTCGATTTGGAAAATATCACCACGGATATGATGTCCATTTTTGTTTTTCGAATCCTGAAAAAACTAATAAATATTTTTTAAAAATTTAAACGCAGAATGAAAGACTATATTATTATCGAGGACCGAAAGTCCCTTAGAATCAATAAAAAGTTTATTTTGAATGAGATATTTGAAATTAAAAATCACACTACATTTTCTCTTAGCTTTTCACCCCTGTAACTTATTAAAATTAACATTATAGAAGTTTTCAGGGACTTTCGGCCCTCGGTAAGAACGTAATTTTTCATTCTGCGTTTAAATTTTTCAAAAACACTTATTAGTTTTCTCAGGATTCGAAAAAAATTAATCCCATTTAAATAGCATTGGAGCCGAAACTTTGTACCCATCCCCTTAAGAGATTGGTTCCAAAACGGAGACATACTCATGGTAGACAGAGAATGTCGAGATTGTATACTATTTTTACAATTACTATAGTCCAGGGTAATAAGGTTTTTCTCATGTCACTCGAGCAGCCAGGGTACTGAAGCGTTTTTTCGACAGGTAATACCTATAAGAGCAAATTGTAACTATTTCCTGCGTAGGATCTGGCGGCCATTTTTATTTATAAACAATTAAGCGTCAAAAATGGCATTTTTCCCTTTTTTTTTCAAATCAATGGAAATCAGTGAAACTTATGGTTTTTTTAGTACAAATATCTTTGAGATTATGGAAAAAGCTTTAAAATGACGTAATACAAAGTTTGATATACTCATTTATTGTTAATATAATTGCGAAAAAAGGTCGGAATTGCTAAATAGAATAATTTCGCAATATCTATTGTAAAAATTAGTGTACCGCTTTGAAATTTTTGTCATATAAGGGTTCTTTGGTGATTATATGTGATAAAAATTTCAAAGCGATTCATTCAATTGTTTAAATTTTATTCAAATTGTTTATCCCAGAGAGCATTTTTTTGCAATAACGTAAGTCAGAAAAACATGACGTTAGAACCATTTAACAGGTGTCAAATGAAAGAGCTTGAGCTACATTTTCAACTTGGTTTAAAAAAAGCGAATAAAAAATAAATTTATTAGTAATAAATAATTATGCAAAAGTATCGTAAAGCTTTCCTTATAAACTTTTTATTTTGTTATATAAGAAATTATATATATTTATTAAAAAATTTTATCAATTATGATTTAAATAACATTTTTGCACGATTGATCATTTTTGACTGTTTACCGTGACAGATTTTACGTCAGTAGGTGACATTTACTAGCAACTCGACGGTAAGTAATCCAACTCGACGGTAAGTACTCCAACTCGACGACGGTAAGTAATTCACTTACCGTCGAGTTAAAAAATCTCTTAATTTTAATTTATTTTTTGAAAGAATAAAGAAAACTAACGAATTATTTATTAATATTGAAACTTATGGTACAATTTGTTAAATTATTTGTGAACTAGAAATTCTTCATCCGGTGCTTCCATCAGAAATTTTTCAAATTGCTCCCGTGTAAAAATGCTCGCTTTCGTAGGCCTATAGCCAACATTTTTTCTCTTCAAATACGCGATCAAAGTTGAAAACTTGGAAATATCAATGCCATCATAAAGAAAAACGGTGGATTTAATCATTGAATATTCTGCCCAGAGGCTTCCAGGAGCTTTCAACTGCATATGTCTTTGAACGAAATATGCCAATAGAGTCTTTTCTTCGATTCTTAAATTCTTGCCTTCGCACCATTTTTTAAAACTTTGGTAGGTATTTTGATAACGGATTTTGGATTTTTCGGGAATAATTGCGGAACACCCTTCTTCTCAAGCCCGTTCAATTCCTTCAAATTCACTTTCGCTCATATTTTAATTTATAATAATCAAAATTGTACTTAAAATTATTGACAACTAAATAAAAACTCAATTATCCATTGTTGTTATGCACCCTAGTTACTACCTGACAACCAAAGTATCTATCTTGATAAAATGAATGAAACTAGTCAATATGACGAAAATGTTTAATTTTATCATTTATAATGGTATCAATCGTGCAAAAAACGTTATAAGCATGTCGAACGTTAAGGGTAACCGATCTCAGACAAAAATTGGAGTCGTCGCTCCGCTTCTCCTCCAAACAATTGTCTTCGATCGGTATAAAACCCTTACCGTTCTCCATACTTAATATACTATACTTGGTGGTTGTGCACTTAAAACAGGGTAAAAAAGTTAATTTTTTTGGAAAAATTATTCAAAAAGTTTATAAGGAAAGATTTACGATACTTTTGCATAATTATTTATTACTAATAAATGCATTTTATATTCGATTTTTTTAAACCAAGTTAAAAATATAGCTCATGCTCTTCCATTTGACATCTATGAAATGGTTCTAACGTCATTTTTTCCTGACTTATGTTATTGCAAAAAAAAATGCTCTCTGAGATAAACAATTCGAATAAAATTTAAACAATTGAATGAATCGCTTTGAAATTTTTATCACAAATTAAACACCAAAGAACCCTCATTATACAAAAATTTCAAACCTGTACACTAATTTTTACAACAGTTATTGCAAAAATATTTTTTTTGCAATTCCGACCTTATTTCGCAATTATATTAACAATAAATGAGTATATCAAACTTTGTAATATGTAGTTTTAAAGCTTTTTCCATAATCTCAAAGATATTTGTACTAAAAAAATCATAAGTTTCACTGTTTTCCATTGATTTGAAGAAAAATGGAAAGATGCCATTTTTTGACAGTTAATTGTTTATAAATAAAAATGGCCGCCAGATCCTACGCAGGAAATAGTTACAATTTGTTCCTATAGGTATTACTTGTCGAAAAAACGCTTCCATACCCTGGCTGCTGAAGTGTCACGAACACACGAACAGGGTATATTTTTGTCTTATTACCCTGGCCTACTAGATATCGAACATAAAATGCCATCACTTTTGCCACGTGTACAAAAGCAATTTTCAATTTAAGATGCTAAAAATTCACGCATTATTTGGAAAAATCGATGGATTGTAGAAGCAAGAAATGGTCATTTATGCACTATCTTTAAATTCTTTGCCAATCCTATAAAAACACAACATGGAGAAGCCTTCATAATCATGATTTTGCCAACTTTCCTGTTTTCGATTTAGGATACCTAAAAGACCTTACGATTGGGATACATCAGATTAAACTGGCATAGTCTTACATACAAGATAAAATAATTAGAGACAATGACGAAAAGTTTCAAATTGATGAGAATATGCATGAACTGGGATTCATAAGATTTCGAATATTTTCTAGGAAGTACCTGTTAATCTGGTGCGAGAACTGTGGGTACTTGTGTTCAATAACCAGTGCGTTATGGTTTTTAGGCTTTGTAGGCTATGCGAGACATCAATCCAATGTTAAGTATCCTGATAGGTCATTAGTTAAAACGACATATGATGCATATAACCGAAATCAGCAAGCTCGAATCAGATAGTCAAAGATGAGTTAAACCCGATTTTGCATAAACGATTGTAATAAATATTTCGAGTCTACTGACTACCACGTACTTTGTTTCTTTCATATTAAGATCAAGTCCATGTTCTCTACTTATATCAATCTGATATGCGAGACTTTATTCTTTGAAAACCATCTTAGCTATTTGCAAAAAGTACTGCTTCGTTGACATCTAATGTTTTTTAGACGTACCCTATTCTGCATGCGTGAAAACGTGAGATGTCTTGTGCTGCTCTAGTAGCACTTGCTATGGTTGTTCCTCAGTTTTCTGAAGCCGCTTCAGTCGCAGTGGCGTTACATTTGCCTGGCTGGCAACACAACACCAACCAAAAGACAAAATAAATAAACCCAAACTACATAAAAGACATAGATAATAACTTATATGCAATAAGTTCCCTTAATTTTCCTAGTTATCGAGTTTATTGGGTTGAATTTGTCTGTCTTTAGTTTAGTTTTCATGTCAGCTAAGTTATTTTTTATGTTTTAACAATTTTTTCTTTAATTCTGGACCGTGTTTTCTCTAATTACTTCTTTAATTCAGTAGTTTTCTAAAGATAAGGCGGAACTGCAGCTATTCTGGTATTGGATAAGTGTGAAGCATTCATGAAACATGATAATGATAATTCTTATGTCGCTCTAGCAGCACATTTTATATCGCATGTATTCAGTTTTTTCAGGACCTTTCGGAGGTTTTCTGAAGACTAAAATACGATGCGTGTGCAACACTCAAATGTGCATGAAGAAAATGAGTCTTTCTTCTTTCAATAATAAATATTTTCGTTTACTTGACCGTGAATTAGTGCACTTAACGTAAACCGAGCACCTGAATCCAATAACTTCACAAGCCTGTAGCTTTAGAATAATAGTTTTTCAGATATAAGTCCCATGGAATTTTTTAATTTACGCACTGAACTATAATCTACCGAACTTTGGTTTTTAGCCGGGGCCACTTTTCCATAAGGAGTATTGAGGGGTCCTTTGCAGCTTTATGATTAAAATAATTTTACGTCCAATCATAATAACATTTTTGATAGTTGCTTTTTGATAACTATTATAGTTATATCTTAAAAAGAGATACAAATTTCTAAACAAGGTTTGTTGCATACGTTATCTTTTGTTGAATGTAATTTGAATCTAACTAAACCTAGTAATAATCTACATCCATCTTCATAATTATAATAATTTTAAATTAAGTAGGGTATGTAATATTGTTTAGTTCTATCAACGGTCTTAATATCTTGCTACTTTATACTCATAGTCCATTGTTTGATTTAACATTGTTTTCGCGAATGTTTAGATAACTGGGACTTGACACTGCATTATTATCAAGAAACCTTTAGTAGAATACAACATACACCAGGGACCAGGATTAATTAATTTTAATTATTAATAAATAATAAAAGAGCAGAGAAAGCAGAACTAATTATAACTAAAATGTTACAAGCAAATACTATGCAATTTTTCTGCTGTCAGACGAAAGCAAACAACATATAAAATCTTTAAAATGATTTTAGCCTATCGACGGTTAAACTGCAAAACCTCGTAAGTCAGTTTTATGTAACTTTAGAGGAGAGACGAAAAACATGTTGGCTTCTTTATGTAAGATTCAATTTACTAGGTTTTGCAGTTGAACCGTCACATAGGACTATTTGAGTAACAAAACCGGACAAAACTATAATAACTTATATTTAATTTATTCTACCTGCCATTTCGTACATTTAGACTAATTACTGGGTTTGGGTCAGGTAAATACTTTATATATAATGACCTGTTTAATATGCTTTGAATTTGGAACTTATTTAATTGTTTATGCAAATAATCGGATTAAGTGTTGATAGCATAATGCATTCTAGGGATTAAGTGTTACTAAGAGCGAGTTACTGAAATAAGTCTAATAAGACTGTAACACAACAAATAGTCATAATTAAAGTGTATTTAGACTTTGCATACATTATACTGCATTTTAAATATTTTTTAGCTAATATTAATCGTCTTCTTCTTCACTTTCATTTTCTTCCTGATCTGTATTATCGTCGGTATCCTCTTCATGAGATGTAGTTGGAGTAAACAAAATGGCGGAACTAGGCGGATGATTTAACAACGTTGTTTGTTAGCCAACAAGTTTATTAATACTACTATGCATAAATTGTAGCCCGACAAGACCTGACACATTAACAAAAACACTGCTGTTTGTTAAATTTAAGTAAAAATATATACCAAAATAATTACTTTTATTATATGACTATTAAATATCAAAAAGAATTAATTATTCATTTAATTGTAATTTTAAAATAGAGTACATATCTTCTTCTTCCATATTCACAAAGTTTTTCTACTAAACTCCTCTACACAAAAACACAGTATTAAATTTAAAATTCACAGAAACTAAAAACGCCGAGATCAAAAGCAATCGATTTCGCCAAGAACTAAGTTCCAACTGACCTAGCTGAGAGGTGCACACCAGGAGGTTGGATTTATACCTACCATTAGATGGGTCGGTTACTTACGTAAGGGAAAATGAGGTTTAGCCAGGGTTTTATTTAAGTTGCCGATTTCGACTTTTGTCCGGTTTTATTAAATAAATACTCCTATGTCGCTATGTATTTTACCAAACACTTGATATGGATATCGAAGAAACCCAATTTGGATTCCGTAGAGGCGTAGGTACTAGTGAAGCTCTTTGCATTCAACGTACTAATCCAGAGATGCTTCGATATGAACCAGAATATGTACGTCTGTTTCATAGATTATAACAAGGCTTTCGATAAAGTCCGCCACAAACAGCCAATGGACGTCCTCAAAGCAAAACAATTACAATATAATGACCTTCGAATTATAGCAAATCTATATTATAAACAACAGGTACACATACGCATTAACGAACACACAGAATAGTTCGAAATTAAAAGAGGGATGAGACAGAGGGGTGTGTATTGTCACCACTACTACTCAATGCATACTCTGAAGAAATTATGAAAAGAGCTCTTGAGGGAGAAACAGCAGGAATAAAGGTAAATGGAACGCCAATTAACAACATTAGATATGCGGACGATACTATCATAATAGCAGACAACCGTCAAGACCTCCAAAAGCTAATGAACAAGATAGTTGAGTATGGAGAAGAATATGGATTATCAATAAACATCAAGAAAACTAAAGTTATGAGGATATCAAAGACCCAAAATAATGATGAAAGCCTGACAATTAAAGATAAAACTTTGAAGCAAGTTGAAAACTACAACTATCTTGGCACAATAATTAATCACACAAACGATTACTCCACAGAAATTAAAGTTCGAATAGAGAAAGCAAGAAGAAACTTCAATAAAATGAGAAAGATACTTTGTGCAAGAGAACTAAAATTAGACTTGAGAGTTAGGCTGGCAAAGTGTTATATTTTCTCGACTCTGCTTTACGGAATAGAAGCATGGACACTTAACGCGTCGACTACTAAAAAGTTGGAAGCATTTGAACTGTGGGTGTATAGAAGAATCCTGAAGATATCATGGACCGAGCATGTAACAGACAACGAAGTCATGAGAAGAGTCAACAAAAGACTGGAAATATTGGAAACCTTCAAGACACAAAAGCTGCAGTACCTGGGGCATGTTATGCGTAATACTAATGAGAGATACAACATACTTTAGTTAATTATACAGGGGAAAATCCAGGGCAAGAGAAGTGTAGGAAGAAGAAGAATCTCATGGATGCGTAACTTGAGAGAATGGTACGGATGCACATCAACCGAACTATTCAGAGCAGCAGCATCTAAGATCAGAATAGCCATGATGATTGCCAACATCCGTCGCGGAGATGGCACGTAAAGAAGAAGAAGATGTATTCTTCAGTAAAATATTATTACCAAAATAAATGGTGGTTTATTAACAATGGTGGTTTATTATTATGGTGGTACATTAATAAATAATTAATAGTGGTTAAAGGTTGGTATGGCGTCTTGGAGGCAAAGGAGGTTGTCGATAATCCGATTGCAATAAAACTCTGAGAAATGCCCACCGACTTTAGTTGGGGGTTCTAGTAAGAGAACTACGGGTGGTCGTGTAACCACTGGGTGCATGGCGTACAATGAGTGTACGTTATGTAGAAGAAGAAATAGGGTGATAGGTGAGTATAATCTGGCGCCATATCGGAACTGAACATATCGGCTAAGGGTAGAAAGCCCCTACAGAAACCTTTCTGGTCCTCCTAGAATGGGGGTTGGAGCGATGAATTTGATCCTCATTATCCGAAAAAAATTATAGTTGCAAAAAATTGAACAAGCCTCGGTTATGGACTGAAACAAACTTACAAGGAACACGGCAAAGAAAAAGGTACATGAATTCATGTTGTTGGAACGTACAAGAAATTCTAACAGAGGATACTCGAAGTCTTTAAAGAACTATCAACATACAACATGGATATCGTAGTCCTCAGTGAAACAAAGAAGAAAGGAGAAGGTAATGAAATAAAAGGAGATTGAGATTATGTACATTTCTACAGCGAAGTCAAAAAAGAAGAACGGGCAAAAGCGGGAATTTCCATAGCAATCAAGAAACGATATTTGAAAAATATTAAGAATTGGTCTGCCATCAACAAAAGAATCATCACAATGGAACTAAAACTACGAGGACAAGACCTGATAATAGTAAGTATATACGCTCCAAACGATAACGCAATTGCTGACACGAAAGAGAAATTTTTTGAAGAATTAAGTGAATCAATAAGCAGTTTTGGAAATTGGAAAGATATATTCTTACTAGGGGACTTTAATGGACGAGTTGGAAGGGGAAAACATAGTACCACAGCATAGAAAACGCAACAGCAGTGACACATTAGTAGGCGGGAAAAGTTCGCGCACTATTAATGCGCAGATCGTCGGCCATTTTGTGCGTAGTACCAGACAATGTAGAAAATCGACAGTGTTGCCGATTTGTACATAATTATCAGATTTACTCAACTTTTATGAGATTCATATTTTTTAACATAATTTTATACGTATGCCTGTGGGAATTATGTCAATAATTGGGACATAACACAAAATATTGAGGATGAATGGCGATTGTATTGTTAATCTTTTGCATAAATTCCAGAAATTATTCAAAAAGAATCTCTTACGGGTAATAAAGTTGGTGACATCAGCAACACTGATGAACCAACACATCACATCACCACTGAGATGTACTACGCGAAAAATGGCGACCGTGTACTTTTCAACTTCAAAGGCGGCATCAGGGAGTGTCCTTGCTGGTTTCGTTTATTATGCTGTGATAGTACAGTGATAGGAGAATACGGAGAAGATATGCTTTATACGAGCTTTAATGGGTGCTTGAATTATATATTACATCTATAATACTATTAAAAGCGATTCAGAATATAGTTGGACTAAGAATCGAACTGAGGGATTACATTGTCAAATATTTTAAGTGACCTTGTAACACCATTTTTTCTACTCGAATTGAGCGATTGTTTAATAAGTTTTTTATAAATGTGAGTATGTGACCTTGAATTCCAATATATTTCAATATTTTTATATCGTTTTATCGAATAATATTGCTATTAGTTTTTAGTTATTTACAAAAGATTCATTATTTGAAGTCTGTAATGCAATGTGGCTGTCTAATGCGGACCTACTTCTTCCAAAACCACTCTGGAAGGAAGTAAGGAAATTATTCTTTTCTAAGTACCATATAAGACGGAGGTTTAAATTTTTGTTTCAAGGATTTTGCACATGCAACATGTAAGTAAGAGAGATAGGTCGGTAAGAGGTAGGGTTGTTTTTTGGTTTGTTAGGCTTAATAATAGAAATGATTATTGCTTAGTACCAGAGGTCTGGGAATTCATGTTTTAGGAGAGGTATTAAATGAATCTAACATAATTTATTTTGCTCCGAATATCCGAATGGTAAGTTTTTTGTGAAGACTGGTAGAATATCATCTGGCCATGCTGATGTGTTTTTTTTATATTTGACAGAAAAAATTCCAATTCTTAAAGAGTTATAGGAGCATTTAAGGGGCTGTCAGAGTTGTTTATAGGGATCGTAGAAGCTTCTATTCTATTTTTCTTGTATGTTAGGGATTCGTAAAAAATATTTTGTCACTAGAATGTTGTTGATAAACATGATAGCTCAGGAACTGAAGCTTTTCACCTCGCAATTTTTACAGAATAAATCGATTTGCTTGAAAATTTGAGAATAAGTAATGGATAGTCCAAGGATCAAAATCTATATGATGCCAAAAAGCGCTTTTACCATGGGGGTGGTTGCCACCCCATCTCGGGGGTGGACATTTTTTATTATATTCTGACCTCAAAAGTTTATAAAAACGTTCATTCTAAGCAAAAAATGTTTAATACATTTTTTTTGATAAAATTAACAGTTTTCGATTTATTCGCTATCGAAAGTGTTAGTTTTATATCGAAAAAATCAATGTTTTCGATAGATTTCGTTTCATTTACGATTCACTCAATTTTTGCCGTAAAAAAAATTTGTTTGAAATATATTTTTGCGAATTAAATAACCTACAATTTCATATTTAAACATTATTTCATATCTCTGATGCTAATCTTTCTATTTTGAAGGAAATGGCATTTTTTACCAAACTACAAAAATTCGTTATTCGCATTTAACTCCAGTTTTTTAAAATCAAATCATTCTAAGCCAGTCAAACTTTTAGAATCTATTAACAATACATAAGTAAAGAAGAACTAATAAGGCCAATGACTAAAAACGCTGCTAACTTTCATTATTATGCTTCTAATTGGATTTCTCCTTTTTTTGTCAAAAAAATATACTGATTTTTTAACCGTAACTTTTTTATTTTTTATCTTAGAAAGTTTGGTAAAGAAAGAATTTTGTAGGTTTTTACAAGATCTATAAGCCTGTTAATATTAAATCTTTTCAAAATCCTCAGTCGCAAAAAGAGGTGACTTTGAAAAGATTGGTAAAGGTGGTTTTTGCATGTTATAACAAGGTTTAATTGTCAATAGCTCACTCAAGTTTTGCCGTCAAAAATTTTTTCCAAACGAGGTTCTTGGTAATTAAATAAGCTACAATTTCATATTGAAATTTTTTTCGTATCTCTGATGCTAATCTTTCTATTCTGAAGAAAATGCCATTTTTCCAAACTACAAAAATTCGTCATTCGCTTTTAACTTAATTTTTTAAAAACTAATCATTCTAAGCCGGTCAAACTTCTAGAACCTATTAATAATACATAAATAAAGAAGACCAAATAAGGTCAATGACTAATTTTAATTGGGGTGGTGATTAGGGGCTTAGGGGGTGGCTTCCGATCACTTTTCGCTGAAAAAAAATAGGAACTGACATTCTTTTCATTATAAGTCACTTAATTTTTGAGTCAGAGACTTTTTTTATTTATAAAGATAGATTTTTGTAATTAGTTTGAACAAGTTATCCTCAAAAAATGCCTAGTTTTCCCGTCTTTTGACTTTGAAATTACAATATTTAGCATTTGACGAAGAAGAGCTAACATATAATAAAGTATAGCTCAGTTACTATTGGTCTTAAAGAAAAAAAAAGACTTTGTTTATCTTTTCAAGAGGTACATTTTTGTTAAGTAAAGTTGTTTTGATAAAAGGAAAACTTTTATTAGCAGAAAACTTATTAAAAACATTGATTTTTTCGATATAAAACTAACATTTTCGATAGCGAATAAATCGAAAACTATTAATTTTATCAAAAAAATGGATGGAACGTTTTTTGCTTAGAATAAATGTTTTTACCAACATTTGCAGTTAAAATATAATAAAAAAATTCCACCCCGAGATGGGGTGGCAACCACCCCCATGGTAAAACGCCTTTCGGCATCATATAGATTTTGATCCTTGGACTATCTAGTACTTATTCTCCAATGTTCAAGCAAATCGATCCATTCTGTAAAAATTGCGAGGTTTTGTCGTATTTTAAGCTTCATTACTTGGACTATGAGCTAAAGCTTCTGAGATTGTATTTTTGCAAGTAATTAATTTACTATTGCGAAGAGGTGGTCCATCTCTAGTAGAAGTGACAAGGTGTGTTTAAATCGCTCCGTGGTTTCAACTCAATTTTTGGGTCATACGAGTGTTTTAAACGCTAATAAATTAATGGTGAATGTGCTTAAAGGTATAGAAATTGGTGAGAAGAATAAATATAGTTTTTGAAAACTGTAAGTACAAAATATATAATAATATTTAATAATCTGTACAAACTTTTCGGATACCAAAGAAAAAAATAGTAAACAGTAAGTAATTAACTAGTTAATATAGAGGTGGAGGAACCTGTCCTCAAAGAGTTCCAAAATAACTTTCGGTGTAACATTATATTATTTAAATTTAATAGACAATATAGAGGTGGACAAACCTATCCTCGAAGCGTTCCAAAATAACTTTCGGTGTTACATTGTATTTAACTTTAGTCGACCTCAAATTACGTAGCTAATAAATGGTACTGAGAAGAACTGAGCCTCTGCAGGGTTGAACTGGGCGAAAGTTCTTATCGCGGTACGCAAATTCGGATAAACACTCTATTCGCTGGTTTAAAATAAGTTCGTGAAATAACAAGGAAAATGGAGAAAATGATGGAGGAAATAATGAAAAAATTGGAAAGCATGGAAGACAGAGGCATCAGGATGGAAAAGAAATTAGATAGCCTACAGTCGGAAGTAGAAAATATTAAGAAAGAATACCGGGTAATCAAAGAAGAAAATAGAGAACTAAAGAAAGAACTGAAAATGCAAGAAAGCAGGATAAATGACCTAGAAAGAGAAATAAGAAAAAAGAAAATAATAATCTTCGGGATTGGGGAAACAGAAAATGAGGATACATCCATTATAAAAAAGGAAAGCCAGAAAGTTATAGAAAAACTGGATATCGAACTTGATGAAAAAAGGATATAAGTGAAATTAGAAGAATTGGAAAGAAAACGGCAAATAAAACACGACCGATGCTAATAGAGCTAACAGATTGGAATAAAAAAAGGGAAATAATCAAGGCAACTCATAAATTAAAGGGAACTAACATATTCATAGATGAAGACTACCCCAAAGAAATTCAGATTCAGAGAGGAATGTTACGAAAACAGATGAAAGAAGCGAGAGAAAAAGGATATAAGGCAAATATAGTATACAACAAATTGTACATAAATGATGAAATTTATACAGCAGAGAGCTTAGGTTATGAACAAGAGGAGCAACAAGTCGTAACAGATAGCGATAAAGAATATAATGCAAGATCAAAATCAGGAAGAACATACAGCGAAAGGTCACCTGAGATGGGAAAAACGGAAAGGTCTCCTGAGATACGCAACAAATACCCAAGAACAATACATTCAAAAAACTAATTAGCGAATCGGACGGAGAGACGTTGATGACGACCAGGCAAGGACATGGAATATCCAGTACTACGAAGGAACAAATAAAGAGGACAACTAATAACAAGGAAAATAATAGAGAGAAGAACAAAACAAGAGTGACAAAAACTATTAAACTAGGAACCTGGAACACTAAAACTTTGTATAACAAAGAGAAGGAACTAGAAATGGAATTTGAAAAGGCAAATTTAGATTTTCTTGCATTGACAGAAACTAAGAAGAAAGGCAAAGGAGAAATAGAGCTATAAAATGGACATTTGCTATTATACAGTGGGGTCGACACAATCTAAAGAGCTGCATCAGGAGTAGGATGCATCATACACTCCAGAAACAGAAAGTTTGTAAAAAAGTGGGAGGCCATATCCGACAGAATAATGGTAATTGAATTTAAATGCAATGAACAAAACAAAAGTATAATAGTGGCGTATGGGCCGAACGAAGACGAAAGAGCAGAACGAAAAGATGTTTTCTGGAAAGAACTATCAATAGCGACCGAAGGAAGTAAAGGATCCATATTAGTAGCGGGAGACCTTAATGGGAGAGTAGGGCAGAGAGATCATGAGTACAAGACAGTAATTGGAATACATGGGGAAAAAAGAAAAATAATAATGGCAAGAGACTACTCGACTACTGTCAAATACACAATTTAATCGTCACAAATACCTTCTATGAACACAAAGATATTCATAAGTATACAAGGGAAGAACCTAGCAGAGGTGAAAAATCCATAATAGACTATGTGTTGATAGAAAAAGAAAATAGAAGGAAAATCACTGATGTAAGAGTAAGACGCGGTCCAGAGATAGGTAGTGATCATTATTTACTCGTGGCAACAATAAAAGACGAAGTAACAGAGGATCACAACGAAAGAGCAATAACAAAAGAATTTAGAACAATCAAATCATACAGATTAAGACACAAAACTTTAGCGAACAAATATGTAAATGTTTTGAACGAAGAATTTGGAGGGAAAAATTGGGAAAACCTACAAGTGAAACAAATGTGGCAAACATTCAAAGACACAATTATAAAAACAGCAGAGAGAGTTTGTGGAATACACAAAAGCAACAGTAAACAGAAACTAACAGCATGGTGGACAGAGGAAATCAGAAGACACACGCGCAAGAAAAAGGAGATGTGGAGAAAATATCTAGGAAACCGAACAGAAGAAAATTGTAAACAATATAGAGAGCAGCGGAAAAGAGTTAAAAATATAGTAGTAGCAGCAAAACAAAAGTCCTGAAAAGATTTTGGAGACAAATTAGAACACGATAGCAGAAGCAATCAGAAATTATTTTATAAGGTCATAAAAGGAATAAGAGGTAATAAACATAAAGAAGTAACATCACTAAAAGATCAGAACGGAGATCTACTGACTGATGAAGTGAGCATTATGAAAAGATGGAAAGAATATTTTCAGAAACTACTACAACACGAACCACACAGCACAAGTGAAGAAGATGAAGAAAGAACTGGCGAACAAGAAGTTGAATTTATACCAAACATTACAATGGATGAACTAACTGACGCGATTAGGAAGCTAAAAAATGGAAAGGCACCAGGTCATGATCAAATTACGGCGGAAATGATCAAAAACATGGGTGATATGGGACTACAAAAGTTATTAGAACTATTTCAAATGATTTGGAGAGACGAACAAATACCTACAGACTGGGAGATTGGTCTGATTGTACCTATACATAAAAAGGGTGACAACAAGAATTGCAATAACTATAGAGGAATAACTCTGTTAAGTACAGTGATGAAAGTTTATGAGCTAATAGTAGAGAGTAGACTGAGAAAAATAATAGAACCAACTTTAGAAGAATCGCAAAGTGGTTTTAGACCTGGTAGATGTACACAAGATCACATTTTTACGTTAAACGATATAATAAATAAAAAAATATCTAGGAAGAAAAAAACGTACCTCAGTTTCCTTGATATGGAAAAAGCATTCGACAAAGTACCTAGATCAAAAGTATGGAAAAGTCTGAAGAACAGAAACATACCAGAGAAGCTTATACAGGTAACTAAATCAATATACAGAGACACTAGAAACCGTGTGATAAGTAAAAATATGATATCTGACCAGTTCAGAACAACTGAAGGTGTAAGACAAGGGGGAAGCTTGAGCCCGTTACTATTTATTACTTTTATGGACGAAATAATAAAAGAAACAAAAACAAAAGTCAGACCATTACACATAGGGTATAGAAATCTGAAAAGCACGGAGATAGCAGATTGTACATTTGCCGACGATGTAGTAATTTTAGCAGCGACTGAAGACGAGCTACAAAGAAGCGTAAAAACATGGAACACAGTTTTAAAAAAGTATGGTATGACTATGAACAAAGAGAAATCGAAGGTAATGGTAATAGCTAAAGAAAGAGAGGATGTGCATGTCCAGGTAGATGATACAGAGATTAGACAGGTACAATCATTCGAGTACTTGGGAGTAACCATTGAAGAAACAGGTAGACAGGGAGCTGAGATCAACAAAAGAATTGATAAAGTGAATAGACTGTACCACGCAATAGGAAAAACAATTATTAACAAGAAAGAAGTATCGAAACATACGAAAATCAAGGTATTTAAGGCTATATACAGACCAGTACTTACATACGGATGTGAATCCTGGGTACTAAATAGACAACAGAAAAGTAAGATACAGGCAGCAGAAATGAGGTATCTACGCAGAGTTCAAGGAGTCACTAGAAGGGATAGGGTAAGAAATAACTACATAAGAGAAGAAATGAAAATCGAGACAATGATGGAGTATGTTGAAAAAAGACAATTAAGTTGGTGGGGTCATCTACAACGACTACAGAAAGAAATACCAGTTAAAAAGATATGGGAAACGAAGGTGCAGGGAAAAAGAAGTAGAGGAAGACCGAGAGAGACATGGAACGAAGTGATGGCAAGGATTCTGGACAAAAAAGGAATAGCATGGAACGAAGCAAAGGCGATGGCACAGGACAGGAAACAATGGAAGAGATTTGTGCACTGTTAACAGAGCACACGTTAATACCTACACCCGAGAGGGTAGAAGGTCTAAAGATTATATATATATATATATATATATATATATATATATATATATATATATATATATATATATATATATATATATATATAATTTACTATTGTGTGTTAAGGTGTTTATATATCTAAAAGAATTGGAGCCTTGGATTTTACGAATTTTTACCACTTCTGCAGATTTTGGAGCCACGATTGTCTCCTCCTGCCTGGTCCTCGCTTACTGTCTTTAGAGTACTGCGTTAGCCTTTTTATTTTTTTATTCACCGGGCTGGGTCTCGAACCTCGAATGCACATGCACATCCACTAGATTTGTCGATCGAACGCCTCAAACCGCTTGGCCATCTGACCGACTGAATTTATTGAAAACTTACGGCAGAAGATTTCTTCTTCTTCTTCGTGTGCCTTGTCCGTTGCGGACGTTGGCTATCATCATAGCAATTTTAATTTTGTTTGTGGCGTTTCTGAATAACTCGATCGATGTTAGGTCCAAACCATTGGCGTAAGTTTTGAAGCCATGAAGCCTTTCTATTTTACCCTGTATTATCAGTTGGAGTATATGATATTTATCATGTCCCATAATATCACCGAGGTGTTTAAGTTTCCGTTTCTTAATTGTGAAAGAGATTTCTTTTTTTTTTTCATTCGGCGCAATACCTCTACGTTGGTGATGTGAGTCGTCCAGGATATTTTGAGGATACGTCGATATACCCACATTTCGAATGCCTCCAGCTTCCTCATTAATGTTTCCCTTAGTGTCCATGCCTCTGCGCCATACAGCAAGACTGGAAATACATAGAATTTTAGCAGCCGTATTTTTAGTGGGAGAGATATGTCGGAATGGGTTAATATATTTCTCATGTTGTTAAATGTTGCTCTGGCCTTTTCGATTCTAGATCATATTTCGGTTGTTTGATCCCATTTCGAGTTGCTGACTGTTCCAAAGTATACAGGATTATCAACTTCTGTGACAAAGTCCAATATATCTGTTATTATACAATATACGAAAAAAAGTTGTTAATAAAAGTTATAGACACCTTTAATGTACACATTTTAAAATTAGTGAGAAATATACAGGGTCCTCCATAACACGGTGCCAAACCAAAGTTATGTTTTTTAAATGGAACACCCTGTATTTTATTCAAAATCTTGTTTCTCTACATTTTTCTGATTAAAAAGGTATAACCCTTGACAAGTGTTATACTGAGTGTTTCAAAGTTATGAGCACTTTTATCAAAAAATCATACTGATTTGATCTCCCTGTATGATTTTATCAGTATAATATAAACTTATTTTTTTACTGCTGTTTACTGTCAATATTAAAGTAGTTTTGCAACAACGTACAGTTTTTTTATCACTACACAAACTGTATACAGGGTAAGTCAAAATGCCAATAAAAGATTTTCTTCATATTTTTAAATGGGACACCCTGTATTTTATATTACCATCGAAAAGTTCTTTCATTATACTTGCATATCTTTTAAATATTCCCTATACCTAAAGTTATTAGTTTTCGAGATATTTTAGTTTTATTGTTGATAACTCATAGATACGTTTATTATTGTAAATTAATTACCCTTAATATTAGAAACTTCCAATGAGTTTGTTAATGATAATTAAAATTAGACTGCATTTCATTTTTTTCTCCAAGTTTATGGTACATTCTATACAATAACGACAATTTTATATTTACTAACAAAATGATAATAATTTTCCGCGAAGAAATGGGAACTATAAATTGCTGCAAGTTCTTGTTTAAGGTGGCTTTGAAATAATTGACACAAGAACTGTCAGATGTAAGATTTTAATTATCTGTACGTTTTTATTTTTGTTATTGGTTATAATTGTTTGCCATATTGTTATAATTGTTACCTAACGATGAATTTTAGTCGTGAACAAATGACAGACATGATATGGATTTTAGGAGAGTGTTTCAAAAACTCATTAGGAGGTTGTGGCTCATTCTTGTGGCCTCTTGTAACAAGAAATTATAAGGAACGGTGTCCATAGCGTCAACAACCAAATAAGAGAGCATTTGACAACTTATTAGACAGGTTTAATCGTACTGGTTCTGTGTATGAAGCAAAGGAAAAAACAAAAATCTTTATTACGGATGAAAATGAATTAAATGTTTTACGGGCTGTTACAGAAAATCCTCATACAAGTATTCAAAATATTACAAGAGAGCAAGATAATATAAGTTATAGATCTATCCAAAACATACTCAAGAAAAACAACATGCACCCATATCATATACAATTACATCAGGAACTTGTTGGGGATGATTTCGAACGAAGAGTACAATTTTGTCAATGGTCACAACAACAAATAGTTATACAGAGAGATTTTTTTGAGTTTGTTCTTTTTTTTGACATTTCACAATTTTCATTTTATTCCACAACCAATCCATACTGTGCTCAGACACATAGTCAAATGAGATGGTCCTTAAATTTTTGGGGTGGAATCATAGGCAATTACGTTATAGGTCCTTTTTTTCTTTGAGGAATCGGTAAATGGTGAGGTTTATTTAAATTTTCTAGTAAATCATTTACCTATTCTACTGAAAAATGTACCATTAAACATCCGCCAACATATGTGGTACCTTCACGTCGAAGCCCCTGCTCACCACAACGCACTTGTCAACGGTGAACTCGATGAACTATTTCCTGAAAGATGGATAGGAAGAGATGGGCCAGTTCACTGGCCACGCATATCACCAGAATTAAACGAAGTTGACTTCTTATTTTGGGGTTATATTAAAGACGTAGTGTATAGGACACCTCCAACAATAGTTGACGATATAAAAATAAGGATTCAAAACGCCTTTCAAAGTGTCACACAACAAATGCTCATCAGTGTCACACAACATCAGCAGGTTTTCGAAACTCGTCTTCAAGCTTGTGTAGACGTTATGGGAGGTCATTTTGAATACCTTTTATAACATAAGAAGTACGTTGAATATTTTTTTATTCAATTTAGTTTTTTTAATAAATTTTAGTAAAGTAAAGTATTGTTATTAATAACTAAGTAATACATGTTGTTATCAACAATAAAACTAAAATATCTCGAAAACTAATAACTTTAGGTATAGAGAATATTTAAAAGATATGTAATTATAGTGATAGAATTTTCGATAATAATATAAAATACAGGGTGTTCCATTTAAAATTATGAAGAAAATCTTGTATTTACATTTTGAGTTACCCTGTATACAATTTGTGTAGTAATAAAAAAATTGTACATTGTTGCAAAACTACTCTAATATTGACAGTCAAAAGCATTAAAAAAATAAGTTTATATTACACCGTTAGAAACATACAGGGCGATCAAATCAGTATGATTTTTTAATAAAAGTGTTCGTAACTTTAAAACACTCAGTATAACCCAAAACAAGTGTTATACCTTTTTAATCAAAAAAACGTAGAGAAACCAGATTTTGAATAAAATACAGGGTATTCCATTTAAAAAAAACATAACTTTGGTTTGGCACCGTGCTACGGAGGACCCTGTATATTTCTCACTAATTTTAAAATGTGTACATTAAAGGTGTCTATAACTTTTATTAACAACTTTTTTTCGTATATTGTATAAAAACAGATATATTGGACTTTGTCACAGAAGTTGATCACCCTGTATATACGAGTCAACGTGTTCAATTAATTGGTTTGTTATTTTCAATTGTCTGGTAGGTTTTTGAGTTTTGCTGACCAGCATCCATTTTGTTTTATTTATGTTGAGGTTAAATCCTCTTTTACTCGCTCTTTGTACCCAGTCCATAAGGTACTGAAGTTTATCGATGCTACTGGCAAGTACGACTGTATCGTCCGCATATCGGATGTTATTTGTCAATTCTCCATTGATTTTTATGCATTCGTTTGCTTCATCCAGTGCTTTTTTAAAAATTTGTTCGGAGTAAATATTAAAAAGGAGAGGGGAGAGAACACATCCTTGTCGCACATCTTAAATCAATTGACTATATAGTGATAAATATACGGAAGGTCTGAAGGGTCGATGAGATGTTTCATTAAATTACCGCATTTGTTTGTTTTAGGGCTTGTCGTAAATAAATCTTGCATATATAAATATGTTTTTGGTATGTAATACTCACTGCTATAGCTTCGACATTAGTATTTGATGCAATTGGCTTAGCTTCTAGGTCTGTTCTTACGAAGATAGCTAGTCCGCCTTTGACCTGTTGTACTATTCTATTTTATTTTAGAAAATACTGATCATTTCGAAGATTTATATTGGCTTCTTTGACATGAGTTTCTTGAAGACATAAGATCTTAGGGCATAATCCATTTATTAAAAGTTTTTATCTGTTCTAAATGGGTATAAAACCCATTAAGATTCCACTGTAAACTAAAAAAATTACCCATGTTAGAAATCACCTAAATAGTGGTTCATCTGTCTCTTCTATGGAACAGAGATTATTGGAGTTTGGTTCCTTTTTTTAACCTAGTGATATTATTTTTTGGATAATACAGATTATTTGTGTTTGTGTCCAATGAACTATATCTAAATCGGTTTTTATTATTGTATATTAGGCTTCCTAACTACTCATAAGTTATTTACTTTTTCAACTAATCTCTATTAAAAAAATTGAAAAAAAATGGAAATGGAAATTTATAAAGGATTTCATGTTTTTTTTTATTCTCTATTACTTTCTATTTAATTGGACTATCATCATAGATATCCGTTTTGTTATTTATTATAATTTTTACTTTTTTGGTTGTTTATTTTCATTTACACTTTAGTTATTTTTTGTTTCTATATAGTAAGTAAGGAAACTCTAACCATTGAACAAAAATGGGGAAAAAGTCAACAAGCTGCTGGACCAGATGACGTGCCCATCGAATTATTGGAACTCATTGGTGAAGATGTTATTGATGTAATAGTTGAACTCTTTAATATAATATTTCAGTATATCAATTCCCAAAAAGTCAAGTGCAACAACCTGCTCAGATTACAGAACAATACATACATACACTTAACACATTTTTGAAAATAATAGATAGAAGAACTGTCAAAACTCTTGAATGTGAAATAAGTTACACACAATTTGGCTTTAAAAATTGTAATATATAACATCGCTACAGGCCTTAGAGGTCCTTGGCTTCGATAGTCTTGACTAAATTCTTCCACTTTTTCCGGTACTTCACTTGTTTCTTTCTTGTGGCATTCGTGAAATATTCGCAACCATCTAACTCTCTGCGCCCTGATTTTCTGTGTTATTTTGGGTCTCTTATATATCTGCACTAGCTCCTGGTTTGTTCTTCTGCGCCATTCCCCGTTAGCTTTCCTGATACCACCAAAAACTTTTCTCAATATTTTCCTCTCCCAAATCTCTAGCTTTTTTTCTTGTTTCTGATTCATGGTCCAAGTTTCACATGCATACATCACCGTTGGTCTCACTCTTGTCTCGTTTAAAAATTGTATGGAGGTGCTTTATTGGACTTGAATGTGCATACCCAGAGATGCATGGACATGAATCAGTAAATTTACTTATGTTTTGTAGACTTTGAAAAATCGTTTCAGAGGGTTCAACATAAAAAGCTTATTTATATATCTATTAAAAGGCAAAAATATTGACAGTCGCAATATGAAAATTATATCTAATCGCTATTGAAATCAAACTGCCAAGATCAGAGTTGACAACCAGAACACCCGAGATATCAAAATAAAGAGAGGAGTCCGCCAGGGTTGCGTGCTGTTCCCACTACTCTTCAATGCAATGTATACAGTGAAGCGGTATTTAAAGAAACGCTCTCAGATTCAATAAAAGTACTTCATGTCTAGCAATGGATAAGTTTTAAATAACTTAAGTTTTTCAGACAATACATTAATAATGACAGATAACAACTATTATTTACAGAACGTAATGCAACGCCTTAATGAATGCTGTCATGAATACGAACTGAAGATGAATTTGAAGAAAACTAAATGCATGATCAGAAATAAATCAACAGGAGCAAACATCTAATTAAATATTGAAGATACTGTGATTGAGAGTTTGGATACCAACAAATACTTAGGAATATGGATAACATCAAATGTAGACCAAACCAAAGAAATGAAGACAATATTGAAATTGAAATAGAGCATGCATCATTTATTAAATTTGAAGAGTTTCTTTGCTGTCAAGATATATGGTTAGACTACGCCTAAGCATGCTTCGGTGTTATCGTGTTGTCTACTCTTCTTTATGGCTTGAAAGCGTGGGCACTACAATAAGTGAATCTAAATTAGTTGATCGACGTTGAATTTTGTTGTTACTGAAGAGTCCTACGAATATTATAGATTCAAAGAATATCAAACGTAGAAGTAACTAGAATGGTAGGAAATGAAGCTGACATAATATTAACTAACAAAAGACGAAAACTTGAGTATTTGTGATGAGAGAGCAAAAATACTCATTATTACAACTTATTATGCAAGGTAAAATTCGAGGAACGCGAAATGTTAGAAGACGACGAATATCTTGCCTTATGAACTTGAGGGAATGATTTGAATGGAGTAGAGCACAACTATCAAGTGGCAGTCAACAGGGTCCGCATAGCCAAGATGATTTCCAGCCTTCGATAGAAGATGGAATTTGAACAAGAATACCTACTGTAAGTAACTTACTCGTCTTTGTTTTTGAGTGCTATTAAAATTATACCATCGGCATACAGTAAGTTATGTATGTATTTAGACCATTGTAAGTCTTTTATAACCTACTATTGCAAGACACAGGTAGAGACAAAAGTGTAATTAATCAACAAGACGGAAGATTAACCAAAGAAGTGGTAAAAATGCATGTAGAAGAAAGGTAAACTAAGATAGAAATGATATTAATACAAGAGGCAAGAAACAAAGTCATTTCAATTAGACAATTAAATAATAAAGTTTCGAACTAGATGAAGTGTATAATCCTAAAACAAAGTATTAAACTATCCAGTAGCTTCTTACACAACTACTGTATGTTCACCATTATTTTAGTGAGAAACAGTTAAACAATATAGTTATTTAAATACTTTATTGACTCTCATGTAGAAAATATATACACTACAGCACGCAGATATACTATTGCATTTAATCAAAAAATTACAGGAAACTAATATAAGAGAAAGGGTCAAATATGATACTGCAAACAAATTAAGGAATTTATTTACTTGACTACTTTTAATAAATCAATCAGATAATTTTGTCGCACCATATGCTGAATTATGAAAACTTATTATGTTTTATTTTAATCAAGTATATGCAGTCATAAAAAAATGTTGCAAGATTTTTTAAATAGGTACATAAATATTAGACTAGTCAGTGATACATGTATTTGATAAATCAAGATATCAGTAACATCTTTATTCTTATCCAGCAGCCTTTGCGCAATATCTTTATTTTTTGTCATAATTTCATTCAATAGTATTCATTTATTTAATGAAGTATTATATTTAAAGATAGTTTGTGTATATTTTGTGTATATTTTCGTGCTCGTACTGATCTAATGCAGATGTATCTGATCAAAGAAGAACAACGAACATGTATCTCCACTTGCAGAATGTATAATATGTTTGCGAAAAACACGATATAATTTGAGTATCACGAATAAATATCTACCTCAAAATTTCTTGTTCCCTTTCCTCTTCCTGTTTTTGTCTCATCATAACCGATTCGATGATGGCCCGTTCTTCCGGAGTAAGATGAGACAGGTCGGGCCCTGTATTCTCCATTCTGGCCTCTTTCAGACATCACCCATCACCGAAAAACTACCCCTTGGCTAGCGCCCTAATATCTCCTGCCACAAAACACTTCGTCATTTCACGTATTGAGAACCCCAAAAACGAACGAATTCCGCAAAAATGTTGTGCACGCTCGACGGAAAGCAAAAATGTTTTAGATGTTCTTTATTAGGATTTCGAGGCCGAGTACCGTGGCTGCTATTACCCATTCATACACTTTTCATAAATAATGGGAAGAATCGGGAGAGGCCAATGGGACGCGAGGATGAAGTTACGTCACCAGGCGGGACTATTGATTGCCGCGCGGGACATGCGCTGGGACAATTTGGATTGCGCTGTCATTATTTGGAGACGGGCTGAGGTGATAGAGATGGTTCGAGGGGTGGAGGGAAGTAGGGATGAGTCTGCGATCACTCTGAGGAGGGAATATTTAAATAAAACTTTTAAAATTTGCTGTACTTTTAAACAGCGCAACACAACTTAATGAACAAAGAAGTTAATAAAATATATATAGATTGAGCTAAGATAATAGAGCTAAGTTTATATTTACCGGTAAATACTCGTGTAAACGAAAAAGAGTCTAGAAGAAAAAATAAATAATGTATATGTGACAAACACAGCAACATAGGGAATAAAATAGTAAATACTAAACGTCAATATGGATGATGTGAATAAAGATGAAGTGAAAAAGCGAGGCAGATTTCTGAAACACAATAGAGCTCGGAAAACTGGTAGTTCAGAGAAATAAGGAAAAAATATCCTGTTGGTGACACAACCCCCTCCAGGCCGAAACCAAATTTTTTGAGTAGTATGGATATCTTTATTAATAACCTTTATGTTTCCTGCAGCCGATTTTGATGATATACATAGTTACAAACAAATGAAGATCAAAAATCGGTAAATTTTTGCTTTTTTCGTCTATAACCAAGAAGTTAAGTATTTTAAACAAATTTGAGAGTGATAAACTCATAAATTGTATAAAAAAAAACTTCAATATGGCGTTAGCTGGATATGTCTATCCTTATTGGTTGTTTAGAAAATTGCAAAATAAATCATAAATTTTGAGTTTTTTATAAATATTCATAACTTATGTAAAAATTAACTTAGAACGTTCTTATTACACGGTATTCTGAAACTTCTAGTGCTTAAATCGTACCCTAAGTTTCAAAGAAATTGGTCAAATAGTTTAAAAGGTATTTAATTTGTTTATCCCAAATTAATTTTCTTTGCAACGCTATAAGTCAGAAAATGATGAAGTTACACTAATACCTTGGATAGTTTATGAAAGAAGAAGAATTATACTATTAATTTAATTTTAAAAAATGACAAAAAATAATTCTAAATACTGCAAAATTATTTTGCAAAAACATGTGAATTAAAAAGGGGGGGCTAACTTCATCCCTAATTGTCCTAGGACAATTGTTTTTCTTTCTAAATGTGTATAAAAAAATCAGTCTTTCTAAATATGAAAAAATAATTTTTCTACGGGTAACGGTTAAAAAATTATTCTAATTGTTTATAAGTAAGCAAAAAATCAACGTGTTTTTGCAAAATAATTTTACACTGTTTAAAATTACTTTCTGTCAATTTTTTTAATTAAGTCAATAGTATAAATGTTCTTCTTCCATAAACTGTCAGAAGTCTTACTGTAACATCATAATTTTCTGACTTATAGTGTTGCAAAAAATGAATTTGGGATAAACAAATTAAATAATAGGGTGGAACGAAAAAGGCCAAAAAAATAAAAGAAAAGAAAAATTCTTGTGGCTGCCGTTTAAAAGTTGTGTCAGGTGATGAAAACAATTGGTTCGACAGCATTTTGGAATAAAAAAATATCTTGAGGTTCCATACTGGATTTGAAAAATTAAAAAACAAAAAAATATTTTTGTCGAAAAAATCAATGTGGCTCTGATCGACGTCTTGAATGCCGTTGCAACGAAAGGAGAACAATAAATATGAATAAACGTTTCTATTCTAATATTATCGCGTAAGTGCATTCAAGATATGATTAAAACTATTTATACAGAGTATCAAAATCTTAAGCGATAGGTACACAAAAACTCAGCAAGCATCTGATTCATAAATAGAAAAGATTTGCCAGTTTCAAAAGGATTGTAAAAAGTTATTGAATATCGCGGCTTGCACTTGCACATGCAACATGACTGGAACTGTATATGTGTACTTGTGATAAAATCAAGAAAGTAACACAAAATGAGCTAATTTTTCTTCAAGATCAACGATCCTGTCGAAAAATCGCAATTGGACCAGTGGATATTGCAGCATCTGCAGCAATAAGGAAGAAAATGCAAAGAACCATGAAGGCAAAGGCAAGTTCTCAAAAATATAATACTGACAAAATTGTTCTTAAAGCTTGTACCGTTGATTCCTCTAATCCTTGCATAAGTAGCAGCTAGGCTGACTCAAATTCTTCTGACGCAGATGATCATGAAGAAGAATTTATTGCTCCTTTGTCAACAGTTACAGTCCAACCATCTACGTTACAAATACTGCGGCACTTCACTTCAATGGCTAGTATGCTTATTTCATTGCAGTGAGCTACCTCTACGTCATTTAATTCAACAGTTAGATGGACGTACCAGTGGACCACTTGGTTTTTCAGGGCCAATAGGGAAACTTCTGGAACGCTGTAAAAAGATGGCTGTTGTCGATTTTGTCGCAATAGAAAACAACCTAGCAATATTATTAGAAACAACAGACCTTAGTACCGACCAGAAGTACTTGTACCAAATCAGTCAAGCAGTTGCTGCGGGAAAATGTCCTAATGATTTGAGCCTTAAAAAACCTGGGAAAGTATCACACGCAAGGTGGCTGATAGTTGATAATCGGTTGCTTCGATTGTATGTTGGAACTGAATGTCCCATCCCCCAATTAATAATATGTTAGTAACTTTCATCCAAAAAGTGTATGCACCAGTTTGGTTTTATACAAAACTGTATCCTAGCTGTTCTGATGGTTCAAAACATTTATGGCGAATGATCCATTATTCACGATTTCTAAAATTTGACCAAAGAAAAATTGTCGATGCCATTATCCAAAGAAATGCTTATTTTGCCCATTCCGAAAATGTGTTACTCGGTATGATGAAAGATGAACGAAAACATATACGGGAGCTAGGAGTACGCAGAGTGCAGAAAGCTAGAGAAAGTCAGAAAGAAATAGATCTGGAGATTCAAAATACCAACATTAAATTTTAGTGCTGCAGATTATAACGACTTAATTTCTATTTTTGGATTCAAAGTTACGGCTCCTCTTTTGCTAAAACATATTTCCAATGAAGATGTAAGAGATATGATTGATTCCGATTCCGGGAATTACAACAACATAGAGGTCTTAAATTTCCCTTGTCATTCTTGGAAAGAACTATTAAGTTAGTAACTGAAGCATCAGCTGCTGTTTGTGGGCCAGAATTAAGGGATGGCTTTATTCGTTCAAGGTTGCAGTCTAGAAATATTGTGCCGTTTTTTAACACAAAGTCAGACTACCAATCTTAAACTGTACATTGTTTCATAAAACAATTATTTAGATTCAAAGAACTGATAAAAATAAATTTTTAAAATTTTATTTTTTTTTGGTATTCCCAAAAATTTAAATTTAATATGGAACCTGAAGATAGGGTCCAATACAAAAAATATTTCTTACAGTTTTATTATACATCAAAACACAACTTTTTCGCACTAGCCCCATAAAAAATAATGACTTCAAATTTTTCGTTCCACCCTATTAAATAACTTTTAAACTATTTGACCAATTGCTTTGAAATATAAAATATAATTTAAGCACGAGAAGTCTCAGCAATTCGTATAATAAGAAGGTTCTAAGTTAATTTTTACATAAGTTATGAATATTTATAAAAACTCAAAATTTATGATTTATTTTGCAATTTTCTAAGCAACCAATAAGGATAGACATATTCAGTGAACGCCATATTGAAGTTTTTAATACGATTTATGAATTTCTCACTCTCAAATTTGTTTAAAATACTTAACTTTTTGGTTATAGGCGAAAAAAGCGAAAATTTACCGTTTTTTTATCTTTATTTGTTTATAACTATGTATATCATCAAAATCGGCTGCAGGAAACATAAAGGTTATTAATATAGATGTCCATACTACTCAAAAAATTTGGTTTCGGCCTGGAGGGGGATGTGTCACGAAAAAAATCTTATTTCTCTGGACTATGGGGACATACAAAAGGAATTAATAAAATATGGAGGTTAAGCTATTCGCCCACTCGCCAAATTTATATTAATAGGGGAGTCAATACAGATTTTGACTTCGGAAAAATCAAACAAGATAGAACTTTTTGTAATTTGATTAAGAAAATGTTTGATAAACAACATATCGAAAAGTTCTAATCCAGAAGTGGGTGATTCATATTTTATTAAACAAATGAACTGCGAATTGTTTTTTTAAATAACTAACGAAAATATGAATCTTAGAAAAAATTGACCTGCCCATTGAAAAATTCAAAAAATTTTAAAACTATAATTTTTTATTTATAACGTTAAAGTCACCCTTCCCACAAACATTGTCGCACTGTAAACTAGCGTTCAGCGAAATGGAAGGTTGAGTTATTTTAATATAATTCTTTAACTAAATTTCACAAATTGTACATGAAAGAAGAACGATTAAGCTATCTTATGGTTATAATAAAAAGAAATAAAATGTATGGGCATAACTACGGTGTGGGCGGAAAATGAAACTTATATGAATTTTGTTTACAAAGACCAGGTTTACACCTCGGAGGTTTAGGCCTTCTTTGTTATTTTTTTGTTTGTTTTTATTTCTTTTTTTTTCTTTGTTATTTTTTATTATTTTTTTATTGTTCTTTTCGTATATTTCTCTTTTATTTTATTTTTATTTATTTTTTTATTTTTTTTAAATATCAATTTTCATATTTTTTAAGTGGTTATAAACAATTTTATAGAAATTTATATTACGTGGACATAGAATGGAATTTAAATTGGTGGGGAGAGTAACTCCTACTGTTTGTAGATTCTTGTATAACTGTTGATTCAGCATCTGGAAGATATAGGACTATTAAGATTTTTTAATGTTTAAACAAAATAGTTAAATTCCTTTGTAAAAATCATAAAAAATTACTAAAAACGGCTACATCACAAATAATTTCATCGTCAGTGCTTATTACAGGTCAAAGTACATGCCTGAGCCACCAAGATATTTGGGTAAAACCCTTTAAATGTTATAAAGTTTTAAATTGTTTACGCTACATTATTAAAATAGATGTGATGTTTAAAATATTCCTGGATTTAACTTCAGGCATCACAAAAGACTCTCCGCACGCGGGTTGCAATGTCCAGAGGATACAACCTCTCATAACGGACTTCGAGTGGCGCTACTCGATTGGGTAGCTTACCTCATTTGTGCTACATATACGCACATAACGGGCTATGTTGAGTTTTGATGCTGTTAAGTGTACACCAGGTCTTATGTGGTAGGTTAAATCCAGTAGGTGTCTCTGTGATTCAAAGTATAAAGGCTGATTTATCTTACGACGAAGAATCGTGTGATATAAAAAGCATTGGCTAGTTTATAGCAACGGAACGGGGCGACAAAGGGGACGTGCGCCGTCTATTGTTGTGCGGCTCGTGCCGTCCACGTCCCGTCGTAAGATAAATTAGCCTTAATTGTATTAATTTTATTTGGTTGAGCTTCCGACCATTCATGGGTCCAATTGGTGATTATGTTGAACACGGAGGCTGTGGTCGATTCTGCGGTTTGTATGGGAGATTTTCTGGGGCGGAGTGAACTTTTGGTTGCATCTTCTATATAGTTGTGGATCGTCAGCGTCTTGTTGTTAAGGATGTTTTTCTATTCTTTGGTTAGCAGATTGAGTCCGTGAAGATGTGGTGGTGGAATGTCACTCAGTACTGGTAGCCAATGGGTTGCTGTACATTTGACTACTCCAGTGATTATTCTCGAGGCACAATCCTGTTTCTATGAGCTATGGTATGGTATGGGTATGGTATAGTACGGAGTATGGTGTTAAAGTCATACCAGTAGAGTGCTAACCTGGCTGTAGACCCCCTCCTCCTTTATCCGGGCTTGAGACCGGCAACAGTTCTGTCGAGCTACTCGATCCACCCAACAAAACTGCAGGCGGAGAAATCACTAGAGTATAATAGACCAGAATTTCTATGTCTCATTGACTTAAAGAAATAATTTGACAGATTAAGACTCAAAGATGTAATCCATCTTCTGTATAATAGAGAAGTTCCCCTAGATATCATAAAAACCATTGAAAACATCTACCAAAACAACAAAATGAAAGTCAGAATAGATGGACAATTTACAGAACGTATAGACACAGGCAGCGGAATAAGACAGGGAGACTTATTGCGTCATATGCTCTTCAATTTAATCATGGATGAAATAATCAAAAGCGTCAACAAAGGAAGAGGATACAGAATAGGAAACAAAGAAGTAAAAATACTCTGTTACGCAGACGACGCAATATTGATTGCCCAAGATGAAGATCTGCAAAGATTAGTCCACAGATTTAACATAAAAGCAAAAGAATTCAATATGTCAATTTCATTTCAGAAAACTAAATTAATAGTCATCAGTAAAGAACCAATCAATCAGATGTAAAATAGAAATTGATGGTATTAGTATTGAATAAGTAATGGAATTAAACTACCTTTGAATTACATTGTCAAGCTACGGAGATCTGGAAAAAGAAGTGAGAAATCAAGTACAAAGAGCAAATAGACTGGCAGGATGCCTTAATAACACTATAAGGCGAAACCGACATGTTAACACTGGGATGAAGTGAAGAATTTATAAAGTCAGTGTACGACCAATAATGACATTTGCATCAGAAACAAGGCCCGATACAGCCACAACACAAAGACTACTAGAAACGGCAAAGATGAGAGTACTGAGAAGAATTACAGGAAATACGCTGAGAGATTTACCATTAGCATTGATTATAAATATTCCACAATGTAGTTATTAATCAATGCCATTAGGTAAATCATTTGGTAAAGTACCATAACTCTTAGGGAAAACATATTTATTAATAAAGGAAGGGATATAGAGCAATCATAGCGCCATCAGCATTATAGACGGAGAGCTAGAGGCGAGAAATCATCTTTGGCATGTGAAATGTGTCTATTGTATATTGATAACTATGACCCCTTTCAGGAAACAAAACTGATATGGTGCCAACGTGCGCTTTTACCCTGGGGTTGGATGCCACCCCTTCTCGGGGGTGACAACTATTTTATTAAAAATAACCCCACTAATCGGTAGAGGGGCAAATTTTAAGCAAAATTTGTTACTTCTAATTATTAAAATAAATCAATACTTTTTGAGTTATTAAAGATCAAAGATTTGAATTTTTCGTGAAATAAATGCATGATGTAAAGCGGTTTTTCGTGAATAATTCAAAAACTGTAAGTTTTATCAAAATAGTTATGATTACCAAAATTGAAGATAATAAAAAATAAAAGAGATTTATTATTCGAAAAACCTTTGAGAATTAATAAAAAGTGAGTTATAGGTGATGGAATGTATATTTTTTTCGGCTAGTACCCAAATCTAATTATTCAAGCTCAAATAACGGGAAAACGGTGCATTTTATAAAATATATTTACTGAACACTTGTCAAAGTACTCAAGAATACCTATCAAGTGAGCTCCAGATGAAGTTTATAACATCAAAGCTAAGCAAGTGATGATGAAAATAAGAGAACCCTTTCGAGTTTTTAGGAAAAAGTGAAAATTAAAACATACGCTATTTATATATTTATTTTGAAATTTGTTAACAGAATAATTTTTAAAGGAATTTCGGAAATGAAGTTTGGATTATAATTTATTATCAAGTTCGTTTTACTTCAATTTAAATATAACAAGTTAAAAATGCGAGCATTATTATAACGAAAACTTTGTTTTTTATGTATTTAAATTCCTAATGTGGAAAATTGCTATTATGAAAAGTTGTTTAGAATTAAAAATTATGTTTAATGTGCAATTATATCCTACTATTTAAATATTGTGAGCTATAAAGGCACTTTACTGAGCGAATTTCTTGAGCGAAATTCATATTTTTTACACATCGACTAAAATCGATACAATTTTATATAATCTTATGTTTATGATTGCATCTTGGATTTTAGACCGTGCAGATCTTTATATGAAGAATAATTTTTGTTCGTAAAATTAATAATAAAAGAGTTATAAATGAAAATGATGATTGGTAGGTATCTCTAATTTGAGAAAAAATTAAATGTTTTCTTTTTATTAGAAGAATGTAGATAATAGTTACATTATTATAACAATTATTAATTATTTAATTATAATAATAACAACTATTGCATATATTAGAACACAGTTTTTAATTCCAAACAATTTTTCGTAGTAACAATAATTTACAATAGTGTGAAAAAAAGTACTTTAATCTTGAGCGAAATTCATATTTTTTAAAATACCTCCTATCATATAAATAAAATTTGCTATCTGATGATTGGATCGTAGGTTTTAGACGATGCAGAACTTTTTATGAATTATAACTTTATTTCCTAAAATTAAAAATAAAAAAGTGTCCCATAATATATTATGTGTCCAACTTAAGTAGACACACTGTATATTATACAATATAATATACATAATACATAAATCATTGGGTAGACAGCACCAAAAATTTGTAACCTGCCATTTAACATTACTTACATTAAAATTAATAAGTAATATTTATTTATTTGATATTTCAATTCTTTTACAGTTGATATGAAGTAATATATTTTTGAAATAATATGAAATTTTCATTAACATTTTTACGTACAGTGTCTCCATTGTAGAATTATCTCGCTATTTAAAATTGCTAAAAAATCATAAATTGCTGTCCCGAGATGCAACTTGTTTTTGAGGTCGGTTATCTCGAAGATGGTTTGAGATATCGAAATGGCGTTTAAAGATTTGGATTCAGGAGACAAAACTACATTGACATCGGTACATAAGCTCCAGATATTGCAGGGGTGGCAACGCAGGAACGAACGAACGGACTTTGCGAATTTATAAACGAAATCAAAATTTTCGTTGAAAATACTATTTATTTTTCACTTTCGCTGTCACATTCACTAAAATCGCTGTCATAATTATTTTCGTCACTTTCGCTATTATGAATGTCATCATCAGCTTGCTCATCATCCATCTCATCGTCTGTTTCATTCTCAAAAATAATATCTCTAACAATCTCTGGCATTTGAGGCCCTTCAAACCATTTGAATTTATATGTGTTATCTTCAGCAAGCTCCCAACCATTTTGTTCAATAACCAGATCTGTTGGATTTTTTTATAGGCGTTCAACCAAATACTTGTAATGTATCGTGCTCGTAAAAGATGTTGATATAGCTCAGATTGAGATGGATATATTCAATACAAACGCCGACGCCGAAATGACAGTAGCAAGTACCTATACAATAGCGTCAATTTAAGACCACATGCGTGAAGTTACGAATGACAAAATGAACATATTATGATTAATTAAATGTATGTTACTAAAATATTATTTTTATATCATTTCGATATTTAATTGAATTTTTCCTATCGATATAAACTTAGTGGCGGTTCTAGCCAGGGGCAGGGGGGCAGCTGCCCCCCTTCAGTTTTTACAGTAGTTTTGTACTATAATTTTCGTTAAAAAGGCACGTTATCTTGTTTATTCAGCGGTTGTGTTCCCTTGCCCCCCACTTTTTTGGTCTAGAACCGCCCCTGTATAAACTGAGTATGTACAGAAACTGAGGGTGTCCAATAATGGGCACATTTGACATAAAATTCAAATACATTTTTGCTATATTTTATATAAATGTCTTAAACAATTTTAAAAACTTATATAAATAATATAATAATAAAGCTCCAAATTGTTGGAGCCTAAACTTTGAAAAATGTTTGTAGCATAATGTTTAATGGTATCAACTTTTCCGGGAGCTCATTTGATACATATTTTTAAGTGCTTTGACAAGGGTTCAGTAAATATATTTTATAAAATGCACCGTTTTCCCGTTATTTGAGCTTGAATACATAGATTTGGGTACTAGCCGAAAAAATATATATATTCCATCACCTATAACTCACTTTTTATTAATTCTCAAAGGTTTTTCGAATAAGAAATCTCTTTTATTTTTTATTGTCTTCAATTTTGGTAATCATAACTATTTTGATAAAACTTACAGTTTTTGAATTATTTACGAAAAACCGCTTTACATCATGCATTTATTTCACGAAAAATTCAAATCTTTGATCTTTAATAACTCAAAAAGTATTGATTTATTTTAATAATTGGAAGTAACAAATTTTGCTTAAAATTTGTCCCTCTATCGATTAGTGGGGTTATTTTTAATAAAATAGTTTTCACCTCTGAGAAGGGGTGGCATCCACCCCCAGGGTAAAAGCGCACGTTGGCACCATATCAGTTTTATTTCTTGAGGTATGCTATAACTACTCACCAATTTTCATGAAAATCGATGGAGGTTTAACAAAATAGGAGGTGAAAACCTTTAATGACTGCGTTAACTTTCCCCTTTCATCCCTTATTGCTACTCCCTGTATCCACTGAGGTGTCAGCCTGAAAGGGGTCATAATTATCAACATACAATAGACACATTTCACATGCCAAACTCCATATTACTTATGACGATGATTTCTCGCCTCTAGCTCTTAGACTATTATTGGTTACTGTATCCCAACTGTTCAAGCTGGTTAATCTTTTCAGAACAGCAATTTTGTTTATATTATTCTTTAAATGCATTAGTGTATTTCTGTAGTGATTCTGTAGTGAGTATAGTATTTTTTGTTTCATTTTTAAAAACTCAAACTCTTCCATTTATTTCAATATGCTGTTACTTTTTATAAAGTACTAATTGCTTGTGTATGGTAATTTTCCTTATTAGCTATACTAGTAAAAGCTTTTAAATGCACTTAGTTCTTCATTCAATTTTAGATAGATGTTTAGATGTGCTTTGGTTATTTAGCGTGAACGCTATGTGAAGCCTAAAATACGATACTTAATATTAAATGTACTCAGTGTTTTTACAATAATTAAATTATAGTATATGTACTACGTATACAACCTATGCCATTCCCTCTTTGTGAACACATACACACACAAGTATACAACCAAATTGATAAAGTGCGTTTCCATCACGGCCCCTTTGAAATGTCAGTCGGCCATATAGATTGAATATTGATACAACAATAAAAAAACCGCTAAACGCCGTAAAAATGAGTGGCGCATACAATATTCCAGCTACAAAAGAGCTGATATGAATATTACGTGGCGCGAAAATGTATTTTTATTTTGATGGACAATAAAATTCTTGTTCTATTTTGAAAGATTTTTCCATAATATTTGCTAAATTTGAAGTAAAACGCTCCACAAAAGAGTAACTTTGATATAGTTTGCATTTTGAAGCTCTTTTGTGGCGCGTTCTACTTTAAATTTAGCAAAAATTATGGAAAAATCTTTCAAAATAAAATTAAAATTTTATTTTCCATCAAAATGAAAATACATTTTCGCGCCACGTAATATTCATATCAGCTCTTTTTTAGCTGGAATATTGTATGCGCCACTCATTTTTACGGCGTTTAGCGGTTTTTTATTCTTTTATCAGGAGTTTTTCAATTTTTTTTTATAAATTAAATGTATGAAGGTGAATGTAACGTTTTTCGATTACTTAAACGTTAAGCGTTATAAATGGTCGCATTTGTCGCATTATCCACCAAATGTTCTAGTGGTTATGACACTAAACTTTTGACAGGAAAATCTGAGTTAATATCGCAGCCATCCTAATATTTGTTTTAATATAATTCTTTGTGTCCATCGAATGTACACTAGATTTTTTTCTATTCGAAACATAATAAAAAAAATATTGGGATGGCCAGCAAATGAACTCGGATGTCTTAATCAAATTTAGCGCCATAATAACAACTACAACTGCATGAACCATTTCGGCGATAATATTTAAAGGGATTATAGTTTTGGAGCTCGATAATTTCTAAACGGCTTAACCGATTTTGATCACTAAACATGAGTTTAAAACGAATTGACAAGTAGTATCTGATGCATCCAAGGTCAAGTATGATAACTGAAGGTATTACAGGAATTATTGAGCTCGAAAAACCGTTTTTTTTTTTTCATAGGAAATAGATTTTATCATATTTATAAAGCCTATGAGGTATATACACTCGTCTAGAAACGTCCTACAAATGCTCAGTTTTTGGCGCAATTCGTAGGTTGAAATTTTGAGTAATTGTCGAAAAAGCAAAATTTTCAAAGATTAGTTTTTCAGTTTTTCGGCTATACTGAGCAGCGTGTATGTCTGATCCTGACTGTTTAGGCACCATTTGAAAGCATAACTCAACGCTATTGATTTGATGTATTTGCTGTTCTCCTGTCTCTTCTTGAACTTAAGATATATACCCCCAAAAATATGCCGTTTTGTACCTAACCAATCCTGTAGCTGGCTTATGGGTGGTCAAAATTCACAAACTAGACCGGTTCTCAGTCATCCCTCTTGAAACACAGAAAAAAAAATTTAGATCGGTTCAACTTTTCCACACACTTACACATGCTGTTATATAATTTTATGGGAAAAATTTAGAAAATTAATTTATGTCAAAGACCACGAGATCATAGATTTTCATCGCCCTGTATATGGCCCAAAAATTGTAAATAGTATTAGTTAGTCATAAGCAGTGTTTCATGGAAAGTAAAAATCGTTCAATATTAATGATTCTATGAACGGACTTATACAAACGGTCGGATTAGAAAGTGCATGTCTTCACTTTGGAAGTGAACAATAGGACGTTTATAAATGTTTCTTAGAAGGAAAGACGGTAAACACAATTGTTAAGCTTTAGAATATATTGGGTTTTTATAGCATGTAGAAACACAAAAATACTTGGTTCTTAAGAAATGAAAGTAAGGATGTAATGTGTAGAGAGGATGTTTTGTGATTGGCGAGAGAGACGGATGGAAGGAGAATAGAGTGTTTGAGTCTGCCTTGGAGGAGGAAAAAAGTTTCACTGTGAAATGAAAATCTGGAGAGAGCAGTCCAGTTTTTTTGAAAAGTAAGAAGTCTGTGTAAAGTGGTGAAGTTGGCGGCCGTGTAAGCAGAATCGTGTTGAAACGAAATCGTTGATCGAGTTGAGAAGTTAAATCTCCTTGTGTCCGAAGAGATTTCTGTTTGTGTCTGGAACGAGTAGCCGATTGGTATCAATTTGCACAAGATATCAAGCAGAGAGAAAACTGAGGAGAGAGGAGTCGTTTGTTTGTGAAGCAGTTTGGACGAGAAGGATCATTCACAGCATCCTAGGAGCACCTGTGGGAGAATCGAGGACTACACAATCCATAAGAAGAAGTAAAGAAGAGAAAAAAAGGTTAGTCAGATTATTTATGAAACGGAGAGAGTTGTTTTATATCACATACCATATTTGTTTATTTTTTTTTATTGAACAGTTCTATGTGGTGTATTCCACGAATGTACGACTATTTTGTATTACCGCGACAACGAATATTTTAGTGTGCAACATAAGAAGTACGAAAGTATTTTGCTCTAATAATTACTCCAATAAACAACAATATAATTTGCAATTTACTTTCGTTCTTCATATTTTGCACAGTAAAATATTCGTTGTCGCGATAATCCAAGAGGGTCGTATATTCGTGGAATGGGTATAGCATAATTTAGTCATTCATAAATTCAAAGAAGAAATAAGTAATCTATTCAAAAAGGTGAAAAGTAAACTTTATATATATATATATATATATATATATATATATATATATATATATATATAATAGTAAGAACAGTCTAACGAATTATTTAAACGGAAATTTTGTTAAAAAAGGAGATAGCAGAATTAAAGATTAATTTATTAGATAAGAAATAGTTGCAACAAAATTGAGTTTTACCATAGGTACATTTAAATCTTATATTTATGGTATTGGATAAATAAATAATATTTATAGGGTTTATATGACATTGAGTATATTTATTTTCCCTGTTTTGTCCTGGATGAAGTAAGCAACGAGAAATACTAGAAGCCACAAACCAAAGGTAATACATTAAAATAAATTAGCCTTAAAAAAATTTTATTGGAAAGTTTTATTTAATTTTGGTTTTGTTTTCCATAAGTAGTAATTAAAATAATTAATTAATCAAAATAAGAATATGCTGATCAATCTCATAACAGAGAGAAAATACAGAGCATAACAATACATACAGTGTGACAAAGTCCAATTACTCGTTTGTCGTAAGAGATACGAAAAAAGTTATTTAGGTAAACGTTGGGGCACACATAGTACCATAATTTAAAAATATTTTCAAATATACAGGGGCGTCCGTATTGACAGGGTGACACAAACTTATGTTTTTTTAAATGGAACACCCTGTATATTTTTACTATTTTGGATTCTCCTCAATGTTTACTTTCTCAAAATACATGGATTTGTAATATTATACGAGGTAGTTTAAAAGTTAATTACGTTTTTTTTTTTTTTTTTTGTTAATTTCGTAGCAATATCTACACCTTGTAGAATTGTAATGATTTGACATCAGACTTTTATTTTATGTTCAAACGATTTTTAATATAGTCTACTATTGTTAAACATTAACAGTATAGCGAAATGTTAAACTTTAGTAACAGGGTTGGTCGAAACTCGGAATTAGTATTTTCTGAGTTTTCTTAAATGGAACACCCTGTATTTTAGTATTTTAATAAAATGATATTTTATGGTACTTTTTTATTTCTTAAGCATTCCCTATACCTAAGTGCTGTAATTTGTAAGTTATTCGTGATTATTTAAGCCAAACATTAATTGCAACAAAAATTACGTCAAATTTTATTAGGTGGCCGTGAAAATATCCAATCAAAAATAATTTTTCGAAAAAAACTACATAATAATCTAGCCTGATTCTTATTTTATTAATATTGGATGAGATATCCAAATACATTCGTAGTTAAGGTTGTTGGTGCTTAAAATATTAATCAAGCATACAAAATTCTCCCTAGTTGGCTATGACACAAAATTTGCTTAAAAATTTGACATTATACTATTTATGTAGTTCCAGTTGATTTGTTACCATTACTAATAATAATTTTTCTAATAAGGAACTGATTAAAATGGCTTTGTGCTAGGAGAGTATAACAAAAATGAGCTACTTGCAATAAAAATTTATCATCAGCAATTCCCGGATAGGCGACAACCAAAAAGAGAAACTTTTGAAAGTATTCTAAAACGGTTTCAACAGACTAGATACTTAGATTGTAAGAATGGTTGTACTAATATGCAGATCCTCAGTGACACTAAGGATTACATTTAATTCCTGTTTTCCTCACTTACAATAGTTTTTGTTCGATCAGATTTATCATAATCTAAATGTCCAGTCCGTTGAAACCGTTCTAGTATATTTTTAAACGTTGCTCTTCTTAGTTGTCGTCTATCAGGGAATTTCTGATGAAAAATTCTTATTGCTGGTTGCACATTTTTGTTATACTCCACTAGCACAAAAATCTTATTAATCAGTTCCTCATTAGAAAAAATCATATTAGTAATGGTCACAAATCAACTGGAACTACATAAATAGTATAATGTCAAATTTTTAAGCAAATTTTGTGTCATAGCCAACTAGGGAGAATTTTGTGTGCTTGATTAATATTTTAAGCACCAACAACCTTAACTACGAATGTATTTGGATATCTCATCCAATATTAATAAATTAAGAATTAGGCTAGATTAAGATGTATTTTTTTCGAAAAATTATTTTTGATTGAATATTTTCACGGCCACCTAATAAAATTTCACGTAATTTTTCTTGCAATTAATGTTTGGCTTAAAGAATCACGAATAACTTACAGATTAAAGCACTTAGGTATTATATAGGGAATGCTTAAGAAATAAAAAAGTACCATAAAATATCATTTCAATAAAATACTAACATACAGGGTGTTCCATTTAAGAAAACTCAGAAAATACTCATTCCGAGTTTTGACCAACCCTGTATACTAAAGTTTAACATTTCGCTATATTGTTAATGTTTAACAATAGCAGACTATATTAAAAATCGTTCGAATATAAAATAAAAATCTGATGTCAAATCACTACAATTCTACAGGGTGTAAATGTTGCTACGAAATTAACAAAAAAACGTAATTATCTTTTAAACTACCTCGTATAATATTACAAAACCATATATTTTAAGAATGGAAACATCGAGGAAAATCCAAAAATGTAAAAATATACAGGGTGTTCTATTTAAAAAAACATAAGTTTGAGTCACCCTGTCAATACGCACGCCCCTGTATATTTGAAAATATTTTTAAATTATGGTCCTATCAGTGCCCCAACTTTTACCTAAATCTCTTACGACAAACGAGTAACTGAACTTTGTCACACTAATGCCCCACCCTGTACATACATATCCACAAACATTTTCCCTTTTTTAAATAGAAATTGAGTCACATTTCTGAGCTAGGTAACTTTTGAATGGTATAACCGATTTTCAAAATTAGACATGCGTTGCAAAGGTAATGATCACTACTATCAGAAATCCTAAAGGTCGGACTAATGCCCGGTTGCACCAACAGATCTTAAACTTAAGTCGAGAATATCATAAGAATTAATATAATATAATTATAATATATTACAATAAGAATACCATAATATAATAATAGATATAATTGATAATAAGGTAAGAATCTAAAATTATGGTGCAACGTAAGTGATACTCAAGAAGGCCCTATTTATAAGTAGAGCTTAGCTAATCTGGAACTTAAGATCTGTTGGTGCAACCAGGCATTAAATTTTTGAAATTTTTGGGGGTTTTGGGGACGAGAACGAAAAACAGACCCTAAATGGGAAGGACCGTAAAATCCACACATTTGGACCAAAATGGATGGTTGACATATGGATGGGCGAGTCTTTTCCTAAACTTTAAGATGGGATTTGGCCCAATTTTCAATTAAGTCAGATTTAGAAAATCGAAAATTTCGTGTATATATAGTGTCACATGTAGGGGGATTATGCGCCACTAGCGAGAACTGCCGCTCTCTGCTAATAAAAAATGTCCACCCAAAAAATTATGAGATATTTTCATGATTTTAATTTTTTCATGGTTGAAATTTAACCCATCCAGTGCCAGAGCCTTTTTGGTAGGTCAACATAGTCAAGAGCTATCTATCTAATCATCATCATCATCAATGGTGCTACAGCCCTATGAAAGAGCCTCGACCTTCCCAAGTCTATTCAGCCAGTCAATCCTATCCATTGCCAACCGTTGCCAGTTTGCTGCGCCTATTTTTCTCCCATCCTCGTCCACGCCATCCTTCCATCTGAGTTTTGGCCTACCCCTATTTCTACTTCCCACAGGTTGTGACATAAGGACTCTTCTAGGAGAGTTGTTCTGCTGTGATCTTGCTAGATGTCCTGCCCATCTTAGTCTTCCTATTCTTATGAGAGATACTACGTCTTTACCACCAAATATATGTTTATATCTGTGGTATACCTCGTAGTTGTACCTCCTCCTCCAAACACCATTTTCACAGATGCCACCGAATATTCCTCTCAGGATCCTTCTTTTAAATATAAGCAGGAGGTTTTCATCTGCCTTGAAGATGGTCCATGTCTCCGATCCATATGTTAACACTGGTTGTATAAGGGTTGTATATGGTTATTTTTTTGTTTTTTGACTTAAGTTTTTGCTTCCCATATGTCTACTAGTCCAAAATAGCATTTTTTTGCTAGGATTATCCTTCGCTTGATTTCTTCCGTCATAACGTTCTCCTTGGTGATCAGGGAGCCTAAGTATGTGAATTTGTCCACCACTTCAAAGGTAGAGTTATTAACTGTGAATTGGTGACCGATGCTTCTTGCTCTATTGTTGGGTGTTGATGCCATCATGGGTGTAACAAAAATACAGGTCATAAATTAAATCACATATTCTGGGACCAAAAATAGTTCGAATGAACCTAATTTACCTTAGTACAAATATGCACATAAAAAAAGTTATAGCCCTTTGAAATTACAAAATAAAAATCGATTTTTTCGAGTATATCGAAAACTATTAGAGATTTTTTATTGAAAATGGATATGTGGCATTCTTATGGCAGGAGCATCTTAAAGAAAAATTATAGTGAAATTTGTGCTCCCCATAAAAATTTTATGAGGGTTTTGTTCCCTTAAACCCCCCCAAACTTTTCTGTACGTTCCAATTAAATTATTATTGTGGTACAATTAGTTAAATTTAATATTTTTAAAACTTTTTTGACTCTTAGTATTTTTTCGATAAGGCAGTTTTTATCGAGTTGCGGCTTCTTTTTTAATATGTTTACGTAAAAATTTTATGGGGGTTTTGTTCCTTTAAACCCCCCAAATGTTTGTGTACGCTCCAATTAAACTATTACTACGATACCATTAGTTAAACACAATGTTTTTAAAAGTTTTTTGCCTCTTTGTATTTTTTCGAGAAGGCACCTTTTATCGAGATATGGCTTCTTTTTTAATGCGGTTCAAAATATACCTAAAAATGTAAATCATACATAAATTTTCATATTATTACAAAGTCTCCATAATCGTACTCAACCATATACAAATATGTGGTGGATTTGACAAATATTCAAAATATCTGGATAAAAACTGACTTTTCGAAAAAGTACCAAGAGCCAAAAAAGTTTTAAAAATATTGTTTTTAAGTAATGGTACTACAATAATAATTTAATTGGAACGTACACAAAAGTTTGGGGGGGTTTAAAGAACTACACCCCCATAAAATTTTTATAAGGTGTCCAAATTTCACTATAATTTTTTCTTAAGATGCTAGTGTCATAATAATGCCATATGTCCATTTTCAATGAAAAATCTTTAATAGTTTTCGATATATTGGAAAAAATCGATTTTCATTTTGTAACTTCCAAGGGTTGTAACTTTTTTTATATGCACATTTGTACTAAGGTAAGTTAGGTTCAATCAAACTATTTTTGATCCGAGAATATGTGATTAAATTTATGACCTGTATTTTCGTTACACCCTGTATTTAATATACGAGTAATAATTATACATCCCTGCCTAACTAAAGAATTTATTTTGAGGTTTTTCGAAACCACATTATAAACTATTACATTAGCGGTATTATTTACATACATTTCTTGTAAGATGAGTACGTTTACTTTCTTAGGGGTGATACTTCCTTAGGGGTGAACAAGACTCATGGGTCGGGTTGAATCAAATTGCTTTCTTGCTACGTATTTCTAGAGTAGTATAAGGACTGTGAGAGACGGTTCCCCATAGGAAGACGATCAGTGGGAGGACCACGAAATCGATGGAACGACAACTTGCTGGAAACCCATTGAAAAAACCGACAGGGTAATGTCTGCACAAAAACAAAAAGAAAAAGAAGAAGAAAAGAAACGAAGAAAGAAACGAAGAAAAGAGAAGAAGAAGTTCGTGTAATAAATAGATTAGATTTTCTGGCGTACCTATTTCTGTAATAGTCTAAGAGCTAGTGAACCCTCCGACTAACGGTCCTCCTGTAAGGCTAGAAATTTTTCTAGTGATAACTCATAGCACACCAAGGCTAACAACCATGACCTGGCAGGCATCAGCGGTGTACGTGTATCTACCAGGTGAATCGAAAAGTGCAAATTTAGGGGGTAAAATAAACATTCTCCTGTAGGGGTAAAATAAACATTCTCCTGTAAGGTTAAAATTTAAGTATGTGTTTGAGTAAGTCATTTAGAAGAAATGTGTACAATGACAGGCGATTCTGAAGAGCATAAGACCTTGCCAGGCCAGGGAAAAGATTAGGGGTTTTTCCTAAAATTATTTTTTTTGCATCGAACAAATTTTTTTTAGGTTTTATGAATCATTCCAAACAGAAAAGGTCTTTAGTGATTTTTCTCTTAAGTCAATAGTTTTTGTTATATAAGCGATTGAAAATGTTGAAAATTGCGAAATCGGCCATTTTTAACCCTAAATCGGACATTTATCTAAAAATTTCAAAATTGCCAAGTTAGGTAGATATTCTTTAAACATTTATTGATGAAATTCCAAAGAGTGTTTTGCAATACGATATCGGAAACCCCTTTGTTTTTTAATTGCTAATCAAGCGGGCGCAACACTGTAGTATAAGTGAGGACGTTTGAGTTGGCATAAATTCGTTATCTCGAGAATGGGCAAATTTCAAGAGAAATTCTCAGACAGGTCGATTTTTATTTTTAAATTAGGACTTTTTGGCACATATAAAATACTAGTGACGTCATCCATCTGAGCGTGATGACGTAATCGATGATTTTTTTAAATGAGAGCAGGGGTTGTGTGATAGCTCATTTGAAAGGTAATTTAATTATCTATTCACTGATATAAACATTAACATAAATATTTATACAGGGTGTACAAAAAAAAAGTTTTTATTAAATTAACTTTGATTAAATTTGACAAATAGAAGACAAATTTTTTTGTACACCCTGTATAAATAATTATGTTAATGTTTATATTACTGAATAGAGAATTAAATAACCTTTCAAATGAGCTATCACACAATAACCACTTTTATTTAAAAAAATCATCGATTACGTCATCACGCCCAGATGGATGACGTCACTACTATTATATATATGCCAAAAAGTCCTAATTCAAAAATAAAAATCGAACTATCTGAGGATTTCTCTTGAAATTTGCCCATTCTCGAGATAATGAATTTATGCAAACTCAAACGTCCTCACTTATACTACAGTGCCGTGCCCGCTTGATTAGCAATTAAAAAAACAAAGGGGTTTTCGATATTTTATTGCAAAAAACTCTTCAGGATTTCATCAATCAATGTTTAAAGAATATCTACTTATCTTGGCAACATTGAAATTTTTAGATAAATGTCCGATTTAGGGTTTAAAAATGGCCGATTTCGCAATTTTCGCAAAAACTATTAATTTAAGAGAAAAATCACTAAAGACCTTTTTTGTTTGGAATGATTAAAAAACCTAAAAAAAATTGTTCGATGCAAAAAGAATAATTTTAGGAAAAACCCCTAATCTTTCCCCTCGCCTGGCAAGGTCTTATGTTCTTCAGAATCGCCTGTCATTGTACACATTTCTTCTAAATGACTTACTCAAACACATACTTAAATTTAAACCTTACAGGAGAAAGTTTATTTTACCCCCTAAATTTGCACTTTTCGATTCACCTGGTAGATACACGTGCACCGTTGATGCCTGCCAGGTCATGGTTTTTAGCCTTGGTTTGCTATGAATTATCACTAGACAAATTTTTAGCCTTACAGGACGACCGTTAGTCGGAGGGTTCACTAACTCTTAGACTATAAGTAGTAAGTACATACACAGTGAGCACGTAAAGGTTGGAATAAATTTATTTTCTCGAGAATGGACGATTTTGGAAAAAAATCCTGAAACAGGTCAATTTTTATTTTTAAATTTCAACTTTTTGGTATATATATCATACTAATGACGTCATCCATCTGGGCGTGATGACGTCATCGATGATTTTTTTAAACAGGAATAGGGGTTGTGTGATAGCTCATTTCAAAGGTAATTCAATTCTCTATTCAGTAATATAAACATTTACATAATTATTTATACAGGGTGTCTAAAAATTTTTTTTTAATTAAATTAATTGAGATAAAAAGAAGAATGTATGTGATGTATTTAGTCCAAAATACATTTTACTGCTCTCAGAAAACAGAAAAAGATGTGTATTTGAAAAATAATCATTGCTTTTCGCTTAAATTAAATGTTCAATCTGTCAATAGGAAGGTGGGTGGCGTCTTTAATATTGAATTTAAGCAAAAAACGATATTCATTTGTCAAATAAACATCATTTCCTGTTTTCTGATAGCAGTAAAATGTATTTTGAGTTAAATAAATTACACACATTCTTCTTTTTTTGTCAATAAATTTAATTTAAAAAAATTGTTTTGGACACCCTGTATAAATAATTAAGTTAATGTTTATATTACTGAATAGAGAATTAAATTACCTTTCAAATGAGCTATCACACGACCCCTATTCTTATTTAAAAAAATTATAGATGACGTCATCACGCCCAGATGGGTGTTGAATATGTCAAAAAACGGCAATTTAAAAATAAAAATTGACCTGTTTCAGGATTCTGTTTCAAAGTCGTCAATTCTCGAGAAAATGAATTTATTCCAACCTTTACGTGCTCACTGTATGTTATCTTATTTTGCGTTATCGAAGGCTTTGGAGTTGTCAACAAAGCACAAAATATGTTTCTATAATTAAACTCCCGGGATATTTCTATCATATGACGAATATTAAGAATTTGTTCTTTTTTTACTCTACCTGGAACGAATTGTTCTTGTATTATTTAGTCTTTCATTGATGATTAGAAGTACTTTGTTCGCATGGGATATTATTGCTACATACTGTCACTTTCCGGTATCCCAGATTGCATTGTAGATTAAAGACATTACTTCAGTCCCTACCTCTCCCATTACAGCAATACAATATTGTTGATATTTAAACTGAGGGATCTACTTTTCGCTCAAAACTTATAATTTCCTATATAAAGCTGGGATCCAACGGAACGTGGCGTGGCACACTAAGAGAAATAGAAAATATGTAATAGAAAAAGATAAAGACTAAATACGGGAATCAACGCAACGGGAAATAGCGTTAGTTCCCTCAAAATTTGTGATTTACGATCTTTGGGCTAGGACCGAACCCTCTGTTTATGGCCAAAGTGGACCGGCGCGTCTCCCGTCGTTTTTCGGTAAATGTACACGGTTCAAAGTAAGTCAGAAGCTGATAGCTTCCAACTCGGCTAGGCACTGGTATGATCAGTGCCGTAGTAATTTTACTATGGAGTAGTCTAACGACGTTGAGTTTTTATTTTTATCCTTGTATGAATTAACCAACTTACTATAATTTCTACCATCACTGGTGGTGTACCCTCGATACTCAAGTGGACACGTTCCATCGAAATGGTCCTACCGAATTTATCAAAAAGTAAATTATAATATCATAAGAGAGAAGATTTTGCCGACAATATTTTCGAATGTTATGAAAGTTTGTTGCCTGACAATTTTCGCGAATTAAATTTTGTCAAAATTGCATAAGGGAAAATTGCCAAAACGCAACAAACTTGAATAAAACCAGAAGAAAATTTTGCCAGTAAATATTTTTCTCTCGAATGATATTCGACAAGACTATCTCACGAGACAATTAATGCACCATATCAACGAAACATAATCTTTATTTATTTGTTAACAATATTAAATGTACAATTATTATAAACTATAGTAGTTTGCCCATTCTTTTCTACCAAAGCATGATTTTGTGTATTATTGACCTGTAGCATTTGGGAACTAGAAGGTCCAGCTTCACTTGTTGTTCTGAGATTTTCGATCAACTTCTGGTGGTGACTGGAATCCAGCTGCAGATATGGTTTTAGAGAGCTTGCATTTGAGTGACCCGTTAATTTAATTAACTCCTATTCAGAAACACCTTGCTTGAACAAGGCTGACACAGCTGAAGGTCGATGAGAATTTGTATTTTATGTTTTTTGTATCTATTCCAATTTTTTCAGCTGACATTTTTGTCCACTTAGATACGGTGTTGATTCCAAGTGGACAGTTTTTGAACCAAGATCCATCCTTCCAGTTGGAGTGAACGGTAAGAAAGAGTCCGTCTGATAAAATCTTTGGTCCCCTTTTTTCCATTAATTTCAAAAATAATCTAACTGGGCATACATTTTCGTTTGATGAATTTTTTACCAGCCATTTGCTGCTTGCCAAACTTTTCGAACCGCCTTGATTTGTTTTGGAAAAAATGCTGTTGTATTCAACTCGGCCCGTAAATTCTCCCATGACATCAAATTCCTTGTGGAAAAAGTGAATCTTGCAGTTTACGGCCTCATTGTCTCTCCAAGCAAGTTCAAATGAGCAAAGGTGAAAAAACTTTTTTTGTGCTTCATCGGGGGTTTTCTCGTCGTGGCTTTGGATGATTTTTAATAGTTCTTCGGAACTGATGCTTTTGAACTGAGTTTTCTTTTTTCTTGGACACTTTGAAGCAGCCTCCGCTTGGTATCTCTGGCCAATCTTGCACATTTGAAAGATATATCTGTGAAAGGGTCTATTTTTATGCCGTACTCCGTAAAATATTCTTCTTGTACCATTTTTGCTTTAGTATTCCACATTGACTTTACAGACGACTCTTTATAGTCTTCGCCATTGCCTTTTTTCATATTAAAGGCATAATCCTCGAGAATTTTTGCTAGTTCCGTTATAGTTAAAATTTCCGTTATGCAAATAGAGCTTCTGGACCTCTGCGTGTTCAATGGGACATTTTCCGAAACCAATTTTTTTGATTTCTTTGCCTGACTGGCATCAAAATCTTGATTTTTCGTCTGGATTCTGAATTCATTATATCTGTCCAAAATTGATTACGCCTCAATGTCGTTTATTAAATTGAAAACAATAGAATTACCAGACACCTTCGTGACGGATCTGTCATAATTTTGTCGCTGAGAAATCACGGGCAAGAAGGAGTTTTGTCAGTAGGAAACGTGGCGTTACTATGACGTTTTATCAGTTAAAAATAGTCTAGTGAAATAGTCACTACTATCTATTTTCTATTTCTTTTAACGCCATATTCCTGTCTTAAGAATATGCTGGACCAAAAAAAACTTATGAAGAATTCCAGTGATCGAAATAAATGAGAAACATCAATGAAAAAGGTCAGAGAAATGACCTGCGTGCATTTTAAATTGTTTTTAAAGTGCATGGGTAATTTGCCGTGTTAAAAACCTGTATACGCATATATCTCCACAGGCGTAAATCTCTTAAAATAACTATAGCGAGGTATAAAGGCATGAAATTATAGTTGACCTGGAAAGTTGCACGTTGTATACATAGATACAAGTTGAATCTATTAAAACGCTAAAAAGAACATTTTGGTAATACTCCAGGAAAATAAGCAAAATAAAAGACCTTGCTCGGAACTTTTAATAATCCAGGTATATGACAACTTTTTTAGTTATTATTATAAACATATAGAAAGAAAACCTACCTATTTGCTGCCAAGAGTTCCGAGCCGTTTATTAATTATTAACAATTTAGTGCAAGAAAAGCGATTTTTTCGATTTTTTGCACCATATTCAAAAGCTAAACAATTGACACAATTGCAAAATTTGATTTTAGGCAAATCTACAATTTTAGGATTCATATGCGTAATAACTAATAACTATAGTAGGTATATCAAATAAACTTAAACGCATTTGAATCCTAAAATTGTAGATTGCCTTTCTAAAACAGTTTTAATTTAATCTCTCTAATATTCGATTATTTTTGATAAAATCGACATCACCGCGCTAAAAACTCCCGTAAGGACTTCATTGCCTATGTTCCTTATACTGTAAAATCAAGGTAAGACGGAGTATAGAACTTCGTTATTTCACCCAATGTTGGGTATTGGGGTACTTAACAAACCCTTAAAATTTCAAAATAGTTCATCAATCAATTTAAAAGTTATTCTATTTGTTTATCTTAGAGACCTTTTTTTTGCAATAACATTAGTCGTAAAATAATAAAGATACTTTAATTCTACGCATATCAAATGAAAGTTTAATATTTAAACTATCAATATATATCAAAAAAGGTTAAAGAAATAATTTATCTACTCTGTGTCATATTATGTATATAAATTTTTAGTTTGTGAAAACTGTCATAGATAGCAGTGCGTGAAGGATTTAAAGTGTGCGTGAAGTAACAATGTATTTTAAATGGGGTTTACTTTTTCGCATTGTTTTTTTGGCACATTTTCATAACGTGTGATCCAAAATTATTGTTACAGGTGGCTCTGACTGAACGACAGTGATAGCTATACAGTGCATGTCTATTCTTAATTCAGATATATACTTTTCAGTTTACCTCACCTTTGCAGTGTACGTCAACTTAACAAGAAAAGTTAGATTATATAGAGATGGTGGTGGACATATACAGCAACTTGTTTGATTTTATTTATTATTGTCCATTAACCATGTATAAAATAAGGGAAACACCAAATAGCGATAAAGGTAATTTATTGATGGAACCGACACTAGGGTAAATTTTTAGCCCGGGAGAACTTTGAATACTGACTGTTACGCGCTTAGTTGAGGACTGATGACTACCGAATTTAAAGTTACATCTTGACTGCAGGAGGTGATTCTTGAGAATGATTCTAAATGTGTATTCTTTCTCAGCGGTGGCATTTAGTATTTAGTATAGTTCTTTAGATCCCGAGTCGAGGACAGTAGGTTTTGGGGTACACATACCTTCAATCAATTATAACTATGCATCCAGATTACATGAGCACACTCAAATATGCACTGCAGATATTATTGCAATTAACAAGGCAGTATCAGTATCTGTTTGTATTGAAAAAGATATTAAAGAAGCAATAATTTTTTCAGATACTAAAAGTGCTATCCAAAAATTACATAACACCACCTGGGGGACAAACAACCATATTGTAAACCTAACTAAAAGACTTATTATTGAGTCAATGGAAGCAGGATTTAATATAATCTTAGCTTGGATTCCAGGCCATACTGGAGTAAAGGGGGATACAGAGGCTGATAAATTGGCAAATATAGGCAAGACTTTAAATGTTCCTGCAGACATTAAAATAGATAAATTTGACTTTTTGCCTTTTATTAAACAAAAAATTGTAAATGAGTTTAAAGTTGAATGGACAAAGCAGTTTAAAACTAAAGGGAAATGGTATCAACAATGCCAAAGTGATTTTTCTATAAACCCTTGGTTCCACAAATTCACATTTGTGGATCGAAGGCACTTAACATCAATTATTAGAATGCGAACGGGCCATTGTCACACACCAGACCATTTATTTAAAATTAATTGTAGTGATACTCCTTTTTGTGAATGTGGACAAATAGGAAGTATAACTCATATGTTACTTGAATGCCCAATTAACAAAACAAATCAATTTGACCTGTATCAGGAACTTGTTAATATAGGAAGTCCAACCCCCATTTCAATACAAAATCTCCTACATAATATTAATTAAGAAAGATCAATCAATTTTTAACAATATTTCAAATTAAAAAATATAAAATAAAAATAGTTATTTGAAAATCATATCACAATAAATTTAAAGAAGGGAATATGGCAAAATCCAGACCCTTTGAAAAGAGGATTCCGTTCCAGTTAGTCTAAATACGAGGACTGGCCAAGTACCTAAGAGGTGGAGGCCATGAAACTACAAGAAGAAGAAGAAGAAGAAGAAGTATTAATAAAACATCAATGACATTTGATAGTGAATTTAATTATTATATAAAATAAATAAGATGTTCAAAAATACAATTTGAGTATATTTTAAAAGTAATAATTTATTAAGTAGGTATATATTTACGAGTATACGGCCTACCCTTTATGATAAATGGACTGTTCCATTTGTTATGAAATTAAAATACAGGGTGTTCAGAAACTCTACCGACAAACGAAGACAGGAGGTTCCTCAGATAATTTTAAGACAATTTAACCCAATTCATCTAGTCCGAAAATGCTTCCTAAAGGAGCTAGAGCTATTTGAAGATGGCGTCTGGTAATTAGTTTATCTTAAATATCACCAGAACGCTTCTATTTAGAAGAACGAAAATTGGTACACATATTTATATTCCAGGGATAAATCGATTTCATTAATTGCAAATTTCTAGTACCGGTCATAGGCGTCCGTTTGGGTAGGGCATCAGTTATATTATTGCATAACTTTTCTGTTTTCAATTTTTAAGCACTTTTGAGTCTGGATTATTAAAATGTAAGACATTATAGTACTAAAAGGTACTCTTACTTTAAGTCGATAGGATACACCGTTTTCTAGAAAGGTCGATTTGAAAAATTTTCGTTGTTTGAATATCAAAAAAAAAATCAATAAAAAAAACTGTTTAGAAAAACCAAAATTTGTACATTTATTTATATTCCAGAGATGAATCGATTTTATTAATTGTGAATTTCTAGTACCGGTAATATGCGTCCGTTTTGGGTAGATCAACGGTTATTTTATCGCATACCTTTTTTGTCTTTAATTTTTAAGGATTTTTGACATTAGATTATTAAATTATGAGGTATTCTAGTATTAAAAGTTACTCTTGCTTGAAGTTGGTAAAATACACCGTTTTTTTAATTTTCAAAATTTTTTTCAAATTCAGGAAACGAAAAATTTTCAAATCGATTTTTCTAGAAAACGGTGTGTCCTACCGACTTAAAGCAAGAGTACCTTTTAGTACTAGAATACCTTACAATTTAATAATCCAGTATCAAAAGTGCTTAAAAGTTAAAGACAGAAAAGTTATGCGATAAAATAACCGTTGCCCCACTCAAAACCACCACCCAAAGTCACCATAGATGGAATCGATTTATCTCTGGAAGATAAATATGTGTACCAATTTTCGTTTTTTCTAACTAAAAGCGTTCTGGAGGTATTTAAAAAAACTAATTACAACACGTCATCTTCAAAGAGCTCTAGCTCCCTTAGGAAGCATTTTCGGACTAGGTGAATGTGGTTAAATTCTTTTAAAATTATCTGAGGAATCTTCTGTCTTCGTTTGTCGGTAGAGTTTCTGGACACCCTGTATAGTCGGTTCGCTAAACTCGACACAACTAGCTAGTGATTTTAGTAGGTAATTTTTTTGTTTTTTGCGAATTTTGCCAAAATTGGCAAAACTACTAATTATTTAGTAATTATTAACTAATTAGTAATTATTATTTTTTTTTTATTATTGACTAAAATCACTTGCCAGTTGTGTCTGAGTTTAGCGAACCGACAGTATATGAAATAATATTGTTTGGTATAAAGAATTATGGTCTGATATGTGCAATTATAATGGAAAAAAATATTTGAAGGTTTTTCGCAAATTATGGATACCAACAACATTTTCATTTATAACTCTTTTATTTTTAATTTGACGAAGAAAAGTTATTCTTCATAAAAAGTTATTCATGTTCTAAGATTTATGATGCAACTAACATATTATATAAAGTTTTATTAATTTTATACGAGGTATATAAAAATATAAATTTAGATCAAGAGTAAACTACCTTTATAGTTCATAACATTTAAATTAGAATGATATAATTGCACATTAAAACATAATTATTAATTCTAAACTACTTTTCATAATAGCAATTTTCCATGTTACGAATTAAAATACGTAAATAAACAAAGTTTTCGTTATGATAATGCTCGCATTTTCAGCTTGTTACTTATAATTTTGTTAATTCTTTTTATTTTTTATTAAAGTTTTGATAATCAAATATCCTTAACTTTCGCGTTGTCATGGTGATGACATGTGAGCAATAAATTACAACAAAAGTTTTGACAGTTTTGTGGTTTGAAAGAAGTTAGAATTTTTAAATGTAAAAGTTCTAAAAATTGTAGAATGGAAATGAATTCCAGTGACGAAGAGTTACAGTTTCTTTATTTGTTTATCGTAGATAAAATATTGTATGAAACTGTGCGTGAAGTACTTTTTGCGAACTTAGGCAATGTATAGTACTCGCTCCGCTGTCGCTCGTGCTCTAAACATCGCGTGCGTTCGCAAAAAGCATACTTCACGAACTGTTTTATAATAGTTATTTATGAAACAGTGCGTGAAGTCTGCTTTTTGCTAACGCACGCGATTTTTAGAGCACGAGCGACAACGGAGCGAGTGCTATACATCGCGTAAGTTCGCAAAAAGTACTTCACGGACAGTTTCATACAATATTTTATCTTCTTCTTCTTCTTCAGCCTTCAGTAATCCAACTCTGGACATAGGCGTCCCCCAATTCAATCTAGTGTTGTCTATTTCGCGCCACCTGTTTCCAGTGTGTCCTCCAAACTTCTTTATGTCATCGGCCCATCTCATTTGTGGCCTTCCTCTACTTTTTCTTCCTAACCACGGTCTCCATTGTTGTATTTCGTGATTCCATCTTTTATCCTTCAGTCGGGCATTGTGTCCTGCGAAGCTCCATTTTAATTTGGCAGCATGTTCTCCTGCGTCTTTTACTTTGGTTTTGCTTCTAATCCATGTATTTGTCTTTTTGTCTATGAGCCTCACCCCGAGCATTGATCTTTCCATCGCTCTCTGTGCCTTTACTATTTTATCCATATTGGCCTTGGTGAGTGTCCACCTCTGTGAACCATACGTAAGTATAGGGAGGATACACTGATCGTAAACTCTGGTTCTCAAATATTGTTCTATTTGAGTGTTTTTCAAGATCCAATTCAGTTTTCCAAATCCTGCCCACGCTAACCTTATTCTTCTAGTAATTTCGGCAGTTGGATTTTCTTTGTTAACTTTCATTATCTGTCCCAGGTAGATGTATTCGCTTACTGTTTCTAAATCTATTCAACGTTATTTTTGTAATGTTCGCTGTATTCGTCATTACTTTTGTTTTTTCCAAGTTCATCTTAAGACCTACTTTTTCCGAAGCTTGAAATAGTTGCGTCATCATGGTCTGTAATTCTTCGAAACTTGTAGCGAATATTACAATGTCGTCAGCATATCTCAAATGATTCAGCTTTCTTCCATTAACATTTATTCCTTTACCTACACAGTTAATGTCTTTGAACACGTCTTCAAGTCCCAGTGTGAACAGCTTTGGTGAAATAACGTCTCCCGTAAATAAATATTTTATCTACTCTACATACGATAAACAAATAAAAAAACTGTAAGTCTTCGCCACTAGAATTCATTTCTATTCTACAATTTTTAGAACTTACTTTCAAACCACAAAACTGTCAAAAATTTTGTTGTAAGTCATTGCTCATATTGTCATCACCACGACAACGCGAAAGTTAAGGATATTTGATTATATATGAAAGTGTGCCAGAAAACTCATTGAAAGTGTGCGGAAATAGTCCTGTCGCCAGGGGGGTACAACGGCCTCGTTAATTCAGATGGACTTACTCAAGTTTTTTTTATGTATTTTGACCCGAAGAACACGAATTTTTTGGGTAACAGTTGATCCGGATGTCGATAAGATTGTTATAGACCAAGAACTTGAGGAATCAAATAACAGCGATTTTTGGCAAAACAAAACAATATTTTGTATTTTTTGGGCCATTTTAAGTAAAAAATATTTCTACAAGTTTTTTCGTAGGATGCACAGTTTTCGAGATAAACGCGGTTGAACTTTAAAAAAAACGAAAAATTGCAATTTTTGAACCCGAATAACTTTTGATTAAAAAATAAAATAGCAAGTCTGCTTACCGCATTTGAAAGTTTAAGTCAAATTATATCGGTTTTGATTATTTGCATTGGTAAAAATTTATTTTTTTATTGTTTAACAAAGCTATAAACACGTAGGGTTTCCCGTGCTTTTACATGCGTTTTAACGCATGTAACATAGAAATAGTCTTGATTGCACTAGTACCTATTCTACCTACTCGTTCGATTTTAAATGAGAAATCATAGAAACATCACTCACGCACTAGTTGTTTGTAGCTTTGTTTAACAATAACACAATAAATTTTTAGCAATGCAAATAATCAAAACCGACATAATTTGACTTGAACTTTCAAAGGCGCTAAGCAGAATTGCTATTTTATTTTTTAATCAAAAGTTATTCGGGTTTAAAAATTGCAGTTTTTCGATTTTTTGAAAGTTCAACCGCGTTTATCTCGAAAACTGTGCATCCTACTAAAAAACTTGTAGAAATATTTTTTGCTTAAAATGACCCAAAAAATACAAAATATTGTTTTGTTTTGCCAAAAATCGCTGTTATTTGATTCCTCAAGTTCTTGGTCTATAACAATCTTATCGACATCCGGATCAACTGTTACCCAAAAAATTCGTGTTCTACGGGTCAAAATACATAAAAAAAACTTGGGTAAGTCCATCTGAATTAACGAGGCCGTTGTACCCCCCCTGGCGACAGGACTAAAAAGTAAATCCCATTTAAAATACATTGTTACTTCACGCACACTTTAAACCCTTCACGCACTGCTATCTATAATGACAGTTTTCACAAACTCAAAACTTATACATAATATGACGTAGAGTAGATAAATAACTATTTTATAACCAAAAATCGTTTTGCAAAGATTACTGTTATTTTTAACGTATAGGGAGTGCAATTAGAACGAAAACATGCATTGTTTCGGAAAAATTCAAACAAGCTTATATTTTTCTAAAACTTTTTTTGTTAGTTTATATATATGTTAAAGTAAAAAGTTCTACTCGCAGATTTGGCCGCTAATTGTTTATTAATTGTTTAAACAATAACAATTATTTTGTATAAATAATTTTGAAAATATCGTTAAATTCATCATTTTACTTTGATAAAATATGTTTCTATTTTGTTATTGATTATGCTGAATCCGAATATGGCATTGCAATTTGAAAATTCTTATACAGAAGCTCTTATACAGTGTGTCGGCGTAGCTAGGAACCACATGTTTTATTATCAATTTTACGAAAATAAGTTATTCTTAATGAAATGCTCTGAATAGTCAAAAATCTAAAACTAAATGATCAGATATCAAATTTTATCAATTTTATACGAGTTATGTCAAAAATATGAATTTCGTTAAAGAGTAAAGTACCCTTATATTCCAGCATATCAAAAAATGCTATTATGAAAAGTTGTTTGAAATTAGAAACTATGTATAAATGTACAATTACATCATTCTAATCGAAAAAAAAAATTAAATATTTTCTCAAAATTACGGATACTCATCATCATTTTATTACAATTATGATAACTATTTTATTATCACTTTTATGAAAAAAGGTTATTTTTCATAAAATGCTCTCCCTGGTCTAAAATCTAAGATACAACCATCAGACATCAAACTTTTTTGATTTTATACGAGGTATGTAAATAATATGAATTTTTCTTAAGAGTTAAGTGCCTTTATTATTCACAATATTTTAATTAGAAGGATGTAATTGAGCACTAAATCAATTTTTTTAATTCCAAACAACTTTTCTTAATAACAATTTTCGATATTGTGAAATGTATTGCTACTTTACTCTTGAGTGAAATTCATATTTTTTGACATACCTCGTATAACATTAATTAAATTCGATATTTGATATTGCATCTTAGATTATATACAATGCAGAGTATTTTATAAAGAATAACTTTTTTTCGTAAAACTGATAATAAAAAAGTTATCAATAGGTTCCAAGTTACGCAGACATACTGTATGAGCAAAAAAAAATTTTTTTGCTGAACATTTATTATTGTTGAAGCTTATTATTAAATGTATTTTAGGTAAGTTTTACAGAAAAATGTTTGGATCACTTTGTACAAACATTTTTTTAGCTGGTAATTTTCGGTTTTTTATTACATTTTTGTTATCTTTCTTAATTTTCTTAAAAAGAAATAGTGTAGGAAACAGAGGTTGAACCTTGCAAAATGGACACAAGTCCGGTTTTATTTTTTTTTCTGGTATATCAAGGGGTGCTTATTATAAAACTAACTTTTTCTGAAAAAATTTCGCCCCGGAACCCCTCTTTTCACCCTTTTAAAGGGGGTAATTTGTGGTTTTTGCGGAACGTAGCCCTTCCTGTACCTTTTACAAAAAATTTCTTTTATAGAAATATAAAGAGGACTATATTTTCTACGATTTATTTTCAACAGCATAATGTCTATCATCCACCGTTTAGCGGGGGTAGCGCCCCAAAGTTTACAAGTTTTTAAAAAAGATGTTTTTAAAAAAAATATATTTTTCCCTAACTGTAACGGAAATTAAGAAGCAATCTAACCGCAATTATTCACAAATAATTGATTGATTTTTTGGTATATGCTTCACTTAAGGGTAATTGCCCTTTTTTTAATTACAGGGTGTTACATTTTAAAAAACCCCTTTTTATACCATCTGAACCGTTTATGCTAGAGTTTAAAGACTTTCAGCGATTACCCATGTACTGGTGCTATTTACAAATTTGTATAATGAACCCCCATTTTTTCCCCGGAACCACCCCCAAAAAAAGATGAATTAATAAATAAAGTGATTTTCTTGGAATCCCTCGCACACAATGCCCTTTATTAATATGCTTCATATATCATTTTATGCACGTTATTATTACCCATGCATGGACATCAAAAGCGATTTCCTAATGCAACCCCTGCAGCCGAAAAAAAAAATAAAATGGGGGGTTGAAATTTTTTTTTGTTTTTTGTTTTTGATCCATATGGGCATATGCTTCATCAATAGTGCTTTTCAAAAATATATATGGTTATTGCAACATCCCTGCGGAAACCACCCCTATCCTTGAAAATATACTGCAAAAACTACCCCTATCCCTTGGCGAGGATGTTTTTACGATTTTCTCATTACCTATGCATTCTTTTTAAACAAAAGTTATACAAGGTTAAACACCACTATTTACTCTAAAAATTAGGTCCTATTCATTTTTTTCGTATAAGCAACCATTACGGCACAGTGGCGCCGTAAACCTCATATATGCTTTGGCGGGCTCCAGTTTTTGTTTTCTTTTTCGTCATCTGTTTGTTTTATTGATAAAGTACTTATGTAAAATAAAACAACACAGTGTAATCTACAAATTATGACCTATGCACATTTTACAGTCTTTGCGCCCCAAAGCCACAGTGGTGGCCCAAAATCAATTTTTGCATATTTTCGCCACCTACACGCATTTTATTGCATTAATGCTACCTTAGTAGCACAATATTCACCCTTAAGTGGTCGCTAAGTACTGGCGGATCCAGGAAGGGGTGATGGGGGTTATCACCCCCCCCCCCCTCTCAAACCAAGTGATATTATATTTAAAGATTATAAAAATATTCATTTATTTTTATAGAAATACTTATATTATATTATTATTTTTATAAAAATGGCGTACTTTTTATGCTTTAGCGACAGTGGTGGATCCAGCATCGTTAAGAGAGGGTGCCAATTGGTTAAATTTCTATAAAAATAAATGAATATTTTTATAATCTTTAAATATAATATCACTTGGTTTGAGAGGGGGGTGATCCCCCTTATCATCCCTCCCTGGATCCGCCACTGCGACAACTTAAGGGTGAATATTGTGCTATTAAGGTATCATTAAGGCAATAAAATGCGTGTAGGTGGCGAAAATATGCAAAAAATGATTTTGGGCCACAACTGTGGCTTTGGGGCGCAAAGATTGTAAAATGTGCATAAGTCATAATTTGTAGGTTACACTGTGTTGTTTTATTTTACATAAGTACTTTATCAATAAAACGAACAGATGACGAAAAAAAAACAAAAAATGAGGTTTACGGCGCCACTGTGCCGTAACGGTTGCTTATACGAAAAAAATGAATAGGGCCTAATTTTTAGAGTAAATAGTGGTCTTTAACCTTGTATAAGTTTTGTTTAAAAAGAATGCATAGGTAACGAGAAAATCGTAAAAATATGCTCGCCAAGGGATAGGGGTAGATTCTGCAGTATATTTTCAAGGATAGGGGTGGTTTCCGCAGGGATGTTGCAATAACCATATATATTTTTGAAAAGCACTATTGATGAAGCATATGCCCGTATGGATAAAAAAGCAAAAAACAGAAAAAATTTTCAACCCTCCATTTTATTTATTTTTTTTGGCTACAGGGGTTGCACTAGGAAATCGCTTTTGGTATCTATGCATGGGTAATAATAGCGTGCACAAAATGATGTATGAAGCATATTAATAAAGGGCATTGTGTGTGAAGGATTCCAAGAAAATCACTTTATTTATTAATTTTTCTTTTTTTTTTGGGTGGTTCCAGGAAAAAAATGGGGGTGAATTATACAAATTTGTAAATAGCACCAGTACATGGGCAATCGCTGAAAGTCTTTTTACTCTAGCATAAACGGTTCAGATGGTATAAAAAGGGGTTTTTAAAAATGTAACACCCTGTAATTAAAAAATGGGCAATTATCCTTAAGTAAAACCTATACCAAAAAATCAATCAATTATTTGTGAATAATTGCGGTAGAATTTCTTCTTCATTTCCGTTACAGTTAGGGAAAAATATATATTTTTTTAAAACATCTTTTTTTTAAACTTGTCAAATTTGGGGCGCCACCCCCGCTAAGCGGTGGGGTAAAGTAAATCGTAGAAAATATTGTCCTCTTCATATTTCTATAAAAGAAATTTTTTGTAAGAGGTACAAGAAGGGCTACGTTCCGCAAAAACCACAAATTACCCCCTTTAAAGGGGTGAAAAGGGGGGTTCCGGGGCGAAATTTTTTCAGAAAAAGATAGTCTTATAATAAGCACCCCTTGATATACCAGAAAAAAATAAAACCGGACTTGTGTCCATTTTGCAAGGTTCAACCTTTGTTTCCTACACTAAAATAGTTTATTTCATTTCTAAAGTAAAATAATTTAGTGCATTTTAGAGATTACAATTATAAGCTTTAAAAAAGCACTTATAAAACTGTCATAGATCTGTTCAAACTTGAGTAATACCGTCTTAAAGTGGTGGTAATTCTATAAATCTACGAAGATTTCAAAAATTACATTTTTTGAGACGTCATATCATTTGAATTAAATTTTTGACATTTTTTTAATGAAACGTCATTTAGCAAGATGCTTGAAAGGTAAGTTGTGCAAGACTGAGAGTTTTATAAGAAAAACTGTATTAGTTGCACATTTTTAAATCATTTTTAAACAAAATTCATGTAAGGCTCACTTTCCGCTCACACCGTAGTTATGCCCATATATTTTATTTCTTTCTATTATAACCATAAGATAGCTTAATTATTCTTCTTTCATGTTCAATTTGTAAAATTTCATTTGATTCATTAGTTAAAGAATTACATTAAAATAACTCAACCTTGCACTTCGCCGTACGTTAGTTTACAGTGCGCCAATGTTTGTGAGAAGGGTGACTTTAGTGTCATAATTAAAAAATTATAGAAGATACAGATTTAATTTTAGAAAATTCTTTATAAAAGATTTTTTTTGTAAAATTTTCTGAATTTTTCAATGGTCAAGTCAGTTTTTTTCTAAAATTTATATTTTCGGAGTTATTTAAAAAACATCTAATTTCGTAGTTCATCTGTTTAATAAAAAATGAAGCACACACTTCTCGAGTAGAACTTTTTGATATGTTGGTTATTAAAGATTTCTAAATGAAATTACAAAAATTTCTATCTTGTTTGATTTTTTCCGAAGTGAAAATCTATATGCACTCCCCTAATACTTATATAACCAATTAGGATAACTTATAAGCTATTATTCGTAAACGAAATATTTTTCCATATTTAAAAAACTGACAATTTTACACGAAAACACAAAACAAATATATTCTAGATGTTGATAGTGTTGTCTTCCACACTCATTATTTGGTATCCGCATAATTGCCCTATCTTTATTATTTTCTTTATGTTATTGCAAAATAAGGTATATGGAGTAAACAAATAGAATAACTTTTAAACTAATGAGGGATCGGTCTCAAATTTTGAGGGTTTGTTAAGTATCCCAATACCCAACTTATGGTGAAATACCAAAAGTTCTATGTTAATTTTAATGATAGTTATTTGATTTAGATCAGATTTTGCCTTATTTTTCAGTTTGCGAAGCAACAAATTTAGTTTTTAGCTTTCAAAAATCGCCATTGTAAAGCTTTTTCAATGTTCTAAAACGTAAAATTTTGTAATTTTATGTCAACTATTTAGCTTTTTAATGGGTCGCACAAAATCGAAAAAATTGGATATTTTGCACTAAATTGTTAATAATTAAAAAAGGTTCGGACCTCTTGGCAGAAAATAGGTATGTTTTCATTCTAGGGGTCTACAATAACTAAAAAAGTTAAAGTCATGAGAAAAATCGTATTTCCCTGGACTATAACACTGTTACTAATAAAACACTCGTATTCTAAGGTTATTCCGTATTTATATCTAGAATAGTTATCCTAAGTATAAGGTAGATATAGAACGAAAATAATTTGTTACTAATAAACTCGGTATAAGTTAGATATAAGTATTCCCACTTTATTCCGAAATAATAGTTTGGCAACGTCGCAATCTTCTGCACAAATACATAGAACAACGATATATTGTGTCAAATATGTCAATTTTGATTTTTCTCTGTAACTAACAAACCAAATTAACCTAGGCGAAAAGTTTTTTTTTGAAAATTGGTTTATATAAAAATACCAGCTTTTCAAATCCCAAAGTAGATTTAAGTCTACAGTCAATATTAACAGAGTTATTCAAATTGTTTATAAGCCAAAATTGACTCTATTGTTGTAAAATGTTTTCGGAATGATAAAAATGAGTTTTTATTGCAGCATTGTGTTTCCATATGGTTTCCACAGAATTGCTGTATCATTATTATTTTTTGAACTCTTGGGAAAAACAAATTTTCTGGGCAATATATGGACTATTTGACTTAACTTTTCATGCAATATCAAAGTCTTAAATTCATTTTTGCAAAAGTTATAGCAAATTTTTAATTTTCGAAATTTTAGTCCTACTTTGCAATTTTCGAACCAACAAATAATCGGACCAAAATTCAAAAACTGCCATTTTAAACCTTTGCTAATCTGCTAAAAGATCAATACCTCAAATAAGATATTTATTTACCGTATTTTTGCCTGTAGCGATTTAAACGGAAAAACTGCCATTTTTGACCCTTTTTGTTAATAACTAAAATTCTCGTCCCAATTGTGACTGGAATGTTTGTATTTATATTGTATTATGTATATAGTACCCAAAAAACCCATCTGCAACCTGGCTGCTCAAGTTTCCCGACAAAAACCTTATTTCTCTGGACTTAAAAACCTTAGTTTATTCCTCTTTAGAAAAACGATATTTAATTCTGAATTCCTTATCGGTGTATTGTGAAAAGGGATTTATTCTATCTTTGAAAAGTTTCCTTTGTCGTGTATTTTCTATTATGTTAATTAAATTATCAACTGCTTCGACAGCCGCAATACCTTTTAACACATTTTTTTATTATATAATTACTCAAAAAACAAATCAAAAGATAATATATTTTTGCCTTTAAAAATAGGTTATACCAGACTTAAACAAGGGTGTGGGTCGGTATAAATTTGGACTAAATTCTTATACCAAGTATAACCTATATCTAAGTTATTCCATGTTTATTGGTAGTGATTTTGCCTATACCTGATTCATTCCCAGTATAACTTTTATACTTGGTTTATTAGTAACAGTGTTAGTGTACTCTATTAAGAGTAAACATCAACGCGTCATCAATATTTTTGTTTTTAGAAAGTTCTGCGAACTTTCAACAGTGCGTCGGCAGTATGACAGTGACAGTGACACTATACTATCAAAAAAAATAATAAATATTATACTCACAGGCCCGCTAAATGTTGCTGCCAAGTCACTCAAGTTCGATTTCTTGTTATAGATAATCGATTTTTAGTAGTTCCAATGTGACACAAAATCTAGACATGGGATAAAAAAGTTTATTTGAAGAAAGTGTATTTTTTGCTGGCGGTATAGGTTCGTTTTTGCCAAATTTTATTTAATTATAGAGTAATTTCTACATACTAACATATTTCTCAAATTGGGCTCTGTACCGTCATTCTTTACTATATTACGAATATGTATGCCAAATATCTCGACAAAATATTCAAAATTAAAGCTGCAATCTTGGAACGCGTTTTCCAAGCGCTGATGTTGCCTCTTAAGGTAGGCTAATAATATCGTAGGCGGCACCTACATTGGATCCGTATTTCTTCGATCCGATCCGATCCGACGTCGGATTAAAAAATAAACCCATAGTATTAAATAGCGGTGCCTACATTGGATCCGTTTTTCTCCGATCCGATCCGATCCGATATCGACCGACGACGTTGAATATGTTTCTCTGCTGTAGCTTCTCGTATCAATCGCCCGATATCGGGCGATTTACGGATCCAATGTAGGTGCCGCCATTTAATACCATGACCATGAGTTTGTTTTCAAACCGACGTCGGATCGGATCGGAGAAATATGGATCCAATGTAGGTGCGGCCTAATAAACATAATATGTACACTAAAATTTATTTAGCAGCATTGTATAGATTATAGATTGTATATGAAAATAATTGAAACTTTAAAAGGAGGAAAAACTTTTTTAATTTTTCAGTGCGTCACAAATGATAGAAAAAAAGGTAAGTGTAAGTCCGTGATAATACACATTTATAACATTTATTCTAACATGACATTTTAGTTAAATCTGACAGTTGTCACATTTTATTTGCAATTTGGCATAAAAACATTGTGTTTACTGTATTTATAAAATAGTATTTTCTTTGATTTGTATAGTCTAATAAATTGTACAGATTATATTCGTAGATATATTATATAATTCGTAAATAATTTTTTTTCGATTATAGCGCCATCTATTGACAACTAGAATAAATGTTATAAATATCACCGACGAAATGTAATCACCGACGTGCGTTTTTTTCTGTCACATACAATTTAATGCGTTAGAAAGAAATCGAAAAACTGTGACGCACTGAAAGATGCTCATGAGAAAAAGAATACTTATCAAATTATGTAGTAATACATAAAAATACTTACTGTATATAAGGGTAACTGATAAAGTATGGAGAATGTACTGACATGTCGAATATGTAAAACGGATCTTGTGTGTGTGTGTGTGTGATGAGAGAGTGGATGGCATTAGACCATGTCTATTTGCCACAGAATTTTTTAATTTAAAATTGATTGTATCTTCTAGGTATAATTACTTTTTCATATATCTATTTTAGCTTCTAAGATAAATTTAATTAAAATATCGTAAATTCCTTTGTCTTGTTGTGCTAATAGAGTAGTGATACTAATCGGTAGACTTGTAAGTTTTCTTAGTTCTTGATACAGCGTATCTGTATATGCAGTATATTTTTGACACTCTAAGAAAATATGATTTATATCGGCTACAGGATTTTCCGGACAATGGGTACAATGCGGAGAGTCAATGATACCTATCCGAAACAAATGGGCTGGGAAACGTCCATGATTCAATTTTAAACGAGATACTATAGACGAATGTCGCCTATTATAATTCCAAGTGTTAATATGTGGAATAATTTTTGGTAATGCTGGGTGAATTTTAAAATAATGACTTTCAGAATTGGATGAAGATGTTCTGTAATGAGCCTCCCATCTATCCCTAACATCTTCCTTATACAAATTAATAATATCTAATGAGTTATAAATATTTAAACTCAATTCTGAATTCAATGCTTTTTTGGCTGCAAGATCAACAGCTTCATTTCCAGATATCCCTGAGTGACCCCTTACCCAAACTAGTGTAACTCCTATACCACGCTCTTGCAGTTTAAATATACTATTTCTTATAGATAATATAAGATTATTTTTATAGTGTTTTATTGGGGAACTATTAATTGCCTGCAACACTGAAAGAGAGTCACTTACAATTATCACAGATGAAGTTACATTAGCCTCGCACCAATCTAGAGCTTTCCCTATGGCTATCGCTTCTGCACTAAAAACTGTTAAATAATATGGAACTTTAAATTCCTCAACATGATTGGTGTCTGAAACGAGAAATGCACAGCCTGTTTTATTTTTATTTTTTGATCCATCCGTATATATGACTGTTTTATTTTCTCCTAGATTACCAAGTACAGATTTGAACATTAATTTTGTGAGATTTGAATTATCCGGATAGTTTGGTATGATAATGGTTGGTTTAAGTATTAAAGCTTCAAAGTTTGTTTCGTATAATGGATAGTTATTTAGGGTATATATAAGTTTTTTATGCTTTTCTGTATAAATAAAGGCATCAGCAAGTGGAGGAGAATTTTTAATTCTCCAATATTTGTTTATAAAACTCTGAACTGCTACATCTGCGATTTTCTTGACCATAAATGTACTAAACGTCCTGTATTTTATAATTTGTTTGTTCGCTAAATATTGTCTACGAAAACACAAGGGCGGTTCTTGTGCTTCAGCAAGAATTGCACTATTTGGTGAGGAGACCATAGTTCCTAGACATATCTTTATTGCTTTATACTGTATTCTGTCTAAAATTAATAAATTTGACTTACTAGTTGAGGCGTAAAGTGTACATCCATAATCCATTATTGATCGAATGTAGGACTTATAAAATGTAAGGGATATATTAACATCTGCACCAAATTTATATTTGGAAACTACGCGCAGAAGGTTAAGCCCTTTTTCACATTTCTGCTTTACGTGTTTTATGTGACTCGTCCATAAAAGCTTATTATCAATATGGACACCTAGATATTTATATTCTGTCACTAAGGGAATAGTAATGTCACCTATGGTACAAAGATCAGAGGTTTTTAGTCTGTGTCTGGTAAGACACATTACCGCTGTCTTGTCCTGTGAAAAACTAAAACCCATATTATTAAACCAATCACGCATGCAGTAGAAAATATGCTTTAAGTCTCTAATACATTGTTCATATGAATCTTGGATGGTATAAAAACAAATATCGTCCGCGTATTGGATAATTTTTATAGTGTCATCCATCAAACCATGCAGTTCAGCTGTGTATACGTTAAATAAAAGTGGACTCAATATAGATCCCTGCGGTAAACCGTTACATACCGTTCTTGGTCCGTGGAGTACATTTTTGTGATCACGAATATATATTTTCCTCAAAAATGAATAACCATTCTCAATTTCGTTGCAAAACGAAAATACAGCCGAACCATATTCCAGTCCAATCAGAGAGTGCTGCAAGCACCTCTACCGGTTTCGAAACTTATTAGTCTCTCTTCAGGAGGCACATATGCTGCTCTCACTGATCCAACCAAAACAAACCTCAGCGTGCAGTCCCGAATTGCAACGAACGAAATGGCATAGATGCCCTAGCGGCAACTGCTAGCAAAAGACTAAGTTTTCACTCTAATGGCATACAGCATATCCCACCAGAATGAAAACAATGGGAACCTTCTCTGGTTACACCTCCGAGGCTTCTACAATTTGCAAGCCATACGGATGCTGAGACTAAGGAAGATGAGGGAATTCTACAATTTACAATTCACGTCCCATCTGCTCAGCGCGGTAAAGTTCCAACGAGACTGGTTCCCTTCATACTCCACACAGAGTAAATGTAAATCAAAAATGAATAACCATTCTCAATTTCGTTGCAAAACGAAAATACAGCCGAACCATATTCCAGTCCAATCAGAGAGTGCTGCAAGCACCTCTACCGGTTTCGAAACTTATTAGTCTCTCTTCAGGAGGCACATATGCTGCTCTCACTGATCCAACCAAAACAAACCTCAGCGTGCAGTCCCGAATTGCAACGAACGAAATGGCATAGATGCCCTAGCGGCAACTGCTAGCAAAAGACTAAGTTTTCACTCTAATGGCATACAGCATATCCCACCAGAATGAAAACAATGGGAACCTTCTCTGGTTACACCTCCGAGGCTTCTACAATTTGCAAGCCATACGGATGCTGAGACTAAGGAAGATGAGGGAATTCTACAATTTACAATTCACGTCCCATCTGCTCAGCGCGGTAAAGTTCCAACGAGACTGGTTCCCTTCATACTCCACACAGAGTAAATGTAAATCAAAAATGAATAACCATTCTCAATTTCGTTGCAAAACGAAAATACAGCCGAACCATATTCCAGTCCAATCAGAGAGTGCTGCAAGCACCTCTACCGGTTTCGAAACTTATTAGTCTCTCTTCAGGAGGCACATATGCTGCTCTCACTGATCCAACCAAAACAAACCTCAGCGTGCAGTCCCGAATTGCAACGAACGAAATGGCATAGATGCCCTAGCGGCAACTGCTAGCAAAAGACTAAGTTTTCACTCTAATGGCATACAGCATATCCCACCAGAATGAAAACAATGGGAACCTTCTCTGGTTACACCTCCGAGGCTTCTACAATTTGCAAGCCATACGGATGCTGAGACTAAGGAAGATGAGGGAATTCTACAATTTACAATTCACGTCCCATCTGCTCAGCGCGGTAAAGTTCCAACGAGACTGGTTCCCTTCATACTCCACACAGAGTAAATGTAAATCAAAAATGAATAACCATTCTCAATTTCGTTGCAAAACGAAAATACAGCCGAACCATATTCCAGTCCAATCAGAGAGTGCTGCAAGCACCTCTACCGGTTTCGAAACTTATTAGTCTCTCTTCAGGAGGCACATATGCTGCTCTCACTGATCCAACCAAAACAAACCTCAGCGTGCAGTCCCGAATTGCAACGAACGAAATGGCATAGATGCCCTAGCGGCAACTGCTAGCAAAAGACTAAGTTTTCACTCTAATGGCATACAGCATATCCCACCAGAATGAAAACAATGGGAACCTTCTCTGGTTACACCTCCGAGGCTTCTACAATTTGCAAGCCATACGGATGCTGAGACTAAGGAAGATGAGGGAATTCTACAATTTACAATTCACGTCCCATCTGCTCAGCGCGGTAAAGTTCCAACGAGACTGGTTCCCTTCATACTCCACACAGAGTAAATGTAAATCAAAAATGAATAACCATTCTCAATTTCGTTGCAAAACGAAAATACAGCCGAACCATATTCCAGTCCAATCAGAGAGTGCTGCAAGCACCTCTACCGGTTTCGAAACTTATTAGTCTCTCTTCAGGAGGCACATATGCTGCTCTCACTGATCCAACCAAAACAAACCTCAGCGTGCAGTCCCGAATTGCAACGAACGAAATGGCATAGATGCCCTAGCGGCAACTGCTAGCAAAAGACTAAGTTTTCACTCTAATGGCATACAGCATATCCCACCAGAATGAAAACAATGGGAACCTTCTCTGGTTACACCTCCGAGGCTTCTACAATTTGCAAGCCATACGGATGCTGAGACTAAGGAAGATGAGGGAATTCTACAATTTACAATTCACGTCCCATCTGCTCAGCGCGGTAAAGTTCCAACGAGACTGGTTCCCTTCATACTCCACACAGAGTAAATGTAAATCAAAAATGAATAACCATTCTCAATTTCGTTGCAAAACGAAAATACAGCCGAACCATATTCCAGTCCAATCAGAGAGTGCTGCAAGCACCTCTACCGGTTTCGAAACTTATTAGTCTCTCTTCAGGAGGCACATATGCTGCTCTCACTGATCCAACCAAAACAAACCTCAGCGTGCAGTCCCGAATTGCAACGAACGAAATGGCATAGATGCCCTAGCGGCAACTGCTAGCAAAAGACTAAGTTTTCACTCTAATGGCATACAGCATATCCCACCAGAATGAAAACAATGGGAACCTTCTCTGGTTACACCTCCGAGGCTTCTACAATTTGCAAGCCATACGGATGCTGAGACTAAGGAAGATGAGGGAATTCTACAATTTACAATTCACGTCCCATCTGCTCAGCGCGGTAAAGTTCCAACGAGACTGGTTCCCTTCATACTCCACACAGAGTAAATGTAAATCAAAAATGAATAACCATTCTCAATTTCGTTGCAAAACGAAAATACAGCCGAACCATATTCCAGTCCAATCAGAGAGTGCTGCAAGCACCTCTACCGGTTTCGAAACTTATTAGTCTCTCTTCAGGAGGCACATATGCTGCTCTCACTGATCCAACCAAAACAAACCTCAGCGTGCAGTCCCGAATTGCAACGAACGAAATGGCATAGATGCCCTAGCGGCAACTGCTAGCAAAAGACTAAGTTTTCACTCTAATGGCATACAGCATATCCCACCAGAATGAAAACAATGGGAACCTTCTCTGGTTACACCTCCGAGGCTTCTACAATTTGCAAGCCATACGGATGCTGAGACTAAGGAAGATGAGGGAATTCTACAATTTACAATTCACGTCCCATCTGCTCAGCGCGGTAAAGTTCCAACGAGACTGGTTCCCTTCATACTCCACACAGAGTAAATGTAAATCAAAAATGAATAACCATTCTCAATTTCGTTGCAAAACGAAAATACAGCCGAACCATATTCCAGTCCAATCAGAGAGTGCTGCAAGCACCTCTACCGGTTTCGAAACTTATTAGTCTCTCTTCAGGAGGCACATATGCTGCTCTCACTGATCCAACCAAAACAAACCTCAGCGTGCAGTCCCGAATTGCAACGAACGAAATGGCATAGATGCCCTAGCGGCAACTGCTAGCAAAAGACTAAGTTTTCACTCTAATGGCATACAGCATATCCCACCAGAATGAAAACAATGGGAACCTTCTCTGGTTACACCTCCGAGGCTTCTACAATTTGCAAGCCATACGGATGCTGAGACTAAGGAAGATGAGGGAATTCTACAATTTACAATTCACGTCCCATCTGCTCAGCGCGGTAAAGTTCCAACGAGACTGGTTCCCTTCATACTCCACACAGAGTAAATGTAAATCAAAAATGAATAACCATTCTCAATTTCGTTGCAAAACGAAAATACAGCCGAACCATATTCCAGTCCAATCAGAGAGTGCTGCAAGCACCTCTACCGGTTTCGAAACTTATTAGTCTCTCTTCAGGAGGCACATATGCTGCTCTCACTGATCCAACCAAAACAAACCTCAGCGTGCAGTCCCGAATTGCAACGAACGAAATGGCATAGATGCCCTAGCGGCAACTGCTAGCAAAAGACTAAGTTTTCACTCTAATGGCATACAGCATATCCCACCAGAATGAAAACAATGGGAACCTTCTCTGGTTACACCTCCGAGGCTTCTACAATTTGCAAGCCATACGGATGCTGAGACTAAGGAAGATGAGGGAATTCTACAATTTACAATTCACGTCCCATCTGCTCAGCGCGGTAAAGTTCCAACGAGACTGGTTCCCTTCATACTCCACACAGAGTAAATGTAAATCAAAAATGAATAACCATTCTCAATTTCGTTGCAAAACGAAAATACAGCCGAACCATATTCCAGTCCAATCAGAGAGTGCTGCAAGCACCTCTACCGGTTTCGAAACTTATTAGTCTCTCTTCAGGAGGCACATATGCTGCTCTCACTGATCCAACCAAAACAAACCTCAGCGTGCAGTCCCGAATTGCAACGAACGAAATGGCATAGATGCCCTAGCGGCAACTGCTAGCAAAAGACTAAGTTTTCACTCTAATGGCATACAGCATATCCCACCAGAATGAAAACAATGGGAACCTTCTCTGGTTACACCTCCGAGGCTTCTACAATTTGCAAGCCATACGGATGCTGAGACTAAGGAAGATGAGGGAATTCTACAATTTACAATTCACGTCCCATCTGCTCAGCGCGGTAAAGTTCCAACGAGACTGGTTCCCTTCATACTCCACACAGAGTAAATGTAAATCAAAAATGAATAACCATTCTCAATTTCGTTGCAAAACGAAAATACAGCCGAACCATATTCCAGTCCAATCAGAGAGTGCTGCAAGCACCTCTACCGGTTTCGAAACTTATTAGTCTCTCTTCAGGAGGCACATATGCTGCTCTCACTGATCCAACCAAAACAAACCTCAGCGTGCAGTCCCGAATTGCAACGAACGAAATGGCATAGATGCCCTAGCGGCAACTGCTAGCAAAAGACTAAGTTTTCACTCTAATGGCATACAGCATATCCCACCAGAATGAAAACAATGGGAACCTTCTCTGGTTACACCTCCGAGGCTTCTACAATTTGCAAGCCATACGGATGCTGAGACTAAGGAAGATGAGGGAATTCTACAATTTACAATTCACGTCCCATCTGCTCAGCGCGGTAAAGTTCCAACGAGACTGGTTCCCTTCATACTCCACACAGAGTAAATGTAAATCAAAAATGAATAACCATTCTCAATTTCGTTGCAAAACGAAAATACAGCCGAACCATATTCCAGTCCAATCAGAGAGTGCTGCAAGCACCTCTACCGGTTTCGAAACTTATTAGTCTCTCTTCAGGAGGCACATATGCTGCTCTCACTGATCCAACCAAAACAAACCTCAGCGTGCAGTCCCGAATTGCAACGAACGAAATGGCATAGATGCCCTAGCGGCAACTGCTAGCAAAAGACTAAGTTTTCACTCTAATGGCATACAGCATATCCCACCAGAATGAAAACAATGGGAACCTTCTCTGGTTACACCTCCGAGGCTTCTACAATTTGCAAGCCATACGGATGCTGAGACTAAGGAAGATGAGGGAATTCTACAATTTACAATTCACGTCCCATCTGCTCAGCGCGGTAAAGTTCCAACGAGACTGGTTCCCTTCATACTCCACACAGAGTAAATGTAAATCAAAAATGAATAACCATTCTCAATTTCGTTGCAAAACGAAAATACAGCCGAACCATATTCCAGTCCAATCAGAGAGTGCTGCAAGCACCTCTACCGGTTTCGAAACTTATTAGTCTCTCTTCAGGAGGCACATATGCTGCTCTCACTGATCCAACCAAAACAAACCTCAGCGTGCAGTCCCGAATTGCAACGAACGAAATGGCATAGATGCCCTAGCGGCAACTGCTAGCAAAAGACTAAGTTTTCACTCTAATGGCATACAGCATATCCCACCAGAATGAAAACAATGGGAACCTTCTCTGGTTACACCTCCGAGGCTTCTACAATTTGCAAGCCATACGGATGCTGAGACTAAGGAAGATGGGACGTGAATTGTAAATTGTAGAATTCCCTCATCTTCCTTAGTCTCAGCATCCGTATGGCTTGCAAATTGTAGAAGCCTCGGAGGTGTAACCAGAGAAGGTTCCCATTGTTTTCATTCTGGTGGGATATGCTGTATGCCATTAGAGTGAAAACTTAGTCTTTTGCTAGCAGTTGCCGCTAGGGCATCTATGCCATTTCGTTCGTTGCAATTCGGGACTGCACGCTGAGGTTTGTTTTGGTTGGATCAGTGAGAGCAGCATATGTGCCTCCTGAAGAGAGACTAATAAGTTTCGAAACCGGTAGAGGTGCTTGCAGCACTCTCTGATTGGACTGGAATATGGTTCGGCTGTATTTTCGTTTTGCAACGAAATTGAGAATGGTTATTCATTTTTGATTTACATTTACTCTGTGTGGAGTATGAAGGGAACCAGTCTCGTTGGAACTTTACCGCGCTGAGCAGATGGGACGTGAATTGTAAATTGTAGAATTCCCTCATCTTCCTTAGTCTCAGCATCCGTATGGCTTGCAAATTGTAGAAGCCTCGGAGGTGTAACCAGAGAAGGTTCCCATTGTTTTCATTCTGGTGGGATATGCTGTATGCCATTAGAGTGAAAACTTAGTCTTTTGCTAGCAGTTGCCGCTAGGGCATCTATGCCATTTCGTTCGTTGCAATTCGGGACTGCACGCTGAGGTTTGTTTTGGTTGGATCAGTGAGAGCAGCATATGTGCCTCCTGAAGAGAGACTAATAAGTTTCGAAACCGGTAGAGGTGCTTGCAGCACTCTCTGATTGGACTGGAATATGGTTCGGCTGTATTTTCGTTTTGCAACGAAATTGAGAATGGTTATTCATTTTTGATTTACATTTACTCTGTGTGGAGTATGAAGGGAACCAGTCTCGTTGGAACTTTACCGCGCTGAGCAGATGGGACGTGAATTGTAAATTGTAGAATTCCCTCATCTTCCTTAGTCTCAGCATCCGTATGGCTTGCAAATTGTAGAAGCCTCGGAGGTGTAACCAGAGAAGGTTCCCATTGTTTTCATTCTGGTGGGATATGCTGTATGCCATTAGAGTGAAAACTTAGTCTTTTGCTAGCAGTTGCCGCTAGGGCATCTATGCCATTTCGTTCGTTGCAATTCGGGACTGCACGCTGAGGTTTGTTTTGGTTGGATCAGTGAGAGCAGCATATGTGCCTCCTGAAGAGAGACTAATAAGTTTCGAAACCGGTAGAGGTGCTTGCAGCACTCTCTGATTGGACTGGAATATGGTTCGGCTGTATTTTCGTTTTGCAACGAAATTGAGAATGGTTATTCATTTTTGATTTACATTTACTCTGTGTGGAGTATGAAGGGAACCAGTCTCGTTGGAACTTTACCGCGCTGAGCAGATGGGACGTGAATTGTAAATTGTAGAATTCCCTCATCTTCCTTAGTCTCAGCATCCGTATGGCTTGCAAATTGTAGAAGCCTCGGAGGTGTAACCAGAGAAGGTTCCCATTGTTTTCATTCTGGTGGGATATGCTGTATGCCATTAGAGTGAAAACTTAGTCTTTTGCTAGCAGTTGCCGCTAGGGCATCTATGCCATTTCGTTCGTTGCAATTCGGGACTGCACGCTGAGGTTTGTTTTGGTTGGATCAGTGAGAGCAGCATATGTGCCTCCTGAAGAGAGACTAATAAGTTTCGAAACCGGTAGAGGTGCTTGCAGCACTCTCTGATTGGACTGGAATATGGTTCGGCTGTATTTTCGTTTTGCAACGAAATTGAGAATGGTTATTCATTTTTGATTTACATTTACTCTGTGTGGAGTATGAAGGGAACCAGTCTCGTTGGAACTTTACCGCGCTGAGCAGATGGGACGTGAATTGTAAATTGTAGAATTCCCTCATCTTCCTTAGTCTCAGCATCCGTATGGCTTGCAAATTGTAGAAGCCTCGGAGGTGTAACCAGAGAAGGTTCCCATTGTTTTCATTCTGGTGGGATATGCTGTATGCCATTAGAGTGAAAACTTAGTCTTTTGCTAGCAGTTGCCGCTAGGGCATCTATGCCATTTCGTTCGTTGCAATTCGGGACTGCACGCTGAGGTTTGTTTTGGTTGGATCAGTGAGAGCAGCATATGTGCCTCCTGAAGAGAGACTAATAAGTTTCGAAACCGGTAGAGGTGCTTGCAGCACTCTCTGATTGGACTGGAATATGGTTCGGCTGTATTTTCGTTTTGCAACGAAATTGAGAATGGTTATTCATTTTTGATTTACATTTACTCTGTGTGGAGTATGAAGGGAACCAGTCTCGTTGGAACTTTACCGCGCTGAGCAGATGGGACGTGAATTGTAAATTGTAGAATTCCCTCATCTTCCTTAGTCTCAGCATCCGTATGGCTTGCAAATTGTAGAAGCCTCGGAGGTGTAACCAGAGAAGGTTCCCATTGTTTTCATTCTGGTGGGATATGCTGTATGCCATTAGAGTGAAAACTTAGTCTTTTGCTAGCAGTTGCCGCTAGGGCATCTATGCCATTTCGTTCGTTGCAATTCGGGACTGCACGCTGAGGTTTGTTTTGGTTGGATCAGTGAGAGCAGCATATGTGCCTCCTGAAGAGAGACTAATAAGTTTCGAAACCGGTAGAGGTGCTTGCAGCACTCTCTGATTGGACTGGAATATGGTTCGGCTGTATTTTCGTTTTGCAACGAAATTGAGAATGGTTATTCATTTTTGATTTACATTTACTCTGTGTGGAGTATGAAGGGAACCAGTCTCGTTGGAACTTTACCGCGCTGAGCAGATGGGACGTGAATTGTAAATTGTAGAATTCCCTCATCTTCCTTAGTCTCAGCATCCGTATGGCTTGCAAATTGTAGAAGCCTCGGAGGTGTAACCAGAGAAGGTTCCCATTGTTTTCATTCTGGTGGGATATGCTGTATGCCATTAGAGTGAAAACTTAGTCTTTTGCTAGCAGTTGCCGCTAGGGCATCTATGCCATTTCGTTCGTTGCAATTCGGGACTGCACGCTGAGGTTTGTTTTGGTTGGATCAGTGAGAGCAGCATATGTGCCTCCTGAAGAGAGACTAATAAGTTTCGAAACCGGTAGAGGTGCTTGCAGCACTCTCTGATTGGACTGGAATATGGTTCGGCTGTATTTTCGTTTTGCAACGAAATTGAGAATGGTTATTCATTTTTGATTTACATTTACTCTGTGTGGAGTATGAAGGGAACCAGTCTCGTTGGAACTTTACCGCGCTGAGCAGATGGGACGTGAATTGTAAATTGTAGAATTCCCTCATCTTCCTTAGTCTCAGCATCCGTATGGCTTGCAAATTGTAGAAGCCTCGGAGGTGTAACCAGAGAAGGTTCCCATTGTTTTCATTCTGGTGGGATATGCTGTATGCCATTAGAGTGAAAACTTAGTCTTTTGCTAGCAGTTGCCGCTATGGCATCTATGCCATTTCGTTCGTTGCAATTCGGGACTGCACGCTGAGGTTTGTTTTGGTTGGATCAGTGAGAGCAGCATATGTGCCTCCTGAAGAGAGACTAATAAGTTTCGAAACCGGTAGAGGTGCTTGCAGCACTCTCTGATTGGACTGGAATATGGTTCGGCTGTATTTTCGTTTTGCAACGAAATTGAGAATGGTTATTCATTTTTGATTTACATTTACTCTGTGTGGAGTATGAAGGGAACCAGTCTCGTTGGAACTTTACCGCGCTGAGCAGATGGGACGTGAATTGTAAATTGTAGAATTCCCTCATCTTCCTTAGTCTCAGCATCCGTATGGCTTGCAAATTGTAGAAGCCTCGGAGGTGTAACCAGAGAAGGTTCCCATTGTTTTCATTCTGGTGGGATATGCTGTATGCCATTAGAGTGAAAACTTAGTCTTTTGCTAGCAGTTGCCGCTAGGGCATCTATGCCATTTCGTTCGTTGCAATTCGGGACTGCACGCTGAGGTTTGTTTTGGTTGGATCAGTGAGAGCAGCATATGTGCCTCCTGAAGAGAGACTAATAAGTTTCGAAACCGGTAGAGGTGCTTGCAGCACTCTCTGATTGGACTGGAATATGGTTCGGCTGTATTTTCGTTTTGCAACGAAATTGAGAATGGTTATTCATTTTTGATTTACATTTACTCTGTGTGGAGTATGAAGGGAACCAGTCTCGTTGGAACTTTACCGCGCTGAGCAGATGGGACGTGAATTGTAAATTGTAGAATTCCCTCATCTTCCTTAGTCTCAGCATCCGTATGGCTTGCAAATTGTAGAAGCCTCGGAGGTGTAACCAGAGAAGGTTCCCATTGTTTTCATTCTGGTGGGATATGCTGTATGCCATTAGAGTGAAAACTTAGTCTTTTGCTAGCAGTTGCCGCTAGGGCATCTATGCCATTTCGTTCGTTGCAATTCGGGACTGCACGCTGAGGTTTGTTTTGGTTGGATCAGTGAGAGCAGCATATGTGCCTCCTGAAGAGAGACTAATAAGTTTCGAAACCGGTAGAGGTGCTTGCAGCACTCTCTGATTGGACTGGAATATGGTTCGGCTGTATTTTCGTTTTGCAACGAAATTGAGAATGGTTATTCATTTTTGATTTACATTTACTCTGTGTGGAGTATGAAGGGAACCAGTCTCGTTGGAACTTTACCGCGCTGAGCAGATGGGACGTGAATTGTAAATTGTAGAATTCCCTCATCTTCCTTAGTCTCAGCATCCGTATGGCTTGCAAATTGTAGAAGCCTCGGAGGTGTAACCAGAGAAGGTTCCCATTGTTTTCATTCTGGTGGGATATGCTGTATGCCATTAGAGTGAAAACTTAGTCTTTTGCTAGCAGTTGCCGCTAGGGCATCTATGCCATTTCGTTCGTTGCAATTCGGGACTGCACGCTGAGGTTTGTTTTGGTTGGATCAGTGAGAGCAGCATATGTGCCTCCTGAAGAGAGACTAATAAGTTTCGAAACCGGTAGAGGTGCTTGCAGCACTCTCTGATTGGACTGGAATATGGTTCGGCTGTATTTTCGTTTTGCAACGAAATTGAGAATGGTTATTCATTTTTGATTTACATTTACTCTGTGTGGAGTATGAAGGGAACCAGTCTCGTTGGAACTTTACCGCGCTGAGCAGATGGGACGTGAATTGTAAATTGTAGAATTCCCTCATCTTCCTTAGTCTCAGCATCCGTATGGCTTGCAAATTGTAGAAGCCTCGGAGGTGTAACCAGAGAAGGTTCCCATTGTTTTCATTCTGGTGGGATATGCTGTATGCCATTAGAGTGAAAACTTAGTCTTTTGCTAGCAGTTGCCGCTAGGGCATCTATGCCATTTCGTTCGTTGCAATTCGGGACTGCACGCTGAGGTTTGTTTTGGTTGGATCAGTGAGAGCAGCATATGTGCCTCCTGAAGAGAGACTAATAAGTTTCGAAACCGGTAGAGGTGCTTGCAGCACTCTCTGATTGGACTGGAATATGGTTCGGCTGTATTTTCGTTTTGCAACGAAATTGAGAATGGTTATTCATTTTTGATTTACATTTACTCTGTGTGGAGTATGAAGGGAACCAGTCTCGTTGGAACTTTACCGCGCTGAGCAGATGGGACGTGAATTGTAAATTGTAGAATTCCCTCATCTTCCTTAGTCTCAGCATCCGTATGGCTTGCAAATTGTAGAAGCCTCGGAGGTGTAACCAGAGAAGGTTCCCATTGTTTTCATTCTGGTGGGATATGCTGTATGCCATTAGAGTGAAAACTTAGTCTTTTTCCATATATTTTCCTGTTTAAAAACAAGTTTATTATATTAGTTGCTACCCATTTGCTGATACCCATTCCACACAATTTTAGTTTTAAGATACTCAAATCAACCACATCATACGCACCTTTTAAGTCGACAAATAAACATAACATGTATTTATTTTCAGAAAAACATATTTGTGCATCAGTAACCAAATGAGTCAATGCATCAATAGTACTATGACCTCTACGAAATCCGTACTGTGCAATGGGTAGAAGAGAATTGCTTTCAATAAAATATTCTAGTCGAAATTTAATCATTCGTTCAAATGTTTTAGTAAGACACGACATAAGTGATATAGGTCGAAATGATGACGGTAATTTTGGATCTTTATATGGCTTTTGTATTAGACATATGACAATGTTTTTAAGACTCTCAGCATAATCTTGTTTCAACCACCAGTTGTTGAAAACTTTTAAAATGATTTGTTTTGCTGAGTCTGGAAGATTGTGTAAAATTTTATAGGTAAAACCGTCCAAACCAGGAGCCGTGTTCTTGGTTTGTTTTAGTGCCAAAGAAAGCTCTGAAAAGGTGAAAGCTTCAGAAGTACTATCAAAAGTAGACCGAAAATGAAAATTATTTAGATCTTCCACGTTGACATTGGAGGCTGAGGGCGGGGCAAGCTGATTCAAAACATCCTCAATTAAATCGTTATTTAATGGAGGTCTCTTTTGTTGGTGATATTTGTTTCTGATTGATTTTATATAATTCCAAATTTTAGAAAGTGGAGTAGATCTATTAAGTTCATTAATAAAATTTTCCCAGCTATTTCTTTGTTTTAATTTGAAAATGCGTTTAGCCTTTGCAGAAATATTTTGATAGACCAGGTAATTGGGAAAATTTCCTTGTCTTTTAAAAACCTTAAGGGCTTGGGAACGAGCTTCTACTATTTTTGAACACTCTTCGTCCCACCAGTAGGGCCTTGGCGAAGAAGGAAGAAATGGTTTTTTAACAGGCATTGATTTAGAAGCTGCTGAAGATATAACGTCAAATAAATGTTCTGTCAGTTGACAGTTATCTAGATCATTGACAGGAAAGTTAATATTTATTTCATTTTCAATAAGTGCTTGGAAAAAAGACCAATCAGCCCGAGAGTCGTTCCATTTGGATGCAGGATTTATTTCGAAAGATGTAGGGGAAATCTGAAGTTCAAATTGTATAGGATAGTGGTCAGAACCTAGTGTATCTTCTCGTACGGACCAATTTATCAAATCCGCCAAGAAAGGAGAGACAATGGTTAAATCGACTGCAGAGTGGTTGCCATTTGGATTTACCCTAGTGGGTGATCCATCATTTAAAGTAACTAGTTCCAAAATATCTATAACTTCTATTAAAACCTTTCCACCACGATCTTCCGGGATAGGACCCCACCTGTAATGGTGTACATTAAAATCACCACAAAAAATTGTACGAGAAATATTAAACTGTTGAAATAAATTTAACCAATCCTTCTTTGTCACAACTATATCAGAGGGTTTGTATATTGAGACAAAAGAAATATTCATATCCGGAATAAATACTGCACATACTTCAATGCCGTTTTCAAAATTTGGGACTATTACACATTCTTGATAGTTTATGGTTTGTAAAATAAAAATACCAACGCCTCCATAACCATTATCTCGACATTTTTTATAGAAATTGTAACCTTTTATATAAAAATTACTATTAGACTTTAGCCAAGTTTCGGAAACAATGATTACGTCAACGTGGTTTGTATTAAGGTAATTTAATAAACTACCTTTGTTAGTTGTTATTGATCTACTGTTCCACTGTAAAATAACTAATTGACTTCTAAATATTTGTTTGTTAGCCATTAAAAGTACTTATTAAAAAAATTGTTTTTCACTTGAATCAGATTCACTAAATGTATCCATAATATCAGTCGGATCGTTTGAAACGAAGGCATTCTCAACAAAATCCCTGATGTTGGATTCCGTAAGAGTATTAAGTGAAAATTGAGAATTTTTTTGAAACTTATTTATAAAAGATGTAATTAGCATTATAGTTTTTTCTTTATAATCTATAAACTCTTCTCTGTAGGGGTTAGGAATAATGGGTTTAGATTTTTGACTAGGTTTATTTGATTTTTTAGGTGGCATATTATCAGCTGTAGGAGAGGTTGGATGTGATCGCTTAATGGATTTTGTAATGTTTGGTTTAGGCATTGATTTTGGTTTTTTAATAGTGAAAGTAGATGAGCTATTACCTGAAGTGTTTGGTAGGGACGGAAAATTATTATCATTACTTAATATTGAAAATCTATTATTAGTCGTTACTTTTGCATATGATGGGTTGTTATATATGTGTTCTGCTTCTTTAAAAGATATATTTTCTAAGGCCATAATTTGTTTTATCCCTTTTTGTTTTGTGTATACAGGACAGACACGTGATACTGAAGGATGGCTGGTATTATTACAATAAATGCACATGTTTTCTTCCTTACATTCTTCTTCTGTATGACTGGTATCTGCACACCTTCGGCATCTCTGATTTTTTGATTTGCATTGCTTGGCTGTGTGGCCGTAATGCAAACATTTGAAACACTGTACAACGGGTTGTACATAAGGTTCAACGCGGAAGTTACATAAATTTATTTGTACACATTGAGGAATTTCATTCCCTAAAAATTCAATAATGATCATTTGTCTATCAATTAAGCACGCATTTCCATCAGAGTCGATAATCCGCCTTTTCATACGCTGAACACCCACTACCTCTCTGTTTGATTTGATTGCAGTTAATAAATATTCTTCGGAAAAGAAAGTATCTACCATTTTGACCACCCCTTTTTTATGAGTGTAGAATTTAGGAATAAATGCTATTAAATCATTTTTAAGAATAACATCGTGATTAACTAATGAATTTGCTATTTCTAATGAATTGAAAATAACTTTAACTCTATTAATTCCAACGGGTTTAATGTCAATTACATTATTCTTCAATTTCTCATCAACAAGAAGAAAATGGCCAATCTTAATGGGGAATAACCTTCCTAGGTTCAAATTTTTATGCTGCACGAAAACAAAAAAGGGCCCTTTATCGCCTGGTCTATATTTATTATTAAAATCGATTTGTACATACCTGTTCTCCGTGTTATCAGTTTCACTGTTTTTTTGATCGGGCGGCTTATCGGCCGCCCTTTTTTCGGACATTACTACTTACTAATTAATAATTGTGTTAAACTAAATCCTATCAAAACTAAATTTATATTGTCTCTTTTTTTAAATCACTTCCGCAATAATAAACGCACAAAACTCGAATACGACTGGTCACTTTGCCTAACGAATTCGAACTGAAAACGGATCTTATAATGGCAGATCAGTACTGGTACAAATACAGACGGCTGTAACTCCTTCATCACTTTTAGAGCCGTCTATATTGTATAACGGTACTGATCTGCCATTATGAGATCCGTTTTGCGGAAACGGAAGAACACTTCCTGTGCAACTGCCCAGCCCAGGGTTGGATAGGTTGACATAATAGGTGAATCTGGGGAGATGCAGGGCGGCTCATGACATGCTAACAATCAGAGGGGAAGAAGTCGGGTCGGATCTGATTATTGCGTCTGAACCAAATAACAAAATTGCGACCAAAAGTGGTTGGTTTTTTTCGTAAGAAACAAAAAAAACTGGGGATAAGGGCATATCTGAAGAAAGTGGGATTCCTCATTTTAGACCTTGGAATGAATCTTCGTACTGGTGGCGACATATCTCCCCAAACATCACCTTGAGGGTATATCAAAAAACCGTTGACGATATATCGAACTACATAGCCAGTAAAGATAAGTTACTAATAGCAGGAAACCTCAATGCAAAGTCAATAATTTAAGGAGCCCCGGAAACGATAAGAAGGGTGACACATGGGTTGAAGTATCTTAAACAGAAGACACCACAGTAGGATATAAGCGGCAGAGATGAAATACCTCAGAAAAACGAAAGGGACAAAAAGGACAGACAGATTCAAAAATGAACAAATAAGAAACATACTTCAAATCAAACCGTTACTTGACACGATAAAGGAGAAAAAATTAGCAAGGTTCGGTCATTTAACACGAATGTGGGCAGTAACAGGCAAGTGAAAATAGTGTGGGAAGCTAAAAACCAAAAGGGAAAACAGAAGAGGCAAACCAATAAAAGAATTTAACAGCGGCATAGCAGATGTATTACAAAATAATATAAGGACAAATCTAGGCAGGAAGCAACACAAATGGCGGAAAACAGGAAAGAATGGACAGATGAAGAGGAACGATTATGTATGTAGATATTATATGGCTCCTTGAGAATTAAAATTAAGCTTCATTTTTTATAGGTTTAAAGGTTAATAGGTTCAAAAAAGTATAAGAAAGGATAAAAGCTGGAAACAGAAGCATGTACAGCTCCCGGAGGGAACCATGGCCGGTAAGAGAAACCCTGTCTCCGTAAAGATTAGGTGGGTGTACGACCGACGGGAGCGTCTGTCATCGGCCATGGTTCGCTTCGGGAGCTGTACTATTGTGTAACTTTTAAGCACCACACTTGTGTAACATTGTTAACATTCACACATAATATAAAACCATCATATACACAATTGTAATATATCGATCACAAAACTGAAACTTAAATAAAGCTGAAGAATAAAGATTGATTAACATTTAAAAATCTAGTTGTATTATAACAAAACATTTTAAAGTCAATAAGTAATGAAAAAAATGTTGATTTTTTATTCTATTTTACTTCCTTATACTACACCAGTAGTAGGCAAAGTGCGGCTCCAGAGCCGCATGTGGCTCTTTGGCTCGTTAAGTGCGGCTCTGGCACAAATATCCACGGAAAGCGCAATAATATTTTAATTTAAAAAAAACTTGTTAGGAAAAAATACATCTTATTCCAATAAATTAACTTTTATCAAACTTGCAAATTTTAGCATTTGTCAAAAATCCTTTTGATGCTACGATAACAGAGTTGAAATTTTCTCCTTTTAAAATTGGAATTGGCAGCTTTGAAATACAATTGCTGGAGTTAAAAAACAAGAAAGTATGGCGCTCTAAAATCGAACGTCTTTGTGTTGAATTGGAAATATTGGAGAAGAAAAAATGTGGTCTGCTTTGAATGACCTGGAGAAGGAAGACATGATCATTTTTAGCGATTGGAATAATATTTCTTATTCTTATGATCAGCTGAAAAATCTCACGTTTGCTGTTCTTTCCCTTTTCGGTTCTAAATATTACAATTTAAAAAAAATTGGATTTTGCACCAAAAACTTTGTAAAAAATACGGTGGGGTAGATAATAAAAACCCTACAAAACGATATAGTTCAGAGAAATGAGGAAAAAAAATATCCTGTTCGTGACACAACCCCCTCCAGGCCGAAACCAAATTTTTTGAGTAGTATGGACATCTATATTAATAACATATGTTTCCAGCAGCCGATTTTGATGATATACATACTTATAAACAAATGAAGATCAAAAAACGGTAAATTTTCGCTATTTTCGTCTATAACCAAAAAGTTAAGTATTTTAAAGAAATTTGAGTGTGAGAAACTCATAAACCGTATAAAAAACTCCAATATGGCGTTCGCTGAATATGTCTATCCTTATTGGTTGCTTGGAAAATTGCAAAATAAATCAAAAATTTTGAGTTTTTACAAATATTCATAACTTATGTAAAAATTAACTTAAAACGTTCTTATTACACGTAATGCTGAGACTTCTGGTGCTTAAATCATACCCTAAATTTCAAATCAATTGGTCAAATAGTTTAAATGTTTAAAAGGTATTTAATTTGTTTATCCCAAATTAATTTTTTTTTGCAACTCTATAAGTCAGAAAATGATGAAGTTACAGTAATACTTTGGATAGTTTATGAAAGAAGAAAATTTATACTATTAACTTAATTAAAAAAAAATAACAAGAAATAATTCTAAATACTGCAAACTTATTTTGCAAAAACATGTGAATTAAAAAAAAGGGGGGGCTAACTTCGTCCCTAAATGTCCTAGGACAATTGTTTTTCTTTCTAAATGTGTATAAAAATTCAGCCTTTCCAAATATGAAAAAATAATTTTTCTACGGGTAACGGTTAAAAAGTTATTCTAATTGTTTATAAGTAAGCAAAGAATCGACGTGTTTTTGCAAAATAATTTTACACTGTTTAAAATGACTTTTTGTCATTTTTTTTTATTAAGTCAATAGTATAAGTGTTCTTCTTCCATAAACTGTCAGAAGTCTTACTGTAACCTCATAATTTTCTGACTTGTAGTGTTGCAAAAAAATTGAATTTGGGATAAACAAATTAAATAACTTTTAAACCATCTGACCAATTGCTTTGAAATTTAAAATATAATTTAAGCACTAGAAGTCTCAGCAATTCGTGTAATAAGAAGGTTCTAAGTTAATTTTTACGTAGGATATGAATATTTATAAAAACTCAAAATTTATGATTTATTTTGCAATTTTCTAAGCAACCAATAAGGATAGACATATTCAGTGAACGTCATATTGAAATTTTTTAGACGAATTATGAGGTTCTTACTCTCAACTTTGTTTAAAATGCTTAACTTTTTGGTTATAGAAGAAAAAAACGAAAATTTACCGTTTTTTGATCTTCATTTGTTTATAACTATGTATATCATCAAAATCGGCTGCAGGAAACATATAGGTCAGGGGTGGCCAAACTGCGGCTTGCGAGCCACATGCGGCTCTTTGAAGGATTACTTGTGGCTCTCGATTGTACCCGAGTTATTTTTCAATTTTGTATTAGATATGATTTTAAAAAATTATTATCATTCCATAATATGTGTTTCAAAATGTCTTTTAATTTGACATGAAAGACTTTGTAACAAATTCTATTTCCATCCAAGATAAGAATGATATGACACATCGAAAACTGCGCTAACGAACATTACATAAGAGTGGCGCAATGTAAAAGTCAGTAATCAACCGAATCCAGACCGATTTTTGTATAACTCTTGCTACAGATGTAATTTGTAATTTGTATGAGGTACACATTTTGCATTTAAGGCTATGGGTACATAATTCGCAAATATTTTACGTGTATCCCTACTTTTTCTGTCTTTACACGGCAAATTACGTGTAGTAAAATTCACACTGGTATGGATATGTAAACATTACTAGAATGTCATTCTACTTGAAAATATCATCATTAATTTAAAGATATGGCTTTTGAATGTTCTTGGATAACTGTTATTTTTATAATTGCAAATTATTAATTCAGTTAATAAATGTGATAATTTTTTTCACTAACTAGGTATTCAGTGATTGTAATAATTTATTTGTACAACAAAAACTAATACTCAATCGAGAAAAGAGGAAAAGTGTTAAAGTGATTTTTTAATAATATATTGTTATGGAACGCTTACAATTTTGAACATCTTTAACAACAAAATACTTGGATCACAGAATATATTAACCTGATGTATTCTCTGCTTGGATATTCCACAAATAATACACAATAAATAACTTTTTATTAAGTTCACGTCTTAAATCAATTATTTATCAAATACACTATATATTAATAATATTTAATGAATAACTCAAAATATGCCCGATGCAATGTCAAATATTTAAAATTGTCACTGATTGTCAGTGTCTGACTGACAATATATGCTGACAATATTATATTCGGCTGAGTGCGTTGTAAGATAAAGATAGATTTGGAAAATATTACCACGGCATTGTGTTCATTTTTTTCGAATCCTGAAAAAACCAATAAATATTTTTGAAAAATTTAAACGCAGAATGAAAGACTAAATTGTTACCGAGGGCCGAAAGTCCCTTAGAATAAATAACAAGTTTATTTTGAATGAGATATTTGAAATTAAAAATCACACTAAATTTTTTCTTAGTTTTTCACCTCTGTACCTTATTAAAATAAACATTATAGAAGTTTTCAGGGACTTTCCGCCCTCACTAATAACGCAATCTTTCATTCTGCGTTTAAATTTATCAAAAATACTTATTAGTTTTCTCAGGATTCGAAAAAAATGAATCCCCATTTGAATAGCAATGCAGCCGAAAATACGTACCGATCCTCTTAAGTTATTTTACTCGACTTAGAAAAAAATTTTTACCATATTATACTAGAAAAACTTAACGAGTAGGTATCTAAAAAAGCCGGAAGGAATATTGACCGAACTCCAAAATAGATTTAAAGACTTAAAATATGTTAAATCGTCTCTTCATTTTTTTCCGAATTCATTTGAAATGAACATAGTTCATAAGGTGAATTTTTTATTATTACCAATATATGACCCAAACAACATCTGGAGAATTAAAATTAATAGAGACGCAAGAAGATCAAGCTCGAAAGTAAAACTATAAGTCGACGCCGAATACTGAATTTTGGAAATTTGTACCAGAATCCAAGAAGGTACCCTAAAAAAGAATGCTTGTCGAATTATTTCCATATTAGGAACAACGTACTTGTGTGGACCATTTTATTCCATTTTATAATTCGTGAAATCCTAACACCGATCAATATTACCTAACCAGCATCTAAAAGAATTACTGAGAAGTCACATAATATGTTAATATTATTAATCACCAAATTCTAAAGAATTATAAAAAGAAGGAAAACAAAAATGTAATTAAGTTTAAATATTTCGTAATTGTATTTCGGTTTTCAGTAAGTAAAAGTTCTGTTAAAAAAATTGTAAATAACTTCTATACATAGAGACTTTTTGAATAAGTATTTTATTGCGGCTCGCGAAAAACTTCAACTTGTGAAAAGTGGCTCGGACTATTAAGAAGCTAGGCCACCCCTGATATAGGTTATTAAATATAGATGTCCATAGTACTCAAAAAATTTGGTTTCGGCCTGGAGTGAGATGTGTCACGAGAAAAATCTTATTTCTCTGGACTAATAGAAAATAGAAGTGTCTACGATGATTAGAACCGAAGATATCTAAAAAAACTAATTTATTTTTTTGGGAGGTTATGGAGGAGGCTAGTATCTAAAAATTTTTTGGTCGAATACTTTTTGATGTAGAACAACATGGTATTTTTATTTTTGGAATATCACTGGGGCATTTTTCACTATTTTAACCGGCTCGGCTAGACCCTTTAGTTTTATTTAATCTTTTTTTTCTCTTCTTCTTTTTTTTTGTGTAGACATGACTCTGTCTGTTTTTCAATGTGCCTCCAGTAAGTTGTCATTCCATCTTTTTCGTGGTCTTCGAACTGATCTTCTTCCTATTGGGGAACCGTTTCTCGCCGTCCTTACTACTCTATTTGTTGTCATTCGGCTTATCTGGTCGTTTCATTCTACTCTTCGGTTTTTCACCCAGTGATTAATGTTGTCCATCTTGCATCTCCGTCGTATATCTGTACTTCTAGCTTTACCCCATAGTGTCTTACCATCGATTTTTCGAAGTGTTTTCATCTCTGCTGTTTCCTGTTTATAGCAATCTTTTTAGGGAAGATTTTTAAGAAAATTTAAAAATGTGCTCTATAATTTGATCTTATTTTTTTTTCAAAAATCATTCATTTTAAACTCGTCCAACTTTTTAAACATAGAAATAACACTATAGTAAAAGGTATTGTAGAAGGAAAACGATACATTTAAATTCTGGTGGATGAGGGGTTAAATCTACTTCTCATTTTTTCTTAAAATATATTAGTCGTCAATTTTTTTGTAGCATATCTCGGTTAGTTTGAATGTAATCGACATTTAATATTGCTCATTTTAAATATCTTTTTAAGCACTGCAAAAGGTATTGCAGCATTATACACCTAAAATCGACCGTTTCTTTGTTATTTCAAGTTGAATATATCGATTTAAGCATGCACAAAAAAAAAACAAACTCTCTTCACCTACCATATCATTTTTTGTAATATAACTAGAAAATTTAAAAAGGAACGAATATCTTTGTTTTTTTTATAAGCTACAAAAATGTTTTATGTCCAATTTTCAATCACGAAAAACTCAAAATATTGAGTTTGCAAAAAAAAAATTAAAGAACAGTTTTTGCTTAGAGTGGCCACTTCCGTAGTTATTTTGACCAAAAAATTTTCCGCCCCCTTAAAGGGTTGGGAACCCCACAATATAAAAGCGCCATAGTATATAGGGTATACTTTGTTTGTGGACCTATTCCCTACTTACTGTGAAAATATCAAGTAAATCTATGTAGTAGGATGGAATTCGGAGCCAAATACCCTCATTGACTGCCCGACTTATTAGATTTGCTGTTATAACCATGCATTTAGTATTTTTTGGGGAAATTAACATGTTAAATTTTCTAGCGTAGCGGTTATATAAAATTGGTGCAGCATACGTTGTAAATCATCTTCACTTTGAGAGATTAGTATTACGTCGTCTGCATAGCAGATTATTTTAAGTTGTTTTTCTCCCAGTTTTATTTAGTATACTACTTATTTAGTGTAATAAAAGTTTACTGAGCCAACAAATTTGGCTCCCAATTTTTTTAATTATTGTAATATTCATATTTGGCTCTTTGGCTAATAAGTTTGCCGTCCACTGTACTACACAAACAGCTCAAATTGTTTTTAACGTAAGATTATTACTTAATTCTTGTTTTCTATTTCTTTTTTTTTTTTTTATTTACATTGAATATTAATTTGTTTTGTTGTATATTTTGCAATAATTTTGCGATATATTTGATTTAAAATGAATTCAGAATTTTTGAAGTTATACTTTTTTAGTCACGTTGGGAGTAAATGTATATGTGCGCGAATTCATCCAAAGTCTTGGTCCTGGGCGCAGCTGAAACGTTATACGTGCTCTGATTGGGTAACTACAATGACCTGTCAATGATTGTTCAATATGTCGGTTATGGGTAAACAAATGTTGTGTATATTAGTTTTATTGTTGTGAGGACAGAGAAAAAAGCAAGTTTATAATTGTAGTGACTTTTTAAATAGTTTTTAAAAGCAACAGGTACGTAATTGTAAATGTTTCAGTATTGTACTAAAAAAATTACATAGGTACTTACCTATTTGGAAAATGTAAAATGTAACCTACCTGCTTTGATTTACATAATTTGATTACCAACAAAATTTCTACCAATCTCCATCCAATATATTGTGCTCTTACTCTATGTTTTGTTGTATTTTAATATTTTAATTCCACAAAAATTAAACTAATTTGATTAAATTCAGAACTGTCAAAGTTTAAAACGTTCAGTTGGTATATCTTCCCACATGACGGATGTGTGTAAGTGGTTAAGTTCTGAGGTGCATGGATTTTAAATCTATACCATCCTAATATACGCGGGTTCGTTCCCCAATGCAAATTTTTATTTTTTTTTTTTTATTTTTTTATACATTTTATGATTGTAAGTATAGTTATTATATATTTTTTTTTTCAGAAAATACGTATTTAGTTAAAATTTTTGCCAACAATTATTGTTCAGAAATTATTTCTTTCTGGCATTTTTCAATCTGTTTGTGTGTGTTTTATTCTTTTATTATTTTAATTTTTTGTATTGTTTTAATAAAATTTTTTGGAAAGTAGTAAGTATTAAAATTAGTTGAATAGATATTTAACTAAAATATAGATAAACTGTTTAAAGTATATTAATTTCGTTGAAATCATATAATAGAAGTATATAGCTTCTTACGTGCGTACAAAGTACACACACATTCTCTTTTTTTGTAATTTGGCAACAATGTCAACTTAGATATCTTATGTTAATGACGTACATCGGGATTTATACTGTACCAAAGATATAAATAGTCTATCACAATCACAGATTATTACCAAAATTTGCCTTAAAAACCACATGGCACATGGCACATGTTTACCTTTTCATATGTCAAATTCAAACGTATAACCTCAAAAAAAATCAGGAGGGTTGAAAATTTGTTTTTGATGAATGTTTAAAGTAAAACTTGATTTTAGTGTAAGAAGACGTATTAAGTAAGAATAAAAATTTTTAGAGTTTGTTGATTTATATAAATATGACTGAAGAAATGGAAAATTCGGATTCAGAACCCACTACCAGCATAGAAAAGAGCAAAAAGAAACCTAAAAGAGGGATTATTTATTTATCTACAATACCTCCATACATGAATGTGGCAAAAATTAGAGAATTTTTTAGTGATTTTGGACAAGTAGGAAGAATATATTTAGAATTGGCAGATAAAGGTTAGTAAAAATTCCTAAACATAAAAATATTTGAATTCTTCTTCTTAAGTGCCTAAGTGCCATCTCCGCGACGGAGGTCGGCAATCATCATAGCTATTCGGACTTTCGAGACGGCTGCTCTGAAAAGTTTATTTGATGTACATCTGTACTTCTCTTCTATAATATTCTGCGTCTCCCTATGCTTCGTTTTCCTTGAATCTTTTCCTGCATAATCAATTGGAGCAAATTGTATCTCTCTCCACATGTAATATGTCCTAGATATTCTAATTTTCTTGTTTTGGTGGTATTTAAGATTTTCATGATTCATCTATCTCAGAACCTCTTTGTTTGTGACATGTTCTGTCCAGGATATTTTCAGAATTCTTCTATACACCCACAGCTAGAATGATTCTAGTTTTTTCATTGATGCCTCATTCAAGGTCCAAGCTTCCATTCCATAATACAGAGTCGAGAAAATGTAGCACCTAGCCAACCTAACTCTTTGGTTCCGTATATGAAGAAATTCTCATTATTTCTTTGAGTTTTTGATATTCTCATAAATTTTGTCTTCTTGATGTTCATTACTAGACCTTAATCTTGTCCAAACTCCGCTAGTCTGGTCACCAGCCTCGTAAGATCCCCAATATTTTCAGCTAAGATTACAGTGTCATCTGCATATCTAATGTTGTTAATGGGAATGTTGTATTGACCAAATTTATTTTACAGAATTGAAATCAAAAGATAAAGACAAGCCAAAAAAGAAACGAAAAGTAGCAAAAAAATTCTCAGAAGGTTGGGTAGAATTTGAAAGAAAGTATATAGCCAAACAAGTAGCTGCTCTTCTTAATAATACACAGGTTAGCAATAGGAAAAAATCTAAACAGTATGACTGTATGTGGAATATTAAATATTTATCGAATTTTAAATGGACACACTTACATGAAAGGTTGGTACTTACTAATAATACAGTATACTCTCTCTATAACGAACATGGGTATTACGAGGTTTCGCTTATACCGAGGTATATTAGGTGTCCCATGTCTATTGAACTACAGTAGAACCCCAATAATCCAAACGTTTAGCAAATCAGAAGCAATGAAAAGTGAAAAAAATTTAATAATTCAAGACAAAAACTTAAAAACATGTTTATTATACAGAGTAAAACGAGAAAATTGAACAATGTAGGATTAATAGGAGTTTGACATTTAAAATTTCTTAAAATTAATAGGTACTTTATTCGTAGTGCTTATAACAGTTAAACAGAAACTTACGTCGATTCTCTTGTAGTCAACTTGAGTCCAAAAATATTGTCCACACTCTTGTGAGAATGTTTGCAGCCCCAATGCATATTCTTAAAGAATTCAGTCACTTTCTTCTGATGCATGGAGTACATTACATTGACCGGTAACGCAGCTCAGTCCTGCTCCACGTAACGTAGAGCCACATCCAGAGCTTTAGTGACATCTGTGTATGACACTCGATCTGACAGAGAAACTTCTTCCTCGCTTTCTTCATCTTCATTAGGATTGCCTTGAGGTTGAATTAAGTTTACAATATCTTCATTCATAACTTTTTGGTGCTCATTGTCGCCAGCTTCAATCCATTCTGTAAGTTGTACGACTTCTAGGAGGTCATCTTGTAATGGAACTTGGAAAATGAGAGAGTGAGGCAGGTGCAGTGACTCAGAATCAATGACAATGAAAGCTTTGAATTATTAGTTATTCTAACTTTTGAATAATCGTAACTTTTCGGAATCCGAAGAGGCTATATCCTCCATTAGTTCGGATTTGTGGGGTTCTACTATATAACCCTCTATAATGACGCATATTTGGTTGGTTCCATGACATCTCGTAATGTGACAGTTTGTAACTATACAAATTCGTAACGTCCAAATTGAATTATTCTGTTTATTTTTGTTAACGTGGAAACTAACTGTTATTAAGGATAATAAATAAAATTATGTTTATTAATCTAACGAATCAGTATCAGGATAAACATTTTCAAAATTATAATCTTTTCTTTACAAAATGTTTACTTAGAAAGTTGGGAATGTCTAAATATGGTTGTCGGCTTAAAGATTTCACGAATTACTTCATTATTCCTTTGTCTAGGTGTATGCAAATTTAAGGAACAATAAGAGGAATGGATAAACTTTTAAAAACATTGTTAAAAGTTTGTATGTGTTTAAATATTTGTTTATGTTTGAAGACTTTTAACATATTCTGAAATACGACATATAAAATGTGTTTAACATGATTATCCCGGTACTGATTCGTTAAATGGATAAACATATTTGCAATTATAACTGTAATAACAGTTAGTTTCCACGTTAATAAAAATAAACAGAATAATTCAATTTTGATGTTACGAATTGTCCGTTACGTTACGAGAGAAATGATATCGAAAAACATGTTTCTTTATTTGTTTTTGGTGCGGTGATGGCTGTAAATAAATGCCCCCAGCTGCCTGTATACAGAAATGCCAAAAATCTGTGTGCTTATCGGTGCCAGTGATGTAATAAACTCCACCTCCTGTCAATTTCTTCCTATTTATCCACCGACTCTTTTTCAAAAGCGCCATTCAAACAATATTTAGCATCTTATTATGCTAGGAATGGCTTCACTATAGGAAGTTAATGTGTTAAAAAACTACATATTCATATGTATGCACAATATTACACTTGTCTGATATAACGAGATCGGCTTATAACAAGGTAAATAGTCTGCCATTTCAGTTCTCATTATAGAGTGAGTCTACTGTATATATTTTTTTTGTCTTCTAACAAATAAAAAAATCTGCATGTTCATTTGAACAGTTGCTCAAGCTCTCTTGTTTCTGAAAATAAACTTTTACAATGTACAAAAAGTTCCAATGTAGTTGGTGTATGTGTTAATTAAAATAATAACAACATCCAAAGGGATTACAATTTTTCAAAACGGTTTCGAAACAAACTTTTAATGAACTTATTTAATTTGATCTTACTATAAAAAAGTTAATATAAATCATCTAATAATTTAACAGATTAATTCTAAGTAAAGAAGAATACTACTTAAGAATACGCTACTTCCATATTTTTTGTTTCCTTTCCTGTGAGTTGCCAACGCTCTGCCACATAAGTTAGAATAGGTTTCACAATTATTGTTCGGTAGATTGTTAATTTTGTATTCAGCTTCAGCTTTTTAGACCATAGGAGACCATTTAAAATACGAGTTGCTTTCCTTCCTTGCTGTATCCTATGCTGTATGTCTCTTTTTGTAGTTCCTTTTTCTGATATTATGCTTCCTAAATATCTATATTCCTTACATTTTCTTATATTTCTTAACTCTAATTCCGAATCTTCGATTTCCTCTCCTATTCTCAAATATTCCGTTTTCTCCATGTTCATACATAAGCCCCCTTTTTCATATTCGGTTTGTAATTTTCTTAGCAAATAATCCAGATCATGTTCATCGTTGGCAAGAATTACTTGGTCATAAGCAAACAACTAAGTTGTTAACATAATCTCCATTATAATGGCAAAAACATGAAATACATAGGTATGCACAGTACATCTACACATAGATACAGTTGTATACACTATTGTTTATTTCTTGGTAAAAAACTCAGTCAAAGTGAAAACTTGTTTGTTTTAGTTTTGTCTGATGAAAATCAGTCCAGGTTAGCCAGACTACCGGGTTATCGGCGGCCGACTTATCGGGTATGAGAGCAGTAGATATTTTTGGTTTTTTTGAAAGCCTGTTTCTATGTAGTTAGTCAGTTCTAGGTCTTGGTTTCAGCAGCTGTAATTTGGTCGAAATCCTGTTTGTTCAACCGATATATCTTGGAGTATTGTTTGCCTAATTGTATTGTATAGCATTCTTTCAAAAAGTCTGAAGACCATACTTATAAGTTCAATTGGATGATCACCTCATTGAAACTTTTTCATCATCAACCTATCCAGCATTGTGCTTATATATTTTATTTGCAATTATACATCTTCATTAAGTAGGGTGAAGTAATTATTTTTCTTTTTGTTATTAATCATCATCACGTAGCGCTACTTCAATCGCTTTTCAACATTCGAACGAGACAGTCATTATCGGCTCTCCGTTATCAATTGCAAAAACTTGATTTCGATAATAGGTGTCTTAAATTAGAAACAAAACCATCGTTTTAAATTAATTTATCGTTCTTTAATGTGAAAGTGATTTAGAACGTAAAAATAAAACCTAATGATAGTTTAATTGTTTGTACAAATCAACAAAACAGTGTTATTTGACTTATAGTCCAGGAACTAAAAACTATTTTGCGACATGAATCTACGAGACCAAGTAACCTAGGAAATTGTCGTAAAATGGAAAATCAAATGCAGCACACGATCTACCAAAACGTTCCAGGTGCCAACACTCCATTGATCTACAGTCAAATACCAGGGCAAATGCCATGCTTCTCTCAAGGTATGTTAGCAACAAACACAGCCTATCCTACAATCCCACTATAATTATCCCAACCTTTAAATAATTATCAACAACAATCTAACCCAATTATAGCACCTGAATCAATACAACCCAGCACTTCAAAAGATCAAGAAGTATGGGAGACAGTACAGTACAAAAAGCGTCTACGAAACAATGAAAGTCCTGACAATCGAATTAAAAAGCAAGCAGTGCTAACAGACTATTGGCTAAAAAACCAGCTGCGACAGAAAACAGATTCTCAGCTCTGGACAAAGAGCCGGAAGAAGAGGCTAACAAAGAGCCTGAAGAAGAAGCTAAAAAAGAGCCGGAAGAAGAAGCTAATAGCGGAACAACTGGCAGAGAATCGAGGAGGCCTCCTCCCATATTCATTCAACATGTAACATTTATCAAACCTCTGCAAGATTTACTAGACAAAACAGCATCCAAACAGTACACCTTAATAAGCCTGAATAACAATCAAGTTAAAGTACAGCTAGACACAACAGAACATTACAAAGAAACTGTTAAAGCACTAACCGAAAAAAAAACGCAGTTTCACACTTATCAGCTAAAACAAAACCGAGGATTCCGAGTCATGGTTAGAAACCTGCACCCCTCTACTGATCTGGAAGACATAAAAAAGGTATTCACAGAGCTCGGACACTCAGTCATAAATATCTCGAACATAAGACAAAGGGGCACGAAAGAATGCCTTCCTCTGTCTAGTATCGAACTTGAAACAAATTTAAATAATAAAGAGGTGTACCAAATAACTAAAATACTTAACACCGTAGTTAAAGTAGAACCTCCTCACCCGAAAAGAGAGATACCACAATGTCAAAGATGCCAGCACTTTGGACATACTCGTCAATACCGTCATAGAAGCCCCCGTTGTGTCAAATGCACAGGCGCTCACTCAACCAAAGAATGTTCAAGAAAAATAAGAAATAATGAAGTCCAATGCGTAAACTGCGAAGAAAATCACCCTGCAAACTACAGAGGTTGCTCAGTTTACAAAGAATTACAAAAAAGTAAATTTACACCATTACACGCAAAAGCATCACAGAGACCAACAAATGATACAATTCAACAAAATCCACAACAAACACTCAGCTATGCTCAAGTTGCAGGAGCAACAAATTCCAATACCCAACAATTTAACCCACCTCAACAACAACAAGGTTTACCACCTATGTCATTTCAACCAACAAACAACTTAGAACAGGTCGTCTCAAAACTGATGGAGAGAATGGACAAAATGTTCGACATCCTAATGACACTGGTCACAAAGTTTAGCCTTCAACACTAATCTATCTAGCCTATCTAGTTTAGATACAGCAAAATCGTTTCTATATAATAATTATGTCGATATTAATAGCTGTGATATTAGTGAAGTAGATGTATATAATAGCATAGAAAAAATAAACCTTAATCTAAAATGCGGCCCTGATAATATTTCACCCATTTTTGTTTATAATTGTAGATTCATCCTTTCTCAGGTTTTATGTAAAGTTTTTAATTTGTCGTTGTCTCAAGGTGTTTTTCCTGATAAATGGAAAGATAGTTATGTTACCCCGATACACAAAAATAACGATAAGAAATCTATTGAGAACTACAGAGCAGTTTCAAAAATCTCTATTTTTGCTAAAATCTTTGAAATGTTAATAACTGAAAAAATATATCCAAAAATAAAATCCATACTAATAAATGAACAACATGGTTTTATGTCAGGTAGATCTACATCTACAAACCTACTTGTATTGGAGGAATTCATTTTAGAGGCCTTGGAGAGCCGGTGGCAGGTTGATGTGATCTACACCGATTTCTCCAAGGCATTTGACAGAGTGAATAAGGATATATTAGTTAAAAAATTATCTGCATTAGGAATTCATGGATCATTATTATCATGGCTTGAAAGTTACTTAACAAATAGAAGACAATTTGTCAAAATTCATGATTGCTTATCATCAGAAATTAAAGTCTTATCAGGAGTTCCTCAAGGAAGTCATCTCTCTCCAATGCTTTTTAATTGTTTTGTCAACGATGTTTTAAACTGTTTTTCCGATTGTAAAATATTACTGTATGCTGATGATTTAAAGATATTTAGGGTAGTTAAAGATGTAAATGACTGTCTTCTAATACAAGAGAATCTTGATAATTTTTTCAGGTGGTGTTGTGACAATAAACTAAATTTAAATATTGATAAATGTAAAATAATGAGATATCACAGAATCTTACAACCTACACTCTTTAACTATTCTATTGACAACAAAAACTTAGAAATTTTAACATCCATTAAAGATTTAGGCATTATTTTTGACTCATCTTTGAGTTTTACTAAGCACTTTGAGTTTGTTGTTAATAGAGCTTTGAAGATGCTTGGTTTTGTAAAACGTAGTCTTTCTGATTTTAATATAAATTGTCTTAAATATGTCTATTGTGCATTAGTTAGATCAATATTAGAATATTCAAGCTGCATATGGACACCCTATTACAGATGCCACATCGATAATATAGAGAAAGTCCAAAAAGAATTTCTAAGATTCATTGCATATAAACTAAATATACCATCTGAAAACATCAATTATAGTGAAATTCTCAACTTATTAGATTTATCATCACTGTAAAATAGAAGATCATTTCTTGATTTAGTTTTCTTATATAAGATTGTTAATGGATTGGTTGATTGCTCAACACTTCTTGAGAAGATAAAATATAGAGTTCCTCAATGTAATACTCGTAGTAAAGAACTATTTTTTGTAGACTTTCATTGCACCAATTATGCACAGAACAAAGCAATTGGAAGAATGTCTAAGGGGGCCAATAATATCGATATTGACTTTTTTGACTGTTCATTGCCTAGTTTTAAGAAAAAATTGAAAAAAAATAAAATGCTAAATTGTATTTAATATATATATATATATATATATATATATATATATATATATTTTTGATTTTTCAGTCTTTATATAGTGATATTGTTCTATATTTTAATATGTATTTATGATTGTGATACTACCTATACCTATTGTGATATGTGGTATCTTTGTAAATGGTATTTTTGGCCGTAAATAAACTATTTATTTTATTTTATTTATTTATTTTAACACTGAACTAAAAATTGATACATGGAACGCCAATGGTCTGACTAATCATAGTCTGGAAGTCAAAGTCTTTATTTCAGAGCATGATCTGGACGTTATGTTAATATCTGAAGCACATATGACAGACAAAAGCTACTTCAATATACCCAAATTTTCAACATATATAACTCAACACCCTCTAGGAAGAGCCCATGGAGGCACTGCTATAATTATAAAAACAGCATTAGACACCATGAAATAATCAAGCATAGTGAAGTAAACTTACAAACCACATCTCAATAACTGATTGGAATAGTCAGCTTATACTATCTGCAGTTTACTGTCCACCAAATAAAATTATTAAAGAAAAACACTTCATGGCATACTTTAACAAGCTCGGAAATCGCTTCATAGCTGTTGGTGAATATAATGCTAAACACCTTCATTGGGGATCAAGACTCATAACCTCTCGATGTAGAGAATTATTAAAAAGTGTCCTAAACAATAATTTACTAACGGCATCCACGGGTCAACCGACGTACTGGCCAACCGACACACGAAAAGTCCCTGATCTCATCGACTTCTGTATTGTCAAAAGTATCTCTCTAAACTACTTGAAAGTTCAACCTTTGTTCGATCTCTCATCTGATCACTCTCCCTTCATTATTACCCTAAGTACACAGGTGCACCACATCACAAAACCACTAGTTTTATCCAACAGCCGGACAAACTGGAATACCTTCAGAGATATAATAAAAAACGCTGGACGGAAGGGCCGCCCGAGAACTTTATCGTACCGATCTATTATCGTTATGGTACTAGATACTGGAATTCTATAAAAATAACAAAGTTACTCGTTATTTTGATATTTTAGAAACACCTACTGTACTTAAAAGTATTTTATGGTTCTACGCATCATTAATTCCTGCATTTGAGAAAATGTTCGATGCCATATTTCGGGGACACACTATAGATGTGTAGATTATTGCATAAATCAATAGAATATTATAGTCATACTTTCATTTCAAATTAGTTCATTTTTCTGAGAAATTAATAGTTTACAATATTTGCATTTCATTCTATTTCGATTACGCCAGTCAATGCGCGAGATTAAGAACAAGATATTATCTCCAAATTCTATCCTACTGCATGGATTTTAATGAAATTTTGGGAGTAGCCCAATCTCCTAATTCAAAGTCTATCCTATATACTATGGCGCTTTTATCATGGGGGAAGTTCCCACCACTTCTCAGGGGTGAAATATTTTTATTTTCGAATTACATGGAGAAAAAGGAAGATTTTTAAGAAAATTTAAAAATTCATTCTATAATTTGATCACATTTTTTACAAAAACCATTCATTTTAAACCCGTTCAACATTTTGAAAGTAGAAATAACACTATATATATATATTAAAAGGTATTGTAGAAGGAAAACAATGCATTTAAATTATGGTAGATGGGGAGTTAAATGTATATACTTTTCATTTTTCCTTAAAAGTACATTAGTCATATATTTTTTTGCACCATATCTCGCTTAGTTTGTAAGTAACCGACATTTAACGGTGCTCGTTTTAAAGGCCTTTTCAAACACTACAAAAGGTGTTGGTAGCATTATACACCTAAAACCTACCGTTCCTCTGTTATTTCAAGTTGAATACACCAATTTGAGCATGCACCAAAAAACAAAGTATTTTCACCTACCATATCTCTTTTTGTATTATAAATAGAAAATTTACGAAGGAACGAATCTCTTTATTATTTATAATCTAAAAAATGTTTTATATAGTGTTTTTAGTTAGATGCATAGTTTTTAAGGTATTCACAAAAAATCCGTCCGAAAAGGTGTCATTTTTCAATGAAAATGGCCAATTTTCAACTACGCATAACTCAAATAGTATTGAGTTCCAAAAAAAAAGTATAGGCCAGTTTTTGCTTAGAAATAGGTTCTTTAGCCACTTTCCTGCTTATTTTGACCAACAAATTTTCCACCCCCTTGAAGAAGTGGGAACCGCCCCAAGATAAAAGCGCCATAGTATATAGGGTAGATTTTGTTTCTTGAGCTATTCCCTACTTACTGTGAAAATATCAAGTACAGTGGAACCCCGTTAACTCGGATTAATTGGGACCGCGGCCGATCCGGGTTATCGAAAATCCGGGTTAGCCGGAGAAAATGGTAAAAATTAATAAAATATGGTATGCTTACAGATAAACTCCGTTATAATTGTCACACAGACACTGGTAAACCACGTTCGCATTCCACACAAAACCACACATACAAAGCGTCGTCAAAAGTCTCATTCGTAGCTTTATTAGCTTTGCACCGATTAAACTGTCTTTTGTTATCATTTTGAAAAAAAAATTCTTCGATTTTAGTTCTATTTTTCTTCCAATCCGATACTGTAGATGTACCGACACCATAATATAATGCTGCAAGATTCACCTTTATCAATTCTACTTAATGCTTCTAGTTTCTTTTCCATTGCCACTACAACATTTTTACGTTTTGTTGCTCTTATAGACAAAAGACACGCAAACGCAAAATCTGAATAAATTTACGAACGATTACAAAACGGAAGCGAACAATAATACGACTTTACTACACATAATACCGTCTCTGATGTTATGTTATTTAATAAAAGTGATGACTAAGACCATTGTTAAAAAAAGAATTTTAATAGTCTTTTCTAAACAATGCTAACACAGACAGTTTCAAAAAAATAAAGGATAATACAGGTGCATGTTGTTTTCGACAATGAATGTGGTGTACCATGAGTCATTTTTACTATGTTATATGTAGTTCAATCCGGTTCCATTATCTCTCAAATATTATATTACATAGAGTTGGTACAAAACCTCGTGAACCTTGAAAATGCGTATGTATAACCGAAATAAAATCAAGCCAAAAACATACGACTATTTTATTTGCTGCGAATTGCGCGACAGGGTCCCATCTGCACCCTGATATTTTCAGTAATGTCGGATTCATCAATCGTTTCGTTCGTATATTGACGTCACCAAATGAATGAATTAGGTTCACGAGATTTTGTAACAGCAATACATTTTTATTGTTGAAATGTTTGTCTGATAAAAATCGGTCCGGGTTAGCCGGAGTTCCGGGTTATCGGGGGCCGACTTATCGGGGTTCCACTGTACATCAATGTAGTAGGATGGAATTCGGAGCCAAATACCCTCATTGACTGCCCTACAATAATGCTCTGCTATGAACGCGTGAGAGAGGACACACATAAGATTGTAGCAAAATTTCTATTTACCGTAACTTTTCGAGTTTTTGAGCTACAGCAATGAATTTTATGTCATTGGAAAGGTAATTTTGCATTCTTTCAAAATATGTTAAAATATACAGGGCGTATCTAAAAAAATTAAGATTTTTTATTCATTTCCGGTTCAACCAGAAGCCATATTTTTGGTAAAATTTATTGTGATAATAGATAATAAAGTACCATATATGTTTGCAAAATTTCAAATTTTAGTTTCTATTAAGAAGGAAGTTACGGGCACTCGAATATTTTTTTATAAAAAATTCATAACTCCCCTCCTATGGGGAGTTAAGATATATGACTAATGTCATTCAATTTACTAATAGGATATCAAAGATATATCAAAAAATAAAAAAATTCCTTGGAGCCATTTTTGAGAAAATCTAGTTCAAATTTATGTCAAAATGTGACCCCTTAAATATAGGCAACCCGTAACTTTTTCTGAAAAACGATAACATCCTTCTTATAGCCCCATCTTTAGACTATATAACGACTTTTTCAAATTAAACTTATCTTCAACAAGTTTTTAGATAGATAGGGAAATGTGTCGGGTGGGCGGTCGGCCATTTTGGCCGCCATTTTGAATTTGGAAATGTCAAATTCCGTATTTTTATTTACCTATCGATGAGCTTACTTTGAGTTGAATTTCATTCATTTCGGTCAAAATTTGCAAAAATGGGCCCAAAATAACCCCCCTATTTCGGCCCCCCTTTGAGAGGTTTTTTTTAAAAGCTTAGTTTCTCGACAAAATTCTCTTAAACTTACTCATACCGAATTTCATCAAAATCGGTCCAGTAGTTTTTGCTGGGCGGTGGCGACATACGTACGTACGTACATACTTCCGACATGTTTTTTTTATTTGCTTTTTAGTCTCAGGGGGACTCAAAACGTCGAAAAAAAGTGAAATCTGAAAAAAAAATTTTTTGCACGATCCTATAACTTTATCTATTATACTATACTACGTATATAGTACGATAAAGTAAAATAGTATAAATTTAAACCTACCACTAAAATTGAGCAAGATATAGAAGAAGCAGTCAAACATCTAACTGTAAAAATTCAACAAGCCGCATGGGAAGCTTCACCTGATATATCATAATATGCTAAGAGACGGGGCTCATACCCGCTCTATAAAAAACCATGATATACGAGAAAAGACAATTAAGAAAAAGATGGCAGACCACCCGTGCTCCAGATGACAAAACCAAATACAACAGAGCAACCCGTCAATTAAAAAAGGGCCTACAGGAACACAAAGAACAAGAAATAAACTATTTTCTAGATAAACTGTCTAGCTCTGAAGAAAAGAACTACTAGTTATGGAAATTGTCTAAAAAACTCAAAACACAATCACAAACTAAAGCACCGATAAGAAAAAATGATGGCACCTGGTCTCGAAGTGACGAAGAGAGGGCTAACACCTTCGCTGAACATCTGCAGTCCCTTTTCCAATCGCACAAGAGAGAGGTTCCACAGAACGAAGAGAAAATTACAGATATAGCAGATGAACCCTACCAGATGTGTCTTTCCACCAGAAAAGTTAAAATTACCGAAATTGAAGAAGTAATCAAAAACTTACATACAAAAAAAAAGCACCTGGATACGACCTGATAACAGGACTAATTCTCAAAGAATTACCTCTAGAAGCAATAAAGCTACTAATGTACATATACAATGCTGTCCTAAGATTGTGCTACTTCCCCTCATAATGGAAGGTAGCACAAATCATTCTAATTCATAAACCCTACAAAGACACAACCCAACCTTCATCCTATCGTCCTATTAGCCTTCTGCCTTTACCCTCCAAAGTGTTTAAGAGGCTTCTCCTGAAAAGAATAGACACTGTCATTACAGAAAAAAACCTAATACCTCATTACCAATTCGGATTTCGACAACAACATGGCACAATCGAACAGGTCCATAGGGTAGTCAGAACCGCAAGAGATGCACTCGAGAACAAGAAATATTGTACAGCAGCCTTCCTGGATGTCTCCCAAGCCTTCGACAAGGTATGGCATAAAGGTCTAATATCAAAACTTAAAAGACAATTGCCTCATCCAATCTGCATGTTCCTACAATCATACCTCACCGGCAGATAGGGGAGGCCCTCACTACTCTACATCCCATCCACTCTGGCGTACCCCAAGGAAGTGTCCTTGAACCCACACTGTACCTCCTGTTCACAGCAGATATACCAACTTCAGATCGTACAACAATTGCAACATATGCTGATGACACTGTCCTAATGGCTTGCCACGAAAATTCGACCCTAGCTTCACAGATACTACAAAGTCACTTAAATAGACTTGAAATATGGTTTAAACTGTGGAGAGTCAAAGTTAATAGCTCCAAGTCAACACACTACATTTACACTAAAGAGGATCAATCCAGCTGTAACCTTTAACAACACACCACTGCCAATAAGAAGTGACTTCAAATACTTGGGGATTTACCTAGCAACCTAGCTTGCCTAACATGGCAAAAGCATATTTGGAACAAACGACTGCAACTAGGACTCGTTTATAGAAAGATGTACTGGTTCATGAAACAAAAACCACGCTTAAGTCTAGACAATAAACTTCTGATCTACAAATGTGTACTGAAACCCATCTGGACGTATGGCATCCAAATCTGAGGAACTGCCAGTGAAACAAATTTACTCAAGATACAAGCTCCTTGGTACATTTCCAACGATAATATACATAGGGATCTCCAAGTCCAAACCGTCAAAGAAGAAATTGTTTCTCTGTGCTCCAAGTACCACAATAGACTACAGGTTCACCCAAACATATTGGTCACCAATCTCCCTACAGAACAGAAGACTAAAAAGAACAGACACTCTTGACCTCAACACTAACTAATCATTCCCACTTATTACTATCGTACTATTCAAATTAATTCAATTAATTTATTAATAACTGTACTAATTCAATCATTATTGTACTCTCTTGGGTATTCACCACTGGGTGAATACTGACTGTGTCACACTCTTAACACTCATATGTATTGTTTATTATTTTTTATAAAATAGATTGCAATAAAATGGATGTCAAAAAAAAACGTAGCGCTACAGCCCTGCGTGGGTCTTGGCTGACTGTACAACTTTTTTCCAATTTGTTCGGTCTTCCATCAACCTAGGGTCAAATGGGATGTTCATTTTCCGGAGATCTGCTTGGATGTTATCTCTCCATCGCGTTCTGGTACGTCTGAGTGGTCTTTTGCCTGTAGGAATCTCTGTGAACGTGGCCTTCCCATCTTAGTCGCTGTAATTTAATGTCTTGGACATTATCGGCGTCATTGTAGAGTGCTTTTAATTCGATATTGGTTCTGATCCTATACTGGTTTGTGGTGAGGTCCGAAAATTTTTCTTAGTATTTTTCGTTCAAAACGTCTGAGCTTTTCTTTGTTTGCTTTGGTCATGGTCCACGTTTCGCATCCATATGTTAGTACAGGTCTGCCGATGGATTTATAGATTTCGATCTTTGAACTTCTTGTAAGATTTTTTGATTTTATAAGCTTATCCAGTGCGAATAGAGAACGATTTGCCGTATGGATTCTGTCTTTTATTTCTTCAGTAACATCGTTGTCAGCTGTGATTACGGCACCCATATACATAAAACGTTGTACTCTTTCGAAATTGAAGGTGTTGAACGTCACAGTTTGTCCTATTCTGTCTCTTCGTGTAGTTATATTTATACACATATAGTTCGTATTCTCTTTATTAATCTTCAGCCCTACTTCACTTGTTGCTCCTTCCACCTTGTTGAAAATATCTTTTATGGATAGGATGGAGTCTCCAACGACATCAATGTCATCTGCGTATGCTAGTAATAGCTTGGGACCGTGAATCTATAGCAATTCTGTTTTTTGTTTTTTTTGTGTTTTTTATTATTAATGTAATTATAATATAATTTACAGATTGGCATATGAAAAAGCAGCAAGAAGACAGAAACTGAGGGCAGAAATACAATTAGCCAAAAAGAAGAGCAACTTCTTTGCATCAAATGTTGAAAAAACTAAAAAGAATAAAACAGTAGTGAATAAAGAATTTGAAAATATTGAAGAAAAGGTTGCAGAACAGATGGATGCTGAAGAAGATAAGGAAAAGAGTGATGATAGGAAAGAATTTTTACAATCTCTTTTTTAATATTGGTGTTAATAAACATGATTCATAAACGTTTTCTTTTTGTCTTCTTTTATTTAAATATCAAATAATTTTGTAATTTCATACTAGGTTCAATAAGCAGTTTTTATGTTGTAGAATAAGTAAATTTTTTTAAGATAAGAATGAAATGACGCCACACAGTGGTCAGGTGCGTCGTTGTCAAACTATCTTTTCATTTCCGATATTCTTCTATAACACACTTATAGGTAATCTAACTTTTCGTTTTCTTCTTTAAAAAACAATTTTCTGAGCACAACTTCCTAAATATGTAGGCATTTTTGAAAATTTACAAAGGTTTATTAGTTTTCAAAAGAACTTTTTTAGTTTAATATGCAGCAAAAATTGAAATGACAAAGTAAATAATCAACACGACCTAACCTCCAATTCACACAAACACAATACCTAACAAAAAGCCGCGAGAAATGCACTGGCAATACTGCAATATTTTGCCAACTGATAAGTTATTAGATTATATCTGAATCTATGCATAGGGAGTTTGCCATAGGGTTGGACATTAAAAGTTACTAAGCTTTGTTTTTAAACCAAGAGGAGTAAACTAAAAAGACAGATCCACACCCAAGAAAGTTACTAGAAATATCACCAAAGAATATATATAGCTCCTAGAAGAAGCTTTTATACGAAACAGATGGTCACGTTTATAAGCACGTAGTCCGTAGTCGCTGTCAGGTCTATGCAACTCCATGGCACCTACTCAGTTGGAACGCAAAATCCTATGCTAAAACGTCACAGGGCCGTATCTTTCTATAAGAGTATATATTCGTTGATATCACCAAATACATCTTTTTTGGTTGATCATATCGGCCTTTGATGGTAATCCATAAATATTATATTAACACGTCGCTAAAGAGTCCCAAAACAACTGTTTTTTTTATATAAAAACAGACTAGCAATCCAAAAACTAAAGGAATAACGCAGAAAATACAAGAAAAGGAATGTGTGTACCTACTTTGTACGCACGTAAGAAGTTATACTTCTATTATGATTTCAACGAAATTAATATACTTTAAACAGTTTATTTATATTTTATTTAAATATTAAACTAATTTTAATATGTAGGGGAGACCGGGGCAGAACGGGAAATGCATCGGTGAGCATAACTTGTCATCATAATATCGGCAATAGCCCCATTCGAACGAACGTGGGTTGACTCACTTCAGTCATTAGAAAGAAACTTCTAGTCACGTAGTGTGCTTCTTTACAGATATAAAATCCGTTTTGTTTTGTTAAAAATTTTGGTGATATTTATAGAAGTGCTATAAGGTGAGTAAGCAAGTTTACTCACGTTTTTCATTCAAATATGATAGATATGTTACTGAATTTTAATATTGCGTTCTTTAAACCGTTTTATATCTTTTACGTTAGAAATTACTAATTTTATTTGAAATTATGTCTGTTGGGGCAAAGCGGACGGGGCAAGACGGGATATTATCCCATCTTGCCCCGCTCTCCTAAATTGCCACTACTTTACAGCATGTAAACTTTGTAAGAAGAATCTGACTAAAACTGAAACTAATAAAAAAAATCAAAGAAAACTAAAGAAGAAAACCAGATGGACACTGACTCATCAGAAGATGATGAAGATTGTGGTTGATTCTACTGTGGATACTTATATTTGCAGTCAACTGAAAGATGGGTAGTGTGTAGTGTCTGTCATGGGCTCATAATTCCTGCGCAGGTGTTGAGGATGAAGACGAAGTTGCTCATATTTAAGAACTCTACCAGCCTGACTAAAATACATTCCCATTTTGCCCCGTAAGTTAAGTTCTTTATAACCAAATAAATAAACAATTTGGATTATAAATAAAGTAAGTTATATGAAGTTTAATAGCAAGTGACCTAGTCTGACTTTGTTAATTTTTAATGCACAGTTTAGTTTTCTTTCTATGATTTTTTATTTCTTAAGTATCCCGTTTTGCCCCGGTCTCCCCTACTTACTACTTTCCAAAATTTTTAATTAAAACAGTACCAAAAATTAAAAGAGTAAAACACACACAAACACATTGAAAAATGCCACAAAGAAATGATTTCTGAACAATAATTGTTGGCAAAAATTTTATAAATACGTACATATTTTCTGAAAAAAAAATATATAATAAATAGACTTACAATCATAAAATGTATAAAAATTTGCATTGGCGATCGAACTCTCGTATATTAGGGTGGTTAGGTTTGAAATCAAAGCACCTTAGAGTTTAGCCACTTAGACATACCCGTCATGTGGGATATCTTCCAACTGAACGTTTTAAACTTTTTGACAGTTCTAAATTTAACCTTTAACTACACGCGCTGGCGTACTTTGTACGCCAGATATAAGAATTCTACTGGAAATATATTTAAAAATTTAATTTTTGACCTTGCTTATTTTTCTGACCTATCACTGGAATGTGCTTTACAATTTGGTTTTAGTTTCGTTATAATCGGCGTTCTGGAAAGATCGTAATTTACATTTTATTATTTGTTGTTTCCGGTGGTGGACAATATACCCCAGGATTATATTACTATAAGTCGTAATATAAGTACATATTTTAATTGTTTTTTAGTCATTATGGCAAAAAATATATTTTTCTTTGTAAACAATACTTTTTCTCCTGTAAAAAATCACATTTAAAAAATTTTTTATTAGTAATTTTATTTATCATGGAATCCAGTTATTCCATGATTCCAGTTATAAATCCCAATTGGCTTACTGAAAAGGAACTCCAAGTATTCACTGATGCCGAATAAGGTTTATAACAAACAACTAAGTGTATTTTTTCAAAAAAAAAATTAAACAAATCCGCTGTTTTTAAGTGTATTTCTTGTGGCGTACAAAGTACGCCACGCGTGTTATTATGTTGTAACTTGATGCGCGGGTAGTTAAAGGTTAATCAACTTAGTTTGAATGTGGAATTAAAATACAACAAAACATAGAGTAAGAAAACAATATATTAGATGAAGATTGGTAGACATTTTGTTAGTAATCAAATTATGGAAATCAAAGCATTACCTACTAGGTAGGTACATTTTCCAAATAGGTAACTATGTAATTCTTTATTACAACACTGAAACCTATGTAATTTTTTATTACAACACTGAAACATTTACAATTATGTACCTGTTGCTTTTAAAAACTATTTAAAAAGTCACTACAATTATAAACTTGCTTTTTAGTCCAGGGCGGATCTGTTTTGAGATGGACGTTGAGAGGTGACTCAAATTTTTTTGCAGAAATTGTTTGAAAATAACTCAAATAATAATATTTAAGTTATCCTCCCACTCAAAATGGTCCGGAACATTGTTTAAATAATCAAAATGTCAAAATATGAAAGGAAAAATTCGATTTTTTTATTGGTTTTTTGATTATAACTTTAAAACTATTCATTTCTGAGAAAAGTTTTACTGACATAAAAGTTGCGTAATTAAATTTTCTACAATATAGAATTGGTTGAAAATTTAAAAAATAGTCACCCTTGTTGCAAAATAGCAATAATTGCGAAAAAAAAACATACAAAAACAAGTATTCGCATTTTACGTTTTTCAACCATTTATGCTACACTTAGGACCTTCATATTTTTTACCCAAAAAAACTTTATGATATAGTAAAACAGCACTGTAAATTTCATTAAGATCGGTATAACAGATTTTGCAAAATAAATTTTGCAATCCAGCTTCCGCAAAAAAAATTCATTTTTTTTTAAATGTTGCAGGACTGAAAATAAAGCAGATAGCAAGTTTAGTTTTTTTGCTTATAGAAGTGTACTGTACCTTTCCTTTGCAATTTGCAAAATTAAAATCGATTAATTACCACGGCGTCAGGAAATTTTTTAAATAAACATTAATTTTTGGTGCTACGCGCAGGACAGCGGTGTAGAATTCACACAAGTTGATTTCCACCAAAATTTCTTCCAATCTTTATCTAATACATTATTTTCTTACTCTATATTTTGTTGTATTTTAATATTTTAATTCCACAAAAATCAAACAAATTTTATTATTGTTTGTGAAATATTGTTTAAACAATTGCATATGTTTAAAAATAATAAACTTTTATTCTCTAAGTTAAAATATATCAACAAAGAAAGTTTTTGCTAAAAAAAGTGTTATTTCAAAGGATAGAGTATGTGTTTTTATTTTGCAATAAACAAATTTATTTATTTATATCGAAATATAATAAAAATTAAAATGTATCAATCATTATCAAAGGTCATTGGAATGCCCAATCAGAGCAAACTATCCGCTGTCCTGCGCGTAGCACCAATAATTAATGTTTATTTAAAAAAATTCCTGACGCCGTGGTAGTTAATCGATTTTAGTTTTGCAAATTGCAAATGAAAGGTACAGTACACTTCTATAAGCAAAAAAAACTAAACTTGCTATCTGCTTTATTTTCAGTCCTGTAACATTTTGAAAAAATTAATTTTTTTTGCGAAAGCTGGATTTCAAAATCTATTTCACTAATCTTAATTAAATTTACAGTATTGTTTTTTGTTTTACTATATCATAAAGTTTCTGTGAGTGAAATATGAAGGTCCTAAGTTTAGTATAAATGGCTGAAAAACGTAAAATGCGAATACTTGTTTTTGTATGGTTTTTTCGCAATAATTGCTATTTTGCAACAAGTGTGACTATTTTTTAAATTTTTAACCAGTTCTATATTGTTGGAAATTTAATTACGCAACTTTTATGTCAATACAAGTTTTCTCGAAAATGAACACTTTTAAAGTTATAATCAAAAAACGAAGAAAAAAATCGAAATTTTCCTTCATTTTTTGACATTTTGATTATTTAAACAATGTTCCGGAAGTTTTTGAGAGGGAGGATAACTCAAATATTATTATTTGAGTTTTTTTCAAGCAATTTCTGCAAAAAAATTTGAGTCACCTCTCAACGTCCAAATGTACTAATATTTTTACAGGTGCGCCCTGGTCTATTTTCTCTGTCCTCACAACAATATAAACTAATATAGGTATGGAACATTTGTTTACCCATAACCCATGATACTATAAATAACTTTATTTATAGTATCATGTCATAACCGACATATTGAAGAATTATTGACAAGTCATTGTAATTACTTAATCATAGCACGTATAACGGTTGTTGCACCCAGGACCAAGACTTTTGATGAATTCGCGCACATATACATTTACTCCCAAACGCGCCTAAAGAAGTATAACTTCAAAAATCGCTAATATAACTTAATTATTAACCTATGAAATGCCAATAGTGTCAAAATTTTATAAATGTCTAGTGTCAAAATTTGATAACAGTAGAGTAAACTTTCCTGAGGTTTGACCAATTACAAACAAGCTTTACGGCACGGGAAATTTGAATTACTCCTCTTGGTTTAAAAACAGACTATAGAATGAAATCATTTTGATTGTTATCGTAAAAAAAGCTGTAAGTCAAGAAAAAATGGTGTTATGTACCTAATAGGTCTAAAAAGACCATGTCATATAAAAAACGTTTAATATAGGTACATTGATGATGTTCGTTGCAAGGGAGAATGAAAGGATTTGAAATTTCTTATTGAATAAAAAATTGTTGCCAATCCCAATAAATTACCAACTTAACATCACCACTAGATTAAAAAAAACAATTATATGTTCTAGCATTACATATACAGGTCACACCAACTTCTACAGTTGATATTGTGTTTCAAAAATTTAAGACAAAAGTGTTGACATCAGATTTCTAGATGACGTATTCATTTTCCAAGAAACCTTCATTTGGTGTTTTCTGTCTGCTTATCGTTTTAACTTAGTTTAGATTTCTTTTATTTAAATATGTATTTCTAATAAAATATTTCTTTAATTGAGGATATAAGATCAATACTACACTGCGGTGCAAAAAATCGATCCACTAAAAATTTGGTCATTTTTGAAGTTTCGAATTTCCTAAACCTGTTGTTCGATTTAAGTGATTTTTTTGCCACGTTATAGCCTTATTCATTGAGAATATCGCTGTAATAATATTGTTGCTAGACAGTCAAACTGTCATTGTATACCGTGTGTACGAATCAATCTGTGTCTTCTTCTCAAAGTTCGCATCACCCTGTGGACTATTCTAGCATTTATAAAATACTGAAATTAAAACCTAACTATAGCCCCAGGTTTTCTTAACATTTTGTCTTTCGATTCATTCGCTTATGTTGGATAATAAAAAAGTTAGGTACTTTAACAACTGGCCATGTTCTCATCAGTACAGGGTTTTTTTGAAATAAGTGCGGCAAACTTTGAGAGGTAATTTTACACATGAAAATATTGACAGTTTGCTTAATAATCATATGTCCGCAAACGCTTCGTTTCCGAGATACGGGATGTTCAATATTTTTTTACAAACTGACGATTTATTTATTGCTTCAAAACCAGTTGAGATACGCAAATCAAATTTGGTGGGTTTTAAGACGTAGTTATTGCACATTTTTTGACATACAATTAAGAATTTTATATTCACCATTGGCGTGCGTACGGGTAATATTATCGGTCATAATACCCGTTTGCGAGCCAATGGTGAATATAAAATTCATGTTAAAAAATGTGCAATAACTACCCACATAACAATGATGTTCGCATCATGTTCTAAGCATATCCTACCAACATTCGTCGAAGTATATCCTTTTTAGTATATGCGTAGTACAAGCATAGCATGTACCATAAAAAACATTCTAAATTTCATGTTCTTTGCATGTGCCTCAAAGAATATTCTTGCACCGAATATACTGAGCACATTCGGGTACGTAGTATCTCGGAATGTTCGTAAAAGTTTATTCTTAGAATATACCTTAATCGAATATTCTTAGTATATGCGTAAGTATATGCAAAAGTATATACTTAACACATACCTACTTGTATATACTTTTAAAATATCTAAAAAATAATATACTGTATGTACCTACCTATAGGAAGAAGAATAATGTGAGCCTATAGATTATCAACTTCGAATAATTAATAAAATTTATGTATTTTAGTAGGTACTACTGAACTATCTAATTCATTTTTTTAAACTGTTTTAATTCTATGGTAAAAAGTTTAAAACTTAATTCTATTGTGAAGAAAAATGAGAAATTCTCGTTTCGTTTTCAGTTGAAATGAATATACCATTTTGATTTAAGTAGTTTATACCATAAGTAAAATAATTTTCGGGAATCCGGAAACGGCCATTCATTGTCATTCTGACCCTTGCATCGCATTTTATACCTGCACAAGGGAAGGGGGTAGGTAACAAAAGAGCAAAATATGAAAATAGTTTCCAGTACAGTTATGCATTTATGTCTACGCTGTTAGGTAGGACCAAGTATTTCTAGCTACAAGGACTAAAACATTTTTAAGAACATAAAAAGCAGTTTGAAAATAATAAATTCATATTGGTACTTCAATATTTCCTAAATACCTAGTAAGTAAAAGTATGTATAATGTATATAGATACCTATAAATTTTAGTAATTTACATACATATTATAATATATTTGGCTATTATTATAATTATATAAGCAGCATTTTTATTTTGATGTGCACATAATAACTAAATATATTACTTATATTTTATATATAGGCTACTTACCCATATAATATTTATTATACATAGGTACCTATATAACTAACTAAAGTTTATATATTTTATACTTACTTTTTACGTAATATTGTAGAATGTAATATCTACATTCTCATATGCAATTAGAATATGTAAATATAATATATTAGTAGAACCAAAGAATACTAACACACCCTGTGGGTGTGTTAGTATTCTTTGGTAGAACCTATAGGATGAGATTGGGTGATATGTTGAAAACATACTTCTGAGAAATACAGCACATCCTTGGAATATTCTTCCCATATACTAAAAATATGTGCGATAGTACATTCTAAGTATATACATAGAAGGTATATAGCACTTCCTTGGAATATTCTTCCCATATACTAAAAATATGTGCGATAGTACATTCTAAGTATATAACTAGAAGGTATATAGCACTTCCTTGGAATATTCTTCCCATATACTAAAATATGTGCGATAGTACATTCTAAGTATATAAATAGAAGGTTTATAGCACCTCCTTAGAATCTTCTAAAAAGTATGTTCTTGGTATATACTGAAAAGAAGTGCGGTAGTACATTCTAAGTATATACATAGAACGTTTAAGTACTGTAATGTAGTATATACTCAGTATATGATCTGCACATTCGCAATGGTAATTACGCATATTCTAAGTATATACTTTTTCTGAAAAGTATGTTCTATGAATCTACTAAGAACATGAAATTGTTATGTGGGTATATCTTAAAACCCACCAAATTTGATTTGCATATCTCAACTGGTTTTAAAGCAATAAATAAATCGTCAGTTTGTAAAAAAGAAATTGAACATCCCGTATCTCGGAAAGAAGCGTTTGCGGACATATGATTATAAAGCAAATTGTCACTATTTTTTCATGTAAAATTACCCCTTAAAGTTTGTCACACTTATTTAAAAACACCCTGTACTGATGACGAACATGGCGAGTTGTTAAAGTACCTAACTTTTTTATTATCCAATATAAGCGAATGAATCGAAAGACAAAATGTTTAGAAAACCTGGGGCTATAGTTAGGTTTTAATTTCAGTATTTTATAAATGCTAGAACAGTCCACAGGGTGATGCGAACTTTGAGAAGAAGACACAGATTGATTCGTACACACGGTATACAATGACAGTTTTACTGTCTAGCAACAATATTATTACAGCAATATTCTCAATGAATAAGGCTATAACGTGGTAAAAAAATCACTTAAATCGAACAACAGGTTTAGGAAATTCGAAACTTCAAAAATGACCAAATTTTTAGTGGATCGATTTTTGTGCACCGCAGTGTATATTAATAGTACAGTATTCAGATCAATGACACAAGGAATGGAACTGCATTTGCTATATTTCTGTCTGTTCTCCTTCGTAAAGATTTATTGCTGTTATATAATTTGTGACTATTTCTGTTGAATTATCTCTCTACTGTGCATGTTGTTGTGCGTTGGAGAATGAGTAATTAAAAAATTTAAGTAAAATCCTTTATAAAAGGTATGTAATTTATTATCTATCTCTATCTATAAGCAAGGTTCCTACAGCCTCTGCCGCTTCTTGCATTTCGACCGCCATCTTTTTTTTACAATAATAATTATTAAAATTCCGTAAAAAGGGTTACATCACACATATATGCAGAACGTTCTGATTACAGATCATCATCAGTACGCTGTACAGAATGTGGTATTATAATATCACCCTGTACAAAATATGTTTAAAACTCATTCAAAGTCATTAATCCATGTAGTATCTGTTCTTGTATCAATAACCGCAAGTAACATTGAATTGTCATGTTTTGTTATTATTTAAATGTGTATATAAACATTAACTCGGTGGAGAAAGATTATTGTACTCAGTATTTAATTAATGTAAGGTAGGTCGCTACTGATATATGTAAACAGATTGTTATGGTTAGTCATTGATGGAGTTGAGTGTAAATAATATAATGTATTTGAATTAAGAAGAGAGTTTTAATTAATTACGACCTAGAAGACAGTAACATCACACTATTTAATACATGGCTGATCCTGCAGACTAGAGGAGGTCTTCTGAAAGAGCAGAGATGGTGGCGCCAACGTGGAAATACCGACGACGAAAATGGGAGTTAAACCAGGACCCAGGAAGACGATCAACCCAGTGAGCGACAGTGTAAAGACAAAGTGGAAATAAAATGTAAGTAAGAATGTCTATCTTTATTAAAAATGCTTCCCTCGTTTTTATATTATTATTGAACATTGAATATTTATCTTTGCTGATTTTTGAATAATTTATGAAGTATCGATTTTTTTTAAGAATATCTATAAATTTTGAAATATGAAGTGATTTTTGAATTGAATATTTTTATAGAAGTTTATTATATATGCTATTCTTGAATTTTTATTGAATTTTGAATCTTTATTGAAAAATCTCTATCCGATTTCGATTTTTAGTACGGTTATTTTTGAATATTTTATGGAATATCGAATTTTTTCCAAAAATTTCTATCGAAGTTTGAGATATAAACTTATTTTGAATATTTTTATCTAAGTTTTGCATATGCTATTTTTTTATTGAATTTTTGTCGAATATGTATACTATTATTGAATTTTTATTAGCCAGTTGTTTTTATTATTGATATTTATTGATTCTATAGATACATTTTAATCGATTTTGTGTTAAATTTTGTATGATATGAACCTGAATTAATAATTTTTTGTGTGATAAATGATATTTTTTTAATGAATAATGATTAGTGATGACATACGTTGATATAAGAGCTTAAGATAAACATTGCTATAAGCAAGAGATATGTTTTTAACGAACCGACCTGATGAGTCGAGATAAGGAATTTGGAGAAGAACTATATAGATAAGAAGAAGAACTAACAATATTATAAGCTAAATATTATGAGACAACTTGAGACAATAAGAAACCCACTGCTCTTGTCAAATTGGGAAGGTACTAAGTGATTTATAGAAGCTTGAAAGCTTATTAGAGACCCACTCTGTGTTTTGAGAGTACCTATTTTATTCATGATTATTCGTGAATAAACAACGGCCTCAAAGCAAGGGATTGAGGTTGTGATATTTTTAGAAGAATTTGAACCGCATAAAATACCTATTTCGTGTTTTGAGTTAACTATACCACCTAAATGGTGCGTACAGATCAGGGCGAAAATTCGGGTTAATATTGGCGGAGAACTAAGACATCCGAGTGAAACCTCTTTTATTAAGGTAAAACGAAGGTATCGGAGCTAGTATATGAAGTGATGATTATGATGATATATGAAATGATATATGAGATAAATGATATATGATTGTTATATGAAATATGTATATGAAGATGAATTATATACACTGTAGAAGTGCTATTATATAAAGAAAAATTAATTATATGAGTTGTAGTACCAGACAAGAAGAATAATAGAAGAAAAAAAAAGAGAATTTATAGTAAAATATGTGCGAAAAATGAAAGAAGACACATAAAAGTTGCAAGAAAAGAAGCAAAATTAAGAATAATATTAGGACTTTTAGGTAGATACGAGATTTTTAGTTAGGTATTCCCCCGCTTATATGAGATGCCTATAGGCACTAAAAGACTATTTAAAAGTAAGGATCAATTTCATTCACTGTGGACACTGTTTTGATGAAGTGAATTAGTGAACGAAAAAAAAAAGGACGAAAAGACACGACGTGAAAGTACGTGAACTAGTAATAGGTTATAAAATACCAGTTTAGTATAGGGAAAATATGAACTTTTGTGTAAAATAGGAAAAAGAATATACATGTTTAGGGAAAAATCGATTGATCTGAAATATGTTACAGTTATTTAGCATAGTTAGGAAATTTAATTTTTCAAAATAGTATTAGGTAACCATAAACATTTTTGTAAAAGGGAAAGAGGAGCATCACATTTTAAAAATATGTAATTTTAACAAAACGGGGAGGTGTGGTATTATAATATCACCCTGTACAAAATATGTTTAAAACTCATTCAAAGTCATTAATCCATGTAGTATCTGTTCTTGTATCAATAACCGCAAGTAACATTGAATTGTCATGTTTTGTTATTATTTAAATGTGTATATAAACATTAACTCGGTGGAGAAAGATTATTGTACTCAGTATTTAATTAATGTAAGGTAGGTCGCTACTGATATATGTAAACAGATTGTTATGGTTAGTCATTGATGGAGTTGAGTGTAAATAATATAATGTATTTGAACTAAGAAGAGAGTTTTAATTAATTACGACCTAGAAGACAGTAACATCACACTATTTAATACAAGAATGCTCACATGCTAAACCACCAAAATTGAAAATATTTGGGTAAAAACCCTTTAAAATTATTCAGTCATGGAAACATTGACTAAAATTGTTATAAGTAAAAGTAAAACATGGATGTTGTAAATATTACATGATTAGGCCCCGGGCACCATTTGACCTTTGAGCCTCACTTTTTGAGTTGGACAGAGTATTGGACACATTCAGAGGTTCAGCTACCTCATATCTTGAACGGTCAATGGCAACTTGACCACTACACAGAGTTGCCATCATTGCCTTCCACTATATCTTTTGCCCGCTTCATGCCTTCAACTATCATTTTTTTCTGTGTGTTATATCTCTTCTTGTAGTTATATCGTAACACAAAAGGGCGCTATAGCACGATGCGTATAGAATGTGAGAGACAAAGAAAAAGACCAAAATACATATCTGGACTTCAGAGGTAAACTACACTATGTCATTTCGTGCAACTGTGTTTAGCGTGTGTTTGCAACAAAGCTGAGAGCACTTAAAATTCCATGTCACTATATTATATTTCGATTTTATATACAGGGGTATGTTAAGAAAATCTTTTTATATGAAAGATAATTGAGTACCTATATTGATTCTTCAACAAATGGTTGGCATTCCAATCATCTCACTTTTTGTTTATACAGCTACATAAAAAACTTTCGACAATACCTATATGAGGTAAAAATTGGCAATTTGATCTTTAGTAAAAAGAAAACAGTTTATTCTTACTTAATTTTATTATCTAAATATTATGTACACATTACAGTTATTGTTTAACACTAACTGTTTCTTTTTCTTTGTTAGGAATTGTATCCCTACCTAAAATTTTTTCTCCACTGGGTGTTAAAGCAAAATTATAATCTACAGGTGTAGCAAGTGCTCTTTCTATGGCTTCATCTAGATTTTCAGCTGTAATAAAATCTTTTGAGGCAACTTTTTCAGCCTTTACTATTTCTTCTATTTCCTCCATTTTAACTTGCTGCTTTTTCTTTTCTAATTCTAACCTCTGCATAACATATGTAAGTTCTGCTTCATGCTGATTGGCAATATCTTTTTCTCTAAGTTCTTTTTGTTTCTCATTCCATTTGGCATTTATTTCTGAACATTTTTGGAAATCTTCTAAAAATACTTTCCTACTTTCTTCGGGATCTTCACTGACTTCAGCAAATTCGGCACTGTGATTTACCATAAAGTAATATCTGAAAAATAATTTGCGCATTAATAAATGATTCTTTAAGACATTTAAAAAATGACAAAAAACAAAATGAAGCAAGATAACATAGGTACTGAAAACAGAACTTCTGTGTATTTTTTTTCAACAATGGTTGCACAGAACATATTGAATATTCATAATATTGTGAGACAATAGGTGTTATGTTACATAATTTGGGGATCAAAAAGAGGAAAAGATCCAAAAATTCGAAAAACAGCAAACTTAATATAAGGTTTGAGTAATTACATACAATATCATTTTTTATTTTACATACAGTTTATCCCAAACCACTCTTTCAGTGCGTCATTAATTTTGATGTCATATAGGAATTCAAGAATGTCATGAATCAATTCGTTGACATTTTAGTTAAATCTGACAGTTGTCAGAATATTTATATTTATGTTTATATAAATATCAATATTTATATAAATATTTGCCAGAATATTAACTCTTTGACTCATATGTGTATCATATATAATACACAATAGGTACTCTCCCCGAGCGCCTATGCATATGAATTTGATACACAAGAGTATAACTAATTCAAGCGACAAAAAGTGGCCAGGCTGTGACAACTTATGAGGATAAATGGGCCCAGGAGTTAAAGTGTTAATATTTAAAATATTTTAAGGAAAAAATAAATAAACATAGAATAAAATTTCACTATACAATGTACGAATATACCAATGACATAAAATATTTATATTTATGTCGTTGACAAATATTAACCTAGAAATACAATTTTCATTTTACCCAATAACATTATGAAAGTACTGTCACGATAGATTACTTTTGTTTCAAATTATCTTTATTCGCATCATGGATTGGTTATCTATTTAGAGTATTGTATAAGTCACTTTAATATGGAAATACACTTCAACGAATACATAATTTAATAATCATTGACATATTATGTTTTTTTCTATCACTTCAAGCTTAATGCTTGAATTCGACAAACTATGAAACACTGAAAGAAGGGTTTGTGATAAACTGTATGTACAGTCGGAAAAATGAAAGAATACCCATGAACAAACATATAAAACACGCTCTGTATTTGCCTGTCAACGTGTCACAAACAAAATTGTCCAGTGCAAGTACATGTAACAATAATTATTACATGTACTTGCGCTGGCCAATTTTTTGTGTGACACGGTGACAGGAAAATACAGCGTGTTTTATATGTTCGTTCATGGGTATTCTCTCATTTTTCCTACTGTACTTAATACAATGATGAATGTGCTAATAACAGGCAAAATAATGTAAAAGATGGAAAACCTAATATGTTGTGAAATGAAAAGAGATGAAACTAGTAGAGGTAAGAAATAATCAATTATTAAAACCTAAAAATTTACATTATATTGATGATTTCCCACCTCCAGAGATATAGGAGGAGTTTGGCAACTACCACTATGGTAATGACAGTTTTAGTTGACATACTCCTCTGATTATTATAAACCAAAAAAACTGCAGTAGAAATATCAGGATTTGTAGGCTGTGGACCTAGGAGACATCAAGCAACCTGTATATCCAAACGAGTTAACCACAAATGTCCAATCAAATCGACAAAATATTCGCAAAACATGACAGCGAACCATTGCCCACTCCAGAAATTTAGGACATTCTCTAGTAAATAACAAAAAGTAATGTAAATACTTGTTTGATGGAAATATAAAACAAATTTTGGATTGATGAACATTTCTCTACATACGTTTTCTAGACAAATAGGGACAAGAATTATTTTTAAACTGATTGAGATAAGACTCGGACCTTTACCAATGAATATAGAGGCTAAGGAGAGTATATATTTCTTGCCTTTACTTACCGTAACGACTTCATAGTTGTGCGATAATTGTTAAAAAGCCTCATTAGTTCCAGTTTCTCATCTGGGGGTAAAACTGGACGTTTAGGTATCCTAAAAAGTTTACTTTTAGCTGTGCCCAAATGGATTGGTTTCCTTTTTCTGAGATATCGAACAGTTTCATATTTCGTGTAATTAGTTAATTCGCTAAGGGTACTCGAACAAATATTTGTTAGTCGATACATATTGATTAACTACATATAAATATACTATACTGTATTATAAATAATTTTGTACCAAAAAGCATTAATATGACATAACCCTACTTTTGTTTACAACCAATGACAGATGACAGTATCAGCAGTTTGACCAACCAAAAAGGAAAATATTTTCTTCTTTTTTACTTTCAGGACCCTTTAAATTTTAAGTTCAATCATAGGTGTAACATGTATTTGGTTTCAAAAATCAATTTATTTTTAGTATGGTTCTGAAACTTTTTGTGTGGGATTTTTGTTATTATCTTTTAAATTTATTGTTTTAATCAGAAATATTTGTCATTTAACGGTAATTGAAAATACGTTTATTTTGACGTTTCGACTTCCACTTCGTATTACGGACAATATTCACTTAATTTATTTTCTTTCAAAAATACTTCTTCTTCTTCTTTCTCATAATCCTTAGTGCCCTTCAGGGCGTCGGATGTCGGGTTCCGCCTTTTATCCACTTCTTCCAATTGCTTCTATTGGTGGCCAGGTTCTTCATATCCCTCATACTGATGTGTCTCCTTTCACCTATATAGTGGAGGGAGACCTGTGATAGCCTCTAATGAAGCCTTTCCTGTACTATTCAATGCTCGAAGGCTCCTGTTATATTTTGTAGGAAGGTGAGTGTGGTCACACAAGAAAGCAAACCCGTTTTTCTCCACCAGTGTACTGAACCATAAGTGACTGTCGGTCGTATCACTGATGGGTATAACCAACAGATTACCTTTGGTTTCAATCCCCAGGTTTTACCTACAACTCGTCTGGAGTTCCAGAAAAGTCGCTTAGCCCTATTGGTTAAATTGTTAAAGTATTACAATTGAGTTTCGAACCCAGGGTTACTCCTAGATACTTAACTTCACTGGTTCTTTCCACTATCTCTCCAAATAATTTTAACTCACTCAGTCCAGTAAGCTTCCTCTTATTTGTAAAAGCTACCAGTTTAATTTTAGAAGGGTTCACGGAGAGGTTCCCTTTTAGACACCAGTTCTCTATGTAATGAAGGGCATATCGCATCTAATCCGCAACAGTGCTGGTAAATTTTCTCCTAGTTACTATTTTAATATCGTCTGCGAAACCCTGTACCCAGGTTCCTTGGGCGCTTAGCCCATTAATCAGATCATCGACAAATGTTCCATAATGACGGTGACAATACATCGCTTTGAGGGAATCCCTTAATTGCCCTCAGATTTATGACATCTTCATACGTGTCTGTGGTGTCAATATTAATAAGTCTCAGATAGCTGGTACTGCATATAATATGTACTTTATACTTTTTTATGTGTTTGTATTTTTGAAAGCTTACAAAGAAGGTACATGAAGCCAAAATGGGAAACAAAAGAAAAAAGGGAAGGCCGAGGAAGACATGGATGGACCAGATCCAAGATATTGGAATTATATTATATTTCGGCGGTAGCCTTTGCAGAGAAACTGCAAAGATCTCCTTAACGACCTGGCAAACGACAATAAAGTGTCTTTAATATGGGTGCAGGGTCATGGAGGGGTGCATGCGGGAACGAACGAGCAGATATGTTAGCGAAACAAGGCTCGAGAGAAACTTTTGAAGGCCCAGAACCATTCTATGGTACATATCACTAAAGATGCTACGAAAAACGAGGTTCAGAAATGGCTGATAAAGAATCATCAAAAGAAATGGTGAGTCACTCAAGGGCAAATCCAGACTAAAAGAATAATCAAGAATATTGATAAAAAAACTCTCGAACAGTTTGATGAACCTCAATAAACGAGAGATCAAAACGATCACTGAAATGGTAACTGCACATTGCCGTTTAAGAAATTACATATACAAACTAGGTACCTAAGGTGAATGACCCATGGTGCAGAAAGTGCGAAATGGAAGATGAGACTGCCATACACATACTATGTATAAACTTATATATTCATAGTCAGAGTGTCATTCAGAGCGAAGTGACGTCACCATCTATTTTATTTGGCTCAGTGTTGTTTCACTCTTACGCATAGTAAAGCTGCGACAGTAGTCCTCCTCTTCCGTGCCTATACTCACACTTAATGTCATCTTAGTTTGTCGATACAATGTGCTAGAAATATATACCGCAAACCAGTCCAAGAGATCTTGTCGTCGGGAAGCGCGGAGGGTAGTCTCACTCTATGTTAATATATACCTCTATGATACTATGCCATTGCAGTGTGCTAAGTGATGTAAGGCAGGTATTCACTGGTCAACTGATGTTTGAACCAGAAGAGATCCTAAAACTGCCAAGGCTACCAATAACAAAACTGTTGGTCTTCGTCGAGGCCACAAAACTTAGAGTTTAAGGAAAAAAACAAGGTATGGAACAAAAAGGCATATGACCAAGCACCAGAGACCATGATACTATATAACTAATATGTATAGTATGTTATTTATAATATTATGCCAGAGACTAACTGAGTCTCGCCTGAAGGCCGCGTCTCACCATCAAATAATTTGATCAAACAGTTTGAGCAAACTCCGGAAGTACGTCAAAGTGACGTCACAATTGCAGTTTTTTTGAAATTCTAAAAATCTGTGCTCTCACTATCAGTCTAGTTTGATCAAATTTTTTGTATTGAGTTGTCTAACTTGTTTGTACTTTATTTAAAATTAATTTTTCATTATTATCCACAATGAACACTCAGGATGTGACGTCACTAACTGTCACTTTCAGTTTGCTCAAACTAGTTTGATCAAATTATTTGATGGTGGGACGCGGCCTTGAGATGAAGAAGAGGAGAGGAGTGAAATTGCATAAACAAGGGATCTACCGACTTTATGGAATGATTCCTTGTTTATAGAATTTTACACCTCGATTAACAGCACCCCGCTGAGCTAAATATTAAGCAGTCCCTTAGAAAGATGGTATTGTCATAGAATAGAGCATCCGCAAAAGATCTTTCACAGGGCCGCCGCTAAAGTGTTCGCCGCCCGTGTGCAACTTAATATTTGCCGCCCCCCTTTTAACACTTTAGTCGTTTCAACATAGGTACTAGTATTTAAAGAAATGTGCAGGAGATACACGACGGAGGAGATCTCGACGTTACTTTTAGACCTGTGTCTAGTCGGACACACTTTGATGTATGGGAACACTGGAACAGGGGAAGTTTTAATTGTGAAACAGGTTAAAAATTTGGGACGTCAGACTACGAAAACGTTCCATGTATTTTGTCGGACATACCTTCCAATTGATTTGTTACCATTTCATTAAACTCTCATGCAAAAATCAGACTGGTGTCTATGACTAACTGGGCATTTTAATGAGTGAAACACGAAGAACATGTGAAATGACAGGAATCATGTTGGTTAGTAATATCAGTCTGATTTTTGCATGAGAGTTTAATGAAAGGGTAACAAATCAGTTGGATGTTCTGTCCGACAAAATACATGGGACGTTTTCGTAATATTAATCTGACGTTCCAAATTTTTAAACTGTTCCACAGTTAAATCCTCCCCTGTTCCAGTGTTCCCGTACATCAAAGTTTGCACGACTAGACACCGTTAAGCTATTAACAAATTTTCAGCTTGCTATTAATCGACTTTTTTTTTGGCACGCGGGTTCCAGGCCTATTTGAAATACAGTAGTATGTAAAAGAAACGGGCACACTACTATACATCTATTACAAACAAAATCGTTTATCAAAAGCGTGTCTAAAATCATCAAATTCTCAACTTAGACTGAACTATAACCCATCTATAACCATACATAAGCATAAAGGAACAATATTATAACAGAACAACCATCGAGTATTAAAAAAGACTTTTTTATTACTCAATGAGAGCAACTTAACAAGCACTTATCTAAATTCTCGGAAAGTATCCTATTGTCGTGTCGTACTCTCCTATGGTATGGCATCCTACGACTCATAATGCAAGGAAAGATAGATGGCAGAAGAATAGAAGAAGCATCGAAATTAGACGAATTTCATGGCTAAAGAACCTGAGAGAATGGTTTGGATGTAGCTCAAAACAACTATTTAGAGCTACTGCCTCAAAAATAAAATAGCTATGATGATTGCCAACCTCCGTAGCGGAGATAGCACCTGAAGAGAACTCTCTTAACAAATCATAAATATTCATAAGTTGAAAAATTCGCATATGGACCACGTAGATAAAAATATCCTTAAAGTCCGAAAACTGCCAGCCACTTTGAATTAAAAAGCATTCCCGGAACTACTTTATGACTACAGCTGCAAAAGGGCAGTTCATATAATAAATAACATTTTCTGGCTCTTTGATGATACTAGATCCGAATAACTTCCATCCTACATATGTGATGACCACTTACCAATCACATCAGATGAAGTGGAAAGAGCAATATCACAACTAAAAGATGGCAAAGCTCCTGGACCTGCATATGCTGAACTCATAAAACTATTTAACACCGACGGTACCCAACGCCTAACCAAAATATTTAACGACATATATTTAAGCGGAGTAATACCAAAAACATGGTTGAAGTCGACGTTTGTTGCTTTGCCAAAGAAAACAAAGTCCGTATCCTGCAGTGATTTTCGAACCATCAGCTTAATAAGCCATATTTTAAAACTATTTCTAAAAATTATACATCAAAGGATATATAGACTGTGCGAAGAAAAAATCAGCCGAACACAGTTTGGTTTTCGAAATGCAGTGGGTACAAGAGAGGCTCTATTTAGTATACAAGTGCTATTTCAACGATGTAGAGACGTAAATTGCGATATCTATGCATGTTTCATTGATTACCATAAAGCGTTCGATACAGTAAAGCACGACAAGCTGATGGAGATATTAACCAATATTGGAATCAACACCTGATTATCAACAATCTGTACTGGAATCAAACATCCTCTATCCGGACAGAGGCAGGAGAATCCGACGATATCAAAACCAAACGTGGGGTCCGTCAGGGATGTATACTATCCCCACTGCTGTTTAACATCTACTCTGAGGAAATCTTTCAAGAAGCAGTGGATGATGCTGAAGCCGGAATTCGAATTAACGGAGAATGTATCAATAACATACGATACACAGACGACACTGTGGTATTCGCTGACAGTTATGAAGCCCTACAGGAGAAGTCAGTCAGAGATACGGACTTCCACTAAACACTAAGAAAACAAAATGTATGATTATCTCTAAGAACAAACAGCAATTTGGATGAATCAGTGTGAATGGTCAACAAATCGAAAGAGTAAAAACATATACCTACCTTGGTACGAACGTCAATGAAAATTGGGACCATTCTATAGAAATAAAATGTAGGATAGAGAAAGCAAGATCTGCATTTCAAAAAATGGCAAAGTTGTTCAAATGTCATGATTTGTCGATATCCATAAAAGTCAGATTACTACGATGTTATATCTTTCCTATACTGTTGTACGGAGTTGAGTCGTGGACTCTCACAGACGCCACATGCAAGAAAATTGAGGCTTTTGAGATGTAGCTTTATCGTCGAATCCTAAAGATATCTTATACCGACCACATTACTAATGAGGGTGTTTTGCTGAGAATGCAAAAAGAAAAAGAGCTGTTAATCAAAATAAAAACAGCCAAAATCGAATACCTCGGTCACACCATGAGGAACAGTGAAAGATATGGACTGCTGCAACTGGTCTTACAGGGAAAAGTAGAGGGAAAGCGTGGACCAGAAAGGCGAAGGATTTCGTGACTGAAAAATCTACGTACGTGGTTTAACACAACCACTACAAATCTTTTCAGAGCAGCAGTGTGCAAAGTACAGATTGCCATGATGGTCGCCAACATCCGAAACGGATAGGCACTACAAGAAGAAGAAGAAGGCATTTTTGTTTAGATTGTTTGGAATATTAGAGTTTATAGAAATATCTGAACCATTACTATTATTAGTTTTTTGAATTTATTTTCGTTTAAAAAAAAATAATCATCAGTGGACTGCTTTTGGCCGCCCCTATAATCGGTCGCCCGTGTGCGATGCACACTTTGCACACATGGTAGCGGCGGACTGATCTTTCAGATCGCAGTGTGCAAGTGCAAATATCTGAGGCTAAACGACCCCTTTATTATATATATTTTTCGACGCCTTTGACTTATTCGATCATTTGCTGTTAACTTCATTGCATTTCCTTTAGTTGATTTCATTTTGGCTATAAAGTTGGTACTAGTGCTATTATTTATTGTAAAAGTGGCAGCGGCTTGCGGCTAGTCAATATTTGTCATTAGTGTCAAGTTTTATTAGGAAAATACCCTTTTGTTTTTTTCACCGTTTTTATTTTCTGTGAGTGAGGTAATACATTTTATCAAAAATGAACAACATTAGCCCCACAGCAGGTAGGCTAGTATCCGTATTCAATGTAGTGTTGTTGGTTCTGCATCACTTTGTGCTTTCTGCCCACGATCACAAGTAAAAAATTTGATTATCACTATTTGGTCTCTGGTACCTAAAATTCGATAAGATTAATGATAAAGACTTATGTATTAGTTTTTTTTAAATACGAAATTCCATCATATTATGACGTGTCCGGTACGGCATACTTATTCTATGGTTTCGGAAGCAACTTCTTTTTTACTTACTCCTACATATTGCAAAACCTGTTGTAAACAAATACTTTTACTGTACTTTGAAATCGATTAGGATACGTGTAATTGGTTATTTATGTAAATATACAATATTCCTGCGACTTAAATTATTACAATCTATGGATTAATTTTTAAAATTACGATAGATTTTCTTCAATTATAACAATTATGGTTATTTCTGAATGAAGTTAAAACAATTAGTAATTTAACATATTTGTTTTTTATGGAACTTCCAAATACTTGAGAGTAGTCAAATCAATAATAACTTTAATGCCTACTTCTTGCCTCAATAATAATTTTTTATTAATTAATATGTATAGGCAAGAAATGTCTGATGTGTTAAAAACGTCACGGTGGGAACTGGTGGGAACACAAAATTTCCTTGTAGCTCTTCACATTACAAATATTTACGCATAAAAAATATTAGTTTTCTTTATAAATGATTTTATTTTCAACAATTACGTAATATGTCAAAACTGTAAAACAATTTTTTCGGATACATAAACTATAAACAAAGAGATGTCACTCAATTGAACCTTCTTGATCTCGTAGTCACTCCCAAAAATTTGAAAGTTATGGTGGTTGTCTATCTTACAGGACCGCGTAATTTTCAAGAATTTGGTGAAAGCTTTGCCTTCAACTCAACATTTATAAAAACAAAAACAACGGTATAATTTACCAACTTTCTCAGCCGCGTAAGCATTTCATTATTCATTGTATATTGTTTTGTTTAGCTAATATCTGGCATTTAGTAAAACGCATTGTTTTTTTAAAATGTGTGTCAAGCTGTTCGGAAGCATTATTGAAATATAATGCAAAATATTGAAGACACAAGTTTAGAATACATCGAAGATCCTTATTTTAATCCACAAGTTTCCAGTGCGACTCCGAGTTTAGATGAACCGGATCTGGACGAATATGACTTACTGGAAAATGAATTAGACTTGTTTGATTTGCGTCAGTTGGACTTTGATGAAGTAGTTCATAACAGTCTCTATTCCTATCCAGACGAATCGGAGTCAGTTAATGTGGAAGCAGAATTTTTTAATGTAAAGAGAGCTAATTTGATAATAAGAACTTTTTTTAAAAACAAGTTAAAGAAACAAGTCCGGGTAACATATTGTGATCTTACTAAACCATATCTAGCAAAGTTACCTAAAGATAGTAATTTTCGAAGATATTTAGATATTACTACTAACGGTAAGTAGCTAGTATTTTTATCAGTGAATATTTTTGTAATATGTAGACTACTTAATTTAAAATTTATTGGAATCAGAGAAGCTGGGCGCAAAATTATTTCTTGCAATATTTTTTAATCTAATGAAAAATTAAGAATAAAGTTTTATCAGAATTCAGAAATATTGTTTTCTACAAATTTAAATGCAAGGGACATATTTTTAGTTACAATTAAATAGTATTAAACCTACTTTTGTAAATTTGGTCCTGATCTTTTAACCCTTTAAACCCTGAATCATTAAAAACTGTAAACAAGTATTCTAAAAAGTTGTTATTCTGTTATCTTTATCATTTTATTTACAATACTGTGTTTTGAAAAAAAAACATGTTCCCAAAATGGGCATAATGGGAATACAGTAGATTCCCGTAAGTTCGGCCTCGGTTAGTTCGGTCTCCGCTTAGTCCGGCCGGCTCTCTGAGCATTAGTCACACACTTTGCACATCAAAAATCATTAGAAAAGAAAATTCAGAAAAAAATTACTGACTTTTTTTTAAGTGTTTAAGAAGCCAAACCACCAATGTGCAATAATATTTTTAAATTTTATTAGGCCTAGAGTTCTGAAAGTATTGTTTTATAGTATTTTTGTAACGGTCTATCTTTTCATATATTATGTTAAATATATGTCAGAGTATTCCTCTGTGTTGTCTTCTACTTAATGTACAAGTGTTTTGTTTTTGCTAGATCCATACAATCATAAAAACAATAAATGGGCATTTTTTAGATAAGCATCGGTTAGTTCGGCCACTTTTAAGTTCGGCCTAGGGTCCGGTCCCGAGGTGGCCGAACTTACGGGAGTCTACTGTATTGGTATCTACCTAGGTATATGTCACAATTACATATACATACAACAAAGTGACATCATTGCAGAAAAACTATATTTTATTCTTTACATATTGTAATACAGTGTGTCTGCATAACTTGGAACCATATGGGAAACTTTTTTTGTACGAGGTATGTCAAAAAACATGAATTTCGCTCAAGAGTAAAATACCTTTATAGTTCACAATATTTCAACTAGAAGAATGCAATTGCCTATTGAAACATAGTTTTTAATTCCGAACAACTTTTTATAATAACAAATTTCAATATTGTAAAAAATCAAGATACTTTACTCTTTAGCGAAATTCATATTTTTTGACATACCTCGTATAAAATTGATAAAATTTGATATCTTGTAATTGTTTTTATTTTATTTTATTTTATTTATCAATGCTTGCCTGCAAAGGTAAAACAGTATATGTGAAAAAAGTGAGTTTTGAGATAAATGACTTTTTGTTCTTTTGTTGTGCCGTTTTGTCATTTATAAAGTTAGACAAGTGAAATTTGGAATATAAAAAAAGCATGTTATTATAATAATTATTATAACAGCAAATATGTATAGTTTTTTAAAATGTGCTTGAAAAATGACATATACTGTTTTACCATTTTTCCAGTATACCCAAAGAGTATATAAAAGACTTTATACGTATATACCGTCGTGGGTGATAAAAATTCCCATTGGTCATACTATGGTAAAAGAGTATATGAAATGTTTATACTATTTTACCATTGGAATTGGGACATCGTTTTTATGAAATATGTTACCGTATAATGGCATATACCACATATATCCTGTTTTACCAGTAGAGTTTCAAAAAATAGATATAACATAATACCAGGGGTAAGCAGTGTATGATGATGTATACTATTCTGCCTTTGTAGAGTTTGTTGAATATACTGTTTTACCATAGCAGAGACGCAAGTACACGTACTCATATACTGTTTTACCAGTATCACATTTTGAAAACTAAATGAGATAGAAATAAACTAAAAATTGCATAAGAAAGAGCGGAAAAAATTACCCAGTTTCGGCGGCAAATTCAAAAATCGATTTTTTTCACATATACTGTTTTACCTTGGCAGGCAAGAATGGGCAAGCCCAATTACAATAATGTTAAACTCTAAAATCCTAACACTGACTATATCTACGGTTACAATACAAAAAGTTAATCTGTATTATTATACAAAGCAATACAAAAAGTTATCTATACAAAAAGTTAATCTGTATTATTATACAATGCAATACAAAAAGTTATCTATATCCATTACTCAAGTCAAGAGTACACAAAACCTGACGCAAGAATGAGCCAAAGGTTGCAAAGAAATCTATGTTATCATATTGATTGGCTAGTCTGGCAGTTCTTGAAATGAAGTTGTTAAATCCATAGTTAGTGCAATGTATAGGGTAATGGAAACTAGCTACAGATCTGGTAGGTCTAGATGGAACATGTATATTATTTTTTTTGAGCAAAGAAGAAGCAGCAGCTCTACCCTGAAGAATATTGTAAAAAGTAATAAGATCTCTCTTCTTATGACGCATAGAGATAGGTGGCATATTTAATGTAGCAAGTAAATCTGTATCATTGTAGTTGTCCAAGATGTTTAATTTGAAAGCAATCTGTTTAAGGAATTTATGCTCAACATGACACAAGGTCTCAATATGCACGCACCATAAAAAGGTGACCATACACGGGACGCATACTCAAGATGGGGACGGACAAGAGAGCAGTAAAGCGTCTTTAAGGCAGTAATCCCAGTAAAATCCTGTGTGCTTCTTCTGATAAAGCCAAGCATCTGAAATGCCTTGTTGACTACATTATTTAGGTGCTCAGAAAGTTGTAGAGTAGCATCCAAAGTAACACCAAGGTCCTTGATAAAAGGTACAGTATCTAGGCAATGCTGTCCAATCTTGTATTCAAAATGGATTGGGGATCTAGATCGAGAAAACGTAATGGCTTTGCATTTAGATGGATTCAGAGTCATCCCATTTCTTGTACACCAGTCCAACAAATTGATTAACTCATATTGAAGTTTATCACAGTCATTGGGAGATTTAATCAGACAGCTCAATTTTAAGTCATCAGCAAACAGCAAAAAAAGAAGAAGAAAAACATTCCTGAATATCGTTTATAAAAATGTTAAACAGAAGAGGCCCAAGATGTGATCCTTGAGGAACCCCTGAAGGAACAAGAATTTATTTGGAAAGAAAATTGCCAATTTTTACTATTTGTCTACGATTAGACAAATAGCTGCCAAACCAAGAAATCAATGGTTCATCAACACCAATCATTCTGAGCTTATGGAGCAACATACCATGAAACACCCTATCGAACGCCTTGGAGAAATCAGTGTAAATTGTATCCACTTGATAGCCCCTCTCAAGGGAGTCAAACAAAAAATCTACATTGTATTTTGGTTGCTAGACTATGCAGAAACTTTTTATAAAGAATAACTTTTTTTCGTAAAATTAATAAGTAAAATTAATAATAACGGTACTATCATAAATAAAAATGATGTTGGCTGTCCGTAATTTGAGGAAAATTTTCAATTTTTTTTTGCGGTTAGAATGGTTTAAATGCAGATTATAACAATTTTTAATTCCAAACAACTTTTTTTAATAACAATTTTCGATATTGTGAAATATAAAGGCACTTTACTCTTGATCGAAATTCATATTTTTTGACATACCTCGTATACTATTAATAAAATTTGATATCTGATGATTGCGTCTTAGGTTTTAGACTATGAAGAGCACTTTATAAAGAATGATTTTTTTTCTTAAAATTGATATTAAAAATGTTTCCCATATGGTTCCACTTTACGCAGACACATTGTACCTATAAGCACTATGAGCCTAGTAGGCCCAAGGCTTGATGTGCTATTCTTTTCCACTCCTTTTTGTCAGTTGCTTTTCTTTCCCAGTTCCTTACGTTAAGTCTTCTCATATCTTCTTTAACTCTATTACTCCATCATGACCTAGGTCTTCCTCTTCGCCTTTTCTAGATACTACTATTCTGGGTATTCTAGATGGAATCATTCTCTGCACATGGCCCAACCATCCAAGTATTTGTGCCTTCTTCTTCGTCTAGCCATTCACGTCCACATCTGAACATAAGCCTCTTCAAGCAGGGCCGGTTCTAGGGTTTTGAGCGCCCCGGACAAAACAAGATTTGGCGCCCTTTCATACGAAATAATATATACTGTAAATATGAAAAAATAGTAAAAAAGGCAAAAAATCAAAATTTCATTATAAACAACTACTTATGTAACAATATATTTAATCAAAAATAGTATAATAGTTATTGTTTATAGCTGATGCAACATATGGCGTAGCATAACAAACGCGTTTGAAATTCAAGCAATGAAGGAGCAAGACAAAAGATAAAGATAAATAAATGTACATTAAAAACAAACAGAAAAAATTTATAACGTTGTACTTTTACAATACCAAAAAAAGATGTTGATTATGCGCACTGCAAGCGCACAATCTGCATCCCCAATGACTAAATTGAGGGAGTGGGATCCACATAGCATAAAAAATAAGGAGGATATTCTTTGCAGACACGAGCTTGTATTGTACCCTCGCAAATTGGTGGAAAAGATTTACACTGAAAATAACAAAATTAAGTTTGGCAACATTGTGTGATTGTGTGAGTAGGCTGGTATATCAACAGGGCCGTATTGTGCTTTAAAATTTCTTACAATGATTTATCAATGTTGCTCCAATTAAAATAAAAAAGTTATGATTTTAAATTGAAAAGCATGCATATGTACATTTTCCATTACATAAAAGTTATACAGTGCTAGTCAAAAGTCCGTACCCCCCCCTCGTATCTTTTGAACGGTTATACATATAATAGTGAAATTTGGAGTGAGGAAATAAACGGACGTACGCTTCTTAACTAGTCATGACAGGTCACGTAATAGTGACAGATGACTTTACAGCGCCACTGTGACAGATAATTTTAAATGGGACCTTATGGCAAGTGACACCTCATTTGAAAGGTATTGAAAATAGCTCTTCAGTCATACTAATTGTTTTGGGTTTAAGTTGATTTTGATTTTGGTGAATAAATGAAATAAATATAACTTTGTAGTTTCGCATTTAATTCTTAAAAATTAAAATGTCAGCCCATGGTTATTTTGTCAAAAAAGTTGACATTTTTCAGCTCTCTAGTAGTTTTTACGTCAACGTCAACCTTTTTGACAAGTAACCATAGGCGGAGGTTTGAATTTTTATTAATTAAATGCGAAACTACAATTTTATATTATTTCATTTATTCATCCAAATAAACTTAAACTCAAACAAAATTAGTATAGCTGAATGGGTATTTTCAATACCTATCAAACAAGGTATCGCTTACCATAGGGTACCATTTAAAATTATCTGTCACAGTGGCGCTGTAAAGTCATCTGTCACTTTTACGTCACTTGTCATGACTAGTTAAGAAGCCTACGTCTGTTCATTACCTTCCTCCAAATTTCACTATTATAAGTATAACCGGTCAAAAGATACGAGGGGGGGTACGGACTTTTGACTAGCACTGTATACATTACATAAGTATCAAATATGAAAATATATTAATTTAAGTATAAATACTAGATACGGAAAATAAAAGTAAATTTCAGGTGAAGTATAAGATTTATTGGAAACGGCCAGATTTGTAGGTTTTGATAGTTTTATTTTAAGCTATAGTCCGAAGGCTGGTTTTTGCTGGTAATGAAGTATGCAATTAAAAATATTTATTTTTTACTTGCGTATATACCGTTAACGCAGGGAATATTGAATGCGCTAAAATTAGTTTTAACTATTTTTTCTTTACATTTAACCTTACAGGGACCCTCCCTCTTACTGCATGCTTGTATTAGTAACTGAAGTAGAATAGCGTTTTAAATAATGTACTTTTGTTATTGTTAGAATTATTAATAAAAAAGAACTTAACACAGTTAAATGTAAAACTAACTTAGGTATACACTTCAAAAATTTTAAAATTGTCAACTTGTTGCTGTAATGTTTTTTACTTCTTCTGCAATTAATTGGAGAACCGATGATGAAAATTTAGGAGCCACATTTTTTCTTCTTATATTTCCTTTTAATTGCGCCCATATTAATTCTATCGGATTTAATACACAAAAATAAGGAGGCAGTCTAAGGACGGTATGTCCATTATTCAGAGCACAATCATCAACAACATATTTCTTTTGAAATTGTTTACTTTGACTAACCTCTAATAACTGCTTTTTCGTATACGTCTCTTCAAAATATAAGTCTTCTTCATAGAGAAAGTTTTGGATTTGGGATTTATTCCAAGTAGAATTCGGTACCTTTTTTATTAATCTTGAATGGTATGAAGCATTGTCCATGACAATTACGCTGTTTTTGGGCAATTTTGGGATAAGAGTATTTTCAAACCAAGATTCAAAAAGGGCACTGTCCATATCATCGTGGTAGTCCAATGACGCATCTTTAATATTTTTGGCAGATACAAATAGTGCGTCCTCGATCCATCCATTTTCTCCGCCGCAGTGTAAAATAATTATTCTTTTACCTTTATTGGATGGTAAAGCAACTGAACATTTTTTATTGTTGTTTTTCCAGCCTTTTTTTACGGTGTCATGGATATCGTACCATGTTTCATCCAAATATACATTATTTGGTTTCATTTTTCTATACTCCATAATATTTCGAACATACTCGTTTCGCAAAGAAATTATTCTGCTGCTTTCCATGAGTGTCTGACGTTTATCTATAGTTCTATACTTAAAATTATTAGCTTTAAGGAAAACGCGAAGTGTTGTTGCTGAACAGGAAACGATATTTTTTCGAATTAGTTCTAGTCGAAGAGTTTCAATCGTGGGAAAAATGTTGGCTGCATACATTTTGTATATTGTTGTACTGATAGGCTCAATCAAATGGCTTTCTATTTTTCGGAACTTGCCACTATCTTTTCTCTTTTTTCTTGATGCAGATGTCCCTCCTATAATGGCATATACAGTTGTTTTTGGCACTTTTGTTAAAAAAACAGTTTCTTCAATGGCCTCGAATTTAGTAAGTTCAGAGCATAGTCCTTCATAAACATTTTTCACTATACCTTTGGCATCGTTAGAGAGATATTTAATATTTCGCTTGCTTTCCGTATAGTCGCCCTGTAAATCTTCTAATTGATGGGGATCTTCTTCTATTGGTGTTCCAACCTCATACTCGGAATTATTGTTCTCCCAAGGACGCCACATTTTAATTTATCACTATCTTTTCACTACAACAAGCACGCGCAACTAAATAAAGAATTTTTAAAAGAATTAATTAACGAATTTTTACTACGAATTAAAAAAATTAATTAAAGAATTTTTAATTAGTTGCACACGCAACTAAATAAAGATTTTTTCAAAGAATCAATAAAATAATTTTCACTGCAACAAGTACACGCAACTAGTTAAAGAATTTTTTTAAAGAATATTTTCCCTACAAGAAGCACATTCAAATCAATATATCCCAGGCTAAGTTTGAAATACAACTAACTGAATAGCAAATAACGGTTTTAACGGTATGTCTTGCTCACAACTATTTGCAGTCATAAATACCTATTAATTTATCAAAACATGATATATCTATGATTCACAAACTTTCAAATTCGGTTAAAGTGATTAGCAGATTATGTACACATTATTCCCATTCCAATAATAATTATTACGTTCGCAAAAGTTTTATTGTGAGAAAGTCCGGACGTTTATATTCTGCAGTCAGTTATCGGTAATATGACCAGGGATTAACAGATTAAAACTAGCCCAAGTGGTTATCTTCAAAGAGCCGGCTACTCAAATTACATAAACATATAATACCAAACATTGATAAAAACATTTTTACACATTTCCAGCGATCTCCGCGCGTATCATACACCTTTATTTCTTCCCTTCATGTTAGAGCCATTGTCATATCCTTGACCTCTACAATCATCTAAATTCAATTGAAAATCATTCATTGTTCTACTATATAATGAGTTTGCCTATGCCTCGATACCTAGAACTAAGGCTATGGGAAACAATGGAAGACCTCGAAGTTCCACGAATATTAATAAAAGCAGTATAAGCACTATACAAGAAGAACAAAGTAGCTATCAAAACGGGCAATAGAATGCATATTCATTTAAGACGAAAAATGGACTGCTACAGAACTGTTCCATATGCCTTTCCTATTTTAAATATTCCTGGAAAAAACCCTGAAACCATAGAGAAGAAGTGCGAAGGAATGGGTCAGTGGCGGCCCGTGAGGTAGTGCCATAGAGCCATGGCACTACCTTGCTAACTATGCAGAAACATATTTTTTATCTTAAAAACATTTTAATGCCTGTTTATTTTTTTTGTGAATATTTCTCTTTATTTTTATAAATTATATAAAATCTGGCAACTGTGTAGCGCAATGCAAATCTACCGACTCTGGCCACCCACAGCTGACCGGATAAAGGATGAAAATCATAAAAATCCCAGTGCCGAACGGCATAGTGGCTCGTGAGAAAAGAGAAAGATTGTATGAGCATCCTGTGTAAGTGACAGAGAGAGAGCGGTATTGCACTTTTAACATACGTTTAAATTGGAGTCTCCGTTCCAGGCTCGAAATCTCGAAAAGGAAGTTAGTGGATCTTAAGATACAATGTTTTAGATCTACATATTTCTAGTTTCTTTACGCGTTCGCTTGACGCTATTGTGTTTATTGTCTACTACTGTATTGTATATTTGTGTTTATACTCTACTATATTTTTTAATTTGTAATTATTAGTTAGTGCGTTGTGATCGTGGGTGTCGTAGGTATAAAAATAATATTTTGATTATTTTCTACGTTTAATTTATTTATTGACAATGAATCAAATTAGTATATTAAAAAACTCTTTTGGTGGTTTTTCGTTAGAAAAAAAAAAACTACAAATTAAAGAACTCGGTCGGCCTTTACCCGATTTAAAAATTGAAAAACAAAGTGGAAATGGACAAAAACTTCGCTGTCGTAAGTTTAATAAAATTATTTATGATAAAAATAGCTGGTTGTGTGGTTGCGAACAAACTAATAAACTCTTCTGTTTTGTATGCGTTTTGTTTGGAGGTGACGAGACTTGGTCAAACAAAGGCACCGATGATCTTGTACATATATGGGAGAAATTGAAATCCCATGAAAAATCTAAAGTGCACATGAATAACGTTTTTAGCTTTTCAATGCTTGGTAAGTTAAATATAAAAACCCAATTAAATTCAGCTTATCGTGATACTCTATTTATATTTTATATCCTTTTTGACCATATCGTAAAACCGCCACAAAAAATTTAGGCAGCTGCCCGGATTCTGACACTACCTTCCTAAAGTTATACGAGCCGCCACTGGAATGGGTATACCAATAACAAAATAATAGGCTGGAAATAGACGAAGGTAAACAAATCAAAGGAACAGACAAGTACAAGTATTTAGGTTTCATAATATCAAACAAAGGAACAACTGAAGAAGCTAATATAAAACATAGACTAGGACAAACAAGAGACTGCATATGAAAATTTTGAAAATTAACCCGTTATTTTTGGACAAGAACATCAGTATAAAAACAAGAGGAAGAATATATCACACCATGACAAGAAGTATCCTGACTTATGGGTGTGAAAATTGTATAATAAATAAGTAAACCAAAAACAAAATAAGAGCAATAGAGATGAAATTTCCAAGGAAAAGCTGTGAGTACCAGCTAAAGCTAAGAGCAACGAAAAAAGATCGAATAAATAACAAAGAGATTAAGAAAAGAATGAAAATTTACTCAGATATACAGAGTGCCCCGAAAAGATTGGTCATAAACTACAACACATATTCGGGGGTCAAAAATATGTTGATTGAACCTAACTTACCTTAGTACAAATGTGCACATAAAAAAAGTTATAGCCCTTTGAAGTTACAAAATTAAAATCGATTTTTTTCAATATATCGAAAACTATTAGAGATTTTTTATTGAAAATAGATGTGTGGCATTCTTGTGGCAGGAACATCTTAACAAAAAATTATAGTGAACTTTGTACACCCCATAAAAATTTTATGGGGGTTTTGTTCCCTTAAACCCCCCTAAACTTTTGTGTATGTTCGTATTAAATTATTGTTTAAAGTATTATTAGTTAAACAAAGTGTTTTTAAAACTTTTTTGCCTCTTAGTACTTTCTCGAAAAGCCAGTTTTTATCGAGATATTTTGAATATTTGTCAAATCCACCACCTATTTGTATATGGTTAAGTACGATTATAGAGACCTGGTAATAATATGAAAAATCTATAATTTACATTTTTATAATATGAAAATATACTAAGAGGCAAAAAAGTTTTAAAAACACTGTGTTTAACTAATGGTACCGCAATAAAAGTTTAATTGGAACGTACACAAACATTTGGGGGGTTTAAAGAACGAAACCCCCATACAATTTTTATGTAAACATATTAAAAAAGAAGCCGCATCTCGATAAAAACTGGTTTATCGAAAAAAGACTAGGAGGCAAAAAAGTTTTAAAAATATTGTGTCTAACTATTGGAGCCACAATAATAATTGAATTGGAACGTACACAAAAGTTTGGGAGGGGTTTAAGGGAACAAAACACCATAAAATTTTTATGGGGTGCACAAATTTCACTATAATTTTTTGTTAAGATGCTCCTGCCATAATAATGCCACATGACTATTTTCAATAAAAAATCTGTAATAGTTTTCGAAATATTGTAAAAAATTGATTTTCATTTTGTAACTTTAAAGGGCTATAACTTTTTTTATGTGCACATTTGTACTAAGGTAAGTTAGGTTCAATCAACATATTTTTGACCCCAGAATGTATGGTATAATTTATGACCAATATTTTCGGGACACCCTGTATAATAGACTACATAGTACAGAAGAAATTAACCTGGTACGGACAAGAAGAAAAGCAGACAAAAAACGTTGGATCAACAGAATAATAGAGTGGAGCCCGATACGAAGAAAAAAGAAAGGCAGGCCCGAAGATCTTTCAGAGGTGAAGTGGACGAAGCAATGAAAAGAAGAAATTTGCAAGAAGAGGACTGGCAAAACAGAAAGAACTGGAGAGAACGGTTGAGTGAAGGAATACACTGAAAACTATGAAAATTATAAAGGATACAGGGCGTTTCTAAATAAGTGCGACAAACTTTGAGGGATAATTCTACATGAAAAAATTATGACAGTTTGCTCTATAAACGTATGTCCGCAAATTTTTTGTTTCCGAGAAACAAGGTGTTGGAATTTTTCTAACAAACTGGCAATTTAATGATATTTCAAATAAAAAATCATTTTGGAATTCCTCGTTCAATTTGTGACAAAAATTTACCCTTTTTTTCATACGACGCGCCGTTTTTTATGCAAAAAATAAAACATCTTAACGCTTACAAAGTTTTCGAAATAGGTTTCTATACATTCATATGAAGAAGAACTTGTCATTCCTAATTCATACATACCCAGATTGGGAGAAAAATTTTTAAAAGAAGAAATAAATCACCTTACAATGAAAGAATAGGTAAATTTAATTACTAAGACCGATGAGAATAATAATTTAAAAAAATCACTTCAAATGTTAAAAATTCTCATCATTTACATCATGACCTCATGTGCAATAAGTTAATATTATGATTTTCTACCATAAAATAATTTATTTTTTTATTACGTGGATAGCTACTTACCAAAATTTATGTAACGCAAAAATAATAAAAATTCATTAATTCCACAACCAATATTTTACAAAACTTTTTTTATTCCACTTGAAAGCACACGAGCAGTGTTAATGGAAATTTACAGAATGACAAAATTATTTAACCAAAAAGTTTTACGACATAGTAATACAGAATACAGTAGGTAGATAGTATGTATCACTGACTATTCATAATTTTGTTGATAATTTAAAATTTGATCTTCGTCCATTTTTAAAGTATATTGTTGACATAATGTGATACTTACGTGACAAATGACTCAAAAAAATGAACAACCTTTGTAGATCGTAAAAAGAATTTGTCTGCATTAATTTTGTATGAATGATAAAAACCAGAAGAATTCTTGGTGGTATTATATTTATTAGTGAGCTTTGGTTTTAGTCTAATAATATTTTTTTTTGAGTTATGAATTCTCACTATAGATAGAAATATTTTTCTTATAAATAATATTAGAATTATTCAAACAATGTCATAGGAAAAATGTTCAAAGTTAATATATAACATCAAAAAAATAATGAATGAAAATAAATATATTTTATATCGGCGTCCTTCAAAATTTAGCGCCCCTCAAAATTTGGCGCCCCGGGCGGTCGCCCGGCTCGCCCGCCCCTTTATCCGGCGCTGTCTTCAAGTCTTCCTTTCCATTATTTTTTGTTGTACACTACTTGTCGCCTATTTTTCCCGGCAGTTCGTTTCAGATCATCTGTCCATCTCATAGGAGGTCTGCCTCTGGGTCTTTTGTGTTGGTATGGTCTCCAGGTTAGAATTGTAGTGTGCCATTTGTTTAGATTGATGTGATGATTTTTGTACCACATCAGTGACTTTGGTTTTCTGTCTGATCCATGTGTTTGTTTTCCTGTCCTTAAGTGATATTGCATTGCGTCCTTGAGCATTGCTCTTTCCATCGTGTGTTGAGTGACTCTGAGTATGTTCATATACTTTTTTGTGATTGTCCATGTTTGTGCACATATGTTAATATCGGAATAATGCATGCATCAAAAACTTTAGATCTAAGATGTAGTTGAATTTGCTGATTTCTGAGTATACAGGGTGTCCAGAAACTCTACCGACAAACGAAGACAGGAGATTCCTCAGAAAATTTTAAGACAATTTAACCCAATTCACCTAGTCCGAAAATGCTTCCTAAGGGAGCTAGAGCTCTTTGAAGATGGCGTCATGTAATTAGTTTTTCTTAAATACCTCCAGAACGCTTCTATTTAGAAAAACGAAAATTGGTATGCATATTTACTTTCCAGAAATAAATCGATTTCATCCATTGCGAATTTCTAGTACCGGTCATAGGCGTCCGTTTTGGGTAGGGCAACGGTTATTATATAGCATAACTTTTTTGTCTTTAACTTTAAGCGTTTTTGATACTGGATTATTAAATTGTGAGGTATTCTAGTACTAAAAGTTACTCTTGCTTTAAGTCGGTAGGACGCACCGTTTTCTAGAAAAATCGATTTGAAAGTTTTTCGTTCTGGAAATTTGAAAAATAATTGAAAAAATTTTCAAAAAAAAAACGATGTATTTTACCAATTTGAAGCAAGAGTAACTTTTAGTACTCGAATACCTTATAATTTAATAATATAGTGTCAAAAATGCTTAAAAATTAAAGACAAAAAAGTTATGCTATAAAATAACTGTTGACCTACCCAAAACGGACGTCTATGACCAGTACTAGAAATTCGCATTTAATGAAATCGATTTATCTCTGGAATATAAATAAATGTACCAGTTTTCGTCTTTCTAAATAGTTTTTTTTTTGAAAAAAAATTTTTAAATTCAAAAAACGAAAAATTTTCAAATCGATTTTTCTAGAAAACGGTGTATCCTATTGACTTAAAGCAAGAGTACCTTTTAGTACTAGAATACCTCACAATTTAATAATTCAGAGTCAAAAATGCTTAAAAAGTAAAGACAAAAAAGTTGGGCGATAAAATAACCGTTGCCCTACCCAAAACGGACGCCTATGATCGGTACTAGAAATTCGCAATCAATGTAATAGAGTTATTTCTGGAAGACAAATACGCGTACCAATTTTTGTTTTTCTAAATAGAGGCGTTCTGGAGGTATTTAAGAAAAACTTATTACAAGACGCCATCTTCAAAGAGCTCTAGCTTCCTTAGGAAGCATTTTCGGACTAAGCGATTTGGGTTAAATTGTCTTAAAATTATCTGAAGAATCTTCTGTCTTCGTTTGTCGATAGAGTTTCTGGACACCCTGTATAGTTCAGTTTGCCGAATGCTGCCCATGCTAACTTTCTTCTTCTTTTTATTTCTTCCGTTTGAATTTCCCTATTTAGTATTATTTTTTGTCCTAAGTATATATATTCTTCAACTTTTTCTATAACTTTGTCGTTTATTATTGTCACGGTATCTTCGGAGTGCATGACTTTTGTTTTGTTTAAATTCATTTTCAGTCCTATTTTAGAAGATTCTGTGTGTAGTTCTGAAAGCATGGTTTACAGTTCTTGTAGGTCAGTAGCTATCAGGATTATGTCATCCGCAAATCGTAGATTACTGAGGTAGCTGCCATTGATGTTTATTCACTTAGGTATATTTCCAATTTAGATTTTTAAAGACGTCCTCCAAAACTAAGGTGAACAGTTTGGGTGATAGAGTGTCTCCCTGTTTGACTTCCCTGTTTAATGGTACAGGGTTCGTGTATTCATTTTAATTTAGGTAGTATGTAGCTGTAGCTTGGTTCATAGTTTCTTTTATTAAGTTAATATATGCATGTCTATTCTACAATTTTGCATTGCGTTTATTACGGCCGTGTGTTCTATAGTGTTGAAAGCTTTTTCGTAGTCTACAAATGCTATAAAAACTGGAAACGTGTATTCGTTACATTTTTCTATTAGTATTTTGGTGGTTAACAGGTGATCGGAAGTTGAATATCCTTTTCTAAAACCTGCCTTAATTACTGCTAATATGTTAGGATCTTGATAGAGCTCAGTTAGTTCGTTATTGGTTCTTCTTATCTATTCTATTTTAAGTACACAAATCTTTCAACTTCTTCGAATTTATATTGTCTTCCCTTTGCTGTTGCCATTGTTACGTATTGCCCCTGAACGAATTGCTTATTTGTCCATTCCATATACTTTGTTTTTCCTTCATTTATATACAATCTATTGGTTGCTGCCCTCTCTTTGAATTTTATGACTGTCTCCCTTCTACAGCGTGTCTACTTAAGTTGGAAACATATGGGAAACTTTTTTATTATTAATTTTACGAAAAAAAGTTATTCTTTATAAAAAGTTCTGCATGCCCCAAAACCAAAGATTCAATAATCAGATATCAATTTTCTCAATATTATACGAGGTATGTCAAAAAATATGAATTTCGGTCAAGGGTAAAGCACCTTTATTTCTCTCAATATCGAAAATTCTTGTGATAAAAAGTTGTTTGGAATTAAAAACTAAGATCAAATATGCAATTACATGCTTCTAATTGAAACAAATTTTTCTCAAATTTATGGATACCCAACATCGTTTTTAATTATTACAAATATGATAACTCTTTTATTATTCATTTTACGAAAAAAGTTATTCTTCGTAAAAAGCTCTGCATGGTCTAAAATCTAAGACACAACCATGATATATCAACTTTTATTAATTTTATACGAGGTGTGTCAAAAAAGATGAAATTCGCTCAAGATTATAGTACCTTTATATTTCACAATATTTCAATTAGAAGGATGTAATTGCATATTGAAACATAGTTTTTAATTCTAAACAACTTTTTTTAATAACCATTTTCAATATTGTGAAAAATACTTTACACTTGAGTGAAATTCATATTTTTTGAGATACCTCGTATATAAAATTAATAAAACGTGATATCTGATAGTTGCATCTTGGGTCTTAGGATATACAGAGCTTTTTATAAAGAATACCTTTTTTTCGTAAAAGTAATAATAAAAGAGTTATCGTATGCGTAATAAATAAAAACGAAGTTAAGGTGATACAGTAGCGATCAACAGGTAGCCAAAACGCGTTCCAAGATTGCGGCTGTAATTTTGAATATTTTTTCGAGATATTTGGCACACGTATTTGTAATATAATAAAGAATGGTGGTACAGAGCCCAATTTGAAAAATATATTAATATGTGGAAATTACTCTGTAATTAAATACAATATTAAAAAAAACGAGCCTGTACCCCCATTAAGAAGAACAAAAAAATACACTTTCTTTAAATAAACTTTTTTATCAGATGCCTAGATTTTGTGTCATTTTGGAACTACTAATGAAATAAAAAATTTTAGTAGTTCCAAAATGACACAAAATCTAGGCATCGGATAAAAAAGTTTATTTGAAGAAAGTGTATTTTTTTGTTCCTCTTAATGGCGGTACAGGCTCGTTTTTTTAATATTGTATTTAATTACAGAGTAATTTCCACATATTAATATATTTTTCAAATTGGGCTTTGCACCGCCATTCTTTATTATATTACGAATAAGTGTGCCAAATATCTCGAAAAAATATTCAAAATTACAGCCGCAATCTTGGAACGCGTTTTCGCTACCTGTTGATCGCTACTGTTTCCTCTTAAGTATCAATTTTGAGAAAAATTTGGAAAATATTTTTTTCCAATTATAAGCATGTAATTGCATATTTGATCTTAGTTTTTATTTCCAAACAACTTTTCATAATAAGAATTTCCGATATTGAGAGAAATAAAGGTACTTTACTCTTGAATGAAGTTCATATTTTTTGACATACCTCGTATAATATTGACAAAATTTGATATCTGATGATTGAATCTTAGGTTTTAGATTTTTTAGAGCATGCAGAACTTTTTATAAATAACAAAAAAGTTTCCCATATGTTTCCAACTTAACGGGGTGGGGGGGGGGGGGATGGTTTGAAATATTTAAATTTTTTTATTATTTCAAGTAAAAGTGCATACTTTCAAGAATACTCTGAAAATTTCAAAATAATCGGAGTAAAATTACCAGAGATACAGGGTGTTGAATATCCTTACCTTCGACTCGCGTTGCCGCGGCTTCGCGCCAGCACGCTTGAGCGTAGTGAGAAACGTTAAACAACTGTTCGCCTTCTCTTTTGTAGATAACTCCGCAATTCAAAAAACATATTCCAATGTTCATCACTTTACGATTTGGCAGACAAATCAGAAGATGAAGATGAAGTTGTCAAAACTTTGAACGCATTTTTCTCAAAACTACTTTTTCAAATGCGGTGGACATTGTAACTGAAAAACTACTTGACCGATCTACCTGAAATTTTGCACAGATTTTCTTTAGACATTTTGTGAGGTAACAACGTCGAGATATTTTTCGTTTTGTGCTTATTTTTTGTTCAACAATATTAAATCTGTTGGTTTTCACAAAATTTTTATCAAAAATTTCGTATTTTTGACTTCTGAGTGATACCAAAAATTCAAAAATCGCTAAAAATAAAAAAACTCGACGTTGTTACCTCGTGAAACTCATAAGCTAATTAAATCTTTTTGAATTTTTTGTTTCGTATGATCCAGTGATGAGTTCTAATGTCCACCGCAAAATCCGTTTTTTTGAGCTGCCTGCCAAAATTTGTCGCCAATGGCTTATTTTTCAATATTTTGGATTGAATTTTTTCTTAAATATTCTTTGAATTGTACTTAATATGATTATTGTATTTAAAAATAAAATAATTCTACCATAGCTTCGAAAAAAAAATTCACAAAAATGTGCTTGATATGTTGATTTCAAACCATACCCCACCCTTAAGTAGACACGCTGTATGACATAAAACTACTAAAACAATCGGTTTCGTTAGCTTCTGATCATTTCCTTTGATTATGTAAAGTAATGTCAAAATCAGTTAGGCCACTCTGGCTCTCATGACCTCAAATGTGACCCTGATCTTAAACTAGAAATGTACATATTGTATTAGATGCTTCCTTTTTATCAGTATAGTTAAAGATATCTTTAGTCTAGTATTCTATCTAAACTTTTGGTCACTTTACTTGATAGACCAATTTCTGTGTTTTTTTCTGAAGTAGACAAATGTGATTGTCACCTAATTGACACATTCACGGACACAACTGCATATGCAGACACTTATAACATTACTGTGGGACAGGTGTTAAATGTGTTAAGATAGCTCAGACCTTAGCAACCATGAAAAGAGGTTTTGAATTATTGCATTTCAATGAGGCTTTTTAAAAGAACTCAGAAAGTAAAAGTACTGTATTTAGAATTATTTTAGTTTGTATGAATTGTCATTATCATCATTGGCTGTACATCCCATAGTGGGTCTTGGTCTGTTTTAGGGTCAGCTTCCATTTCTTCCTATCCTTCACCTTGGTTTTCCAATTTTGTAATACTCGTAACGTAACTTGTCTTCCACTTGGTCCTTAAATTGTGCTCTGGTCCTTCCTTTTCTTCGCACTCCATCCGGTCTCTGGTTATAAATGTGTTTCGATGGCTCCATTTCATTCATTTTGATGGACCTACCAATGCTAGGTTCACTATAAAGGCGGTAAAGCTCAAAATTATAGCATCTGCGACATAATCAGTTTCCTGCATGCCTTTATTAATATTATGTCTGAGGATTTTACATTCAAAATAGCCTAAATGTTCCTCAGCTATATTATATCGTAAAATTGCTTTTTTCAAAAACTTTCTTTCCCAAAACTCAGTTTTTGGTCAGTGCAGAATATTTTATTTCCTCCTTAGCTGTCGGCTATGCCTGTGAGGGCCCTCCCCTACCTGCAACCTGGGGATGTATCCGGTGGGGACTCACAAAAACCCTCACAGATTGTATAAAGCTATTTCATTTTAAATACACAAAAACAATAGCAAAATATTTTTTAATGGTTTAAAAGTGTACAAAGTATCATTTAAAACATTACCTATATATATTTACAGAGTAATCAACTTCTATAGTATACAAAAAGTATAGGTTATTATAAAATACATGAAAAAGTTGTTAATAAAAGTTGTAATTTATGAAGTAGAAATCTAAATATCAAAATAAACAAATAGTGCAGTCACTGAAGGTGGATATGAACTATTACGTCCGATTTCGTTGAACCTCCATCGATTTGCATGAAAATTGGTGAGTGGTTAGAGGATATCTTATGGAACAAAGGTGACATGGTACCAACTTGCGCTTTTACCCTGGGGGTGGATGCCACCCCTTCTCGGGGGGTGAAAATTATTTTATTAAAAATAACCCCATAATGCGGTAGAGGGACAAATTATAAGAAAAATTTGTTATATAAAGTTATTAAAATAAATCAAAACTTTTTGAGTTATTAAAGATCAAAGATTTTAGGTAATTTTTCGTGAGAAAAATTCATGTTTTTAACCGATTTTTCATAAATAACTCAAAAACTATACGTTTTTACAAAAAAGTTATTACCAAAATTGAAGCTAATAAAAAATAAAATAAACTCTTTACTAGAAAAACGTTTTAATGTTAATTAAAAGTGAGTTATAAGTATGTAATTGAATTTATATTTTTTTCGGCGAGTACCCAAATCTAAGTATTCAAGCTTAAATAACGGGAAAATGATGCATTTTATAACATAAACTTATTAAACATTTGTCAAAGTACTTAACGAAATATCCATCAAATGAGCTCCCGAACAAGTTGATAGCATTAAAATTTATGTTCCAAAAATTTTTCAAAATTTATATTTTAAAATTTTTTCCAAAAAATGTTACGGGTTTTTTTTAAATAACTCAGTTAATTTTTCCTCAGGTTCACCTAAAAACCATTTGAAGTTAATTCCAAGGGCTATTAAACCACGTTGAATTTAATCTTTTAAACCTCTTACTTTTTTAAAAATAAAAGGTTAAATGGCCCCGGTTACATGGTTCTCGCAGCAAAATTTAAGCTTCAAACGTTTCTATCTCGGTTATTTTTTACCCTACAGAAATAGTAAAAAGGGTAAAATATTTGGTACAGAAAAAACTAAAATTTTGTTCTATGTATTATATCATTTTTCCAAAAATATGTATTCTAAACCGGTCAAAATTATTAAAAATCATTACTTATACTAATATATAGAAATTCTTGCTAGGATTACTAATAAATTTTAATTTTTGTGGAAATGGCGTATGTTTTATTTTTCACTTTTTCCTGAAAAATTCGAAAGGGTTCTCTTATTTTCATCATAACTTACTTAATTTTAATGCTATTAACTTCTTCTGGAGATCATTTGATAGGTATTCCGAAGTACTTTGACAATTGCTTAGCATGTATATTTTATAAAATGCATCGTTTTCAAGTTATTTAAGCTTGAACACTTAGATTTGAGTACTCGTCGAAAAAAATATTCATTCAATTACTCATAACTCACTTTGAAATAACATTACCAGGAACACTGGAACAGGGGCAGTTTTATTTGTGGAACAGGTTAAAAATTTGGAACGGTCAGACAACGAAAACGGCACATTTATTTTGTACGACAGAATAGACTTAAACTCTCCGAACAGAGATTAAACTCTCATGCAAAAATCAGACTGCTGTTTATCACCTGTCATAATTCTTGTCATTTGACATATTCTACATGTTCCACTCATTAAAACGCCCATTTGGTGATAAATAGCAGTCTGATTTTTGCATGAGAGTTTAATCTCTGTTCGGAAGTTTAAGTCTGTTCTGTCGGACAACATACATGTGCCGTTTTCGTGGTCTGACCGTTCCAAATTTTTAACCTGTTCCACAATTAAAACTTCCCCTGTTACAGTGTTCCCATATATCAAAGTTTGTCCGACTAGACACCCTTAAGCTATTAGCAAATTTTCAGCTTGCTATTAATCAACTTTTTTTTCATACGCGGGATCCAGACCTAAGTGTTTGCGAAAAAATGGGGAAAATGTCCCAAAAATGCTGTGAGCGGCTAATTTTGAAAAATCCTATTTCGGAAACTGTAAATCCTAGAGACTTTTACCAGATTTCGTTTTAAGTAGGAAGAATGGAAGTTAGTTTTCACTGAAGCAATGCCTATACCTATATCTCCGTGGAAAAAAGTTATGGGGCAAAAAACAAAATTGCTTTCTTTCGTGTTTTTTTCTTGCTTTTCTTTTGAATATATTTTTGTAAAAAAAAATATTTTTGACTTTAAAATGTGATATTTCGTTAGTAAATTTAACCTGGAACAATTTTCCTGTAGACGTGTTTGTACCAAAAGTGCATAGAACTCACCCTAATTCACCCTGTGCCTAGGGACTAATTCACCCCTTTCTCAAAAACGCACCCATTTAAATGGTAGCACTCCGCGGTTTTTTCAAATTTAGAGGTTCATTGACCGTATTAGATAATAAAATCCCGTTAACGTTGTAGTTCCTTTTAGCTCTCTTATTTTGAACATAATCAATAGCCTATTTCTCCACACAATTCTATCTTGGGTCATATCAATGTTAACCCCCTTTAATTCCCTATAAAAATAGTAAATAATATCAAAATGTCCCAAGAAAATTGATTCAGAACAATATGTAGAGAGTAATTCAAGGTAAACCATCAACAAATAAGTGTGAAAAATACTTCACACAATTGAGTAAATAGTTTCATTTTATTGTATAATAGTTTTTTGGTGTTTACACTAGCCTACACAATAATTGCTATTGCTGTCTTTAATGTTTGTCTCATTGATGCTTTTTGTAATAGATTGTTGTATATTGTATAGTATAAATAGTAGAAATTAGTAATTTATCACGCATTATTAGTCCGTTCTTTAACGGTAAAATATTGCAAAACCTCTAAATTTTAAAGAACCGCTTGGATTGACATGAAATTTGGCATACACATAGCTAACAAGTCAAAGAAAAAAAGTGATATTGTGCCGATATGTGCTTTTGCCCCGGGGGTGCTTTTCACCCCCTCTTGGGGGTGAAAAAGTATTCGTCCAAAGTAAGTCGGGAAATTGATAAACTGACTAATTTTAAGTAACTTTTGTTCTATAGAATTTTTTCACTAAGTCAATACTTTTCGAGTTATTTGCCAGTGTTCATTTTTTCAACAAAATAACCACACTTTTAGACGGTTTTTTGCATATACTCAAATAGTACGTATTTTGTCGAAAAAACATTCCTAGCAAAAACATAGCCTGTAAAAAAATTTAAAAAATGGTGTATATATCACGTTTCTATGCCTAGTAGAAGCAGAGTTATAGCTAATTAAAAATAGGTTCATATTCGTCAAATTCCAAATGGAATACTTTAACGTGAAATAACAAAAAATGAAGCACATTTCGGGGAAAACTCATTACAACTTATTTAAAATGTTTAAAAAAGCTTCATTTTTGTTTTATAAAAAAAAATTCTAGCATCAAAAGTAAACAAGTTACGCTCAAAATAAAGTTAGTCCCTTTTTTTGGTAAAAAATCGGGAAATTCACCCCCTAATTATTATCTCAAATGAACTTAATGGTTACGACTTCACAAGTTTCTTGTCCCGTGTATGTATTGTTTATATGATCTGTAAGTTTCATCAGTTCAAAGTCCTTATTTTTGAAAGGGCTGTAGTTAAAAGGGGTTGGACGAGTCACTCATCACGAATGTATGCAAATTTAGAAACACCAAATCTCAATCAATTTTTGTCTAACAGAAAAACAAAAAAATACATGATATTCAGAAAAGCAATGCCGACTTTTTTTGTTTTTGGAGATTTTCGGTATCTCTAACAATTTTTAAGTTATTTTGAAAAAAAGCATATTTTTCAAAATTAAAATTTTTAAAAATTTTACTTTAAAACCAAATTTTTTCCAAAATAAGCACTTTAAATCGATGAAACTTAGAGATCATATAAACACAACATAAGTAAAATAATATGTGGAGCGGTAACGATTAATTTCATTTAAGTTGCTAATTAGGGGGTGGTCTTCCCGATTTTTTTTTGCCAAAACAAAAGCGACCAACTTTATTTTGAGCGTAACTTGCTTAAATTTAATGCTAGAAACTTTTTATAAAAACCGAAATAATAGTACATTATATACCGCGGGACTGAAGTAGTACATTTAATCCTGAAGGTAAAGTTTATGGCCCGACCGCAGGGAGGGCCATAATTTACCTGAAGGATTAAATGTACTTCAGTCGCAAGGTATATACGATACTTTTCGTACTTCCGGTATGATTTTATTAATTATTTCAATAATTTCAATCAGTTTTTTCTCTCTTCAACTCATTTAATAAACTGTCTTTAAAATAAGTTACCATAGTAACATTGCGTTGTGACAGTTATAATTTAGAAACATTGTCATTACTAGTGTCATTGTAAAGAAACATTGTTATTGATAATTATTGGTATCATGAGTGAAGAAGGTGTATCTGATATTGATAAAAGAGCAGCCGAAGTAGGTGAAGAATTGTTACCACCGAAATCTAGAAAACTATACGAGCAGCAGTACGATGCTTTTAAAAAGTGGTGCCGCTTAAAAAATGTGAGACAACCTACTGAAAATGCGCTGTTAGTCTACTTCGATGATAAATCAAAAGCGGTTTGTGCCTCAACTCTCTGGGCACATTACTCAATGCTGAAATCGGTTATTAACATTAGAGAAGATATTGATATAAGTAAATTTCCAAAATTATTAGCTTTTTTGAAGAGAAGAAATGAGGGATTTAAGCCAAAGAAGTCAAGAATTCTCACGTCTGAGCAGGTAGATCAGTTCTTACGGGAGGCTCCGGATGATAAATATTTAATGCTTAAGGTAAATTTGGAAATTTGTTTATATTCAGAAATTTTAAGAAATCAATTTTTTTGTAGGTTGCACTTATTTTGGGCGTTGCGGGAGCTTGTCGTGGAAAAGAGTTGGTTGATTTAGAAATCGACGATGTGAGAGATTTGGGCGATTCCTTCCTAATTGCGATTAGAAACACCAAAAATAAAATTGACCGAAATTTTGTGATCAAAAATTCAGAAAACAGTGCCATCAGTTTTGTGGCGATATTTCGGAAATATGTGGCATTGCGAAAGACAGGGACAACTCATTCAAAATTTTTTGTTCAATACATCAACAAAGAATGTACTACGCGAGTAGTAGGAAAAAACATGTTTGGTACAATTCCACGGCAAATAGCAGCTTTCTTGAAATTAGAAAATGCGACGTCTTATACGGGACATTGTTTTAGACGCACATCTGCGTCTTTGTTAGCTGATTCGGGAGCAACAATAGACGTGCTGAAGAGACATGGAGGATGGAAATCCTCCAACGTGGCCGAGGGATATATTGAATCGTCTATTAAAAATAAACAAAAAATTTCAGATAAAATATTTGGTCAAGTCGCCGATTCGTCCACTATAGTTATGCCACAGTCCTCATTCTCGCTTCCTGTTTCCGCAGGATCTTCGAAACAAACACCAGTTCAATATGAAAAGGACCTATCTGTTACTCGTCAGTTACCTGCTGCATTAACCCAGGAAAGACTGGTCAATATGACGAACTGTCACAATATTAATTTGAATATTAACGTTAATTACCATTCTAATTAATTATATTTTTCAATAAAATATCCCTTAAATTCGTTTGTTTGTGATTTAATCGTTCCGGGAGTTTCGTCAATATTTAATCCCGGAGGGATTAAATGTGACACTTTAGTACCTGTCACAAGGGAGTGAAGTTGTCACTTTAGGCCCGGAAGTACGAAAAGATTTTTTTAAACACTTTAAAAAAGTTATAATGGGTTTTCCCCAAAAAGTGCTTAATTTTTTGGATATTTCACTTCGAAATATTCTATTTGAAATTTGGTGAATATGACTCTATTTTTCATTGGCTATAACTCTGGTTTTAAGAGGTCCAGAGACCTAACGTGTACACCATTTTTTTTTACTTTTTTACCGGCTATATTTTTTTAAGAACGTTTTTTTGACAAAATACTTACTTTTTGAGTTATTTGCGAAAAACCGTCTAAAAATGTAGTTATTTTGTTGAAAAATGAACATATTCACTCGCAAATAACTCGAAAAGTGTTGACTTGGCGAAAGAGCTCTATAGAACAAAAGTTACTTAAAATTAGTCAGTTTATCCATTTCCGGACTTATTTTAGACTTATATTTTTTCACCCCCAAGAGGGGGTGAAAGTCACCCCCAAGAGGGGGTGAAAGTCACCCCCAGGGCAAAAGCACATATCGGCACAATATCACTTGTTTTCTTTGACATGTAAGCTATGCGTATGCCAAATTTCATGTCACTCCAAGCGGTTCTTTAAAATTTAGAGCAAAAACCGTGAAAGAATGGACTATATTTTAAAATACGTATTAGAATTGAACACAATATTATGTAACATAGATTTAGGGATGTGGAGTGTGGAGAGTGTTGCCAAATAATTCTAGAAAGTGCTTAAATATGTTATGTTTCATTATTTTTTTATTATTATTTTTATACGAATAATTCATCTGGTTTGTAGGGTTTATCTGATACAGTCATTTCATGGACTGGTAGAGTTGAAAAATTACTGAATACATTTTTTTAATGCAATATGTACCTATAAAAGTGCTCTTCAACCCCTGCTTGTTAATACAGCCAGATCTCTACCGTTGATTCTGTAAAATTTCTTGGTATTTTTTTAGACAGCAACCTCAAATGGTCCCTTCATATCGATCTGTTAAGTAAGAAACTCGCCTCAGCCTGCTATGCTATAAGATCTGTTTCGAAAGAACTCAATTTAGCATCTTCTAAACTAACATATTTTTCCTTGTTCGATTCTCATCTTCGATATGGTCTTCCTTTTTGGGGTTCTAGGACAGCTGCCCAATTAGATGTTATTTTTAAATTACAAAAAAGAGCAATAAGGTATCTGTTTGGCCTCAGACGAACAACACATTGCAGAAGTTACTTCAAAGATCACGGAATTTTAACCCTTCCATCTTTATATATTTAGAAACTGTTTGCTTAATTCGTAAACACATGCATGTCTTTCCAGCAAGGCCTCATCATGACTACTCCACCAGAAATTCAACTTTTGATGTCTATTTACCGATCCCGTCCTCTGAGTTAGTAAAGAAATTTATATTATATTCCGCAAAAAAACTATACAACCATCTCGCTTCACAACTCAAATCTGCAACATCTTTCCCCAAGTTCCGTAAAATGACAAAAGCTCATATATCTAAAAGATCATATTATTCAGTAGAAGAGTTTCTTAATGACTAACTAAAGGTCTGTTCGTACAGGAATCAGAAACTATCACTGACTATCAGCAACTGCACGACGCATGCGTGTTTCAATATTAGCGTTCGCACAATTGAAACACGCATGCGTCGTGCAGTTGCTGATAGTCAGTGATTCCTGTACGAACAGACCTTAAGAAATTACAGAAATGTACAAGTAACCAAACTTATCTATATTTGGGTGTCACATGCAGCAGCTTAAACATAAACATTAATTCCTATGTCTGTATTTTACTTGGTTATATGTTCACTTTGCAAGTTCTATTAATTTTTGCAATATATCGGTTTTGTTTTATTTTCTTTACTTTATTAACTTGTATTTTTTTTAAATTGACGATTTATCAAATTTCAGAAAATTTTCAGTGACAATAAAGCATATTTCTATTCTATTCTAACTTATTGGACTCCACCAGTGGCGTGCGGTGACTTTTTCGAAAGGGGAAGCGATTCAATAAGGATATAAAAATATTTTCTTAAGGGTCGAGGGTCGAGCCACTTCCCACCTGATAACACTCTGTGCTTATGTGAGACGTCCTGGGTACAAGGACTCACACAGTAAATCCTACCCCGATAAATGCGTGAGGCACTCTATTCCCGCTATTTCTAGTGACTAGTGACCTATCATTGATCTGTATTGCTAGCTCGGGCCTTGAGTCCTAGCGCCGGGGTTGGTTTTCTAAAGAAGAATCCTATTTAAAAAAAAATTATTTCCACAACACACAACTTTCACTAAAATGACACTTATTTATACTCGAGGTCTATTCTCCTATCAACTTCTGATGATTGTTGAATGCAGTATTTTTCAATGGATAATAGGGCTATCTTTCAAAGTCTGTCTTCGCTTGTTGAATTTCTTTTAAACTCTTAATTTGAAACTTTTAATGCATCTTAATACTGCAAAACTTTGTTCAACTGATGCACTTGTGGCTGGGATAGTTAGTACTAATTCACACAACTTGACCACTTCACACAGTGACTTGTTTAAACCAGTAGTTATAAAGAAATCCCAGATTTCTGGGTATTTCTTTATCATTAATGTCAGTTGTTTCATAAATGACACTTAACTGAGATTGCAAAGCTGGGATATCAAAAAATTTTCATTGTTTAATCGTAGTGAAATAAATTCCTCTATGGGAAATTTTGATGAATTATAATTAGAAATATTAAGATTATATTATATTAAGATTATATATAATTCTACAAATTTTAAATCGTTAAAATTTTTAAAGCTAGAATTCATTTGTTGTAGAATATTATCAAAAGGTCTCTTTGTTTCCTCTGTTTTCTCTGTCTCTCTGTCTCCGAAATTATCAATCTTCATTATTTTTCTTTCATGTTCAAACCCCATATGTTCAGTTTTATCCCAAATATTTTTAAACTGCTCTCGTTTTTTTAATTATCGTATTAATAAAGTCATCAATTTGTCTTATACAAAATGCAATACCATTTGACTTCTGTAAAATGTCAAATAAAAGATCAGTAAAAGGAAAAATCTCTGCAAAAAATCTAAATCGAAATATTCTTTAAGCGAATGTAGAATACCTATGTAATACCTAAGCACCCCTTAGCAGCAGTAACAGTCGGAGCATCTCACTTTCGGGAAGGCGATAGGACGATCGCTTCCAGGGTACCAAAATTCGCGCAACTAGTGGGTGCGGTCATTGAACCCTGACCAATTTTTAAACGGTACAACTGCATGACAAGCGGCGATTTTGAGATGCGCTTCTGTCAGGAGTGGACCGAATAGTTGAATTGTGTGCATATTGAGTTCGTTCGTACGCGATTAATTTTTAATATTTTTCAATGCCTATTGCCTAGGTAATATGTAGATTACTTGGATTAGACAAAAATTTTTGATTATTCTTATTCTTATATCGAAGTATAAATAGGGAAGCGGTGCTTCCCCCGCTTCCATGTACCGCACGCCTCTGGACTCCACTATGACCTAGAAGAAGGGGAAGACCGAGAAAAAGATGGAAAGATGACGTGGAATCGAAGAGCTATGAAGGTTATACATTGGAAAGCTCAATGCAGAGACTGAAAAAAATGAAGCAGATTAAACAGCCTTGAAAGCACATAGAAAATTATAATGAACAAAGGGGATCAATCCAGATCTAAACAACTAGGATTATTACCCGCCCAGGTGTGAACCTTAGTCACATGCATGAGATTGCATGGCTATGATGGTCATTTATAATATATTTTATTATAAATATCTTCACTATTATTTTGTTCTTCATCTCCTTGTCGTATTGTATATCCCAGAGAATGGTAGTTCTCGCCAGTGGCGCACACCCCCCTACATGCGACACTATATATAGTCCAGAGAAATAAGGTTTTTGTCGGGACACTTGAGCAGCCAGGTTGCAAATGGATTTTTTGGGTACTATATACCTAATACATTATAAATACAAAAATGCCCGTCACAGTTCGGACGAGAAACTTAGTTATTAACAAATAAGGGTCAAAAATGGCATTTTTTCGTTTAAGTCGCTACAGGTAAAAATAGGGTAATTAAATATCTCATTTATAATATTCTTCTTTTTGTAGATGAGCCAAGCTTTTTTGTTTCGGAAAGTGCAAAATAAGACTAAAATTTCAAAAATAAAAAATGTGCTATAACTTTTGCGAAAATGGCCTTAAGACTTTCATATTGCACGAAAAGTTGAGTCAAACATTCCATATAATGCACAAAAAATCTTAAGACGATTCGTCAATTAGTTTAAATTTTATTCAATTTGTTTATAGCAGAGCTTTTTTTCGCAATGTTATTGTTCAGAAACAATAATGACAGCAATTCTGTGGAAACCACATGCAAGAATAATAGTTGTATTTTTAAAGTATTGAAAAAATCATTAAAAAGTCGTTTTTATCACTCCGAAATAAGTTTAGTAAAATAGAGTCATTTTTGGCTTCTAAACAATTTGAATAACTTTGTTTATAGTGACTATAGAGTAAATCTACTTTAGGATTTCAAAAGCTGGTATTTTTATACGAATGTTCAGAAAAAAAAACTTTTGGCCTAGGTTAATTAGGTTCAAAGTTAGCCACTTTTATTATTTAATTCGCAGTTACTTCTATATACATCAAATTCTCCTGTAACAGTGTTAGTTACCATATTACTCCGAAAGGCTTGGCCGATTTTTATAAAATTTTACACGTTTATCCCGTAGGACGTTGAAGAGGTTTTAATCTATTTTTTATATCCATAAGTTATAAGGGGGGTTGCCCCCTGACATTTTTTTTTATTTTTTTTTTTGACAAAATTATCTACCTTAATTTTATATGATGTAGAATTAAGAAATACATACAACCCTTAATTTTCACTTTTCTATCACCAACCCGTATTTGTTAATAGCCATGTATATATTTACATCTATAAAATTCTCCTGTCACAGTGTTAGTTTCCATACTCCTTCGAGACCGCTTGACCGATTTTTATGAAATTATATATGTATATTCGGTAGGTCTTAGAATCGGTCGTAATCTATTTTTCATATCCGTGAGTGATAAGGGGAGTTCCCCCTAACATTTTGTAATGTTAGGTGGGGTTGTGTGTACATAACGTACTCTATAAGACTACGAGTACATACAAATTAAAAAAATTATGATCAAAATCCATCAACAAGTTCCAGCGGTATTAATCGCAGCATATGTTTGCAGAATCAGTTTCATTTTTTGAGTGCACGTATTTTAGTAATTCCCCTCCACCGACCACGAATTAATTCCGTTCGGACGCCATTTTTAAAGCTTTATTAACCACTCTGTTGAGGTTCAAAGTTTACTCAAACTTTTACACATAACCTATATATCTTCAACTTCAAAATGGCTCTAGTTAGGTTTCTTAATTATTTAAAACAAAGTAGCCGTCAATTAAATAAAAAAGTGGCTAACTTTGACCGTAATTAACCTAGGCGAAAAATTTTTCTCTGAAAATTCGTATAAAAATACCAGTTTTTCAAATTCCATTGTAGATTTAGCATTTAGCCTACAGTCAATATTAACAAAGTTATTCAAATTGTTTATAAGCCAAAAATGACTCTATTTTAGTAAAATGTTTTCTGAGTGATAAAAATGACTTTTTAATGATTTTTTTAAATGCGTTGAAAATATTACTATTCTTCTTTCATGTTGTTTTCACAGAATTGCTGTATCATTATTATTTTTTGAACAATAACATTGCGAAAAAAAAGCTCTTTGGGATAAACAAATTGAATAAAATTTAAACTAATTGACGCATCGTCTTAAAATTTTTTGTGCATTGTATGGACTGTTTGACTCAACTTTTCATGCAATATGAAAGTCCTAAATTCATTTTCGCAAAAGTTATAGCAAATTTTTTATTTTCGAAATTTTAGTTTTATTTTGCAATATCCGAAGCAACAAATAATCGGACCAAAATTCAAAAAACGCTATTTTAAACCTTGGCTCATCTACTAAAAGAAAAATATAAATAATACATTTGTAGCGATTTAAACGAAAAAACTCTCATTTTTGACCCTTATTTGTTAAAAACTAAATTTCTCGTCCAAACTGTGACGGGCATTTTTGTATTTATAATGAATTAGGTATACTAGGTCCCACACTAATTTAGCCACGCTATATCTCTTAAACGAATAGAGATTTTCGAATGGGACAAAAAGTGGTTTATTCTACCTGTAATACACTTTAATATGGCGTAGAAAAAAATCATCCCCTAAATATTCGTCCCTTAGTTACAACCCCTAACTTTAATTTTTTTAATAGCACCCTGTATATTTTTTATAGTTTTGGATGTGGTCTTCTATCGTCTATTCAACACATTTTTTGAAAATAAAATCGGTTCGTAAATAACCAAGAACATATCAATTTAGTTTTGTCAATTATGTGTCCAAGACTAATTTATCCAGGCTATATTTCTTAAACGAATAGATATTTTCGAATGAGACAAAAACTGATCTATTACATTTGTAATACACTTTAATATGGCGTAGAAAAAATTATCCCCTAAATATTCATTCCTTAGTTACAACTCCTAACTTTATTTTTTTAATACCACCCTGTAAGTTAGGGATGAATATTTAGGGGATGAATTTTATCTACGCCGTATGAAATTGTATTACAAATGGAATAGATCAGTTTTTGTCCCATTCGAAAACTCTATTCGTTTAAGAAATATAGCCTGGATAAATTAGTCTAGGACATTTACGAACCGATTTTATTTTCAAAAAATGTGATGAATAAACGATAAAAGACCACATCCAAAACTATAAAAAATATACAGGGTGCTATTAAAAAAAAATAAAGTTAGGGGTTGTAACTAAGGGATGAATATTTAGGGGATGATTTTTTTGTATGCCATATTAAAGTGTATTACAAGTAGAATATATCACTTTTTGTCCCATTCGAAAATCTCTATTCGTTGAAGAGATATAGCATGGCTAAATTAGTCTGGGACACTCTGTATAGTACCCAAAAAACCCATTTGCAACCTGGCTGCTCAAGTGTCCCGAACATGGTATATTTTTGCCTTATTTCCCGGGTGTAATACGATAAGTTTTAGATTGTGTCAACCTGACTGAATTGAAAAATGTGCCAAATCCCATCTTAAAGTTTTGGAAAAGACCAGCTACTCGAAATATCAACCATCCATTTTGGTCCAAGGGTGCAGGTTTTACGGCCCTCCTCATTTTGGGTCTGTTTTTCGTTCTCATCCCCAAAACTCCAAACGGTTTTTCAAGCCGACTAAATCCTAAAATCCTAGAATACCATCAGTTATCACATTTGACCTTGGATGCATCAGATACTACGCTAGAAACGGTAGACAAAAATCTAGTGTACATTCGATGGACACAACAAATTATATTATTATTGAAAAAAAATATCGGGATGGCTGGGATATGAACTCAGATTGTCCTATCACAAGTTAAATGTAACCATTAGATCATTTGGGCGATAATGCGACCATTTATAACGCTTAACGTGTAATCAAGAAACATTACATTGAAGTTCATACATTTAATTTATAAAAAAAACTCCTGATACAAGAATAAAAAACCGCTAAACGACGTAAAAATGAGTGACGCACACAATATTCCAGCTATAAAAGAGCTGATATAAATATTACGTGGCGCAAAAATGTATTTTTATTTTGATGGAAAATAAAATTTTAGTTTGATTTTGAAAGATTTTTCCATAATATTTTCTAAATTTGAAGTAAAAGCGCCACAAAAGAGCTTTCCAAAGAAAACTGCATCAACGTTACTCTTTTGTGGCGCGTTTTACTTAAAATTTAGCAAATCATATGGAAAAATCTCAAAATAAAACTAGAATTTTATTTTCGATCAAAATGAAATAGCTATTTGTATAACAAGGGAGGAAAGTGCTTATTTTCCTCCCGAGAATAAAGTTTACTGCCCGACGCGTAGCGGAGGGCAGTAATCATTCAAGGGAGGAAAAGGCACATTACTCCCATGTTATACATATGTTTTTTCCAGCTTCCTCAAATAACAAGTAATTTTTTCATTTTTACTTGATTTATTTATGTAACTAACCAACAAAATTTATTAGAACTAAAACTAACAAGTAGGTACAATATAACTGTCAACTGTCAAATATAAGTCAAATTATTAATGTAAACATTGTTAAATCAAAATAACAATTTACTCTGTTTTTTACCATCTTGCAAAATACAGGGTGTTTTATAAATAAACGTTAAAATGTATAGATACTTACGTAATAAAAAATAGATATTGGGTGTCAATAAGTTATATTTCATGAATGAAATACCATGACGTCACTTTTACTTTTCCTCCCTAGGGAGGAAAAGTACAACTTTGCTCCCTACAATCAGGTCCGGAAAAGTATACTTTCGGTAGAGGTAGGTGGAAAATACATTTTTGCGCCACGTAATATTTATACGTATATAAATATTACAATATTTTTACAATTCAATATATTGATGTATAAGTGTTGCCATAAAATGAAACACGTATTTCTCCAATATTTCTCCAAATATGTCTTTCATTCTTCAAGTTTGGCAACCTTCTCTACCACATAGATATCACTTTAGGAAACGAAAACTGTAACGCTCTTGGAATTTTGACTAATTTTTTGTTTTTATTTATTAACAGAAGAAGCCATGGCAGCAGCAGAAACCCCAATTCCGGATCTTTCCCACTTGTCTACAGAAGAAAGAGCTGAGCAGGAAAGATTATGGAAAGAGGAACTAGCGACAATCGAAGATGAAATCTCGACGTTGCGGACAGTCCTTGCGTCTAAGATGCGCAGAAGTGCTGAACTAAAACGGAATTTAGGCATCACTGTATGGAAAGAAGTAACAGACGACATTAATCAAGGAATTAAGAATGTTAAAGAAAGTAATGTGTATGTAGTTTTTAAATATAAAGTTGTCAGTTGTTTATTTTAAAGAATGTTCCAAAAAGAGCTTGATAAATGGAGTAACGTAAAAAGATAGACAAAGAGGTGAAGGAAAGAGTGTAATATGACAAGTTGTTTAAAGTACGGTATGCGGAAAAATAAACAGTACTGAAATTCGTATGCCTCAAATTTGTATGTGTCATGTGCCGAAACGTATTGAGTGGTTTCTGATCGTTGTTATAACGTTTGTGAATATCATGTTAATGTTAGGTACTTCAGGATGGTTCCCAGTTTTGCAGAAAATTTTTTTATGGTGGAGTACTATTTTCGGTAATACGGAAAAGGTCACGAAAACGGTCCCAGAATGGTTTCAGCAGGACGGGACAACGTGTCACACTGCCAGGGAGTCTTTTCGAATACTGTGCGATTATATATTCAGTATATGTGTTGTGTAATAATGGTGATAGTAGCCCTGTCAAATTCCTTTTTTGTTTTATTTTGAACGCATTTGAATATATTTCTTGTATTTTCTATGCTCTATGTTAACTAGCTGGTTAGTATTGTATAGTATATGGCTTAACACCCCATGTGGGGTTTCGCCGCTTTCGCTTTCTAGATCCATTTTACGGGGTGGATCAGTCCCCATGATCGTTGTATTTGTTCACTAATATGTCTCCATTTCGTCCGGTCTATTGCCTTCTCTGTCCATTTAGTAATTCCTGCCCCTCTTAGGTCCTCCTCTACTTCAGTTAACCATTTCGATCTGGGTCGACCACGTCTCCTTTTTCCTCCTGGTTGCCACAATACCATAGCTTTTGATACTGATTCTGTTCCTTGTCTCCATATATGACCCAGCCATTTGGTTCTTTGTACTTTTATTTTCTTTACTATATCTTCACTATTTAAATCTAAAATTTCTTTATTCATTCTCCTTCTATACTCTTGTTCTTCGATTCTCACTGGACCCAGTATTGTCCTTATTAATTTCCGTTCATTTATCCTTAATTTCTCTTCTTCTTTTTGTCATAGTCATCGTTTCTGCTCCATACATCGTTATTGGTCTTATTATTGTTTTATACATATTCATTTTTGTTTGTTTCGTCAATATTTTACTCTTTAGTAGTTTTCTATTTGCTTGGTATACCCGGTTTGTCGCAGTTATTCTTTCTTCGATCTCCGTTTTTCTTTCCCCTTTGTTGTTTATCATAACGCCCATAACGTATTTAAATTTCTGTACTTCCTCGAATTTTTTATTTCCTATCCTTATCTCTCCGTTTGGTTCTGCTTTTCCGAGTCTCATTAATTTTGTTTTCTTTTCATTAATTCTTAGTCTCATCTTCTTTCCCTCTCCTTCAATCTCCATTAATAAATTTTTTCATGATTTTTCGTGTTTTTTTACTATCGCTATATCATCTACATAGGCGATTAGTTGGTAACCTGATGCTCTTAGGTTTCCCTTGTGGATCTTTCTTAACACAAAATCTACTGTCAGGTTAAATAGTGTTGCTGACAGTCTCACTCCTTTATTTATTTCGAACTCTTCTGTTTCCCCTTTTTGTGTTAGAATACTGATTTTTGATTTGTTCATTGACATTTTTATTAGGTTTCTTAATTTTTTACTTACTCCTTGATATTTTAGGGCTTTCATTATTTCCTTTCTCTTTATTGAGTCAAAGGCTTGTTCAAAGTCTATAAATAATATTTCTATTTCATGTTGATGTTCGTGTGCTTTTTCCATGATTTGTTTAATGGTATGTATTGCATCTGTTATTGATCTGCCTTTTACGAAGCCGCATTGGTATTGTCCTATAATATTTTTTGTTTCATCCGTTAACCTCTTTTGTATTATTGACGATAATATTTTATAGGCAACGTTTAATAGTGTAATACCTCTGTAGTTCTTACATTCATGCTGGTCGCCTTTTTTATGGATCGTTATAATCTGTCCAATTTCCCACTCGTTTGGCATTGTCTCCTCTTTCCATATTTTTTAAATCAATTCATGTATTTTTTCATGCAATATGTCCCTCCGTATTTAATTCTAGATTTATTCCGTCCTTCCCAGGTGCCTTTCCATTATTCCCCTTCATTATAATGTTTTTACTTCTTCTAATGTTGGATCCTGTGTGATCGTTTCTTCTTCGTCCTCGTCTGCTATTACATCATTTATAGCTGGTTCAATTAGGAATTCTTTAAAATGACTTGTCCATATTTCTTTATATTCTTTCTCTTCCTCTACAATTTTACCTTGTTTGTTTTTTATTCCTTTTAGTTTACCTTTAAATGTTTTATTGTTTTCTTTTATTTTATTATAGAATTTTTTTTCTGTTATATTTTTCGTTCTCTATTTCCTGAATCTTTAAATCTATCCATTGTCGTTTTTGTGTTTTGTTTATTTTTTTGCCCTCATTTCTCAGTAATTCGTAGTTTTCTGTCTTCTGTCCTGTTCGTTCTTATCCATTTTAATCTCGCTTCCACTTTTTTTCCATAATTTTTTGACATTAGATATTGTACCATTCTTTTTTCTTCTCTTCTTTTTGCCAATTGTTTTTTCTGCTGCTTCCTGTATGGCGTCTTTTATGCAGTTCCACTCCCGTTTTACATCAACACATTGATTGTCATCCATTATTAGATATTTTTCCAGTTCTTCCTGATATTTCCTTCTTACTTGCTTTTCTTTTAGTTCTTCAGTGTCCCATTTCGTTTGTTTGCTTTTATTTTTACTCCTGCATGTTTTTTGCTTTATTTTTGCTGTTACCATGAAATGTAGGATCTTACGTCCTTAATTGATGACTGTCTCCGCCTGTTTATCAAAATATGGTCTATCTGAGATTTAGTTTGCTGATCTGGTGATATCCATGTTATTTTGTATTTGTCAGAATGTGGGAACTTTGTACTACTTATTACCATATCTGTTCTTGTTGCCAGGTTGCGTAATCGTTGCCCATTGTCATTTGTCCTTTTATGTATTGTGTATCTTCCTGCTACAATTTTTGTGTATTGTTCTTTCCCTATTTGGGCATTGAAGTCTCCTAGTACCATGATCGTTTATTTTGAACGCATTTGAATATGTTTTTGTATTTTAGCTTTGGCTGAAATTTTATCATACAGATTTCTTATTATGTTAACTAGCTGGTTAGCTACTTTTATATTACCCATTATACTCCAGAGCGAGCTCATTTTAATGAATCTAAAGCATTTGTATAATATACGAAACAGAGCAGCTTTGGTATATTGTGTTCCCTAGTTTTATTATCTGTTTGGTGTTCCATATCTGCTCAACCGTTTCTTTTCTTGGTACTTCTAGTTTTCCTTCTCTACGATATATTTTACCTCAATCAATCATCGGATGTTTATTTTTCTATTTTTCAATGTTATTACAAGCACAAACCTTTCCATTTTTTTTCTGTATTATAATCAATTTTTGTTGTGGATGATTTTGTTATAGTTAAGGTTTCTGCCTCATGCGTAGGCGTTAGTAGTATGCATGTATTAAGAGTTTTATTTTTTAAGCTATGTATTTCAATTGACTTCGCTACCTTTGAAAAAAAAACATTTCTAAGCGAACGGCTCCACGGGCGAGAAATTGACGCTAGCAGTAGCCGTAAAACGAACTTAAGGTTCCACGGAACGGAATAGGAATAGCCGAACTGAACCGACTACGCACAAGTCCTGTAGTCGGTACAGTTCGGCTATTCCTATTCCGTTCCGCGGAACCTTAAGTTAGTTTTACGGCTACTGCTAGCGTCAATTTCTCGCCCGTGGAGCCGTTCGCTTAGGTTCGATGCACACTTGCGTGTTTTCAAGTTGCGTTCACGCTGCGAGCAAGCTGCTTGTTTTCAAGCCAAGTTTCCCGTCAACACACGTTTGAGCGGTTTCTCGCGGTCAATACACGCCAGCTCTGTATCTACGTTTAAATCGATCGCACGGTCAACGTGTACTGAATGGTTGCTCATCACAGACTGCCAAACCGCCTGACTTATTTTCAAGCGGCGTGCACGTGGCGGTGTAGCAGAAACTGGCGTGCTCTTAGTCCACGCAGCTTGCAAGTCACTTGCAAGCATCTTGCACGTCGTGGTTCAGCTCGAGTGTGCAGTAAATAAATTTAACTCATGTACTGCTGAACCGCCAACGATCGCACGTAGCTTGAAAACACGAAAGAGCCTTATGCCCAGTTGCACCATCAGACTGTAAATCAACTGATTTGCTAACCGTCAATTCGACGATTTAAATCAATGATCAATGATTATTTTTCAAACGAGTTGCACGATTCTAAAAAACTATTGGTTTACAAACCGACAATATATAAGTGGCAACAACGTATTAGTACAGATTGTTCCATTTAAATCCGAGTGTGGTCTGTCACAGAAGTTTGTCAAAGTGAGTTTTGTAAGGTTATATCAAATATTATGAAATTGAATTGCCCATTGCCCATGCCAATAATTATTATTGAACCAGCACTATTTTAGTTCTTGTTCTTCTTCCTACTTTATAAATAGGCTCAATGCCTGTTTTACTTCGGTTGTTAGCCTCAATTGACATTGTCTGACCATCTTTTCCTCAGTCGTCCCAATGATCTTCTTCCATTTGGCGATTTGTCTGTTGCTATTCGTATACTATTCTATTTTCTGTCATTCTTTATATGTGTTGATTCCATTCTATTTTTCTTCTTTTGGTCCACATGTTTATTTCTTCTACAGGGTGTTTCAAAAAAAGGTAACCCCGTCTCTAGGGTAGGTAAAAAACTGAAAAATAATTGGGGTTTGCTTAGTAAAAAATTTTTGTAACGCCATCCGTTTTCAAGATACGGCGTTGAAGAAAAAAAATTTTACGCATTTTTTACGATTTTGCCGAAACTACTGGCAACATTGTAATGAAATTTTATACGAATATGTTTTGGAAGGTGATACATCCCATGAATTTGTTTTTATATCTGATTCTCATAGAGGGCGCTAGTTACACGGATCGTACTAAGTATTAGTCAATACAGTGGAACCTCGATTATCCGTCAGGGCACCGGTCCAAGGGTATGACGGATAATCGAAAAGACGGTTAACAGAACATTAAAAAAAAATAAAAAAATTCATAATACAGCTCTATTGGTATGTTTTGTTCGACAATATAAGAGAGATTTGTGTTCGTACAATCGAATCAATTTGGTTTAAAATATTCTGAAATCTTTGTTTGTATTGCTTAAAATTTTGCAATGCCTGAATTTCTTAATCGGCGTAACATCATGTTATCTACTTTATTGGCTTCTTCTTGTCAAGGATACAACTCGATGAATTGTTGCATGTGCGATGCAGCTTCTCTAGGTTCTTTACGCACATTTTTCAGTTGCAATAGTATCATCGTCATCGCCACCATAAAATTCGAAGTCTGTGTCAGCTTCTGAATCTGCTTCCTCCGCCTCTGTTGCCATTGGATAGCTGTTTGCATCCTCACCACAAATTCACCATTTAATACGACATAACCAATATGTCATCTTTAGACTACGAAAACAAAACAGTTAATTCAGCCTTAAAAATATGGTGATAGCATAACTGTACATTTCAGCGAATTTCGTTTTGCTTATCGGCTCAAACAAAGTGAATTTATGACATATTTTTTACTTATGTAGTCAATACAACTTATCTACGGTCCCTGACGGTTAACAGAGGTGACGGTTAATGGAGAGACGGATAATATAATCGAGGTTACACTGTATAACTTTTTTAAGAGTATAATTATTAATCAAAATTTCAAGTAAACTTAAACATCATTCAATTTTACACGAAAAAGGTACTCTTGGTAAAACTCGATACTGTGTACCGTTTTCGGAATATTTTGATTTGAAAATTATGAAGTAATAATTGATGCTGGTATAAAGTAGTTAGTAATTAAACAAAACTCACAAGAAGAAAATTAAATTAATGACTAAGAACATAAAATAAAATTCAATTACAGTAAGTGTTCAAAAGTCCTCCGTTTTCGCGAATACACAAGTCTATTCTTTTTTCTAAAGATTCCATTAACCTTCTAAACGGTAGGGGATCAGCTATGATGTCATTAAATTGACGTTGAATTCTTTCTTCCAATTCTTGACGTGAATTTACCTCTGTAGCATAGACTTTTCCCTTAATATACGACCAAACTGTGTAGTCCAAAGGGTTAAAATCGCATGACCGAGGAGGCCAATGAATCGGAGCTTCTGCACCTCTACCAATCCATCGATTCGGAAAATGATTACTAAACCAATTACGACACCTTCTATCAAAGTGTGGTGGAGCTCCATCGTGCATAAAAAATAAAGATCTTCGCTCGTTTAGCGTTAAATCTTCTAATATCTCGAATAAGGAATTGTTTAAAAAATCAAGATACATATCACCATTTAAATTTCCAGGTAGAATATGATAACCTATTAATTTGTTACCTAAAGTTGCTGCCCAAACATTAACTTTAAATGAGTGTTGGTAATGTGATACCCTTTTGACTCGTGGATTCTCATCACACCAGTAGTGTGCATTATGGGAGTTAAACATACCTTGTCGCGTAAAGGTGGCCTCGTCCGTAAAAAGAATGCATTTTAAAAAATTTGGATTGTGGGCTGTCCTTTGTTGCAATGTTTCACAAAAATCCACTCTAACCGGTAGATCATCTGGCAAGAGCTCTTGGACTTGTCTGTAATGATAAGGATGTAGTTGCTGTTATTTCAGTATCCGCCAAGTACTTGAAGAAGAAGTATTTGTTTGTCTTGCTATATTCCTTACGCTAACTGTTGGATCTTGATCAAGTAAATTTAAAATATTATTTTCTTTATTAATTGTTCTTGTTGTTCTTGGTCTACCAGAATTTATTTTATTTGGTCTCACATTCCCAGTTTCTCGACAACGTCGTTCAACGGCTCTAAATGTTTTTTTACTTGGTAAGTTTCTTCTAGGAAACTTTTCTGCATAACGTGTCACAGCTGCACTAGAACATCCTAAACATTCGCCTAAGGTTAATAACATGTCAGTGTATTCAACATTTGAGTACATTTTGATTTGATTTTACAAATAACAAGGTTTCAAAACTCTAATTATTTTTGATTTATCGTCATAACAATCAATAAATGTCAGATTTCCATGACACACTTTGCGAAAATAGAGGTATACCTATTAGAACTTTATCATTACTACCAGCATCAATTATTACTTCATAATTTTCAAATCAAAATATTCCGAAAACGGTACACAGTATCGAGTTTTACCAAGAGTACCTTTTTCGTGTAAAATTGAATGATGTTTAAGTTTACTTGAAATTTTGATTAATAATTATACTCTTTAAAAGGTTATATTGACTAATACTTAATACGCTCCGTGTAACTAGCGCCCTCTATGAGAATCAGATATAAAAACAAATTCATGGGATGTATCAGCTTCCAAAACATATTCGTATAAAATTTCATTACAATGCCCTGTATCTTGAAAACGGATGGCGTTACAAAAATTTTTTACTAAGCAAACCCCAATTATTTTTCAGTTTTTTACCTACCCTAGAGACGGGGTTACCTTTTTTTGAAACACCCTATAACACATCTCGCTCGTATTTCCTCACTTCTTACTCTGTCTCTTAGAGTTTGGTTTGTTATTTTTCGTAAGACTTTCATTTCTGCTGTTTCCAGCAGTCTTTGTGTTTTCGCCGCATCTTCTCTTGTTTCCGCTGTATACGTCATTATCGGTCTTATTGTTATTTATATATCCTGGTTTTCGTTTCCATTGTGAGGTATTTGTTTCTCCAGATTGTGTTGTTGAGACATCCTGCTGCTCTGTTCGCCATGTTCACTTGTTTTTGTACTTCTTCTTCCACTTTTCCGTACTTGGCAGTTTTATTCCCAAGTATTCTGTTTCCATCACTTGTTCTATTATTTTGTTATTTATGACCAATTTACATCGTCTCGGTTCCGCTGATACCACTATCGATTTAGTTTTCTCTGTTAAGATCACCATGTATATGAGAGCCGTGTCTTCGAATTCTTTAATAAATCTTTGTAGGTCATCTTCATTTTCAGCTGTTACTATGGCGTCGTCGGCGTAGCAGATTATCTTTATTTATTTTTTTTTTCCATTTTATATCCTCTCCTTTTTTTAACTTTCTTTATGATTTAATCCATTATCAGATTAAATATTAATGGGCTCAGTACTATTTTAGTTGATATCTAAAATTAATTAAAAATGCCTTTCTAGTCATTCAGATAAATAATGGTATATTACACCTAGCTTTAAAATCAACTTCATTATACTTTATTACACTATTATACAAATACATCACACTATTATACAAATCATTGTGATCTTTTACAGATCTTATATTTGCTAACATATAAATATGTATAATGCATTCTATCTTCAAAATCGTCAGAAGATGAACTCTTAATTAAGTGTGTGTGTGTGTGTGTGTGTATGTGTGTGTGTGTGTGTGTGTGTGTGTGTGTGTGTGTGTGTGTGTGTGTGTGTGTGTGTGTGTGTGTGTGTGAAAAAATGGCTTGGATGCGGGTCCGTTAACCACAGATTTTTATTTTATTTTTACCTCAATTTATTAGTTTTGTTATATTTATACCTATTTCACTTAAATGACTATATTTGTTTCTTTCAAGTAGTTTATGAGTAATTTAAATATTTCCATTTTATGACAACTTAGTAGATATTCTATACTAATTGGAAAATGAACTTGTGTTTGTCGTAAATTGTAATATAATTGATTTATATATCTCTCGTTAATTTTGCATTCAAAGAAAATATGGTTCAAATCTCTAATCGAAACATTATCACAAAAACAGACTGATGAATTAGCTATTCCTAATTTGTGCAGATGTGCCTCATATTTTCCGTGTGGAGTTTTTAATCTGACGATAGTACAAATATCTTGCTTTGGCAGGTTATACTTAAATATGTATTCAGGTGGCGGAGGAAGTTCTTGATGTAAAGAAAAATATAAATTTTTTGATATGCTTGAAATATTTTTCCATTGTTTTTTCCATATTTTATTTATTCTAGCTTTGACGTCATTTATTGCATCTGTCGATAAGATCTGAGTTAAGGATCTCACCATTTTTTATTGCATCTTTGGCCAACTCATCCACTTTCTCATTACCCAGTATACCGGCATGCCCTTTTGCCCATATAAATACTACTTCCACTTTAGACAAATTATTTTTTATATTACATAAAATTTTTGATTTGTATGAACTAAAATCAGTGTTTTCAATTGCATATATTGCAGATCTGGAGTCTGTTATTATCACAGCTTTTTCAATATTATTCTCTTTGATCCATTCTAGAGCTTTTTCGATGGCTATAATCTCAGCTGTAAAAATACTACTAATACTAGATAATTTGTAAACCCTTAATTAAGATGACGATAATAAATCCATTTTTCTTAATTATAAATTATAGGTATTAGTGATGTAACGAATGTCGTTTTTTGAACATTCGCGAATACGAATTCGAATGCGAATATCTAATAACGACATTCGCGGATGCGAATGCGAATGTTCAGTTTTTTTAAATTTGTTTCTATTTTTGAAATGTTTTATAAATTTATAATGAGAAGTTAATTGATATTTTAAATCAATCTGAATCTTAAACTTTATTACATTATACCAAATAATAAAACAACGTGAAGGCTGATAATCTGATTATACGAGGTTAAGTTACCTTTTTTAATAAAAGATGAGAAAGAGAGATTTTGATTTTATTAATCTAACGTTATTTTCAAATTATTTTTTCTCTGATATTCATATTCGCAAAACATTCGCACAAATTTTGCGAATGCGAACGCGAATGCGAATATGCAAAAAGATGCGGATATTCGCGAATGCGAATGCGAATACGAATATTCGTTACATCACTAATAGGTATACTATGATGATACTTTAAAAACTAAGCTAAGAACACGTATAAGTAATAAGTAGTGTAAAGTGAAGTTAAAAACAGTCGATTATTCAAATAACTGCAGAAAATGGCTGGTTACTTTTGACCGCTCAAAAACTGTCGGTTGCAATTGAGTGATGGTTGGTGCAACGTATTTTAAAATAAACGGGCAATCCAAATCAAAAAATCAATCGTTTATTTATTGGTGCAACTGGACATTAGGCTATCGTAACCCGCCTAGCCTAAATTTACTTTCCTGTAATATAATATAGAATGTTGTAATATAGAATAGTATATTTTTATTAAGGATCCTGGTTCTTTAAAAATGCTTTTGAATAATCCGTAGCTTAGATTACGCTAGAAATAATAGAGACTATTGAATTATAACACTATCCTCGAAAATAGTATCGAAAAATATTCTTTAATTCTTATTTTTCCCGTTTATTGCGTGGCATGTAGATTATATGCGTTTATTTTATAGTTATTGCATGATTTTTATCCTTTATTTGTATTTATTTTGTTACTAGATACCAAACTGTAGAAACTAAAGTTGGTCAAGTAACTAAGGCTGTGACAGATGCTCCTATGTAAGTACTAGAACAACTTGTATTGTGACTGTAACTATACATACAAGAATTCATATGATGTTTTATTACAGATATCAAAAAACTTCATCACTTCTAGGAGGCATCACGGGAAACATTACTAATAAAATAGGACAAATGCGGCACTCAGAATCATTCAAATCTTTCGAGGAAAAGGTTGGATCTGCATATGAAAATGTTAAGGTAATGTATATAATACCTTTATAATATTATCGTGAATAATTATAAATATAGTAGTATTAACATTGCTTTTAATATATATATTTATTGTTTTTATCTTAAAACCTATATTTAGAACTTTTAAGTATTAATAACAATAGAATTAATAACTAAAAATTCAAATAAATAATACTACACTATTAATTTATGCTTGTAACCCTTACAAAGGTTATTAGCTAGCTCAGCCTGGCGTAGGTCCTGTGCTGTGCCAAAATAAATCACTTTTCCAAGGATCTAAGGGAGGTTAATTAATAAAATTCAAAAATAACTTCACATATTCGTTTATTAACACAGGTAAAATAAATCAGATACGCATTTATTGCTATTTTAAAAGAAAAACTAAAGTTATTAATAATTGGTAGTTGCTAGTAAAATCTACGAAATAATACTAGAGAAAAAGCTGCGAGAAAATATCGAGGCCACACTGGATGACAGCCAATGCGGCTTTAGGCCAGGGCGAGGTACAACCGATCTCATATTCACGGTGAGACAGTTATCAGAAAAAGCCCTACAACATAACAGTAAGTTGTTTCTATGTTTTGTGGACTTGGAAAAAGCATTTGATCGGGCGCCACGTAACAAGATCTGGGAAATATTAAACCGTAGAAATGTGAAACCGAAGTTAATCCAAGCAATAAAGAGTATATATATAAATGTACACGTAATAATGTAAGAACGAAAAATCGCTCATCTCTAGAATTCTACACAAGGACAGGTGTAAGACAAGGTGGTGTTCTGAGTCCTTTGTTATTCATCCATCACTCTAATGGACGAAATTGCAAAAGAATGCAGGGGTAAGTTAAAAAGAACTAGGGTAGGGGTGTATAAACTTCAACAAGTTCACGTGTCAGATATCAAGGCATATATCAGTTGATATATGCCGATGACCTGGTAATTGTGGCAAAATCAGAAAAAGACTTGCAAGTAAATGTAAATGTTTGGAATGAAGCCTTTAAGAAATTTGGGATGAAAATAAATATTGAAAAAACAGAAGCTTCAGTAATATCGAAAACTCAAGAAAATATAAATGTAAAGCTGAATAATGAGACCATTACACAAGTAGAGGACTTCAAGTATTTAGGATCAACAATGAATGGACAAGGAAATATAGAACCAGAAATAAACAGCAGGGTAATGAGTGCAACAAAATTATACTATGCGCTAAATAAAAGTTTTATTAGGAAGAAAGAAGTAAGCCTTAAAACAAAAATGAAAGTGTTTCAAACTGTATACGAGCCGGTGCTACTCTACGGTAGTGAAACGTGGACAATGAATGACAACATCCATAGTAAAATTCAAGCATGCGAAATGCGATATTTATGTGCGGTATCCGGGGTGACCAGACGTGATCGTATAAGAAATGAAGACATACGGGAAAGATGCGGTATTGGAAGGACCTTAGACAGACTTGAAACGAAGCAGTTATCGTGGTTCGGACATATGGCGAGAATGGGTGAAGGTAGAACTGTAAAGAGGGTATGGAAAGCGGCATCCGACAACAAACGAAGAAGAGGCAGGCCAGCAAGAACATGGAACGCAGATATTGGAAAGGCTTGCGCAAAAAGGAATATTGGGTGGAGAGAAGCAGAAAGACTAGCTACTGACCGAAAGGCATGGAGACGTCTGATTTCTCCACTTACCTCGACACCGTAAGGTACAAGAGGACGGCTTAAGTAAGTAAGTTATTAATAAATGAAATCAATCGTCAAAGAGACTAATTGTTCAGTAGTACTTTGCTGATGTTGGACTGCAAGAGGGCTACGGTGCGTCACCGAACACCTTGAAGGTTTACTTCAATAAATTTACATTGTTAGCTGTCAGACAGATTCGGTGCCCTTGCGCCATTTTTTGGGCAAGGAGTCAGATCCGGCTTTGCTTAAATAGATAGTGCAGCACCGGTCTTGACTTTTCAAATAAGTGTAGCAAATAAAATTTATTTGCTACATATGCTTTATTTTTTACATATTATCTACTCTACATAAAAAAATGAATTTAATAAATCGCGAAATACGGTAAGAAATCATTTAGGGCGACTCGTTATAGATTTAACTTTCATATCAGTGTGCTTGTTAACGTTTTTTATGGATCTTCTTATAATGGAAATGTTGTATATGGATAAACACCACATATGTTGCATAAGATAGATAATCGAAAAATCTAGGGAATTTCATAGTACATTATGCTTTATAGATTATCGTAAAGCGTTCTACAGGGTCAAGTGGAGACCTTATGGCGAGTACTAAACGAAGTTGGTGTGACAAAATACCTTATTTCACTTATAACTGAACTATACGAACACACTACTGGATTTGTTGAAGTGCTTTCAAACGAATTTCATCCAGAACGGGGTATCAGACAAGAATGTATACTATCTCCACAATTATTAAGTATATATGGGGAGCATATTATGAGAAGAGCACTTGAAGGATGGGAAAATAATATAAAATATCTGGGTATAATTATTGACTCACATCTAAGATGGGATAAGCATATGAACGAATTAACAAAATGTGTAAAAAAACGCACATAATCAGACATCTTCTGTTTATTGAAGCAAAAGTAATGGATACGAGAAAACTATATGTATTCAGTGTTACATATACAGTGATGAGCGCGCTAATAACCGGCAAAATAACGCAAAAGATGGAAAACATACTAAATTGTGTTACAAAAAGAGATGAAACTAGTAGGGGAGGAAATTATCGATATAAACGTATTAATTTTAAAACATTTTTTTATATTCAAGTATAGCATTTATAAGCGTGATCTGACAACAACAAGCACAAATTGATCGTGCCAGCATCGAAGCTACGCCCGAAAATATGGCCGCGGGCCGTGCGCAAACCAGTTGCGCGAACTATTCCCGCCGAGTCGACTGTGCCTTGGGGGTGTTCGGTGTCTGCATTGACTCCGGCGAGGGATCTCCGCTGCCGTCCTCAGATCTTGGAGGGACTTCGGCTCCATGTAGTCTCTGCTGGTTGAAGGTGTGTTCAGATGCAGACCCTTATTGCGGTATCGTCGGCACCGGTGCGGAACGGGGCGGCTAGATTGGTCTTGTTATAGCAAAAAAACTCCCTAGCGACTAAGAAAAAAAACAGTGCGTATTACTATGGGCATACGAGCACATGAGAACCACGTTTGCCAGGGAGACCCAGTTCGCGTATAAGTAGACCGCCTTGCTAAAGTCAAACAGTCGCAACTAATACCACTGAGCAGAATTTCCTTACCCAACGAAGATACACAAAGGTAAAAATTGTAGTTGAAACTGAATAGAAATTAATAATAGCAATAAGCGTAAAAAAATAAAGTTAAAAAAAAATTATCAAGCGTTTCCAATGATCGCTCACTACAAATATTATACGAAAAGCGCAAGATAAATTAAAATTAAGAAAATACTCACCCCAAATAAGTTGGGAAAAACTTCTTGTATTATAATTTCATCGATTTTAATTGTTTGAAGTTTTATTTCGAGAACAAATTACACGAAGGAACCCGTTTTTAAGTGGTTAACGTATGGGAGAAAAACTAGTAACTGACGAATATATTTGATGCTCGCTAATTACAATAAACAGTTCGGGTTTTAGAAAATTATTATTTGAAGTACGTTCAAGGAATAGGATAGGAGCTATTAAAAGAATTGAAATGCTGAACTTAATTTTTGAATAGCGAATGGAACTTAATTTGAAAGTAAAGACTACAGAATGAAATGTAAACTAAAACAAAAAGGCTTTTAACGAGAATTAACTCAAATGTCAAAGAAACAAAATGAAGAGAAAAGCTATATATGAGAAGTGAAATACAAAGGAACACAATAGGAGAAATTATAGAAAGGAGATGGAACGTTGTAACGTTACATGCTTTTGATATATTCTCGTACATAACAACTTAACATGTGAGGCAAAAGTAATCAACCAATTGAAAAACGCTATAACTCTTGCAAATGGCGTCAAATGTTAATTGGGTTTTGACATTTGTGAAGTAAACAGACGCAGAATACAAATCGATAAGCCATTAATCAGTTTACTCCGCAAGAGCGCGACATAATCGTTTCTATTTTTTTGCGCAACAATTCGTCGATTGTGTGGGCGCAGCATGAATTTTTATTTCCGGTGATTGCCTGGCCGTCCGACACCAACTGGACAAATACTGCAGCCTTTGGCCATTCGCCTTAAAGAGACTGGAACAACACGAGATGCTCCCGAGGCTGGCCGGCCCCGGAGCAGCCTTTCTGCTGAGAATATCGTTGCTGTTGCCCAAGCTGTCGAAGAAGAGCCCGGAACATTGACAAGACTACGTGCCACGCATTTGGGCATTATCCGGTGGACCCTACGCAGAATTTTGGTGAAAGATGTTCCCTTACAAAGTACAGGTTGTGCATCAGCTGTTAAATGTTGACCGCCAAACGCGTCTAACCCACTCTCGAGTCATCCTAAATCTAAACAAAGAAGATGACGATTTTTCTTCGAAAATGATCATGAGTGATGGAGCTCATTACACCCTCTCGAAGTTACTACGTGGTGTGCTGTGCGAGCCTCAACCGATATTCTGAAGGAAGCGTTTCCGGATCGCTTAATTTCTCGTTTTGGTGATTTGCACTGGTCTGCTAGATCACCCGATTTAACCGTTCCAGACTTCTTTTTATGGAGATTTTTAAAGTCGCGAGTTTAAGTCAACAAGCCTCAGACCCTTGAAGCCCTTACGGAGAATATTCGCCGGAATGCGAGAACTAAGCAGTTTAAAATCCAAAACGTATCTGCGATTTAAATTAGAATACTGCGGTGGATCGTGTTGGCATATGATTGAGTAGTACGGTAAGAGATGGGAACTTAGGTCTCCATGTCACTCATTCCATTGATCTCTACCGAAATGCGTTGAGACGCTAAAAAACAGGTAAACACAAAAACATGTAGTCCATATAATATTTACAATAACATTTATTTCTATTTTTTCTTAGACATTTCTTTTTACCTCAATTATATTTCATCAGATGTGAGCAGTGTTGTATACTGGAGATGTGGCAGTGAAGACCAGAGGGTCTTCTATTTGTATTTCTCAGGGATGGTGGTACAACCAGATAAGTGAAGTGGACTCAACGCCACAAAAAAGCAGATGCAACAAGAAAATAATAGCAATATATTCAATACTAAAGAATTTTAAATTAATATCTGAGGACACTTACTTATAGATTATATTATGTAGTTATAACAGCAGATCTACTAAAGGTCCGCGCTCACTTGTCCGGATCAGCACGCAACGGAACATAACAGGACGATTGACAATTTAACATCTTTGTGTATTCAAATGACGCAGAGCATACTTTACGGAAACGAACAAGATCGAGTCACACCGAAACGCGCCGAAATATCGGAAGAGCGTGGTGTAGCATAGCAATTCGATGCGGAGTGAATAATTAGCGCTACGACAACGAAACAAAACTGAAAATATGGACGGGTGGTCCAAGGGTTGTATATATTTTAATGTAACCAGTTGTTAGAATAGATGCTGAATTCAATATGTTGCTGTCGGAATCCATTATATGCTGTCTTTGAAAACTATAAATTAGCTGATTTTTAAAGTGAAAGAATTAAATGTTATATTTTGTTTTGTGAGATAAGTTTTTATAATAGATAAGAGTTCTTGATATTTTTCGAAGATTTCGAATATTATAAAGAATTAAATGTTATATTTTGTTTTGTGAGATAAGTTTTTATAATAAATAAGAGTTCTTGATATTTTTCGTAACTCATTTTGAAGTATTCATAAAATTTTTCCGAAGTTTCAGAACATTTGACAGAGAGCCATTTCCCATAAGGTTTCTGCGGGGTTCTTTATGTACTCGATGATTAAAAAAATCATATTTTTTACTTGTGTTTTTGAGCCTTGAAAATTGTCATCTTTCGTTCTTTTTTTCAGTTTTAAATTGTTTATAACTCGAAAACGATCAACTTTAGAGAAAAATTACAAAAGACCTTTTTTGTTTAGAATGATCCAAAAAAACTTAAATAATATCTGCCAGAGTCGATTTTTTTTTAATTCATAAAAAAATGTCATTTTTGAAGATATTCTTCTTTAGCGGCGAATCGATTGAGGGTAAAATTTGATTGATCCGCGCGCATGCGCACACCGACAGTATGGTATTAATCGTTATACGGGCTCTGATTGGGTGTTGAAATTTTGAAATGATCTGTCAATAATTGTTCAATATGGAGGTTATCGGTAAACAAAAATATTGTATTAGTTTTTATTGATGTGTGGACAGAAATAAAATAAATTTATAATTATAGTGACTTTTTAAATAGTTTTGAAAAGCCGCAGGTACGTAATTCTAAATGTTTCAGTTGGAAATACCTAATAGTTTCAATATCTATCTATTTGGAAAATGTAAGCAAAATAATGTAGATACCTATTAGTAGGCAATGCTTTAATTTACATAATCTGATTACGAACAAACTTTCTACAAATCTTCATCTCATATATCGTTTTCTTACTGTATATTTTGTTGTATTTTATTTCGACAAAAATCCAACTAATAATTTTATTAAATTCATATAAATTTATGGTGTAAACGTTTAGTTTGTGTATATTCCCACATGACGTATACGCGAATGTGGTGCAGTTTGAAATACCGTCAACTTTCGTACGGCGCGGTAGACGTGAAGTGGGTTCAAGCCCCAAGCAAGTTATTATTTTTTTATTTTTTTTATAGATTTTATGATTGTAAGTATATTATTATATAATTTTTGAAGATATTCTTCTTTTTTGAAAGTGGTAGATAAGAAAGTTAGTTTGATTTTTAAATAAAATAAGTACAAATAACCTTTTAAGTATATTTACTTCGTTTAAATTACCTATTATATAATAGAAGAATATCTTCTTACGTGCGTACAAAGTACACACACATTCTTTTTTTAATTATTAATTAAATATAGTTAGAACAAGATTAGATCTGGCAACCCTTGTTTTTTGTAATTGTTAACATTCTAAATTCCATATTAAATAATTTTTATCCATTAAACAGATCGGTGCAAATCGACCTTATATCGGATCCTCTACTTATAGAACAAGTGATGTAGTTTCAATAATTGATGGATTCGATGTAGTTTCAATTTCTAGATTCTAGACATCACACTGTCTAGATAAAAAAAGCTCGAAACAGAAGTGGAAGATCAAGTAAATAAAGCAAACATAATGCCTGAATGAAACAAGATAGACAAATAAGAATAGAAAGAAATGGAAGGCAGAATTTACAAAACAATCATCTTTCATCTAAAATAAAACCTATAACAAATAAAAAATAATTAAACTTAATAATAAAATACATAATAAAACAAATTTCAATTAACTTATAAATTGATAATTTTAAACAAACTATAAAAAAATACAATTATTTAAATAAAAAAAACTTGTTTGTAGTCATAGTAAATTAGTTTCTTTTTTAATTTTTTCATATCAGTAATGACATACGCGGCAGAAACACGACCCGACACAGAATAAAAAAATGGTAGAAACAGGGGAGATGAAATTCTTTAAAAAAAATTGTTGGTAAAAGACTATGGAATAGAGCTAAAAGTACAGATATAAGGGATAGAAAAGTAAAACATTGCAAATTTATTTTTTTCTTTCTCAGCTGCTGACGTCACATAGTTATGGGGATAATATAATGGTCTAAACAAAATATTAAAGTTTGTCTAATAATAATTTGTGTTAATTAATTTACTAAATTTTTAGTTTCAACACGCATGTATGGCATGTAAGCTTATATAATTAAAAAACTGTATTTGTTGTGTTGCAAATTGCGTTCATCATATTGATTGCACGAAATACATGTAGACATCAATGAAGTGTATTAACCACATAGATCATTTACTATTTCGCAAAAGGTGACCCATTTGTGCCTAGCCAACCAAGTGATGTCTATCCACTAACTAATTGTGATATTATTTTTGTTTTAGGGGAATGTAGTGACTTTTTATGAGGTTGGTATATTTTGAATTAATGTGCAATAATGTTGTGGCTGTGACTACTAATGCAACTAAAAAAATTAAATCAATGTTGTCTGCGTCAATCTGCTTTATATGTTCAAATGGGTTAAATGTTTTATAGAGCTTTTGATTTATGGCCTTAGTCTCTGTTTCCAATCCAGTGTTAATGTGATCTTAAAATATCAAAGAGGTATCAAACTTGAACACCTGAAGACCACATCTTAATCTACATGTGTATACCCTACTAAAGAATTGTTATTAACAAATTCAGTATAGATAAAACTACACTTGAGAGCAAAACAATCGACTCACTTGCTGAATTGTACACGTTAGATGTCTCGAATTTCCTAAACCTGTTGTCCGGTTTGAATGATCTTTTTAGTATGTTATAGCCTTATTATTTAAGAAAATCGATGTAATAATATTGTTGCTAGACAGGCAAATGTCATTTGATACCGGGTGTAAAAATTATACTGTGTTTTTTTCTTAAAGTTCGGAACACCCTGTGGAATATTATGGCATATATAAAATATTTAAATTAAAACTCAATTGTAGCCCTAGGCTTTGTTAACATTTTGTTTTTTGATTCATTCTCTAATGCAGAGGTTCTCAAAGTGGGTGACGCGGCACCCTGGGGTGCCTCAAGCATTTGCCAAGGGTGACGTGGAACATTTAAGGGGGGGGGTATAGTTAATTCTGCGTTTTTTTGCATAATTTTAAAACGTTTTCCCTTGAAAGTGGTGGGGTTAAGGTAAATGGGTAAAAGGCTATCTTAGAGAACAACACTTTAAGATTATTCAGTTAAATTTTTATTGAAAAATATTTAAAAATGAAGTGGTGGCGTCATTTTTAAGTAGACGATCCAAAAAAAGATGATTTGCGGTGTACACTATATCTTCGGACAGAATCATCCGAAACATATAAACCAAAAAGATTATTTTAGTTTAAGAGTTTAGTTCTTGAGGTAGTGACGTCGAGTTTTTATGATTATATTGATTTTTAAATTAATGGTATAACTTTAAAGTGAAAAAATCCAAAAAAGAAAAAAAGTGAAGTGTGTTCGGTAAAGAGAAAAATGGTAATATAAAAAAAATTGTTAAAATAAGCAAAAACTCGACGTCACTACCTAGTAAAATATCTAAAAAAGATGTGTGCAAAATTTCAGAAAAATCAGTGCATTACTTTTTGAGTTATGATGTACACCACCTCAAAAAAACATGTTTTTCAGAAAACGGGTTTTAAAAAAAATGTAGTTTTGTCAATAAGTAATACTAAGAAAATTTTTGTATATATCCATATCTCCGTCAATTTTGCTCGGATTAACTTGAAATTTTAATGGTATACTCTTGAAAATATTTACAATCGAATAAGCCAATAAAAAAAATCGAAAAGATAATCAAAAATACTATACCCCCAACCCCCTTAAGAAAAGTCGAACAACCGGCCACTGCGCCACTGTGTGGTGCAAGGATATTTGAATATCAAATGCACTGTATTTTATTGATCTGAAATAAAGTTTATATTGAAATCAAAAGAGCCTCAAAATTTTATTTTTCATCTTTTGTCGTTTCCCAAATCGCTTCAAGGGCTGGTGTGCCTCGAAATATTTTTAGCCCTTCAAGGGTGCCGCAACTAAAAAAATTTGAGAACCGCTGCTCTAATGTTCGATAATAAAAGAGAAATGTACTTTTATATTACAAATGAGGTACGCTATTTGGTCTTAATCGATATTATTCTACATCTTGAGAGCTACTGTTTCTACCTCTTGTAAGGTTCTAGGGGAAGACAAATGATGTCGTAGTCTTCTGCCAATTATGACCCACAAATGTTCGATCCGGTTAAGAACTGGACTATGCGATGGCCAATTCAAAGTCCGAAGATTTACCTGTTGTAAATATTCGGTTACAGTTTGTGAACGTGAGCTCTTGCATTATCGTGCATTAGCAAAAAATTATTGTTACCAATTAATATAAGCCAATAGCATGGTAGCTAAGTCCTTCGCTATGTAAGATCATTGCTTGAACAAACTCATCGCGGGTCAATTTCATTGTAGCGCTTTCCCAGGGGCGGCTCCAGGATTGTACTTTTGGGTAGTAAGCTTCTGGGGGGTATGGAATACCCCCCAGCTAAAAGGGGGGTCTGGGGAAAATTTTTTGGAAATGACAAACGAAATTGTGAGTTTTTAGGCTCTCTCTGACTTAATTTTCCAAACAACTTGTTAAGTGAGTTAATGCCTAGCTGGAGGTAACAATTATACTAATATATATTTTCCAAGAAACTTAATGTAGGCCTACCTCTATAGTCTATCTAGTCTTATGTTATAAATTTAATAAACTTACCGGTACCTGATACAGAACTCTGTTAGGGTAAGTGCACTATGTATATATAATGTATTTAGCCTAATTAGTATTGGGAAATAAAAACGACAAAATCAAATTGACGAGGCAAATCACACAAAATGTATTACACAAGTTAGTTATTCTTACAGTGTTCGAAAAAGAGTTGTACATATTATTTTAAAATGTTTACTGAATTGTTTAATTGAACCTTCTATTGAACAGAAAAATGTAACTGATGGAGTGTGGGGGGAAGGGGGTGGCGGTTCTGTGTAACCTTGAGCCCGCCCGCGCGGCCCTGCTAACAACGCCGGCTGTATCACTACGGCTCTGGCAGTGTAATACACGGCTCGGCCCATTGCGTGATGTATGATCCACAATTCCACATGCGTTGCCCACAAATTTTGGGTAGGCAGTTGCTTACCCGCTAAAGCCGCCACTGCGCTTTCCATTTCCACCAAACAACAAAAAAATACGGACTTAGAAATTTTAAATAATAAAGCTACTAATTTTCACAACAAACCAGACACTTTTGACTGTTAACAATTTGACATCCATTAAATTGTTAATTTCTCGTAGCCTACTATAGGCTTGTTTAATTAACTAAGCAGAAAATTATGATTTATTGATAAAACGTCGTTAGTTGTTAACGTACCTAACTTTTTTTATTATCCAACATAAGCAAATGAATCAAAAAAAGAAATGTTAATAAAGCCTAAGGCTATTAAATCTTTTATATATGCTAGAATATTTCACAGGGCGTTCCGAACTGTAAGAAAAAAACACAGTATGATTGTTACATCCGGTATAAAATAACATTTGCATGTCTAGCAAAGCAACAATATTATTACATCGATTTTCTCAAATAATATGGCTATAACATACTAAAAAAAATCACTCAAATCGGACAACAGGTTTAGGAAATTCGAGACAACTAACGTGTACAATTCAGCGAGTGAGTCGATTGTTTTGCTCTCAAATGTAGAAGATACCGACCATTGTAGATTGTAAACAAACAAGTCGAGTAGCCTCGTGAGCTTTCCACTCTTTTCTTCTTTTCTTCTTCTTTTTTTGTTGAGATGACTGTTTTTTCAGTGTGCGTCCAGTAAGTTGTCGTTCCATCGTTTTCGTGGTCTTACCATTGATCACCTTCCTATTAGCCAAGCCGCACACCAAAGAAACATGAAACGAAAAACATGAAACATGCAACGAAAAACATGTTTCATGAAAAGAAAACACTGTTAAAAAAATCTCAAAGTCCGCCTACTAATGAAACGACTGTGATTCATGCTCATGACACATTTTTATTTTCGGAGAGTCTCATAAATGGCCGGATATATATTTGTTTAGCAGTGGTTTATTTCCATGAAACGTAATTTACGTTTCATGTTTCTTTGATGTGCGGTCGGGCTTAGGGAACCGTCACTATTTCTTGTCATTCGGCTTATGTGGTTGTTACCATTTTGCTCTTCAGTTTCCTACCTAGTTATTAATGTTGTTCACCTTGCATCTCCGTCGTATATCTGACCTTCTAACTCTGTCCCATAGTGTCTTATCATCGATTTTTCGAAGGGTTATCATCTTTGCTGTTTCTAGCATTTTTTTCTCTCTGTATCAGGTCGTGCTTCTGCCGATTGGTCTGATGACGGTTTTGTAAACTCTGCCTTTCATTTCTTTTCCCATATTTTATTTCTCCATATTGTTTAATTCAGGCAACCTGCGACTCTGTTTGCTCTTTTCACTTGATCTTCCGAAACTTATTCGAGCTTTCCGTAGCTAGATAGTGTGATGCCTAGATATTTAAACTGTAAAATAATTTAAACTAAATCTTTTCCATACATGCTAAATCTATATCTGGCGTTCAGATAGCATTTAGCACCTGATATTGAGCGTCTTTTAGGTAGAGGCCTTCATTCAACAGGTGCATGCTCTATCGCTTGACCATTTCGACACATGCTCTGTTGCTGCACTTTTTTCGGCTCTAGCCGAACTACGTGGCGCTTTGACTTTCTGTATTTATTTTTGTTGCATTTTTATGGTATAGACGTTCACATAATTGCAAAAATCAGTGGAATCGAGTAGTAGAATCGAAAGAGTACCGCAGGGATGCCTCTTGTAGCCCTCGCTTTTCAACATTTACTTCGAAAGAATTGTTATAACTGCACTTTCTTAAAAACAAGAGGGAATAATAATTGTGAACTGTGAAGTCATCAATAATTTGTGATATGCGGACGACACAGTACTCCTAGCTGCTACACAAGAATATCCGCAAACATTACATGACAGTGTCATTGAGAGCTATAAGGAAGCAGGTTATGGAGCAGGTACCTACTCGTAATAAGTAAAGAACAGAATATAAAACCGTCTAATTATGTAAAGAGTACCAAGAATCAGCAAATTGATCAAATGTTTTACCTTTGATATTAGTTAAATTGTAACGCAGAGAGTCGCGGTGAAATTAGATCCAGAATTGGGCAGGCTAGAGCCTCTTTTAGAAAGATGTTTTAGGTATTATGTAACAAAGAACTAAAATTGTCATTGCGGATGCACCTACTTCACTGCTGCTTGTTCTCGGTTTTACTTTATGGTGTCGAGTCTTGGACTGTGAACAAAAGTCATCTAAATCGCCTTCAGGCTTTCGAAATGTGCTACAGAATGGTTTTAAAAGTTTCTTGACTGGAGAAGACTCGATACTCCACAATACAAGAAGACAAAACTGGAGTACATACTTCGGACATGCAATGAGAGGTCCCAAATCTAGGTTGTTGCAAAATATTATGCAAAGGAAAATAGTAGGCAAACGCAGGACAAAGAGAAAGATTTCATGGTTGAAGAATTTGCGAGATTGGTATGGTATTGATAAGTGTGGTATTTAGGGTGGCAGTGAATAAAATTAAGGTAGCTATGTTGGTAACCAATATTCTGAAAGCACATGGTACATGAAGAAGATTTGTTTTTTATTCCATCTCCTGTACCACCGTAAGTGAATAGTGTGACGCCTAAATAGTTCATTTTCATAATCTGTTTAATGATGGTTCCGTCAATTTCTACCTTACATATGATCGGTTCTTTGTTGATGACTATTGTTTTTATTTTCTGGGCTGAAATGGCCATGTTTGGCTTCTTTGCTATTATTTTGACCTTGTGCACCACTCTTTGTAATACTTCCTCAATTCGTGCTGTTAGTATGGCACCGTATGCGTAGCAAAGGATCGCAATTTCTTTATTTCCCAACTTATAACCTCTCTTCACGGTTTTAATTATTTCATCCAATAAAGAGTAAAGGGCTTAAAGAGTCTCCATGCCTTATACCTGTGGTTATGTCTATTTCCACAAGCCAGTCAATTGTCCATCTATTTTGGAATCCGTAAGACAATCAAGCCAAGGTACGCCGTTGATTATTATGTAGCGCCTTTTCCGTGTTAGTCCAGAAAGCCACTGCGCATCCGCTAGGAAAAATATTCTAATTCGGATTTTTTGCACAATCTTACTCAAAAAGGACTCCTTTTAACAAATTTGCATGTTGCCAGAACCAAAAGATGGTCAAAAATATTTTAAACGTTTTTTTTTTTGTTTTTATCCTAAAATTATTTTTTTTACATGGAAAAAAGTTTTTTTAGGGTTTTTGGATCATTCCAAACAGAAAAGATCTTTAGTGACTTTTCTCTAAAAATGATAGTTTTTGACATATAAGCGATTAAAAATTGAAAAATTGCGAAATCGGCCATTTTTAACCCTCAAGAACTATGTGAAAAAATGAAAATTTGAATGTTGCCAAGGTAGGTAGATATTCTTTAAACATCGATTGATGAAATCCCGAAGAGTTTTTTGCAATACAATATTCAAAACTCCTTTGTTTTTTAATTGCTAATCAAGTGTGCGCGACACTATTTTCCACCGACAGTATGGTGCAAATGAAAGGAATAAATTCGTTATTTCGTAAACCGGTGACTTTAAGAAAAAATCCCGAAACAGGTCGATTTTTATTTTTAAGTTATGATATTGTGGCATTTATGGTATGCTAATGACGTCATCCATCTGGAGGTAATGACGTAATCGATGATTTTTTTAAATGAGAATAGGGGTCGTGTGCTAGTTCATTTGAAAGTTTCTTCAATTCTCTATTCAGTAATATAAACATTTACTTAAATATTTATACAGGGTGTCCAAAAAATTTTTATTAAATTAAATTATTTGACAAAAAAGAAGTAGAAGGACAGACTGTATAAATAATTATGTAAATGTTTACATTACTGACTAGAGAATTGAAGAACCTTTCAAATGAGCTACCACACGACCCCTATTCTCATTTAAAAAAATCATCGATTACGTCATCACGCCCAGACGGATGACGTCACTAGTATACCATATATGCCACAATATCATAACTTAAAAATAAAAATCGACCTGTTTCGGGATTTTTCCTTAAAGTCGCCGGTTTACGAAATAACGAATTTATTCCTTTCATTTGCACCACACTGTCGGTGGAAAATAGTGTCGCGCACGCTTGATTAGCAATTAAAAAACAAAGGAGTTTTGAATATTGTATTGCAAAAAACTCTTCGGGATATCATCAATCGATGTTTAAAGAATATCTACCTACCTTGGCAACATTCTAATTTTCAGTTTTTCACATAGTTTTTGAGGGTTAAAGATGGCTGATTTTGCAATTTTTCAATTTTTAATCGCTTATATATCAAAAACTATCATTTTTAGAGAAAAGTCACCAAAGACCTTTTCTGTTTGGAATGATCCAAAAAACCCAAAAAAACTTTTTTCCATGCAAAAATAATAATTTTAGGAAAAAAACAAAAAAAAAAAACGTTTAAAAAATTTTTGACCACCTTTTGGTCCTGGCAACATGCAAATTTGTTAAAAGGAGTCCTTTTTGAGTAAGATTGTGCAAAAAATCCGAATTAGAATATTTTTCCTAGCGGATGCGCAGTGGCTTTCTGGACTATGTTTGTATTATAAAAAATACTGCGTCTGTACATGATTTTCCTTTTCGGAAGCCTTGTTGTTCATCCTCAAGTAGTGATATGCTCTCGTTTATTAATGTGGTTAAAACTATTTTCATTAGGTTCAACGTGTTATTAATATATGATTCCTCTAGGTATAGTTTTCCGGTTCTTTTTGTCATATTTTTTTAAACGTCAGGATTAGTTCTATTATTTTCCATTCTTGGGATACTTTGTTGTATTTTTATATTATATTAATGGTGCTACTTGATCTGTCATCATTGTTTCGCTACATTTTATTACACTGGGGTGCAAAATTAACCGGAGAACTTAAAAATGGGTAATTTTTGATGTCTCGAATTTTCTAAACCTGTTGTCAAATTTAAGTGATTTTTAAATATGTTATAGCCTTATTCTTTAGCAATATAATAATATTAATTGTTGATCAAAAGGTAAATTTTCATTGTATACCGGGTGTACCAATGAAACTGTGTTTTTTTCTCAAACTTCGCATCACCCTGTGGAATATTATAGCATTTATAAAATACTCAAATTAAAACCCAACTATAGCCTCATATTTTCTCAACATTCTGTTTTTTGATTCACTCACTTATGTCGGACCATAAAAAAGTTAGGTACTTTAACAACTAGCCATGTTTTTCATCAATACAGGGTGTTTTTAAATAAGTATGACAAACTACAAGGGGTAATTCTACATGAAAAAATAATGACAGTTTGCTTTATAAACCTATGTCCGCAAATACTTCGTTTCTGAGATAGAGGTTGTTGAAATTTTTCTTACAAACTGATGATTTATTTATTGCTTTAAAAGGCAAAACGTTTTTAAGACGCAGGTATTGTACATTTTTTGACATACAAGTAAGAATTTAATATTCACCATTGGCGCGCATACGGGTAATATGAGCCGTCATATTGCCGTAAGCGCGCCAATGGCGAATATTAAATTCTTAATTGTATGTCAAAAAATGTGCAATAACTACGTTTTAAAACCCACCAATTGCCATTTGCATATCTCAACCGCTTTTAAGGAGGGGGTATGGTTTGAAATCAACATATCAAGCACATTTTTGTGAATTTTTTTCGAAACTATGGTAGAATTATTTTATTTTTAAATTAAATAAACACATTAAGTATAATCCAAAGAATATTTAAGAAAAAATTCAATCCCAAATATTGAAAAATAAGCCATTGGCGACAAATTTTGGCAGGCAGCTCAAAAAAAAATGGATTTTGCGGTGGACATCAGAACTCATCACTGGATTATACGAAACAATACATTCAAAAAGATTTTATTAGCTTATGAGTTTCACGAGGTAACAACGTCGAGTTTTTTTTATTTTTAATGATTTTTGAATTTTTGGTATCCCTCAAAAATCAAAAATACGAAATTTTTGATAAAAATTTTGTGAAAACCAACAGATTTAATATTGTTGAACAAAAAATAAGCACAAAACGAAAACTATCTCAACGTTGTTACCTCACGAAATGTCTAAAGAAAATCTGTGCAAAATATCAGGTAGATCGGCCGAGTAGTTTTTCAGTTACAATGTCCACCGCATTTGAAAAATAAGTTTTGAGAAAAATGCGTTTAAAGTTTTGACAACTGCATCTTCATCTTCTTATTTGTCTGGCAAATCGTTAAGTGATGAACAGTGGAATATGTTTTTTAAATTGAGGAGTAATCTACAAAAGAGAAGGCGAACAGTTGTTTAACGTTTCTCACTACGCTCCGGCGTGCTGGCGCGAAGCCGCGGCAAAGCGAGTCGAAGGTAGGGATATTCAACACCCTGTATCTCTGGTAATTTTACTCCGATTATTTTGAAATTTTCAGAGAGTATTCTTGAAAGTATGCACTTTTATTTGAAATAATAAAAAAATTTAAATATTTCAAACCATACCCCCTCCTTAAAGCAATAAATAAATCGTGAGTTTGTAAGAAAAATTTCAACACCCCCTATCTCGGAAACGAAGCATTTGCGGACATACCGTTTATAAAGCAAACTGTCATAATTTTTCATGCAAAATTACCCCTTAAAGTTTGCCGTACTTATTTAAAAACACCCTGTATTGATGAAAAGCATGGCTAGTTGTTAAAGTACCTATCTTTTTTATGGTCTAATGTAAGCGAATGAATCAAAAAACAAAATGTTGAGAAAACATGAGACTATATATATAGGATTTTAATTTCAGTATTTTATAAATGCTAGAATATTCCACAGGGTGATGCGAACTTTGCGAAAAAACACAGTTTGCTTTGTACACTCGGTAAAATGAAAATTTAACTGTTTAGCAACAATGCTATCATAGCGATATTGCTAAAAAATAAGGATATAATATATTAAAAAATCACTTAAATCGGACAACAGGTTTAGAAAATTCGAGACATCAAAGAATACCCATTTTTAAGGTGTCCGGTTAATTTTGCACCCCAGTGTAGTTCATTTGCTGTTCCAGCAATGTCTTCAGCTTTTCTGTTCTTTAATTTTATTTGTGCTTTCTTCACTTCTGCTGTGCTTATTGCTGGTCCTGCTGGTGTCTGTTGGTCTTCTGAGTATAATCTTTTTAAGTAATATCTGTCAAAGTTTGTCTTTATGCATTTAGCTTCTACTACTTCTCTTCTCGTTTCTTTTGCTTGTCCTCTTATAAATATCCACATTTCCTTTTGTAAGAACCGTTTAGTGGTTCTTTTGGCTGTTTTAACCGTTTCGTGTTAGACTGATGAATCTACTGTAAAATTATTCGATCTTAATTAGCACGTCTTATTTTTAACGCTACTGACATCCTAGTTTAGACATTCTTTAAGAGAATTGCCTGTTTGTACTAATGCAGATAACTACTAACTAAGCAACTGTCTATAATTTGCATGTCAACACGTACTAACCTGTTGCACAACTAATAATTTAGTCCAGAAAGCCACTGCGCATCCGCTAGGAAAAATGTTCTAATTCGGATTTTTTGCACAATCTTACTCAAAAAGGACTCCTTTTAACAAATTTGCATGCTGTCAGGACCAAAAGGTGGTCAAAAATTTTTTAAACGTTTTTTTTTTGTTTTTTTCCTAAAATTAGTTTTTTTTGCATGGAAAAAAGTTTTTTTAGATTTTTTGGATCATTCCAAACAGAAAAGATCTTTAGTGACTTTTATCTAAAACTGATAGTTTTTGACATATAAGCGATTAAAAATTGAAAAATTGCGAAATCGGCCATTTTTAACCCTCAAAAACTATGTGAACAACTGAAAATTTGAAAGTTGCCAAGGTAGGTAGATATTTTTTTAACATAGATTGATGAAATCCCGAAGAGTTTTTTGCAATACAATATTCAAAACTCCTTTGTTTTTTAATTGCTAATCAAGCGTGCGCGACACTATTTTCCACCGACAGTATGGTGCAAATGAAAGGAATAAATTCGTTATTTCGTAAACCGGCGACTTTAAGGAAAAATCACGAAACAGGTAGATTTTTATTTTTAAGTTATGATATTGTGGCATATATTGTATACTAGTAACGTCATCCATCTGGACGTGATGACGTAATCGATGATTTTTTTAAATGAGAATAGGGGTCGTGTGCTAGCTCATTTGAAAGGCTCTTCAATTCTCTATTCAGCAATATAAACATTTACCTAATTATTTATACAGGGTGTCCAAAAAAATTTTATTAAATTAATTTATTTGACAAAAAAAGAAGTAGAAGGACATCCTGTATAAATAATTATGTAAATGTTTACATTACTGAATAGAGAATTAAAGAACCTTTCAAATGAGCTACCACACGACCCCTATTCTCATTTAAAAAAATCATCGATTACGTCATCACGCCCAGACGGATGACGTCACTAGTATACCATATATGCCACAATATCACACCTTAAAAATAAAAATCGACCTGTTTCGGGATTTTTCCTTAAATTCGCCGGTTTACGAAATAACGAATTTATTCCTTTCATTTGCACCATACTGTCGGTGGAAAATAGTGTCGCGCACGCTTGATTAGCAATTAAAAAACAAAGGGGTTTTGAATATTGTGTTGCAAAAAACTCTTCGGGATTTCATCAATCGATGTCTAAAGAATATCTACCTACCTTGGCAACGTTCAAATTTTCAGTTTTTCACATAGTTTTTGAGGGTTAAAAATGGCCGATTTCGCAATTTTTCAATTTTTAATCGCGTATATGTCAAAAACTATCATTTTTAGAGAAAAGTTGCTAAAGACCTTTTCTGTTTGGAATGATCCAGAAAACCTAAAAAAACTTTTTTCCATGCAAAAAAATTATTTTAGAAAAAAAACAAAAAAAAAAACGTTTAAAAATTTTTTGACCATCTTTTGGTCCTGGCAACATGCAAATTTGTTAAAAGGAGTCCTTTTTGAGTAAGATTGTGCAAAAAATTCGAATTAGAATATTTTTCCTAGCGGATGCGCAGTGGCTTTCTGGACTAATTGTCATCTCCCGTAAGTATTATAACAAGATATGCTGCTAATATTACGGTTTTACTATTATTACATTCAAAGAAAAGCCATTCAGATTATTGTAGGACCGAGAAAACCCTCTTATGGAAAATACTTATTATGGCCAAACTAACTTCTTTTGAACTCCGCCGACAACTTGGAGACATAATTACCACATTTAAGATATTAAAGATCAGTTTTGGAAATATGGACGAAATGTTTACTTACCATTAATCAAGATGGACGCCTCAGATTTCACTAACTTATTAAAAAAGAGAACTTTTCTACAAGATCTAGGCAAGAAATTTCTACCAAATAGAGTTTTTGAAAACTTCTTCTTCTTTTTGTGTAGACATGACTGTCTGTTTTTTCAATGTGTCTATAGTAAGTTGTCGTTCCATCTTTTTAGTGGTCTTCCCACTGATCGTCTTCCTATTGGAGAACCGTCTCTCGCCGTCCTTACTATTTGTTGTCATTCGGCTTATGTGGTCATTCCATTCTACTCTTTTGTTGCTAACGCTGTCCACCTTGCATCTCCGTCGTATATCTGCCCTGCTAGCTTTATCCCGTAGTGTCTTATCATCCATTTTTCGAAAGGTTTTCATCTTTGCTACTTCTAGCATTATTTTTGTCCCCTCTGTATCAGGTGGTGTTTCTGCAGCATATGTCATTATTGGTCTGATGACTGTTTTGTAAATTCTGTCTTTCATTTCTTTTCCGATATTTTTATTTCTCCATATTGTCTCATTCAGGCAACCTGCGGATCTGTTTGCTTTATTCAGTTGATCTTCCACTTCTGTTTCGAACTTTCCGTAGCTAGATAGTGTGATGCCAAGATATTTAAACTTCATGACTTGTTCTATTATCGGACCCTCCAGTTTTAATTTACATCTTTCTTGGTCAGAATGTCTTCGGAGGAACCATGTCCATTGGGTCTTCTGGACGTTATTTCTTTTATGATGTTGTTTTAAAATATGTTTAAGGGCACCCAAAGTCCCATTTAACGACAATGTTAACATTATGTCACATATCTCTGTAACCAAAGCACTTAGAGGCCTAATTCTTTTTTTATTTTGAAACTACATGTATTTTTAGTGCCGCGTAGTTTTTTGTAAATTTGGAGTGAAAGAAACATTTATATTAAAATTTTTTAAAATACCCCTACAAAAAAAACTCAACAAAGTTTAGATTTTATTTTTTATTTTACTTGTTTTTGTACATTTTTCAATAAAACTTTACGCAGAACTTGATATTGTCTATCTACAACTACTATAAAAATTTGGACCTTCTATCATCTAAGGATCCAGAGATATTTGACATCAAAAGTTAAAAACTTAGTATTCGGGAAATCGCAAAAACATAAAACACTCTACTCTACTAGGTTATAAAGCTACCGGTCCACGGTAAGTTAAGTGCAGACGTTCAGTAAACAAATAATTTTATAATCAAGGATATTTTATACTATAATATTTATATATATATATATATATATATATATATATATATATATATATATATATATATATATATATATATATATATATATCGTTGGAAAGAGAAGATTTCAGAGAATAATTTTCAATCATAACCCAAAAAAGTTAAAAAATTCAATTTTCGGATTTTGGGTGCCCTTAAGATGTGTTAAATTTTTTAGCGGGTATATTATATTGGTGCAGCATACGTTGTAAATCATTTTCACTTTGAGAGATTAGTATTGCGTCGTCTGCATAGCAGATTATTTAAAGTTGTTTTTCTCCCATTTGGTATCCGTTTTTAGTTCTTACTTTTATTATTATTTTATCCATGATCAGGTTGAACAATAGAGGACTCAGGGAACCCCCTGTCTTATCCCATTGCCAGGTACCATAGTCCTCTCTTGCGTACAAGAATTAATTTGACCCTGTCAAATGCCTTCTTAAAGTCCACGAAACATAACGCCGGTTTGTTGTATTCTAATGACTTCTCTTGAACCTGCCTCATTATAAATATATCGTGGATGCATGATCTTCTAGACCTACAACCTTGTTGTTGAACTGGCAATTGTAATAGCATTGTCTCTTCCCCCACGACCTCGTTTAAAAACAGATTTGACTGTTCTATTATAACAATAATTGTATGTATTTTTTAACGTATATATTAGTGTATTATTGATCTCATCTGTGACTGTTTTTGGGCATACATAATAGGGACTGGTCCCTCTACCCTTGTTTATGTATAATATTAATATTACCTTCTAAAGGAACACTTGGCAGCAACAGTGAATTGATTATCTTCGTTATTTAAAAGGTTTTTAAATTGAGCATTGAAAATGAAATGTTTTTATCAGAAATTGGTAATTACTAATGCATTAAACGCAGTTCAAATATATTTTAGCATTAATTAAACAAAATGATTAATAGTTTTCAATCGTTTAACCAAATTACTGATAGTAGTAGTATAAACAATAAATGTTTGAATTATGCTTTTAAATTTTACTTCCATACTTGATAATCAGGTGGTCAAGGTTTTGGATAAAAGCAAATAAAAAAGTACGTAAAATTATTTCGATTTATTATGTAACAATACGATGTAGAAGTAAGCAACAACGTCATTTTAACAGCGTTTAAAATTATCTAAATCGTTCTACCTTTGGACTCTATGCCTAATTATAATGCTATCAAATTTTATTTATTTATTTATTTATTTATTTATTTACTCACGGGCGAACCCATTTTCCTTCTAAGGCATCTTCTGAATTATTATAAGTTGGTAGAGACATACTGTTTCGCTGTATCAGGGTAAAAGACCATGAAACATAAAACATACATCAAGAACAGAAGATGTGCATCAATAATCATGACAAAAGCAGACACGAAAAAGAGAAAAGTCAAAGAAGCAGTCGCCATCATACTTAACGAAGAAAAATGTGTAGCCAAGCCATCAACAGAATATAGGCTTCGGTTGCTAACACTAAAAGAAGAAGTCAACAACAAGAATATACTATCAATAGCGGAGTAAAGGATGTCAGATAACAAGTCGCCTACATTCTTACACACAATACAAGACACAAATACAAAACTATGTCACAAACTTAAGTTACACAATTACATCTACGATACAGATTACACAAACATATTAATACAAAATATCACACAAAAACAGTCAGAATTTGATACTCCTAGAGTAATAATACCACCCTCAAAAGTTTTTTCAACCACACACATGCTGTGGAATACATTTTTGAAAAGACATAACCTAATAAAACTGGGTTATACATCTTCCCAGATTTTCAACGAAAATTTTGTTTTCGTTTATAAATTATTATAAAGTCCGTTCGTTCGTGCGTTGCCGTCCCTGCAATACTTGAAGCAGATCTACCGATGGACCCATATGTAGTTTTGTCTCCTGAATCCAAATCTGAAAACGGTATTTCGATATCTCAAACCATCTTCGAGATAACCGACCTCAAAGTCAACTTGCATCTCAGGACAGCCATTTAGGGTCTTTTAGCAATTTTTATATAGCGAGATACATAATTCTACAATGGGGGACACTGTTAAAAATGCATTAATCTTAATGTGTGTAAAAATGCAAATAAATTTTTTATCATATTTCAACCTATATAGCGCGTGACTTCGACTGACATCGGCTATAAACGCTTGTGATCAGGACCCTAAATTACTGTCCCGAGATGCAAGTCTTTGTTTCGTTTGACACATAAACGGCAAGTTGAAATGTCAAATAAATAAATTTTATTTATTAATGTTCATGTAGGTAATGTTAAATGGCAGATTACTATTTTTTTATTTGAGCTGTCTACCCAATGATATGTATTATGTACATTATTATGTACACATTATATACAGGGTGTCACTTAAGTTGGACACATATACAGTATGTCCCTGTAAGTTGTATCCATATGGAAAACTTTTTTATTATTAATTTTACGAAAAAAAGTTATTCTTTATAAAAAGCTCTGCATGGTCCAAAACCTAAGATTTATTCATTAAATATCAAATTTTTTGAAGATTATACGAGGTATGTCAAAAAGTTTGAATTTCACTCAAGAGTAAAGTAGCTTTATTTTTCGTAATATTGGAAATTGCTATTAGGAAAAGTTGTTTGGAATTAAAAACTATATTCTAATATGCAATTACATCTTTCTAATTGAAAAAAATTTTTTTTGAGAAATTATGGATAACTATCATTATTTTTTCAGTTATTTCAATTCTGATAACTCTTTTATTATTAATTTTACGAAAAAAGTGATTCTTAATAAAAAGTTCTGGATAGTCTAAAACTTAAAATACAACCATCTTATATCAAATTTTATCAATTTTATACGAGGTATGTCAAAAAAGATAAATTTAGATCAAAAGTAAAGTACCTTTATATTTCAGAATATTTCAATTAGAAGAATGTAATTACATACTGAAACATAGCTTTTAATTCTAAATAACTTTTCATAATAACAATTTTCGATATTGTGAAAAATAAACGTATTTTACTCTTGAGCGAAATTTGGCGAAAAGATGGTTGTATTTTAGATTTTAGACCATGCAGAACTTTTTATTAAGAATCGCTTTTTTCCGTAAAATTAATAATAAAAGAGTTATCTGAATTAAAATAACTGAAAATAATGTTACGTTATCCATAATTTTTCAAAACAAAATTTTTCAATTAGAAGGATGTAATTGCATACTAGAATCAGTGGCGGCTCGTACCACTTTAAGAAGGTAGTGCCACAACTCGGGCAGCCGCCAAAATTTTTAGTGACGGATTCACGATATTGTCAAAAAAAGGTATACTGACAACAAAAACTAAAAAAAAATATGCGCGGATACTTTTATCTTATGTACATATCTTAAGTTTATTGATCTGAGGTGCCAAGCAATTGTCCAACATTGATCAAAACACTTCCGTAAATTAATGAATAATAAAAACCTCTTAACCTACCACCAGCATTTACTGCTGATAGTGCTTGAAAATTGTTATTACGATTTAGTCTCTATTTACCAATTTATAAAAATAATACTATTTCATTATTCACACACATGCACAAATTTTTGTAATGTCACTTTTAAAGTTTACGATATATGAAGTTCATTCTTCTATTTTTTGGTTGCAAAGTTTTCAATGACTTTATAATTAAAATTATCAATACAATTTACAAAATGCTTTTCTGCAGATAGCATACCTAAAGCACTAGGTTTCGATGTAAACATCGAAAAACAGCGTTCTGCTTCAGATGTTGATATAGGAACGGTAACTAAAATACTTAAAAGTTTAATAGTTTCTTCAAATGTGCTTTTTAAACCTTCCCTCTACAATAAAACCGACAGCGAAACAGCCCCAGAGGTAGTACTTAATTCGTCTCGCTAATAGAGTACCTACTTTTAATTCAGTTTTAAACCGAGTTTTGCTTAAAAATTAAAATTGTCTCCATGGTTCATTAAGAAATAATTCGGAGAACTGATGCTTATAAGCAGAAAACTTCTCCGACATAAATAAATTAGAAGCAACTAAATGTCCGGAGAAGGTAGACCTTTGAAAGATCTGGTACTTTGAATAATATGAACCTTTAAGTCGTTGTCTAATTCGGCGCTAAAATTGACCAGCTCCTTAAATATGCCTCTATTTTCTGAATTTTCTTTTTCGTCGTGACCTCTTAAAGCTAACTCGAAAGCTCCACAACACCTTATAACATTTGTAGTTTTTTTTTCTAGCGAAAAACCACCAAAAATTTTTTTAAAATACTAATCTTTATTGTCAATTAATAAATTAAACTTAAGAAATAATCAAAATATTATCAAAATACCCACGATCATGATGCACTAAAAGTTTAATTATAAATACAAAAACTTTTTAACAGAAAATATACATAATAAAAGCGACAAACCAGCACGTAAAGAAACTCAAAATAAATAGACCTGGCTTCATACCCTCGTGCCTGGCACAGAGATTCTAATGTTAAGGTATACTAATAGTCCAATATAGCTCTTTCTCTGTCACTTACATATAATGCTCGTAAAATCTTTCTCTCTTTACTCGTGCCAGTACTGACTTCGGCGCGAAGGAGATTCTCTTGTCGAATACTCTCCGCTGTCGGCAGGGATTGTATTGCGCCCATAGTTGCCATATTTTATATCATTTATGAAGATCAAAAGAAATACACACAAAAAAATTAATAGGAATTAAAAAGTTTTGAAGATAAAAAATATGTTTATGGATAGTTAGCAAGGTAGTGCCATGGCTCTATGGCACTACCTCACGAGCCGCCACTGACTAAAATACAGTTTTTAATTCCAAACAAGTTTTCATAATAGCAATTTTCAATATTGTGACAAATAAAGCTACTTTACTTTACTCTTGAGTGAAATTCAAACTTTTTGACATACCTCGTATAATATTCAAAAGATTTGATATTTGATGGTTAAATCTTAGGTTTTGGACCATGCATAGCTTTTTATAAAGAATAACTTTTTTTCGTAAAATTAATAATAAAAAAGTTTTCCATATGGATACAACTTACCGGGACATACTGTATATGGGAAACTTTTTTATTTTTAATTTTTCGAAAAAACTTATTCTTCATAAAAAGTTCTGCATTCTCTAAAATCTAAGATTCAACCATCAGATATCAAATTTTATCTATATTAGACGAGGTATGTCAAAAAATATGAATTTCGCTAAAGAGTAAAGTAGGTACCTTAACTTATTTCACAATATTGAAAATTGTTATTATGAAAAGTTGTTTGGAATAAAAAATATTATTATGCAATTACATCCTTCTAACGGAAAAAAATATTTACGATTTTTCTCAAATTACGGATACCAACATCATTTTCATTTACTTTACACCTCTTTTATTTTTAATTTGACGAAAAAAATTTATTCTTCATAAAAAGCCCTTCATGGTCTAAGAACTAAGATGCAACCATCATAATATATCAAATGTTATATCAAAGTACACAATACCTTTATAGTTCACAATATTTAAATTAGAAGGATACAATTGCACATTAAAAATTAGTTTTTAATTTTATACAACTTTTAATAATAGTAATTTTCCATATTATGAATTAAAATACGTAAATAAACAAAGTTTTCGTTATGATAATTCTCGCATTTTAGCTTGTTTAAAATAATCTTTTGAGAACGATTTTCGGAGTTAAAATCGAAACGTCATACATTAGCTATTTAAAAACAATTTTCATTACACCAATATTTGTGGCTTAATCTCATATAAACATAATAGTATAAATAAACGTGTTTTAAAATGAAATTGTAGTTAATTCCTGTTAAATATAATAGGTGACGTAAAAATGACACAAGAAAATCGTTTCAGAATCATATTACATTTTATTATTTTACATTTATGTACAATTATTTAATTAATTTATAATTGGTGAAAGAGGTTAGTTTCATCCAGAAAAGTTACAGTACGTGGGCATTCCTATAAGTCTACAAAAGAAAAAGGAAAATTTTGGAAATGTTGCAATTTATTTCTCTACATAGTCTCCTTTTATCTCGATACACTTGACCCAGCGTTGCTCCAACTTCTTTAACCCGTCTGAAACATACCTTTTCTCGAGGTCTGCAAAATAGACTTCGGTGGCGGCGATGACCTCCTCATTCGACTTAAATTTCTGCCCAGCGAGTGTCTTTTTCGAGTTTGGAAACAAATAGTAGTCGCACGGGGCCAAATCTGGAGAATACGGCGGATGGGGCAACAGTTTGTAGCCCAATTCGACCAATTTGGCCATGGCGACGGCGGAGGTGTGAGCCGAGCACTTTTTTCTTTGTCAAATGGGGTCGTTTTTTCTTTAATTCGGCGTCGAATCGGCCCAATAATTCGGCATAATAGGGCCCTGTGATCGTTTTGTCACTTGCACTGTATTTTGGATTTAAACACGGTTTTAACGTCACTAGCTACCTCCACTACTTCCCTAGCTAAATATCGTTAACTGTTGATTGTTCGCTGCATCTCTAGCACTAGAATCTACTTCATTTCCTCGAATACCTACATGCGACGGGGTCCAAAGTATTATAATGTTTTTGTTTTTTTTTTTTTTGTCGAGAATACCTAATTTAGCTTTCAAGAGGGACAAATCAGATGTTTGGATACAACTACTGAATTGTCTGAATGGAGCTTTAAGAGGCTTACTATAGTTATTATTGTAGGTAATTATCAATGCTTATAGGGTGACATAAAGTTCGGCTGTATGGGTATTAGTCATCATCATCGACAGCTATTCCATCCATTCTCGGATGTAAGCCTTCCTTAGGTGCGTCCATTTTCACATACAACCAGACTTATATGGAATCTTCGGACATTTCTTATTATTTCGTGCGAATTAAAAAAACGCACATGAAGTCAAACAATATTTACTTTAAAGCCATTTAATAACAAATACATAAAAATTAAATAAAACAATAAAGTATTTAAAAACAAATTGAAACTATAAGTTTTTTTGGTAATCAGTGTTATCACCTCTAGTCCTTATGCAAGCTTCAATTTGCGTGGGCACGCTCCTAATCAAATTATCAACATTTCTTTGTGGTAGGTTGCTCCATTCTTCAAGAGCAGCTTGTACTAGCCGTGCGGTGTTTTGTGGATTATTCCGGTGAGCTCTAATTTTTCTGTTAAGCATATCCCACAAATATTCTATGGGGTTAAGCTCGGGTGAGCAAGCAGGCCACTCCAAACAAGGGATACCTTCTGCTTCAATGAAGTCTCTAGTCACTCTAATGGTATGTGGAGGTCCATTATCATGCATGAAAATTAAATTTTCTCCTGTTGCACCTCTCCAGAGCCTAACTACAGGTTACAACATACGTGTGAGCAGTAAAAGTTGATTGGACGAAAATTTAAGAAGTTTTTTTACGGATCACAATTCCTCACCAGAACATTGCACTTCCCCTTTTATTTGTGAACAGATCTGACAGTTTTCGTTCTTGCTTGTCTTCCTCGACCTCTAAGTACACGATTTCGTGGGCCATCTGATTTTACACAAATCCTGACTTTTTCTGAAAATAGCACATTTTGTCAATTCCCAATGTTCCAATTTTGGTGTAGTGAAGACTACACTACTGGTGATTCCATATGGTTGTGTGTATTTTTGTTCGTTTACGTCCATTGTCATCCGCGTTTGCTAGTAGTAATTTTGGTCGATTTCTGTCACTAATTATGTTCTAATTTGTGCTGTTCTTACTACTTTCTCCAGGATTATATTAAAAAGGAGAAGTGACAGCGCGTCTCCTTGTTTCAGACCACTATTTTAAACGATTCTGACAGTTCGTTGCCTATCCGTACGCTGAATCTACAACCATTTACGCATATCTTAACAAGCTGGATAAGTTTTTTTTTTGGAACTGAAAGTTCTGCCGTTGCATTTCACATCTGATCCCTTTTAATGCTGTCGTATGCTTGTCGAAAATCTAGGAAGATATTTTGGATAGTTCTGTTGAATTCCCAACTTTTTGAAGCAGCTGCGTTAGAGTAAAAATCTGATCTATGGTCGATCTATTTTTTCTGAATACGGCTTGGTATTCCTTTGTGAAATTTTCTACAAAATGTGTTAGCCTACTTAATAGGATGTTCGATCAAATTTTGTACGCCGCATTAAGTAGGGAGATGCCTCTAGAATTAGAACACCTGGTTATGTCTCCCTTTTTATGGATCATTACACTTTCGGGCCATTTTGTTGATATTTTCTCTTCGTTACATATAAGAAGTGTTAGTACTTTGTGTAACTGTCTATCTACAGTTTCTTCTCCGTACTTTAGGAATTCGTCCTTTATATTGTCGGTGTCTGGAGCTGGCACTTTCCTTTTAGATTCAGAGAATTTCAATCTGTTCGACTTGGCCCGATTCTTTAAGAATATTTTTGCGATATTGACTGTTTCTAAACTGGAAGAATATAAATACAGTTGAGTCCACGAGTCTTTACCCGTGCGTAATTAATACCTGGTGAGATAAAACACATACTTTTTATTTAGCATCATTCTCTTGCACGCATGAAATTAATGATAAACCAGCTGCCGCCTGTTATTTAAGTAAAAACACATGTTATTTTTATGAACGATTAAGACTCAGTGTATTGAAAAGAGATAGTTACAAAGAAAGACGATTGGGGATGTCTTCACATATTTTAAGTTTAATTTCTGACGTTTTGGTTTGTTTATTTTTGTGGCTGTCAGTTTGTTGAATTTTTTGCTGTTATTTTGTCGAGTTTTTGCATTTTGAAGTTTTTTATAGTATACAAACAGTTGTTTTCACAACTAATTTTATATTCTTCTTCTTCTTCTTCCTCCTCTTTATAAGCAATTCTGCTTGTTCATTGGCGGATTGATATCTCTATGGAAGGTTGTCACTCCATCTTTTGCGCGGTCGGCAGATACTTCTGCCGATTGGTGATTTATCTCGTGCTATTTTGACCACACGTGTCTCCCCCATTCTGGTTATGTGGTTGTTCCATTCTTTTTTTCTATTTAGTGTCCATTCGTTTATACACTGTACGTTACATTGTCTTCTAATATCTTCGCTCCTCTTTCGATCTCTCAGTGTATTTCCTGTAATTCTTCTCAGTACTCTCATCTCTGCCGTTTCTAGTAGTCTTTGTGTTGTGGCTGTATCGGGTCTTGTTTCTGATGCATATGTCATTATTGGTCTTACACTGGCTTTATAAATTCTTGACTTCATCTCAGTGTTAATATGTCGGTTTCGCCATATAGTGTTATTAAGGCATCCTGCCAATCTAATTGCTTTTTGTACTTGATTTCTCACTTCTTTGTCTAGGTCTCCGTAACTTGACAATGTAATTCCAAGGTATTTTACTTCCATTACTTGTTCAATACTGATACCATCAATTTCTATTTTGCATCTGATTGGTTCTTTACTGATTACTATTGTTTTGGTTTTCTGAGATGAAATTGTCATATTGAATTCTTTTGCTCTTATGTTAAATCTGTGGACTAATCTTTGCAGACTATCTTCATCTTGGGCTATCAATATTGCATCGTCTGCGTAGCAGAGCATTTTTACTTCTTTGTTTCCCATTCTATAACCTCTTCCTTTGTTGACGTTTTTGATGATTTAATCCATGATTAAATTGAAAAGCATAGGACTCAATGAGTCTCCCTGTCTTATTCCGCTGCCTATATCTATAGGTTCTGTAAGTTGTCCATCTATTCTGACTTCCATTTTGTTGTTTTGGTAGATGTTATCAATAGTTTTTATGATATCTAGAGGGACTTCTTTATTATACAGAAGATGGACTACATCTTTGAGTCTTACTCTGTCAAATGCTTTCTTTAAGTCAATCAGACATAGAAATGCTGGTCTATTATACTCTAGTGATTTCTCAGTAATTTGCTTTATGACGAATATTGCATCTGTACACGATCTTCCAGTACGAAAACCCTGTTGTTCATCTGCTAAACTTATCCTCTGATTCATTACGTCTTGTAAGATTTTAGTTGTAAGTTTTAGGATAGTATTTAACAAGTTGATAGCTCTGTAGTTTTCTGGCTGCTTTTTATCTCCTTTTTTGAATAGTAGAATTAGTTCGCTCGTTCTCTACTCTTCCGGTATTTTATTGTGTTTTATGATTTTGTTAATTAATGTTGTTAATTGTTCTGTCATTTTATATTGGAGTTAGAAATTTTGTGATAAGTTTATGTTATTTTAAGATAAATTTTGACGACGTACAAAGCTAACCTCATTGTTGACACAGTTGAATGCTTGTGTTTAAGGTTCCGCCAAAGTGAATGAAATATCAAAAAGAAAATATGTTATTGAATTTTTTTATAAATTGTTTATTTATTTATTAATCAATGATAATAAGATAATTTATTAAGCTACTTCAAATGTAGCTGTAATGATGCACCAAAATTTTAAAGGAAAACGTAAATTTGACATTCTATTTATTTGATAACGTCAAATTTTATACTATAACCCGTGATCGGAATAATATCCACGTGCCGTTGCGTTCAATAAATTTCCGACTTATTTCGTATGCTTTAAATGATGACGCACAGGTAAAGACTCGCGGACTCAACTGTATATAATGATAGAAATAAAGTTGCACTTATCGTTGATCATTAGGGGAATACCTCATTTCTGCATTCAATATATTCTTGCATTCAAAAATTTAACTATTTTTTATACATTTCAGACCAAGGTAGCATCCCGTTCTGGTTCTCAGCACAGCTTAGACGAAGCCGGCAGGTCGCGGTCAGGTTCCACAGTTACAAGTCCAACAATTCCAGAAGATAAACCATTGGCGTAGGACACTAAATTTCTACTTAACCATCAAACGATCACATCAGTACGCCAGCCGATATGCCTTGATAAAAAGCTTGTCCAAGAAAAAATACACATGCGTTTGATTTATTTAATACCTAGTTGTTACTATTTTTATCGCCAATTCTATACCTATTTTATCGCCTTAGCTCGGAGGTTTATGTAATGTTATATTCTAGTTTTGTTAAGGGGTCAAATTGCATCTTGAGTATTTAAATTGGCCTAAACTAGTAATTCTAAAACTACTGTAAGAGCGCCATCACACTAGGTTGCTTTGGCAACGTGTTCAGAGCTTCGCAGCAGTGTGACGTAATCTATACATGCCAGATGTGACGGCAGCGAAATACGAAACAACTGAATACATTTTGTACATTGCTGTGAATCTCTTTATAGCCTTCTACGGAGTGGTCGGAAAGTTCCTTTCCTAATTTTCTTCATTTGCGGCATCTTTTTTTTTTATTTAAATTTAAGGCGCATCAACCTATATGGTTATTAGCGCCGCTCGGTATTACAAAGTTTATGTTTACAATTTGTTGATATATAGATAGATACATAAATTAACATTAATACATATACATAGATTTTCATATACATTGATTTTTACAGTGTTGATATTTGGTTGTAGATCCATTTCAAAAAACTTAAAACTGACGAAAAGTCACAGTCCTCTTCGAAACACTCACGTAGCGTTATCGGTAGTTTACACTTAAGCTGTTACCGCACTTACCGCACATTGGATTAACACTTCCAGTAAATATGGTATTCATTTGATTACTAGTCTTTGTTAAACTCATGTCTAAAAAGGGTTTTCTGACAATCCTTATTCTTGTACTTGATCGCTATCTATTTCGGAGGAGGAATATAATACATCCAGCTGTTTAGATATTTTACGTTTAATTTTTGTACAACGTGTTTTCATGATTTTTTCATCGAACAGAGGATATATGTTGTCTAATAATTCTAGTAATCCCTCAATATCTTTTGTGAAAGTTTGAGCAACATTCAATGTGTTAGCTGAACCATATGCGTTTTCAAAGAAGTGTATCGTTTCTTGATAATTAAGAACAGTGTGATTTTTTTCGTCTTCGAAAAATGCTTTAGTTGGTTCCATCTGTTTCTTTATATCAAGAGTCTCTCTTGTTTGGGTAGTTTTCTTCTTTTTTGAACGTGTATCTGTAGTAGGTCGTTTAAAGCATTCAGGAGTATCAGGTGGTGTTACTGTTTCGGAAAAAGATCTTTTGCTCTGTATTTGTAGCGTCGGCTCTTCGTTAATTTGTGAAGTGAACGATGATTCATTGATTTCTGGTCCGGGTTCATTAACGTTTATATCTTTATTTGTGGGCGGGTTCTCGGTTTCTGGCTTTGGTGTGTCGCATTTGTTTGTTATATTAAAGTCTTTATTTTTGTGTTGTTTAGATTGACTATCTTCTACAAAATGATTTGATTCAGAATGGATTTGTGCTGAATGTATTGTCACATCAGATATAGTGTCTGCTGTAGTTACCGTGTTATTTATTACTGAACTGGAGTTATTGTTTTTTTGAGGACAGTTTGAGGCTACATGATCAATATTTTTACAAATATAACATGAATGTTGGTCTAAAGACATACAAATTCTGTTGGTTGTATTGTTATTACAAATTAATAAGGATTCAGGAAGTATTAGGTCGACTAAAGGTGAAATATATACCTGTCTGCGGAAACTTAGTATGTGTTGAAATTCAGGACGAGATGTGCCAATTCTAAGGAATGATATGGGAGACATAAGTTTAACACCTAGTTTCTGTAGTTCTGTTTCTAGAATAGTATGTGGACTTGATGGGGATACATTGGATAATATTAGTCGTTCACTAGGAGTAATTAATCTTCTTCCTTGTATAATTTGATTGTTAACTCTGATTTTTCCTTGATGAATATTGATAAAGTTGTCCACTAATTCTTCTTTAGATAAATAAATACAAATTCTGTTATTAGATATACGTGAGATGAATAGTATATCTTTTGGAGATATAACTGATCCAAGTGATATAAGGTAATCTTAAAGTTTTACATTTTCCAATGAACTGAACACAACAGATTGCTTTCTGGATGGAAAACTAGCATTAGAAGGAGTACTGGTAATGGATGAATACGTTTTTATAGGTGTTGGTGGTGGAATAGAGCTCATTTCTTGAGCTAATTCGGAATTGATGTTATCCATTTAAATAAATGTTGAAATAAGTCATTTGATCTGATTACGGTCCTGTATTAAGACAATAACAAGCCAATTGACCGGTGTAAAACACAAAAAGATAACAAATTCTTGTTTGTAATTGAAATAATTTAAGGTTATTCTTGTGTTATTAAATGGTTATTCTTGTTATTACTGATGATTGATGTAATGTAATATAACTTACAGAGCCCCTGATGCAACTCCTACTCAGGAACTTCACCAACTCACTCTTGTAATTTTTGAACGGGTATATCTAACGTAAAATGCACTTAATTTAAGAGACGATATTTAGCTACTGTACTGGTTAACTTCCAGGTCATTTGCGGCATCTGAATTAAAAACTTTAAACAAAAACACCAGTTTTGAGGCTCAATAAAAAACCAGGGCCCGGATTACGTACACTCGATACGCATCGTATCCGCCATGTTTTACTGTAGCGCCTTATGGGACAACATGGCGGATACGATGCGTATCGAGTGTACGTAATCCGGGCCCAGGTTTTTTTTCTAAAAAAAACCAGTTGATTTAAACCAAGATTTTAAGCATGTTGGTTTAAACCTGCCAACCCTGGTTTGCGGACAGTAAGAGTAAAATGGGGTGGAGAGTCATATTGTTGAAAATAAACAGTGTGAGCAGTTCCCTGAACTCTCAAGTGCGGTTCATGCGATGGAACGCCGTCAAACATTGGGCACGTTCACCAGACCAGTGCGCTGTGTCAGCGCTTTGAAACTGTTTAAGCTTTTTCTGGTAAATGTCACTGTGAATTTAAGCTAAACTTCAACGTTTTGACAAAGCCGTCGCCATTTTATTCAGCGTAGATTTACACCGCTTAATATAGTTAACGTGTTTAGGAAATTTATTGTAATGGCGCGCTATTTGAAAATATTTACTTTTACAATAGTTTTAATTATAAAGTACATAATTGAAACTAAGGAGATACATAATTGTATATGCTCACGAAATTGTAAATCTGTGTATTAAGGAACAATATTTTCAACATAATTCATATTTCTCGTGACATTATTTATTTCTTTCTAATGGGAATACATCATCCAATGGTTCTGCCTAGTCCAGCACAGCATTAACAGCACCAGAAATTATTTCTTGTTCATTATCAAACAACAATAAAGGTAAAATATTATCCATTTTTGAATTAAATTTGTTTGACACGTCCAAGTTATCGTTGAACGATAGTTATAAACAAAAACAACGAATCTCGTTTTAGGTTAAGTTCATAGAACAGGTGAGAATACAAAACAAAACCAACTATCAGTGTCAAACGGAAAAATACCATTCACCAGACTGAAACGTAGTTTTAAAGCGCTGAAACACAGCTGTTTAGTCGAAACGTAAACCGAGTATTACTGGTGAACGCGGCCATTGGCGCGGTGTTGACACATTATTATTACTGTAAAGGGATTTTCCAGTCACCCTATAGATATATCTAACATAGCTTGATAAACTGTTAAATTCATATAAAATGATATGAATATAAGATAATCGTGTGAACAAAACTCATCAAAGCAAAAGAGAAATTTATTTAACTAAGTTATTATATAATAACTAATAACAGTTATTGGTTAAAGGAATATAAAGAGAAAGACCTCGAAATGCAATGTTCTATTTACTAACAAAGAAAAAAGCAATTATCCGTATAAATATGCAATCTATTCGATAATTTCACGAAAAGCAGGTTGCAAATAATTTATTTTATATTGATCTTTTTGTATGTCATTGATAAAGCTCGACCGTCATTTTACATGACAATGGCTGCAGATACGTGAGCATTCATAACCTTCTTAATAGAAGGAAGGGATTTTTTACACTGTAAAACAGTGCCTTCTTTATTCTGCTTGGCCGAGCTCCTGGCCACGCTGCTATAGCAGCCTACTGTTATAAATATATAAAAAAAAAGTATCGGATGTAAAATTTTATTAATAAAAATGTGGAAAATTAAAAAGCACGATTTTTTTTATATATGGTTCCTTCGAAATGCAGCTCTCTCAGTGTATCAGTTTTTATTAAGCAAAATATACCTAAGTTAAAAAACCATCAACATCTCATTGTAAGTTCAGTTTTTCGCTTTTTATCACCAACTCACCTTCTATTTTCTTATAATCGTTTAACGTTGTTTTAATAAAAACTTAGTTTTTTTATAGAAAAAGTTTACTATATTACTTGGGAAATAAGCCACAATTTAAGTTGAAAATTAAATTTATTGACGTTTCGACTTCCACTTTGGAAATCGTTATCAGAATACTTCGATTTCCGAAGTGGAAGTCGAAACGTCAATAAAATTAATTTTCAACTTAAATTGTGGCTTATTTCACAAGTAAAATAGTAAATTGCATAAGATGCCACAAAGAAATAGCTTCAGAACAATAAAAAAAAGTTTTTTTAGAAGAGGATAAAACACTTTTTTCTAGACAATTTTTTATCTTGATCTTTTAAGTCTTGTTCTTAATCCACTTCTATAGTTTAAGTTAATATATTCGATAACGGATATCTGTTATGTGGGGTGCCATGTTCTCGTTCATCATTGAGTTAATTTTAATTTTTCATCGATTTTTCAGATTTAATTTCACTTTTTGGTTTGTATTTATTATTTTATTCCTGTCCTTGTTTGTTATTCTCTTGTTGATATTTTGTGTTATTGATTTTTTTTCGTACCTAGAAATTTATGCCCAGATTTTTTTATACCATAGTATAGCTATGTTGATTTACTTTTCTCTTGTTATTTTCTGAAGCATAAAATTTAATAAATTTTTAGCTATAAGAGGTTTGCTCCAAACCGTCACAAAAACCGTTCTTGAACGGTTACGAGTATGCGCAGATGCGCAGTAACGAGAAATGTGTTACTGCACATAATTATTCGTTATTGCGCATGCGTCTATCGAGTTGGAACAAACCTATGGCCTAAAGCACTTTTTTCTACGATGTTTTAGCAGAGACATGTAAAGAGGATAGACTTGGCTAGGGATATGCCACTCAATGCATCGAGGTGTAACGCCGACATAGGATTGAGTGGTCTAGCCATATTTGTCAGTCACATGTGAAAAGTCGCTTGGTTAAAAGAGATAGATAGACCACCGATCGACTGTTTACATGCTGTTTCCGCGTTACGCTTTTTTGGTGAGTATGCCGAGTCTAGGCTTAATATGTCAATGTGTTTTAGTGGTGTAATCATTCAAAATGGCTGGTGGGTGCCATTTTCTAAAGTTAGTTTAAATGAGATCATAGAGCAAGTAAAACCATTTAAAAGCTCTGGTATCACTCACGGAATCTGTCACGAAGTTTCAAAATTTATTATCTCCATTATATTTTCAATGATTGAGTAATTACAAACTACTAATAATTTGGTAGTATTCAGCTTTAATGAAAACTACTTGAACTGGTCAATATATTTTCTAGCTTTCCATAACTTAATTCAATTTGTTTTTAAATTATGTTGCGAAGTTGCAAAGTTTTCGTGTTTCTAGAAACATACTAAGTGACACAAAAGTTTTCAAATGTGTGTCACATGCTATTTTTATTGATCGAAAATGGCTAGGACGCCATATTTTTGACAAACATCAATAAAAAATTAATTCTATCAGAATGCGGGAAACTTTAATAATAAGCTGATTTGCTTATCCAAGTTATCGTTGAACGATAGTTATAAACAAAAACAACGAATCTCGTTTTAGGTTAAGTTCATAGAACAGGTGAGAATACAAAACAAAACCAACTATCAGTGTCAAACGGAAAAATACCATTCACCAGACTGAAACGTAGTTTTAAAGCGCTGAAACACAGCTGTTTAGTCGAAACGTAAACCGAGTATTACTGGTGAACGCGGCCATTGGCGCGGTGTTGACACATTATTATTACTGTAAAGGGATTTTCCAGTCACCCTATAGATATATCTAACATAGCTTGATAAACTGTTAAATTCATATAAAATGATATGAATATAAGATAATCGTGTGAACAAAACTCATCAAAGCAAAAGAGAAATTTATTTAACTAAGTTATTATATAATAACTAATAACAGTTATTGGTTAAAGGAATATAAAGAGAAAGACCTCGAAATGCAATGTTCTATTTACTAACAAAGAAAAAAGCAATTATCCGTATAAATATGCAATCTATTCGATAATTTCACGAAAAGCAGGTTGCAAATAATTTATTTTATATTGATCTTTTTGTATGTCATTGATAAAGCTCGACCGTCATTTTACATGACAATGGCTGCAGATACGTGAGCATTCATAACCTTCTTAATAGAAGGAAGGGATTTTTTACACTGTAAAACAGTGCCTTCTTTATTCTGCTTGGCCGAGCTCCTGGCCACGCTGCTATAGCAGCCTACTGTTATAAATATATAAAAAAAAAGTATCGGATGTAAAATTTTATTAATAAAAATGTGGAAAATTAAAAAGCACGATTTTTTTTATATATGGTTCCTTCGAAATGCAGCTCTCTCAGTGTATCAGTTTTTATTAAGCAAAATATACCTAAGTTAAAAAACCATCAACATCTCATTGTAAGTTCAGTTTTTCGCTTTTTATCACAAAAACCGTTCTTGAACGGTTACGAGTATGCGCAGATGCGCAGTAACGAGAAATGTGTTACTGCACATAATTATTCGTTATTGCGCATGCGTCTATCGAGTTGGAACAAACCTATGGCCTAAAGCACTTTTTTCTACGATGTTTTAGCAGAGACATGTAAAGAGGATAGACTTGGCTAGGGATATGCCACTCAATGCATCGAGGTGTAACGCCGACATAGGATTGAGTGGTCTAGCCATATTTGTCAGTCACATGTGAAAAGTCGCTTGGTTAAAAGAGATAGATAGACCACCGATCGACTGTTTACATGCTGTTTCCGCGTTACGCTTTTTTGGTGAGTATGCCGAGTCTAGGCTTAATATGTCAATGTGTTTTAGTGGTGTAATCATTCAAAATGGCTGGTGGGTGCCATTTTCTAAAGTTAGTTTAAATGAGATCATAGAGCAAGTAAAACCATTTAAAAGCTCTGGTATCACTCACGGAATCTGTCACGAAGTTTCAAAATTTATTATCTCCATTATATTTTCAATGATTGAGTAATTACAAACTACTAATAATTTGGTAGTATTCAGCTTTAATGAAAACTACTTGAACTGGTCAATATATTTTCTAGCTTTCCATAACTTAATTCAATTTGTTTTTAAATTATGTTGCGAAGTTGCAAAGTTTTCGTGTTTCTAGAAACATACTAAGTGACACAAAAGTTTTCAAATGTGTGTCACATGCTATTTTTATTGATCGAAAATGGCTAGGACGCCATATTTTTGACAAACATCAATAAAAAATTAATTCTATCAGAATGCGGGAAACTTTAATAATAAGCTGATTTGCTTCAGCGTTTTTTTCCATATTACCACCATCGAGCATTGAGCGGTCGCCATTTTGAACTTATCGAGTGTCACAAGAGCCGTTAAATATGATATTACTTGCCATATGATACCGTTTAAAATATAAGAAAATAGAAGCCGTTCATCATTTTGAATTATTATTCGGTCACTGAAACGTCATCGAAAACAAAGTACAGATACTTTGGTTCAGTTCTCCAAAAATATATTAAATTTTTTGTTGTTCCGAAACTTGATAATTGCTTTTAATATAGATCAATTGCTCAGGCATGTATCATTAAGATTGTTCAATGAGTACCCAAGATCAATTAGATCCCTTCTTATTCGGTGAAGTAATTTTAGTTATGCATTTATTAATAGCATTGTAAAAGGTTTATTTAATTTATTTAACAATTGTGGGTTGCTAAAGTATACACGGAAAATGTAGATTATACATTTGTAATTTATTTTAAATAAAGCAACATCTAAATCGAAAATATTTTCTGTCATAATATTATATTGTTTGTCATTAGATTTGACATCACATAAAAGTCACGCCAATATTCTTTTTGTTATCTTCTATTTACATAGGATAATTCAACGGCTATCGGTTAGTCATTTCCATCGTCTTGTTGGATATTCTCGAAATTTTCCTACACATTTGGATAATACGGTAGTTCTCGAGACACCGATGGAACAGCAGTTTTCCCAACATTATGATCAATATTACGACTTACCAATACCTACCTCTGTAGGCCTATTAGAACCTGAAGCAGAGCAGTATCGCCAATCTCAGAATACTTGTTTGTGTTATTATTCACCTCTAAATAACGTCATAGATCTTCAAGCATCCATAGAACAACCACGTTTGCAGAAACGTGATGAAGTTAAAGATTCCCATAATTATACACTGAGCGTTGTAAACCTTGCAACACCTGTCCTTCAAGAGCAAGTCCTTCAGCACCAAGATGATATTACGTGTCCATCCACATCTACTGGTAAGCTTTTACCGACCATCTCCCAACAAACTGATGAAAACAGTGACCCATATGCTACAGATGGAAGCTCAAATGTTGATTTTAATCCAAATGATTTTGATTCTTTAAGTTCTTCTGATGAACGTGATCATCATAGTTCAATTTTAAACCAACAAGATGCCCTAGTGTCTGCGGAAGAAATACCAGAAATCACCAAGTCTCATAAGCGAAAAAGAAACCCAGATATTTGGAGAAGAAATAGAATAAAGAAATTACGAAACTCCGGCAAGACCTATGTAAATTGCAAGTCTAAACAGGTTTCAGAAAGGATTATGAAACCGCCATGTCCCATAACATGCAGACTTAAATGTCAAACGAAATTTCAGGAAAAACATCGCGTCCAGATTTTTCAAGGTTTTTGTAAATTGGGAGATATTAATTATCAGAGAGAATTTGTTTTGCGGAACTTAACTGTGAAGCCAACAAAACATCCCAGAAAAAAGAAGGATGCAATTGAGCTTCCAGAAAGTGACACTTGTGAAAGTGAAAGTCGTAGGAAGCTATCATATTTTTATACTTTTCCACAAGAGAATTGTCCAGTTAACAGAATCAAGGTATGTCGAACATGTTTCTTAAATACCCTGGGAATAAGAAGTCATCAAATCGTCAAAACAGTTAAAAAAACTCATCATTCAATATCGCCACAAGCAGATTTACGAGGTAAAGTACAATGTAATTCTTGATTGCCAAAACATTTTAAAGATTCAGTACGACATCATATTAACTCCTTTGCTTTGATTGAAAGCCATTATTGCAGAAAAAATAGCACTAAAAAATATTTACCACCTGACTTCAATATCAGCAAAATGTACCGTTTATATAAAACCTACTGCAGTGATAACAATATAAGTACCATAGCTTCTTATGCTATATATAGAGAGGTATTTAACAATGAATTTAATTTGGGGGACTCTTCATTCTCAAGAAGGACCAGTGCGATTTTTGCAACAAATTCTTCTCCATCAGAAAAGGAAGAACTTCGTTCTGCGATGGAAGCTTACCTTAAAAACAAGGACTTATCTAGAGCAAATAAAGAACTAGACAAAGAGAGGGCTAAAACTGATAATTCGTTTTACGAATACGTAAACGATACGACTTACAAAAAACGTTGTTATGTCCTAAAGCTGAAGTATATCTCCTTTACTATAGACGTAAGCTTGCATGTTATAATCTGACTGTACGATGCTGCTAACAAACAGGGATACTGCTACATGTGGCCAGAATCACTAGCATGTAGGGGTACGAAATGGAATTAAGGAATTCAGTTTCTATAGTGACAATTGTACTGGGCAATCGATTTATATATTGTCTGTACATGTATTGTGCCGCCAAATATGACGATAAATTACTCACAGCTTTGTAGAAAAGGAAGGGACATACACAAAATGAGTGCGACTCCGTACATGGGGTTATCGAAAGAGCTGCAAAAAAATTCCTATATTTAAAGACGTAAAAAATATTTAAAAATCGTAAAAGACAAACTTTTACGATTTAAAGGACATGTTAGCCAAAACTACAAAAAATTGGGATAAAACTGAACACGGTTGCAAAGTCATATTTAATAATTTGAAATTTATTATGGCCTACCCAAAATGCCCAAACGAACTAAACCTTAAATATACTTAGTTTTAAAGAAGATTTCATAAAAAAATACTCTGGAATTGAAAAGGAGCTACCACAAGTTAGATTCATTAGAGACCCATCAACTTAAAACGTTGAGAAGCTCGCCAGATCTAATTCCTGCCGCGAAATATAAAGACTTAATATTTTTGTGTGCAAACAAAGTTATACCTACGGAATACCATAGTTAGTTTAATAATCTGACCATTTCATAGTATTCTTTTGATATTTTGATTTTGAGTTATAAATCTTTAATAAGAATTAAAAAGTTGTAAATGTTACTGATTTTGTTTTTATTTGTATCCTATGTTAATCTTAAATTTATTGTAAGTTTGAAATTTTTAAATGCAGAAGTAGTTTATGTACCGAAAACCGCACTTACAATAGTTCTGCATTAGAATTTATGTCAGTAGTATCCTAAGTCACACCTTTTAGAAAAAACAATGTCATTAATCCGTTCATTTCTAATAACACATTTAAAAGGTTCCTAATATACCATACTGAGATAATTTCACCATATAACTAAATACTTTTTAAATTATGACACAGTGAAATATTAAAATTGCTCTCCTGTAAAATATCTTAAATGTGAGTTAAGCTAGTTCTGCATTCAGGTGACGTATGTTGGGGTTCGCGAAAAGACGTATTTTTCCTCGAGATATCGAACTTCTCCAACCGAAAAACGAATGAAGCTCACGTTCATTCAGTTACTGATAAGAAGTGTTAGTTTAGCACAGTGATGAGCACGGTACGGCCCGCGAAAGTATTTAATCCGGTCCGCCGAGGGTCTATCGACGTGGATAGTATACATATAGCTTTAACATAAAAAGCATTTTTTCTATAATTCTGGGCCCTCCTATAGAATTTCTTGAACTTGGTAGTCCCCCCATTAAAAAAGTTTCACCACCAGTGAGTTTAGCAGCATTGACGGATCTCTTCATTGGAGTATATAATACTGGCATAATTCCAAATGATTCGCTGAAGTCCACCTTTATTTCTCTGCCAAATGAAGCGAGTCCAAAAGCGTATCGAAATAATAGAACTATTAGCTTAGTAAGTCATATTTTGAAAGTATGAGGATAATTCATAAAAAGCTGAAAGAAGAGACAAGTAATACTAGATTGGGTTTAGAAATGGACTGAATCGAGCGAGGAAGGCATTATTCAGTTTTTTGTAGGACGAAACCGGGACGTAAATGTAGTTATTTTTCTATGATTTCTAGATTTGACCAAGTTTTGTATTTTATTTCGGCTTATGTTTATTATTCCATCCGATCCTACATTATTCAGTAGGATATGCCATGTATATCACGGGAGGAAATTCAACATGCTCTCAAAAATATGAAAAATAATAGAGCTAAGATTGTGTAGTAATTGAGACAATTAAACTAAGAGATGGACTTTTGATGTCACGAATCCAACCACTTTTTAATTTTACCTCTGCATAATGAAAACATTCCAAATAAATGGAAAAATTCGGTTACAATCCGCCTTTATAAAAAAATGAATATAAATTAGATCTTAAGAACTATAGGTATAATAGGTCTATTAGCTTAGTAAACCACCTATACAAGCTCTTCACTCGAATACTGGCAAACAGATCGGAAGTGTACTGTTGCACGGCGTGGAAGCTTGGACGTTAACAGTCAGCTCGTTACGACGTTTAGAGAGCTTTGAGATGTGGGTATTTCGTCGTATGCTGAAAATTCCATGGACCTACCGCGTTAGAAATGAAGAAGTTTTAAGGCGTATGAATAGAGAACGTGAACTCGCAGAAATTGTCAAGAAACGTAGAACATCTTATCTTGGACACATATTTAGACACGACAGGTATAACTTCCTTCAACTTATTATGGAAGGGAAAATAGAATAATAGAGAATCTGATATAAGGTCGATTTGCACCGATCTGTTTAATGGATAAAAATTATTGAATATGTAATTTAGAATGTTAACAATTACAAAAAACAAGGGTTGCCCGATCTAATCTTGTTCTAACTATATTTTCAGATGACAGTTGAAAAGATGAAAGATGACAATTTTCAAGGCTCAAAAACGCAAGTAAAAAATATGATTTTTGTAATCATCGAGTACATAAATTCAAGTTCAAACCTTTTTCTATCAGGTCTGGATAAGAATTTTAGCCATGTTTTATTCTAAAACATTTTTTTAATTGTTAATGAGTAAGGTTTTTTATGGGGAGACGGGCAATAACAACTAAAAAACAATGTTTCAGAATGAAATAAGTCCAAAAGGCTTATCAAGAACTGATCGATTAAGGTTTGAACTTGAATTTAGGTACTTCAGAATTTCAAAAATGATATTATATACTTATGTTTTTGAGCCTTGAAAATCGTCATCTTTCGTTCTTTTTTTAGTTTTAAATTGTTTTTAGACAACGATCAACTTTAGAGAAAAATTACAAAGATCTTTTTTGTTTAGAATGACCTAGAAAATCTGAAATAATATCTGCCCAGGTCGAAATTTTTTTTTAATTTATAAAAAAAATGTAATTTTTTTATTATTCATTAATTGTAGTTAAAACAAGATTACATCGGGTAACCCTTGTTTTTTGTAATTGTTAACATGTTTAATTACATATCCATTAATTTTTATCCATTAAACAGATCGGTGCAAATCGACCTTATATCGTATCTTAGACTAGAAGGAAGACGCGGCCCGGGTAGACGACAAATGACCTGGCTGCGCAACATCAAAGAATGGACAGCATTAGACTTTCAAAGTCTAATAAGAAAAGCCCAAAATAGAGAAGACTTTGCAGAAGTCATCGCCAACCTTCGCTAAGAAGGCGGCACCCAAAGAAGAAGATCGGAAGTAAAATTCGATTTCTATCGGTCAAAATAACAAGAAAGATTTACATCAGGACACCAAACAAACGACCATCTTCAGTGCCTTAAAACTCTAGTCGAAAAGCCTATCGAATATAGTCTCTCTCTTGTCGTTTCCCCATTACTGAGGATCGTGATTTCTTCCAATATTCCTAACAATGTTTCTCCATTGGTCTCTATCTTCAGCTGCTCTAAGAGCTTCGCAGAATGAGTTTCCAGCTGAATGCTTTATTTGGTCAGACCATCTAATTGATGATCGTCCTCTTGATCTTCTCCCCGGAACGTTTCCAGAAATAATTAATCTCTCTAAACTGTCGTGAGCTCTGCGAACCACGTGACCAAAGAATTGCAGACATATTGTGGACAGCCTTTTTTTAAAATTGAGTTGGTTTAGAATGGAAACGTTTGTCCTATGAGCTATCCAAGGGGTAATTTTAATATCCAAACTTTAAGGGGTAATTTTACATAAGAAAATAATGACAGTTTGCTTTATAATGTCCGCAAACACTTCGTTTTCGAGATACGGGATGTTTAATTTTAAACATCCAACATCCCGTATCTCGGAAACGAAGCGTTTGCGGACATATGATTATAAAACAAACGGTCATTATTTTCATGTGTAAAATTACACCTTAAAGTTTGCCGCACTTATTTCGAAACACCCTGTACTGATGACGAACATGGCTAGTTGTTAAAGTACGTAACTTTTTTATTATCCAACATAAGCGAATTAATCTAAAAACAGAATGTTAAGAAAACCTGAGGCTATAGTTGGTTTTTAATTTCAGTATTTTATAAACTCTAGAATAGTCCACAGGGTGATGCGAACTTTGAGAAAAAAACACAGTTTGATTGGTACACCCGGTACAATGACAGTTTACCTGTCAGCAACAATACTATTACAGCGATATTGGTAATGAATATGGCTATAACATGGTAAAAAAATCACTTAAATCGGACAACAGGTTTAGGAAATTCCGAGACATCAAAAATGACCAAATTTTCAGTGGATAGATTTTTTGCACCTCTGTATATGGAGGAGGCCTATGTTCAACAATGGACACATCAGGGCTGATTGATGATGATATTTATTATGTAGGAAAATCTGAAAAATCTCCGAGATAATCCAGTTGGAATAAAAGTCATCGGTGTCCCTATTAATAATCTACCTACCTACAGTACGCAGATCAGATTATATGGTTCTACTAGAAAATGGCGACAATGACTTTTGAATATCTTCTAGACGAAATATTGACAGTGTGCGACGAAGTATAGACTAGATATAAATCATAATGTCTTAAGATCAAATTATCAATTGGTGGCATAGAATTTAACGGCTAGCCCGTTTAAAGAATTAACGATATAATACCTTGGCTGCAAAATAAGTAACATTTTAGATTCAATTTCGGAGACTTAGAACAACTACCTACTGTGTTCTGACTTTTATTTAATTACAATATAAATCTGTATGGGCACATTGTAAATCAGAATTTTAAGAGAAGCAAATGTATGAACCAGAACAAATACCGTGTTTAAAAACTCGAAAAGATTTCTAAATGTGGTGTTACATGAGAATATTGTTCATTAATTAGATAAATAGAGAGTAAGTAATGAAAAATGAAACCGTGTTAATTAATTTGAAGGTAAATAAGTCATAAAACCCGTTACAAGAAAATGAACATATTATTGCTGTGAAGAAGAATATCGTACAGTGCTTTAAAAACCGGAAAGTGGTATGCACACAACCGAATCTATTTTCAAGGTTGCTTACTAAGATGATGATAGCTAGAGACAGCACTTCAAAAAAAGTGTCAGATTTTATAAAACTGACAGTAAAACAAAAATATCAACATTTCACTATGATAAAAGGATCGATATACAAGAAGGCTGAAAGGAAAGATATACAAAAATATACAATAGTGTGGTGAGACCTGCATTGGTCTGTGTGGCGGTGAAGTGCATGTGGCCTATAAAGAAGATTTAGGAATAGAACTTCCGGGAAAGAGAGGAGGGAAGAAGATGGAAAGAGCCGGGGTGACTACAGTCTCAAAAAAGATTCAAGAACAAAGACTGCAATGGTTTGGTTAAGTTATACGTAGAAATGAATACTATGTGAAACGAAGGATAGAGCCGTTAGAAGTTGTTGGAAGGAGAAGTAGAGGAAAACCGAGGGGAAGATGGAAGGACTTGTGGCAGGGGACTTGAGAGAGAAAGGTTTAGGTGAATGAGACACGATGGACAGATAATAATAATATCTTATGGCATTTTTGCCGGGGAGATCCTTTCGGATTGTTCCGGCGCCATTTACATCTTTAACCCTGTTTCAAGTAACTAGTGTCGATGTACACTAGCCCAGGGAAACCGACGGCTTAACGTGCTCTCCGAGGCACGGTGAGACGGCTCGTATCATTTTTAGAAATGAAAAATTGTTTGTCTTTGGCAGGGCTCGAACCCACGTGCACTGGCGTATAAGGCCAGCGATTATGCCGTTACGCTACGGCCGCTCACGATGGACAGAAATGAGTGGCGAAGAAGAGTAAGGAACAGCGACCCCTAAAAAGAAAAGTGCTGATAAAGAAGAAGGTATAGATCTAAATAATGTGCCATTTGAAATTATATGAAATTGATTTCGATTATATAGATTATATGAAATCTGATTACACATGCATGAATACTTTTTACGGCGTGACTAAAGGCACTGAGCCTACTCTCTCTGACACTAAATGGCGAACACAAAATGGTAGCTCCCTTTGAGAATTATAACACCTCTACAAATACGTGTTTTGTCGAAAGTATAATATAAAACAATTACAGTCAATTATTTTTAACCAGAACATAAAAGTGTATATCTTCCCTAATAATTCTGCTCAAAATGATAGTAGTTCCAATGAGCCGTTTTTAATACCTACTCAAATGCCTGTTGAAACATGAAAACAATATCGGAACGGTTCTTCCGTAATAATTCGGCAACTTTAAATATTATCTATAATTTACATACACTTGTTTGAAATTCATATTTTATTAATTTATCTGTTGATTATTACGCAAAAAAATGTTAATAAGGGTAAATACACGATTCTACAAATGTGTTCATTGTTTAGATATATAACCGTAATGTAAGTGTATATTATCCGTTAAAAGATATAATACTGATTTGTTTTGTTTGTCTTGTTATGTTAATATCTACGAGGTCTCGAATTAAGTTGTTCCGTTGGTATAACATTCTATTTAGCAATTTTTCATAATTTTTTAATTTTCCCCTTGAACATACTAGACCTGGATACCGCGTACCAAAAAAAGTTGATTAATAGCAAGCTGAAAATTTGTTAATAGTTAACGGTGTCTAGTCGGACAAACTTTGATGTATGGGAACACTGGAACAGGGGAAGTTTTAATTGTGGGACAGGTTAAAAATTTGGAACGTCAGACTACGAAAACGTTCCATGTATTTTGTCGGACAGAACTTGCAATTAATTTGTTACCATTTCATTAAACTCTCATGCAAAAATCGGACTGGTGTTTATCACCAATTGGCCATTTTAATGGGTGGAACACGAAGAACATGTCAAATGACAGAAATTATGTTGTTGATACATAGCAGTCTGATTTTTGCATGAGAGTTTAATGAAACGGTAACAAATCAATTGGAAGTTTTGTCCGACAAAATACATGGGACGTTTTCGTAATCTGGCGTTCCAAATTTTTAAACTGTTCCACAATTAAAACTTCCCCTGTTCCAGTGTTCCCGTACATCAAATTTTGTCCAACTAGACACCGTTAAGCTATTAACAAATTTTCAGCTTGCTATTAATCGACTTTTTTTGGCACGCGGGATCCAAACCTATACTCTTTCCGCATCCCTATAAGACGAATCTTTCACTGTACGAAACAGTGCTGCAGGACGCAGGTCATCTTCTGACAGCCTGTTGATTAGCTGCGCCGATTTTTGTTTTACGTCCTCCAATGACTCAGAGTGGGTTCCTTTCAAGCAAAATGAGAACAGGTAGAAGTCGCAGGGTGCTAAGTCTGGCGAATATAGCAGTTGTTTCATACTTATGACCTCTCTTTCCACATTTCGGGCCTCATTTTGCGATTTTTTTCTCGGAATCTTCGTAAAACCTGTAAGCGATATTGATTAACTGTCTGACCTTGTGACACTAATTTAATGTGAACTGCATTCGTATATTTTCTTATTCTTATATAGGCCTCTCTCTTCTACATACAACCGATAGACATTGCAACAAGAAGACATAAATTAAAAAACAATTCGAATAAGAAATAAAAAGAATTTGTGTCTGGACATGAGTACTTACATACATACATACATAATCGTTCTTCTTCTATTTCTACCGTTAGGTGTCGAGTGAGGTGTGTCTACCTTTTGATGAATATTTCCATCATTTTTTTTTCTAAACCATTTGTGTTGCCTTCTTGCCAAGATTTGCCCCTATGTAATATCTCTGCTGTCGCTATTCCTCTCTTATTGGTCTGCCTCTTGTGTTTTCCCCTATTATTTTAGCTTCCCACACTCTTTTTACTTGCCTGTTATTGTCCATTCGTGTTATCTGGTCGAACGCATGCCAATTTTTTCTCCTTTATTGTGTCAATTAACAAGTTAATTTTAAGTCTGTTTCGTATTTCTTCATTTTTGGATCTGTCTGTCCTTTTTCTTCGTTTTCCTTGATATTTCTTTGTTGTTGAGGAATCCTCTATTTAGAGCCTGGAATACTTTTCCTGTACTCATTAGTATGTTGTTAAGATAGTCTTCGATGCTTCGTCTGTTATTAATTATTACTGTATTTGTATATGTTTGTTTGATTTATTTTTTGTTGATCTACCACTACTTCTATTAGTTCATCCGTGTCTGTTTTCGTTGTTCTTTCATTATCTGTGTCTACTCTTTTTTTACATTTAGGTTGTATTTTTTTGCTTCTGAGTTTTATTCTTCTAAATTGTGCTTTCTGCTGTTTCAGCGAATAAATACCATGTCATCTGCAAATACGCATATTATCTCTGTATTTATCATTTGCATTCTATTCCGTCCTATACAGTACCCATTTTTAATGGTTTTCTTACATTCTTGTATTACATTTATAATAAGTATTGGGCTTACACTATCTCCTTGTCTAACTCCTTGCGTTGTTTCAAATGGTCGAATATGTTGAAGATATATACGTTTTTTAACCGAAAAGCAACATTCTCTTTTGATTCCAAATAATTTTTAGAACTTACTACTTACGTACTTTGTCGATTTTAGAAAATAAAATTAGTCTTATCAAATTTTTGGCGTTACATGAATTATTTAAAGCTTTTGACAAGGATTACACGGCTTATGGATAACTGTATTAGTAGTATAGTATAGTTGATCCAAAAGATGGCATAACCCAGACATCCAAAGTGAAAGTTATCCTTCAACACCAAATTGTTCTATATGGTCCACACAATGTCCAGAAAAAATTCACACCATTTTGAGCGTCGGGTTTGGGGGGAGAGGGGGGAGGAATCGGTAAATTCGTAGTTTTTTACGCTTTTCGTCAATATTTCTAAAACTATGCGGTTTAGCATGAACAACCCTCTATACAAAATTTTTCTACATTAAATTTGAAATAAAAAAGGCCCTATGCATAATCTTTCTAAAATGCATGGTTCCAAAGTTACGGAGGTAGTATAGTATAACTGGTCCGAAAAAAGGCCTAACCCAAACATCCAAAGTAAAAGTTCTCCTCCAACACCAAAATGTTCTATATGGTCCACATATTGTTCAGTAAAAAGTTACACCATTTTGAGCGTTCGGTTTGGGAGGGAGATGGGAGAGAAGCTGGCAAATTAGTAGTTTTTTTACGTTTTTCGTCAATATTTCTAAAACTATGCTTTAGCGTAAACAATGTTATATACAAAAATATTCTACATGAAATTTAAAACAAAAATGTTCTATACATAATTGTTATAAAATCAACGGTTCCAGAGTTGCGGAAAGTGAAAAGTCGAGATTTTCGATACTTTTTATATTTTTTGGGCAATATTTATGATATAAAACCCCGACTTCCAAAGTGAAAGTTATCCTCCAACATTAAATTGTTCTATATGGTCCACATAATGTTCAGAAAAAAGTCACACCATTTTGAGCGTCGGCTTTGGGGGGGGGGGGAGAGGGGGGAGAAATCGGTAAATATAAAAAGTATCGAAAACCTCCACTTTTCACCCTCCGTAACTCTGGAACCGTTGATTTTATAACAATTATGTATAGAACCTTTTTTGTTTTAAATTTTATGTAGAATATTTTTCTATAGAACATTCCTTACGCCAAAGCATAGTTTTAGAAATATTGACGAAAAACGTAAAAAAACTACTAATTTACCGACTTCTCCCCCATCTCCCCCCCAAACCGGACGCTCAATATGATGTAACTTTTTACTGAACAATATGTGGACCATATAGAACAATTTGGTGTTGAAGGAAAACTTTTACTTTGGATGTCTGGGATAGGCCTTTTTTGGACCAATTATACAATTGTACTATACTACCTCCGTAACTTTGGAACCGTTCATTTTAAAAGGGTTATGCATAGGGCCTTTTTTATTTCAAATTTAATGTAGAACAATTTTGTTTAGAGGGTTTTCATGCTAAACCGCTTAGTTTTAGAAATATTGACGAAAAACGTAAAAAACTACGAATTTGCAGATTTCTCCCCCCTCTCCCCCCCAAACCCGACGCTCAAAATGGTGTGACTTTTTTCTAAACATTATATGAACCATATAGAACAATTTTGTGTTGGAGGATAACTTTCACTTTGGATGTCTGGGTTTGGGTCTAACTATACCATACTATAGGTAACGCATTATATTTTATTTTAAATTATCCGAATGGTGATAAAACTTATGATATTATAAATTAGTTTTTGTACAGGTTTGGTTAAATTTTCGAAAAAAAAAGATTACTTGTAAAAAAGGTATTTTTCATATTGTTCTATTAGCTTTAAGAGTGTGTATCTATTAATACATGTCATGTAACCACTGTATTTATTCTTCATAAATATAATTTATTGGAATTTAAGTTTTATTGTTTATGCTAGTTCAACAGTGAAGTTACAAGGAGGTGTTAAGAAAATGTTCGTGAGCTTTTAGCTCTTGAGGAAGTGGACAAGACAAAACCATACTTATTATTCTCTCTTCTATTTCTGCTTTCTAGCATTACTGTACTCTATAAAGCGTCAAAAACAATTGGACTTAAAATTAACACCTCAAAGTAGTCCGCGATGAAATTGAAAGCCATAGCATCGACTAAGTAATAATAGCTTACAAATCGCACCCTCAGTGCAAGACTGGGGGACATGAAAGGAGCCTCCACGTAGATTGTGATCACTTGTGAATACAATCGGGCGTCCCCTGGAAACGAGTAATGTCGGCTAATCCTTTCAACACCGGTGCACCAACAACACAGATGCAATCAAAATCAAAACGGTCTTTATCAAGGCCATTTTTGATGACGACCTCAATTAATATTGAAGGACTATCAGCAGATAAAGAAGACCTATTGTCTAATATGTGCAGAGAACATGGTGTCGATGTTCTACTGGTTCAAGAAACCCATAGAGGTACTGCAAGCCGCAGACCAAGGATTCGGGGTATGAAGCTCATACTGGAGAGACCACACGACCAATAGGGTAGCGCAGTCTTCGTCAGACCAGATATCGACGTAGCATCCACATCTCTAACAGATCAAAATGACATCGAGATCCTCACAGTGGAGATAAACTCCTGTACAGTAACGTCAATCTACAAACCACCAAACGCTGACTTTGCTTTTGAGGAACCGAATAACTTTCAATCACAGCAAATCAAATTCGTACTGGGTGACTTCAACTGTCACAGTGTCGCGTGGGGTTACAACGAAACAGATTCCAATGGCGAAGAACTAGAAAAATGGGCTGAAAGCATGAACCTAAAACTTATTCACGATCCAAAGCAGCCTGCGTCGTTCAACAGCGGAAGATGGCGCAGAGGTTACAACCTAGACAATATATTTGTCAGCGACAGAATTTGAGACCAGGTGACAAAAATCGTTGGAAGCGCCCTCCCAAAGACACAGCACAGACCAATAATTTGTCTTTCCAACGCGGCAATCAGATACGAAATTGTTCCTTTCAAGAGAAGGTTCAACTTTACTAAAGCAAAATGGGAAAAATTCTCTGAAACATTGGATCAAGAAGTTTCCCAGCTAGAACCTTGCCCTGATTCATACGATAAATTTGTAGAAATCGTAAAGCAAGTATCACGGAAATTTATCCCTAGAGGTTGTCGAACTGAGTACATAGCGGGGCTCAATGAGGAATCTAAACCCCTACTTAAAAGATACGAACAGCTATATCAAGAAGACCCTTTCTCGGAAGCGACAATACAGGCTGGGGAGGAAATGTTACATGCGATATCCGCCAACAGAACGGAAAGGTGGTGCAAGCTGGTCACGAGTCTGGACATGAAACAAAACAGCAGACGTGCCTGGAAGCTGATTCGGAATCTTGGCAACGATCCCGCTGCTCCGGCAGTCAACATGACAGAAGTCACACCCGATCAGATAGCCCATCATCTTCTAATGAACGGTAAGACGACATCAAAAAAGAACAAGGTGAGAGCTCAACGGAATATCGACGAAGAAAGATATGTTCTAGGTACCTCTTTTTGTCTAGAGGAGATGAGAGGCGCGATCCATCAAATGAAAGATAATAAAGCGGCTGGCCTGGACGACATACGAACAGAGCAAATAAAGAACTTTGGACTAAAAACCGTAGAGTGGCTCGTAAAAATGATGAATTGCTGCATCCGTACATTACAAATCCCCAAAATCTGGAGAAAAGCTAGAGTGGTAGCCCTCTTAAAACCAGGGAAGGATCCGGCGGATACAAAGAGTTTTAGACCTGTATCTCTCTTGTGCCACCTTTTCAAGGCCTTTGAAAGAATGATACTGAACCGGATCGCAGAATATGTGGAGACTAAAATTATTCCAGAACAAGCAGGATTCAGGCCCGGAAAGTGCTGCTGCAGTCAAATTCTTAATCTCACCCAACATATTGAAGATGGTTTTGAACGGAAGGAAATAACAGGAGTAGCGTTCATAGACCTAACTGCCGCCTATGATACAGTTAACCATCAACGGCTACTCGCAAAACTCTACGAAACTACAAAGGATTTCCGACTAACAAGGTTAGTGAAATGTCTCCTCCAGAATAGACGCTTCTACGTAACGCTCCAGTCCAAGAACAGTCGGTGGAGGGACCAAAAAAATGGGCTACCACAGGGAAGTGTCCTCGCGCCGATTCTATACAACATATACACCAACGACCAACCCATACACCAACAAACAAGGCAATTTATTTACGCTGATGATACAGCGGTGGCAGCTCAGGGAAGAACCTTCAATGAAGTCGAAGTGAAACTGACAGATGCCCTGGGAGACTTAGCTCTATACTATGATAAAAACCATCTGAAACCCAATCCCACAAAAACCCAGGTATGTGCTTTCCACCTGAGAAACAAGCATGCCCGAAGGTCGCTGGAGGTGGAATGGCGTGGTCAGATGCTGGAACACAACAAGACGCCAAAATACCTTGGCGTCCGTCTGGATAGAACTCTGTCTTACCGATACCACTGTCAAGATGTCAAGAAGAAAGTAAGTGCCAGAAATAATATCATCCGCAAGCTAACTAATACAAAATGGGGAGCACAACCACACACTCTCCGCACTTCTGCCTTGGCATTATGTTTTTCGGCCGCGGAGTTTGGAGCACCAGTATGGGCAAACTCCGCTCACGCAAAGAACGTCGACGTGGCTCTAAATGAAACGGTCCGTATAATATCGGGTTGCCTGAAACCGACACGTATCGAAGAGGTATACCCCATTGCTGGAATTGCTCCACCACCTATCACGTCAGAGGTAGAACGGAAAAAGCAGGAGACGGACCGAAGACACCCCTTATATGACCACCAAACTCAGCCAAGCAGACTAAGATCTCGGAAAAGCTTCCTGAAAACATCAAGATCCATCCCCGAAGCGCCAGAGACGTGCCGAATACACCTATGGCAAGCGTCAGCTACCGCGACACATTTTCCTCCCTCGGAGGAAATGGATGCTGGACACAATTTACCGTATCCGACTTGGAAAGCGCTAAACAGACTAAGAACCGGCGTTTCACGTTGTGCTAGTAACCTGAAAAAATGGGGATACCAGGAGGACGATACCTGCGACTGTGGTGCGGTTCAGACCAGCCGGCATCTACTATCATGCACAGAGATGAGAGAGACCTGCACAGAACAAGACTTAATTATAGCAAATGACAGGGCCATCTATGTGGCCAACCATTGGAAATACAGAATTTAAAGTTGTTGGTGTTCCGGACACGGAAAGTAAGTAAGTAAGTGCAAGACTGTTGTAAGTCAAAATAAGTAAGTTTCGAGATAAAGACGATTTTGTTTATTTTCGTGTTAATATCGCTGTGCTAATGTCGGTGTGATAGTTGTGATATTTGGCCGGTTGAGCATTTGAAAGTTACTAAAGTTTTACACGGGATAGATATGCATGTCCACGAGCGAATGCCATGATTACTTCATTTTCATAAAAATTTTGACTTATAACAGTTTTGCACTGAGGGTGCGAAATATCTAGGGCATGAGATTCGCTTAGGCCAAGATAATCAGAAAACTGAAATAAAGAAGGATAGGTCTCACATGGGCTGCTTTTGGTAGGTTGAACAACATTTTCAAGTCTGATATACCAGTTTTTGAAAAGGAAGGTTTTGACCAATGTTTTTTACCGGTTCTTACATATGGTGCGGAAACACCTCTGAAAAAAGGAACAATAAATAAAATAGGAGCTACAACGTGATCAGTATAAAATATCTTCAGGATTCTACGATAAAGCCACATTTCAAAAGCCTCAATTTTCTTGCAGGTAGCGTCTGTGAGAGTCCACGATTCAACTCCGTACAACAGTCTAGGGAAGATATAACAACGTAGTAACCTGATTTTTAAGGGTATAGATAAAGCACGATATTTTAATAGCTTAGCCATTTTTTGAAATGCAGATCTTACTTTTTTTTCAAACCTTTAAATACCTTGAGTTTAACCATTGATACTCTATTATGAGTATCATCAATTATAAGACTTCATAATATCTACGCTAAAAGTAAAAAAAAATGGAAATAGCAAAGTCCCAGATACATAGAATCAATTATTAAATATAATAATAGACACAAATTTAAATCTGAAACTTTCCTTATTAGAACCTACTTCTATCAACATCCTAAATCTCTGGCTTCCACAATAATTTACAAGGCATAGAGACGACGAATATAGAAAGCGAGAAGGATTCTACAATATGCAATCACATTCCGCTTTCATTCATCTAGGAAAAGATACGAAAAAAGGTTCTTAGTACTCACAATCTGAGTAAAGATAGAAGTGAATTAAAGGACAATTAATTTATGTTTCATTTCGATTCAGAGCCAAGGCCCAATCTACAGACAGCTGTTTCTGTTTAGAACTTCATCAGTGTACATGCTTGCCCGCCTCTGAATCAAAATGAAAACGAGATTGTCCTTTTAATAGACCAGAAAGGATCTGTTTTTAGGTGGATGTGAGCGGTGGCATTCGGATTTTTGCGGATAAAGTTAGGTGATAACTTCGTTAATAATAATTGACTTATGCTCCTTCTCAAATATGCCCGGAACATTAATAAAAAAAATAAAATATTAAAAAATTTCGTTTTTTTTCTACTTTCTTTTCTTATAACTGTAAAACGATTCATTTTGGAACAAAGTCGTCTCAAAATTTGGAATAAAACAAAGATAATTAAATTTTCTATCAGATACGATTGGTTAAAAATGTCTTAATTTAACACCCTTGCTGCAAAATAGCAATAAATATAAAATAAGGGGGCAAAACAAGCCTGTCCTTATTCAATATTTATCCATCACTTAGGTTACACTTGGAACCTTGCTAATTCGCTTAGAAAATTTTTGTAATGTGCTAAAACCGTACACCAAATTTCATTAAAATTGACTTACTAGATTTTGCATAATAATTTTGCAATCTAAACTTTTTTTTTTTTAAATTAAATTTTTTTAAAATCTTGCACAACAAAAACTAGTTAAAGTTATAAACAATTTTTTGGCTTATAAACAAATTAGTGCTGTGTCCAGGAGGAAGTGCTACGGGCTCCTTTATTTAGATGGACTTACCCAAGTTTACTCTATGTATTTTGACCCGTAGAACACGAATTTTTTGGGTAACAGTTGATCCGGATGTCGATAAGATTGTTATAAACAAAGAACTTGAGGAGTTACATAACATCGATTTCTCGCAAGATAATACATTTTGTTGTATTTCTTGGGTAATTCTAAGCAAAAAACGTTCTTACAAGTTTTTTCGTAGGATGCATAGTTTTCGAGATACACGGGAACATTCAAAAAATCGAAAAATGGCAGTTTTTGAACGAGAATAACGTTTGATTAAAAAATAAAATAGCAATTCTGCTGACAGCATTTGAAAGTTTAAGTCAAATTATACCGGTTTTAATTATTTGCATTGCTAAAAATTATTTTTTTTTATTATTAAACAAAGCTATTTGTTTATAAGCCAACAAATTGTTTATAATTTTAAAACATTGCTGAGGCCCCTTAAATAATCCGATTTTAATTCTGTAAAGTGTATTAGATAGGTAGAGCACCTCTTTATATGTAAAAAAAATTAGCCAACTTCTAAATGGTCTACTTTTTGTTCAGAAAGATTTTAAAAAATTTGAACTTTTTTAAAAACATTTGCATTGCAAATTTATTACGCAAAATCTATTACGTCGATTTTAATGAAATTTGGTAGACCATTTAAGTAAGTTATAAGAATTTTCTAAGCGAATTACTAAGGTTCTAAGTGCCACCAAAGTGGTTAAGAAACATTGAAAACAACAGGCGTATTTTGCCCCCTTATTTTGTATTTATTGCTATATTGCAAAAAAGGTAATAACTTAATACATTTTTGACCAGTCGTATATCATACAAACTTCAAATATCTTTATTTTATTTCTGTACGACTTTGTTCCAAAACGAATCGTTTTAAAGTTATAAGCAAAGAAAGCAGAAACAAATCGATGTTTTTCGAAATTTTTAAATATTTTAATTTTTTTATTCATGTTCCGGGCATATTTAAGGAGCATAAGTCAATTATTATTACTAAAGTTGTCACCCAACTTTATCTGCAAAAATCCGAATGCCACCTCTCACATCCAAAAATACACGTTTTTTTACAGATTAGTCCTGGTCTATAATAGTCCAGAAAGCCACTGCGCATCCGCTAGGAAAAATATTCGAATTCGGATTTTTTGCACAATCTTACTCAAAAAGGACTCCTTTTAACAAATTTGCATGTTGCCAGGACCAAAAGATGGTCAAAAATTTTTTAAACGTTTTTTTTTTGTTTTTTTCCTAAAGTTATTTTTTTTGTATGAAAAAAAGTTTTTTTAGGTTTTTTGGATCATTACAAACAGAAAAAGTCTTTAGTGACTTTTCTCTAAAAATGATAGTTTTTGACAAATAAGCGATTAAAAATTGAAAAATTGTGAAATCGGCCATTTTTAACCCTCAAAAACTATGTGAAAAACTGAAAATTTGAATGTTGCCAAGGTAGGTAGATATTCTTTAAACATCGATTGATGGACTTCCGAAGAGTTTTTTGCAATACAATATTCAAAACTCCTTTGTTTTTTAATTGCTAATCAAGCGTGCGCGACACTATTTTCCACCGACAGTATGGTGCAAATGAAAGGAATAAATTCGTTATTTCGTAAATCGGCGACTTTACGGAAAAATCCAGAAACAGGTCGATTTTTATTTTTAAGTTATGATATTGTGGCATATATGGTATACTAGTGACGTCATCCGTCGGGGCGTGATGACGTAATCGATGATTTTTTTAAATAAGAATAGGGTTCGTGTGGTAGCTCATTTGAAAGGTTCTTCAATTATCTATTCAGTAATATAAACATTTACATCATTATTGATACAGGGTGTCCAAAAAATGTTATTAAATTAAATTATTTGACAAAGAAAGAAGTAGAAGGACACCCTGTATAAATAATGATGTAAATGTTTACATTACTGAATAGAGAATTGAAGAACCTTTCAAATGAGCTACCAAATGACACCTATTCTCATTTAAAAAAGTAATCGATACGTCATCACGCCCCGACGGATGACGTCACTAGTATACCATATATGCCACAATATCATAACTTAAAAATAAAAATCGACCTGTTTCGGGATTTTTCCTTAAAGTCTCGGGTTTACGAAATAACGAATTTATTCCTTTCAGTTGCACCACACTGTCGATGAGAACGCTGCCGCGACATCTATTAAATAAAATAGGAAAGTCTCATATACAGAATCCATTATTAAATATATATTGTGGAAGGCAGAGATTTAGGATGTTAACAGAAGGAGGTTCTAATAAGGAAAGTTTCAGATTTAAATTAGTGTCTATTATTATATTAGTAATGGATTCTGTATCTGAGACTTTCCTATTTTCTTTAATAGATGTCGCGACAGCGTTCTCATGGTGGATTTCAATCTATTTTTGAAATTCCCCTTAAAAGGACAATCTCGTTTCATTTTGGTTCAGAGGCGGGCAAGCATCTACACTGATGATGTTCTAAACAGAAACAGCTGTCTGTAGATTGTGCCTTGCCTCTGAATCGAAATAAAACATAAATTGTCCTTTAATTCACTTAAAAAAATTGGGTTTAAACATGTTTAGACTAAAATATTTTTACAAATAATTCGAGGCAATCATTTATTCAACAGAATATTGGAAAAACAATCAAAAATAATAATTTATTTACATAGATATACAACTTTACATACAAGTTAGCGTGCTTCTCAAACAGCTTTTAATGTATTATACTGGCTTCGTCTGGTTCGGGGCTGAAAATAAGATATTTCATTTAAATAAAAGATTTTAAATCAATAAGGAGTATTCAAAAATCAAATAATATCAACGTTTATACTTAACATAATGTCCAAAAGAAATTAGTTTCCCAATAAACGACACATTCTCAAGCAAATAAGATGAAAGGACCCCAGACCCATGTAAAAGTGGTTTCAGTTAAACTGGCAAAAACTTCACAATCAGGTAGCTTTGGTCATGCTGATCAGCTGATCAAAAGTTTCATTGCTCAGACGCATAAATCTATTATTTATGAGTTACAGAACTTCAAAGTGCCCCATTTACATAATATATATATATATATCTGATTAATATACAGGGTGTTAGTAAATAACTACCTGTAACTAGATAGTAAATATCGACCACATTTGTACTCTAGGAATTATCTTGAATCAAGCTAGTGAATGGCAAAAAATATAAACATAATGTTGACATAATTGACTTTGAAAAGGCCTTCGATAGTGTAAACAGAGAACAATAAATGTGGAAGATTCTAAACTGTATGGACTACTCATGAAATATATTATTATCAACTTGATCAGACTATTCTACAAGGAATATAGAGCCAGACTGCTACATGCGGGAGAAATGGTAAAAGATATGGCTATACAAAGTGGGGTTAAATGATGATGCGCGACATTATTCCTAATAATAACGGATTTGATCATGCAGAAAGTAAGTGATAAAAAACAGGTATCAGGTGGAATTTGCATGACCAGTTGGAGGACTTATGAGTTCGCAGACGACATTAATTTGTCTCCTAACCGAACATAGCAGCCATATGCAAAAGCAGATCGACAAGGTTTCAAAATACTCCAACGTAATGGACCTGAAGATAAATACAAACAAAAACAAAACACTGGAAAAGCAGCAACCAAGAAACTAAAATTGAAATAAATGGAAGACAAATAGAGGAGGTAGATAACTTTATATATCTCAGATCAATCATGAAAAAAAAGGTAGTAGTAGATCAGATGTAGAAAAAAGAATAGTAAAGGCTTCTTCTTCTAAATAGCTCTGCACTACTGCATTCAAATATGCATATAACTCAGTAAAGGCACAACATGCATATAACTCATTAAAGAACATCTGGAACACACGCGATATAACAGAATTAACCAAAATCAAAATATTTAACAGTTGTATTAAGTGTATATTAATTGTATGGCGCAGAATCTCGGAGACAGGAAGAGACAACTACTAAAAAATTACAAACCTTTATAAATAAATCGTTGAGAAAAATTCTGAAAATATACTGGCCGGATAAAATAACAAACGTATAATTACCTATGGGGATGAACAAAACAAGAGAAAATAACAGTCACGATTAAAAGAAGGACATGGAAATGGATTGGACATACTTTAAGGAAAGACCGAAATAATATAACCAGACAAGCACTCGCATACCAACCAGACGGAAGAGGAAGATCCGATAATAGCTGGAGAAGAACTGTAACAAGAGATCATGAAAGAATTGGCCTGAAATGGAGAGAAGTCAAACAGAGAACGAGAAATAGAGAGGGATGGAAAAATATTGTAGAGGAAATCTTTAAAGAATAAAACAGAAAAGGATGCGCTGATCCTGCCATCTTTCACTTTTGGCTAAGAAATGCAAGAATGCCCAATACTCCATAAGTAGGAAAGGCAATAGAGACAGAGAGAGTAAATAAGTGCGACAAACTTTAGGGATGATTCTGCATAAACATTAATGACAGCATAAAAATGGTTTAACCTAACCCTCTTCTCAACCCACGCACAAACTGAAGAAGCAAATGAAGACGACAAGGAGGAATTTTATGAAATTCTAGAACAACAGTACAGAACGGCAGCCAGACACGACGTCAAAACCATACTGGGAGACTTCAATGCCAAACTAGGTAAAGAGGACCATCTTAGAGCGGTGATCGGTACACATAGCTTACACGATAACACCAATGATAACGGATCAAGACTGGCAGAGTTCGCTGTAGCCAACAATATGGTAGTGAAAACTACACAGTCCCAAAGAAAAAATATACATAAAGTAACCTGGGTGTCAAATGACGGAATCACACGAAACCAAATAGACCACGTGCTCATCGACGGAAGACACTCTAGCAATATCATCAGCGCACACAGTTTGAGGAGAGCAGAAAGTGATTCTGACCACTTCCTGGTCAGAATAAAAATGAGAACAAGGCTAAACAAGAGAAATCCTAAGCAACGCCAACAAGGAAACAGATAGGACATTTCAAGGCTCGATCAACCTGATAATGAAGGCCAATATCAGTCACTGATCCAAAATAAATTGCAGACACTGGAAGAAGAAGAAACATCAACACCAGAATTGACCATAGACCAGAAATGGCAAAATATAACAAACGCCATAGAAAGCGCCGCGGCGGAAACTAAAGGGAAAGAAAGGAATAACAAGAAGAAAAACCAGTGGTTTGACCAGGAGTGAGAATAAAGCTTACAGCAGAAAGCAATCAAGAGGCTGGAGTTACTAACACGACCTACAGAAGAGAACAGGGAAGACTACAACAGAGTAAGGACTCAAACGAGAAGACTTTTGAAAAGAAAAAGAAACAGTACCTAGAAGCACGAATACAGCAACTCGAGGAGGAACATAGAACCGGTCAGTCTAGACAGTTTTATAGGGACCTAAAAACAATGACGGGCAACACGATCAACAGCCCAAGATTTATAAAAGACGATGCAGGACAATTGCTCACAGACGAAGAAGACATAAGCCGCCAATGGAGAAAGTATTTTGAGCAACTCTTAAATACAGAAAACCCCACAACGACAGGGCAACAAAGGCAGTACCAGTTAGCCGAACCTGAAATACCAGGGCCCACTCTAGCTGAAGTAAAGTCCGCAATTTCGTCCCTAAAAAAACATAAAGCCCCAGGCCCAGACGACATACAGGCGGAACTACTAAAAAAAAGGGGGAGAAAAACCACGAGATATATCATCTTATAAGAGAAGTCTGGGAAAGAGAAGAAATACCGAAACACTGGCATGAAAGCCATATAATACCTATTCACAAGAAGGGAGACAAACAAATATGTCGGAACTATAGAGGAATATCGTTAATTAATACAACATCCAAGATTATATCCATAATACTGTTTAGAGGACTAACTCCATACGCAGAGGAAATAATAGGCGATTATCAAAGCGGATTCAGACCGGGAAGGTCGACCATAGACCAGATCTTCGTCCTACGTCAGGTGTTGGAAAAAACTGGGAATTCAACCGCGATGTACACCAAATCTTCGTGGACTTCAAACAAGCTTAATATTTTGTTAGCAGAGAGGCTTTGTGGGAGGAGACTATGGTAGAAATGGGAGTACTTGGAAAGCTGGTACGATTAGCAAACGTGAGCACGGAGAACGCTTCCGCACGAATCAGAATTGGTAGCACCACGTCGGAGGAATTCCTCATTGACACCGAACTTAGACAAGGAGATCCTCTCGCCCGCTGTTTAACTTCGCACTGGAGCCTGCAGTAAAGAAAGCTCAGCCACAACTGACAAAAGGATTGCCGCCCAAGGATCAAAAATACTATTGGCTTTTGCGGATGACGTGGACACAATTGCACAATCCACCAGAGATGCAAAAGAAGTTTTCACCCTATTCGAGAACGGAGCCAAGGAAGTTGGTCCTAAGGTCAACGAGGACAAGACCAAGTACATGGTGGTTACGAAGAACCCAAGACCAAGGGTTAGACAAAACGTAACAATTAATGAATACAATTTTGAAGTCATCAAAGAATTTAAGTACCTGGGAGCAATCATAACATCTGAAAATAAATATGAAAAGGACGTGGCAGCCAGGATCATTGCAGGAAATAGGGCATATTACTCATTAAGGACCCTACTTAAATCAAAAATACTCTCAAGACCAGCAAAAATAAGAGTATGTAAGACAATAATTCGTCCCACAAGAACGTATGGAAGCGAAACATGGACTCTGAATCAGCGGGAAACGACAAAATTACTGGTACTTGAAAGAAAGATACTGCGGACTATCTATGGGCCTTGCAGAGAAGAGACAACAGGAGAATGGGGAAGAAGACACAATGATGAACTCCAGACAATATATGAAGATGAAAACATAGTACGCTACATTAAAGCAAACAGAATACGATGGGCGGGTCACGTGCTAAGATCAAGTGACGAAAGACTTCTGAACGCCACATTCTGGGAAAGGCCCGATGGAAAAAGGTCAGTTGGTCGCCCAAGAAAGAGATGGAAGGACGCAGTAGCCAGTGATCTACGCAAAATGGGATTACAGCAATGGGAAATAGCTGCTCAGGACCGACAACAATGGAGGAAAATAGTAAACGCGGCCAAGACTCACATAGAGTTGTAGAGCCAAATAATGATGATGATGATTAATGACAGTTTGTTACATAAATGTTATGTCAGCAAATGCTTCGCTTTCCGACATATGAGGTGTTGAACTTTTTCTTACAAACTGCTGATTTATTTATTGCTCTGAAACCGGTTGAGATATGCAAATGAAATTTGGTGCAGTGTAAGAGGTATTTATTGCACATTTTTTGACATATAATTAAGAATTTTATATTTATCGTTTACGCACATAAGGATACATTGGCCTGCTTAATAGCTGGATTTAGCTCCTCTAGATTTTTACATTTGGGGTTTTCTTAAGTTCTTAGTTGATTCCACTCCCGTTGAAAATATGAGACGATCTGAAATACACCAGGAATATCTGCGCGACTAAGACAGCCAATGAGACGGACAGGGGTGAATATTTAAAAATTATATTAGTGACATTTTCTGTTATTGTTTTGGTTTAATGCTACTGTATTGTGTGGTTGTTGCTAATGTATTAAACAAATGAAAAATACGCGTTAAGGCATTTAATTTTTTTTTTCATAAAAACGGCGCCTCATGTGAATAAAGGGCACAAGAGATAAATTGCCACAAATTGAACAACAAATTCAAAAATGATTTTTAATTTGAAATAACTCAGTGGCGTATCATTTTTTTTTTAGAAATTGATACCATTACTCGTATGCGCTCCAATGATAGATATACAATTTTTAATTGTATTTTAAAAAATGCGCAATAACTACTTCGTAAAACCCACCAAATTTAATTTTCATTTCTTAATCGGTTCTAGAGCAATAAAAAAATCGGCAAGTTGTAAGAAAAAATTTAACACCTCTTGTCTGAGAAAACGAAGCATTTGTGGAAATACTATAGCAAACTGTCATTATTACTTCTTGTGTTAACCTTATGTGAATATTATAATTTAAGATGTGAAAAGGGGCAACATTTAGACGTTAATCTTATGTGCTTACTTGTGTAAAATACATTGATAGTCAATGATCTTTTAACAAGAAATTGATAGGTATATTGCCAATTGTGAATTTTGTGAAAATCCCAACACGCACTTAATACATGTAGAGGGTGTAATAAAAAGACTGATCATAAATTAGATATTAAATTATTATTTTGAACTTTTAACATCACGTAACATTTTCTGAGTGCACTTTTACATATAGGTGTTAGGCTAAATCGACTTATTTTCAATTTTCATCCCTAAAAATCGTGGTATAATATTTATGATCAATCCTTGAGTATATGGAGATGTAATACAGTTATAGGCCTGGATCCCGCGTAACAAAAAAAGTTGTCTAGTTGGACAAACTTTTTTGTATAGAAACACTGGAACAGGGGAAGTTTTAATTGTGGAACGTGATTTTTTGTAGAAAGTGTCATCCTGACAAGTTTATGATTGTGAAAACTAGCAGTTGTTCTTAAGTTTATTCAATAGCAAACTTTATATTAGGTTTGTTCTAGCAAACAGTCAAACTAGTCAGAAACCATCAGCAAACAGTTGGTCAGTGAGAGAAATAATACTGTCACCAGTGCTATCCCCTCTACTCACGCTGGTCGACTATTCGCTGATGGTTTCAAACCGTTTGAAACTGATGCTAGAACAAACTTAATATACCTATCATAGTTGCGTTCGCGGGAACCCTGAACAATTTGTCGCCGACAATTCCTAATCTCACCTAATATAAATTATACCGTTATTAGATAAATATACACGGTCTATTTACTTTTAATTAATATTAAAAACTAATTATTATTAAATTATACTAAGGTAAATATACCTTGTATATTTATCTATTAACGATATCATTTATATTATTTTAAAGCGCGCATGCGTTTTCTGACAATTTATCCAATTTTCTGACAATTTCAGGTACCCGCGAACGCAACTAAATAGGTATATGAAAAAATGTTTGTCTGACAAATATGTTGGGCATTTTAATTATGTAGAGCATGTCAAATGACAGGAATTATGTTAGTGATAAATAGCAGTCTGATTTTTGCATGAGAGTTTAATGAAAGGGTAACAAATCAATTGGAAGTTCTGTCAGATAAAATACTTGGGACGTTTTCGTAGTCTGACGTTCGCAACCTGTAACATGTTCCACAGTTAAAACTGCCCCTGTTCCAGTGTTCCCGTACATCAAAGTTTGTCCGACTAGACACCGTTAAGCTATTAACAAATTTTCAGCTTGCTATTAATAGACTTTTTTTGGTACGCGGGATCCAGGCCTATTAAATGTAGGCACTACTTATAACAAATACACGAAATTATTACAAACACGCCCGAACTACATTACTTTTGACAGACAAGTGAAATAACAGAAAGGAAGCAACGTGTTAAAGGTCCCCAATGTGACTATTAAAATTACTTTACTAAATAAAACACTCGGTTAGATTAACAACAAAAAGTAAGAGCAATTTTTTATATTTTTCATTCAAGTTACCGGCCTAGGTTGATAAGCTTTAACTTAATTTTTATGTAAAGGTCAGTGCATAATTATTATTATCATGCACCATGCACGTATATTTTCCGGCACATAGCGTTTCCAGTCCAGCAATCAGACTGCACGTTCACATTTTCATACATCGAACGTTTGAGTTTGGTCGGGTGAAGATGTATTCTCGCTTCTGGCTCTTCTACTGGACGATGAAGAAAGCAAGTCAGTAGTAAAAAGTGCAATTGCTCTTTTACTTGACGATGAAGAAAGCAAGTCTGTAGTAAAAAGAAGATTTGCAGTATACATCCAGTGCTAAAGTCAATTATTTTTTTCAAATGAAAACACATGCATAAACGACAAAATAGCTAATATTTTTTAAAATACTGTAACAAAAGATTACTTTTGACCGACCCTCGTATAACAAGTCCCATCTCCACACACACAGAGCGACATCGATGTTTCTAGATCAGACGCGATGCAGCGGCGGGGAAGACATGCAAATTAACAGAATGTCGCGACAATAACTAAGATGGGCAGAACCTTCCAGAAATAACGGCTGGTGTATATAAAAGAACGAATTTTGTAAATAGAGTTAGTGATAAGCTAGAGTTTGTAAAGTAAACTTGTATAAATAAATTTAAAAAGTCGTATATAAATACGCACCGCTCGTTTTTTTTTTAACTGTAAGTTCGGTACAATTGTATCAAACAACCACCTAACAACGACTGGAAAACGACGAACCTGAATTCACATTATCCGTACCAACAGGTTCCGACTCGTTCCGTACTGCGATGCATCCGGAAAATATTGTTTGTGAATAAATGAACGGAAACGTAAGGTGTTTGATACTATAGGTACGTGCCCGAGAGTGTGAATTGTTCATATTTAAAATCAAAATCATTAAACCATATTTTTCGGAAACGAAACTCTACATGCTGGAAACGCTACGAGCATGATAATATGCACCGACCTACGTAAATATTGAGTTAAAAATTATAATTAAGATTCCTTAGTATTAGGCAAGGCACTAAAGCAGTAAAAAGCCGAAAACCTACCAATTTTTTGCAGATAGATGGATCTCGATGAAATTTGTTGCATTAGATTCGTAACTGCGTTAGGAAATCTTTTGAACTAAAGTGGTGACGTCGAAATGAAAATTGCATTATTGAACAAGGAAAATGCATTTTCCAATGTACATTTCGAAGTATAATTTAAAAACAATTGACAAAACTGAGTTTAGTATTAGATACCTACTACGACGAAGTTTTTGGGGTCGCTCAATACGAATATCATGTTGGTGATGGTCTCTGAGCCATCTGGTACAGAGGACGAACTGATTTTGTATCGAATTTCCTTCAAAACTCCAGGAGAAGAGTCCCTTCCCGGTCACCAGGAGGAGACTATCGCCGTCATATTTGTATTAAGCGACCCTTAATTTGGAAAATGCATTTTTTCTTGTTAAATAATGTAATTTCCATTTTGACATCATTAAGTTAGTTCACAAAATTTCCTAATGCACTTACGAATCCACTGCAATCCATCCAACTGCAAAACTGGTAGGTTTATTCCTTCATTGCATGGCCTACTCGTATATGTATGTTATTAGTGTATTTGGCCTTGGTACCTCTTTAGTAGTAGTATTATTATTTAAGTAAGCAACCCAAAATCCCAAGCATATTAATATTAACCGGTATATATTCCAATAAAAGAAATTTTCCTAGTCTATACCTTTATTTAAATTAGTAAAATACAACCTATATAACAAACACTACATTTAGTAATACAAAGGCTTTGTAATAATTCTAAATAAGGATAAAAGCTTATAATACTGCGATAAATGTGCAGACATTAGTACCAAATGAGAAGTGAGAATACTGATACAACATACTGTCACATTTATCAATGACTAGATCCATTTTGAAACTAAGAAAAAATAAGGTGTTAATATATATCACAATTAATTTCGTGTGGATCATTACCTCATCTCAGTCTTAGCTATACACTAAAAATAATAATTCTAAAATTAAGTAGTATTTCTTAAGATCAGATTGATAATTCTATCGAGGCAATTTTAAGAATTATTCTCCATTTTATTTTTTACAATGTTGATGAAATACACTACCAACAAGTATTGTACAAAAATGAAGGCGATAAACAGGAAATAAAAAAAATAACCGGAGATAAAACAAGAGTAATGGCCAACCGATGTAAATTTATGGTTCTTTTTCTTCTTCTTTTTGTATAGACATGCCTCTGTCTGTTTTTTCAAATGTGCCTCTAGTAAGTTGTCGTTACATCGTTCTCGTGGTTTTCCCACTGATCATCTTCCCATTGAGGAACCGTCTCTCACTGTCTTTACTACTCTATTTGTTGTCATTCGGCTTATGTGGTCATTCCATTTTATTCTTCTGTTTCTTACCCGGTTATTAATGTTGTCCACCTTGCATCTCCGTCGTATATCTGTACTTCTAGCTCTGTCCTATTGAGTCTTACCATCCATTTTTCGAAGGGTTTTCATCTCCGCTGTTTCGAGCAATCTTTTTATCCTCTCTGTGCCAGATCGTGTTTCTGCCGCGTATGTCATTATTGGTCTGATGACTGTTTTGTAAATTCTGCCTTTCATTTCTTTTCCGATATTTTTATTTCTCCATATTGTGTTATTCAGGCAACCTGTGGCTCTGTTTGCTCTATTCACTTGAACTTCCACTTCTGTGTTGAGCCTTCCATAGCTAGATAGTGTGATGTTTAGATATATAGGCATCACACTATGGTCGGTATAGTATAAATACCGTTGCACGTCATTAACTACGTCAGAGATCAAGTTGACATTGTTGCCAAATTGCAAAACAATTGCTGAACTCTTAAATTAAATATATCACTTAATTATTGCAGAAGTAGATACAATAAAACAGATTAATATTAAATGTAAATAAACAAAAACATTATAAATAGAAAACAAGAATTAAGTAATAATCTTCCGTTATAGTAAATAATAAAAACGAATCTGAAGTGTCAATACCGCAACTGTCAAATAAGGCTACCAATTTATACCAAAATGTCAGCTTCGTTCGATCGCAGTTAAAATGTGATCCGGACAAGAAGTGTGCTTCATAAAACCGCTTTATAATCCATTTATACAAGTTAAATGAAAACAAAGTTATGGTTTATTTCTTTATATTTATATTTCTTATATACCTACTTTCTTTGTTCCAAAGGACTTCCAAAGCTAAACGATTCTAAAAAGGAATAGACCTATAACTTAAATATTTTGTGTTGGTATCATGTGACGTCACTTACTATGACGCGGATGACGTGCATCGGGATTTACACTGTACGAACCATAAATTACCAAGGCAATATCTTTGTGGGCCACTGAAAACTTCATTCATATATTTGGCATTTTTTAAAATTTTTTGAATTTTATTCCAATGGGTATACATTCTCCTCCACCCCATTCCAGTTACAGAAATCCTTATTTTTTTTTAAGTCACTTTCCATTTCCTAAAAATATGGAAACAACCGCAATATTGGTATTAAAAATTACTTATTGAAATAAATCATTGAATTACTTATTGAAAGCAGATATAAAAAACTACCGTCCTATAACACTCCTGAATGCATAACAAACATTTTAACCAATAGACTGACGACAAAAAAGGGATTTAGCACAAGCGACCATTTATTAAGTATGAAAATCCTTATAGAACGAGCAAATGAATACCACATTCCTCTCTATATAGCGTTCATAGATTTAGAAAAGGCTTTTGACAGTGGTAAAATGTAAAGGCAGTTTTTGTTTTTGACAGTGTCGAACATTGGGCAGTGAAAAGTTCTTTGATTAAAAGCAGAATTGACCACAGATATACAGACCCAATATATATAAAGAAGCCACAACAACAATTAAAGTATACGAAGGAACACAATCAACTCAAATAAATAGAGGCGTAAGACAGGGTGAGACAAAATCACAGAAACTTTTCAATCGGGCTCTGGAAGATATTTTTAAAAGATTAGAATGGAAAGAAAAAGGTATAAAAATTTGTGGTACAACGCTTGAACCACCTAAGGTACGTTGATGACATCGTATTGATAACCGATAAAACAGAAGAATTGTTTGAAATGATGAAAGAACTGGACATAGAAACCGGAAAGATAGGTCGTAATATGAATTACAGCAAGACCAAAATCATAACAAATACAGATGAGGACATCACATTGAGGATCGGACAAGATGAAATAGAAGAAGTTCACGATTATATATATATATATATATATATATATATATATATATATATGTATATATATATATATATATATATATATATATATATATATATATTTTTTTTTTTTTTTTGTTTTGGTATATATTTTGATTACTAATTAAATAATCTAATACTAACTTTTCAACTTAAAATAAAATAAACAGATTTTTGTGTCTTTTTGACATTATTCGAGTGTCTTTCTGGCATTAATCAAAATTAAAAACTAAATTATTAAATCGAATTTTTGAAAATTAAAACATTGCTATTTAGATAACGTTGTAAGTCTCTTTTGTTATTTTTTATACAATGTATTTTAACTTAATTTCATTGTATTTATAATATACTCATTTCAGCTTACCCTGAAGAAGCAAATATATTTTGCGAAAGCTAGGTAATAACACAGAGTTTCACTTATCCTGCCCCTAAAAAATAAATGACTGCAACCCCAAAACAAAACTATAATCTATATATATATATATATATATATATATATATATATATATATATATATATATATATATATATATATATATATATATATATATATACCAGATATGACCCAGATATATATATATATATATATATATATATATATATATATATATATATATATCTGGGTCAAACTATAAAACTTAACAAGGAAATCCAAACAGCAGAGATCAAAAGACGAGTTAGACTGGCATGGGCGGCATTTGGCAAACTAAGCTACATCCTTAATAACAAAAGATATCCACAACATCTTAAGACCAAGGTATACAATCAATGCGTACTCCCTGTTCTCACTTACGGTTCCCAAACGTGGACGTTTACAAAAGCAAACATGGACAAGATCATAAAAACGCAAAGAGCAATGGAAAGGCAAATGTTGCACATAAGACTAATGGATAAAAAGAGAAACGAGTGGATCAGAGAGAAAACCAAAGTTAGGGATGTTAGACAAAAACAAGAAGTTGCAAAATTGAAATGGAGATTTGCCGGATACACTATAAAACAAAAAGAACACCGATGGAACAAAATTCTCATAAATTGGAGACCGTGGGAATATAAACGAAGCAGAGGAAAGCCACAAATGAGATGAGCAGATGATGTCAAGAAGCACGTGGGCTCTAGGTGGATAAATGTAGCGACAGACAGAGAAGAATGAAAAAGGGTTGGGGAGACCTATGTCCAAAGATGGACCGAAGAAGGCTAATTAGATAGATAGATATTGAATTAACACCCTTGTTAAATTTTATCAACAATCCAAATCAGTATATGCTCTATCAACAATCCAAATGCAAATCCACTTTGCACAATCATTGTAATGTAGGTTTTGATGTTATTGAAAAAAAAAACCTAAGCGTTGCATTTCATTTTTACGAGGTGTACCATTTCCAATAAACTGATATCCTTTAACAAAAATTTATTCTTAAACACTCCATCGAAATGCCTCTTTAATGATATGGCACACATGATATAATGAACAGTTTTTGGAACTGGACTATATAGGTGGTTGACAAATGATAGATGCCTGATCATCCCCTTTGGAATAAAATGGATCTGTTTCAGCATTTTTACAAAATCTAGTTGATATTGTAAAATATCAGAGTAGACCACGTATTTTCAGTGACCCAATTTGGGAAATTTGAAAACCCTTTTGTGTTCTGCTATACGTTTGTCAAAGATTCTGCTAGTTTGACCTATGTAAGTTTTTGGACAGTCACATGTCAGTTTGTATACACCACAATTGATTTTTTCTTTTGGCTCTTATTGTTCTTTTTTTATGTGTGTTGTTCCTTATGACTAAATGCTGTTAACACAATAAAATGTACTGCAGTAAATTTTAAATGGAGAATAAAAATGGTATTTTTTAAATAAACGAATGAAATAAGATAGATACTTATGAAGTTATTGAACTGATTCTATGTATGAAAGCTGATCAAGTATTTAATATTCAGCTTTAAATCGATGTAAACATTTTGGTTTCAAGTTAAGACTTTATACAAGATTTTAATAATTTACTTTTGAAAAATATTAAAAATTTGATTGTTTCACAAAGTCGTTCTTTCTCTGCTTCTTTTATGAAATTTAGTAGTTCTAGATTCTAGATTAATGTTTTTGCGGCGTTTTATGTTGTTCCTTGTTTTCTGATGATTTACTATTTCTTTAGGCCCAAAATGTTTTCACTTGTATCCACAAGAGTATTGCTAATCGTTTGCCAATTTTTGTCGTTTCTTTCGTCTAGTTTGGCTCGCAGTTCTCGTTCGAATTCTATTTTTGTCTCGTTATATTGTAGATTCTCAACGTTGAATTTTTTTCGTATAGGCCTGTTTGGTTCTTTCCTATTCCTAGCTATCTTGAATCAAATTTCAGCTTTCATCAGCAGCATCTAGGCGTAATTAAGTGATCACTGGTCGCATCTGCGCCTCTTCAAGACTGACACCTAACGGTGTGCTTACTACGGAGACCAAAGGATTGTATCCTGGCTCCCTGGATTTCACGAATATAAATACCAGGGAGCGAGGGTCGGAGCGAGGATACAATCCTTTGGTCTCCGTAATGAGCACACCCTAAGACAGATACGTTCTTCACTGCTTACTTATTTGAGTTGTGATCGTTTGATTGAAAGTGAGGATGTCTGGTGATTTCCATGACATCTTGTGGTCATGGTCATATCTACATGGTCAATTAGTATGTTGTTTATCCATAACTGTCGAGCAGGTTGTTACTTTTTGCTTATCAGCATCCATTTTGTCTTCTTGAAGTTGAGGTTCAGGCCGTATTCATCACTAACTGAATTAACCCTTTCCATTTCCTGTTGTAATTCATTTATGCTACTGACAAGGATCACCGTGTCATCGGAATATCTTATATTGTTCGTTAACTCACCGTTTATTTTTATGCCCTCATTTGCATTTTCCATACATTTTTTGAATACTTCCTTGGAATAAATATTGAATAGGAGTGGGGATAAGATACACCCCTGACGGACACCTCTTTTGATCTCCACACTTTCAGTAAGTTAGTTGCTAATTTTTGCTATTGCTGTTTGACCCCAGTATAGGTTTGCCACAAACATTGATCCAGTAATTTTAAACGTATACTTTTTTGACAATATCATTTATATTCACTTACTCTTTAATTTAAAAAGAATCTCAACCTGAAACGATTTCCATTATGATTTACGTGTATTAAAATTATTGTATTTGATCGTATTAAAATACTATGTATAGTAACCAGTTCAATACCTCTAGCGTCTTTTCTGTATTCCAAGTCATGAGATAAGATTAAGAAAGTTTTCTTTATAATAAAAAAATAATATCTACTGCATAACCCTCAGTATGTTGTAGATAAGCACTTGTGTGTAAAATATTTCAAAATATCAGTCGTGATCTATTTTTTAAAAATATTTTGTAAACGTTAACATTTAAGTCTAATTTAAAATTAATAAGCAGCTTTATACTTAACTAAGTACCTAGTAGCAATTCATACTTCTAAGCAGGAATAACTTGTTTAATATATTTAAAGGCATACATTATTGATGATAAAAGATTTTTTCAAATAACGTTGTGTTTTTAAAAAAATCGCTTACATGTTCATAATTTTCTTAATCACATAGGTACATCTCATGCCACACAAGTCACCGTCTTAGTCCAGCCTAAATTTTCTATTGCTGAACATAAGCCCATCTCATGCCTTCAACCTTATCTGTTCTGCTCCGTTCGTATCCAGTTTTTGTTCAAATCCTCCTTCCATCAATTGCGCCAGTGCTGCTGTTAGATGGATCGAGCAGCCAGCAACCTCTCTTTCTCTGGCTGCTCTTCTCCAGTTATTCACCCTAAATATCTCTTTAGTATAGGTTTTCCTTTCGTCTATATACCTCTTCCTTTCTTCCTACTGGCCAATCGTTCCACTAAGCGCCCTACTAAGTAGGTGTTCAGCCAGCAAACTACCCCAGTAATAAGTAAAAAACACGCCCTTAGAACCGATCACAAAGCCCCGGATACGGGGCAGAAACATTGAAATACCTTAGCACGGAAAAGTACTAAGAGAAAGAATACCAATTTACGAGCAGCATGCTGGAATATTAAATCGTGAGAAAATAAAAGATCAAGAGATCAAATCAAAATACCAAAATTTTCTAATCATTTACAACGGAAAGGATAAAGGAGATTATGCAAGTTTATGAGTACGTCTTTTACTGTACGAAAAAATTTTAAACGACATCAAATACATCAGCCACAGAATCTTGAAATCGACCTTGACTATGGAAAACTGCAAACTAGCAAACTCCATATTATATAAGATAACGCAACAGACATAGCAAACGTGAAAGTGAAACTGAAGATTTTATAACAATTGTCTCCAAGATACAATGGACAGGATACCAAGACATCCAAAAATAGCAATTCTTGGAGATCTTAAAGCAAGAATAAAGACTAATAGCATAGACAACCAAAAAACAGTGATTTAAGAATAAACAGCACATTTTCCCCCATAAACCCCAAAACAAGTAGGACTTGAATACTCGGGACAACACTCAGTGATAGACTACATAATAATAGGCCTGGATCCCGCGTACCAAAAAAAAAAGTCGAATAACAGCAAGCTGAAAATTTGTTAATAGCTTAACGGTGTCTAGTCGGACAAACTTTGATGTACGGGAACACTGGAACAGGAGAAGTTTTAATTGTGGAACAGTTTAAAAATTTGGAACGTCAGATTACAAAAACGCCCCATGTATTTTGTCAGACAGAACTTCCAATTGATTTGTTACCGTTTCATCAAACTCTCATGCAAAAAATCAGACTGCTATTTATAGACCTGGATCCTGCGTACCAAAAAAAAGTTGATTAATAGCAAGCTGAAAATTTGTTAATAGATTAACGGTGTCTAGTCGGACAAACTTTGATGTATGGGAACACTGGAACAGGGGAAGTTTTAATTGTGTAACAGGTTAAAAATTTGGAACGTCAGACTACGAAATCGTTCCATGTATTTTGTCGGACAGAATTTCCAATTGATTTGTTACCATTTCATTAAACTCTCATGCAAAAATCAGACTGGTATTTATCACCAAATGGGCATTTTAATGAGCGGAACACGAAGAACATGTCAAATGACAAGAATCATGTTGGTTAGTAATAGCAGTCTGATTTTTGCATGAGAGTTTAATGAAAGGGTAACAAATCAATTGGAAGTTCTGTCCGACAAAATACATGGGACGTTTTCGTAATCTGACGTTCCAAATTTTTAAACTGTTCCACAATTAAAACTTCCCCTGTTCCAGTGTTCCCGTACATCAAAGTTTGTCCGACTAGACACCGTTAAGCTATTAACAAATCTTCAGCTTGCTATTATTTAACTTTTTTTGGTACGCGGGATCCAGGCCTATTATCACCAATATAGTTCCTGTCATTTGACATGTTCTTCGTGTTGGACTCATTAAAATGCCCAGTTAGTGATAAATACCAGTCTGATTTTTGCATGAGAGTTTAATGAAATTGTAACAAATCAATTGCAAGTTCTGTCCGACAAAATACATAGAACGTTTTCGTAGTCTGACGTTCCAAATTATTAACCTGTTCCACAATTAAAACTTCTCCTGTTCCAGTGTTCCCATACATCAAAGTTTGTCCGACTAGACACCGTTAAGCTATTAACACATTTTCAGCTTGCTATTAATCAACTTTTTTTTGGTACGCGGGATCCAGGTCTATAACGAATAGACGAGTAATACCCGAACAACTTCTCGACAAGATCTCTAACATCGCAAAGTACAGAAAGATCACAAACTAGTACTGGGCAAATTGTTATTAAATATACCACAAATATGAAAAAATTACCTAAATACCCCGAAAACTTAAGATGGTCTCTAGCTAGAAGATCATAATAAAAGACGTTTAGAAGAAAAGTTTGAGACAATCCCAGTAATAAGGGGTGAACATGTAAACATAATAAAAAAGTTCAAAACAAAGTAGTTATAGAAGTCAAGAAATCTAACCCAACATAACAAACATATCAAACCCATATGAGACGCAGACCTACAATAACACCTGCTAGCAATACAAAGATATAAGAAACATTATAAATTCTAAGACAAGAGGAATAAAAAACACTGGACACGATTCACCAAGACATGGAACATAACCTATATGGACACAAAGAAAAGTTAAAGCGCATACCCAGTTTAGCATCGAAGAATTCTTTTCTTGCCGTCGCGATGCACTTGGCACGTTTCGACGCTGTCCTCACCACCTGCTAACCACATTTCAACATGGGGTAAGAGCGTTTCTTTTTTGAATTAATATTGATTTATGAGTTATGCCAATCGATTTTTCTACATAAACAAATACGGCATTTGCTATAAGAGAAGTATTTATCAAATAAGCCAATTTTTAAAAACACATCGAATTTGAAATATCCGCTCTCATATTTTCTAAAAATATACTAAATATAGACTGTTCGTTGGATCTGTTATCATAGTACTAAGAATAAATATTTTAAAAGCACCAGATACTTTATGGGGATTATAAATATCATCAACGAGTTTTACGTATTTTTAGTAACAACAACTTTTCAAAAAAGATAAATCTAGAATGGCATTCCTACTTGTAGACCCACCACACTTTTAAATACAATACATACCTACACATAACAAGACATAAATACACTAGACATACCATATTGGACACCGTGTTTGTAGTACAGACAATCATGCAAATAAACATAATGTGTTAATAAAAAACAATAATTGTTAAGCAATTAAAACTTAAGAGCGTAGGTGCAAAATTTCGGGCCAATGCTATTTAAATGCATTAATTTTTTTCGAATCCTAAGGAAACTAATAAGTATTTATGAAAAATTTAAACGTAGAATGAAAGATTACGTTATTACCGAAGGCCAAAAGTCCCTGAAAACTTCTATATTTATTTTAATAAGTTATAGGGGTGAAAAAAAAAAAGAGAAAATTAAGTGACTGTTCATTTTAAATATCTCATTCAAAAGAAACTTTTTGTTTATTCTAAGGGACTTTCGGCCCTCGGCAATAATGTAATCTTTCATTCTGCGTTTAAGTTTTTCAAACATATTTATTAGTTTTCTCAGGATTCGAAAAAAAATGAATGTATTTAAAAAGCATTGGTCCGAAATTTTGTATCTACGCTCCTAAGGTTCAAGGTATGTCAAATTAAATCTTATTTAGAGAATTTTAGCACTATTTTCCAATTTTGCTAGTGACAGGTTCCTGATATAATCGCAAAAACACATTTAGGTCATTAATCTAAAGAAAAAATAATGTAAGACTGGCATTTATTTACTGGCCAACTTTATAAAAATAAAATACTTAAAATATCGATTTTAAAGTTATCTGGATATCTTATTCCAATTTATTAATATAATTTAATTTTGGACCTTGTTGGGGGGTGGGGGCATTTCCCCTCCTCGTAGATCCGCCAATGGTAGATAATAACTGGTAGACATAAAATCTAGTCTTTAATTTTATTGTATAGCTTCTTCTTCTTTTGGTGCCTATTAGTTTCAAATATTGGCGATCATTTTGGCTATGGTATAGTAGTCAGTTAAATACAGTGCGCTGGAATAAGTGTTACCCCCCCCCCTTGAACTCATTTATTTTTAGCACATAAGCAAAACGCTTGGACAGGTCGATGTTTAAAATAATCGAAGTATATTATAACATAAATGTTTCGAACTTTACGCAATCACTCTTCAGGTGACATGCACAACTTTGATTTTTTTAAATGGGAAGCTTTTGAAATACAGATTACAAAAATGTATATTACTTTTCAATTTGATAATACATTGATTACAAAACGATCAGAACTTTCAGTTGCCATAAAGTCATCGGAATGTAAACTCAATTTTTTTGCATCCCACATGTTGGGAATTTAAATACCTTACATTAGGGCATTATTCCTGTTGCCTTTTGCCCATCACAAGGCATTTTAAGTAAATATGCATCTGTAAAGCATACATTTTATATTTGAAGGGTTATTACCCCTATATTTCTTTGGTGGCTCAGCTAGCATCCAGACTGTCTTACACTGATGATGATTTTGTAATAAAATCGAAAACGTTTTGTTCTGATGTAGCCCTTTAGGGATTTTAATAAATTTTATACCTTTTACAAAGGATTTATTCCAATTTTTATTTTGAATTATGAATTTATTGAATTAAAAATTTCATTTTAATGTAGTTTTTGACGTAAAGGGAAGAACTTCAAAATTAATATGGAAAAAAGCATGGATGCCTTCTGCAAAATATCTGTTTAATATGTGTCACACTTGGTATATTCTCTACTTAAAATAAAAGTTTGTGGTACTAGAAGGTACAGCATTGACAAATGAGATATTTATATTGTTAAATAATGTTGCCTTAGGAATCAAAAATCGACCTAGTTTAGCATTTTCACAAAATTCAATGAATATTGCCAAATATCAGGGTGGATCTTTTGAGTGGTCATTCCTGTATTAGAAATTTATAAAGAAAGGAAAAAAAGACCTGCAAGCAATAGGTTTTTTTAATAAGACTCTTTGTTTTCGCCAAGTACGGCAAAGTTCATTTAACTTCATTTACTATTTCTTAATTACTTATATAACTAACATTTTATATTCGTGTTATAAATAAAAGATACCACATTAAAAAATATAGACTATTTTGTCCAAATCTTGAATATTTATATCGAGCATTTCTGCGGTTTCGGTACCAACAGAAGCAAAATTCAATCTTCATGTAGAAGAAAAGTTGTTGTTACAATATAAATAAGAATAAATGGAGGTAACAATTTTACCGGTATTTTGGATGTACCCTGCTTTGAGTATGTGGACGTGTTATAACATTAAAATAACAAAAAAAAAAACATAAAATTAATTAAAACATGATAAATTTTTCATGGGAATATAATCCGATTCTCTTTTAGTTTCGGCAAACCTGAAAAATATTAGTAGCTAGATCACACAAAATAAAAATGAAGAAGATTATGCAAAAAGTACCAAATATCTATAAATAATTAACCTGTCTTCTGATTAATCTTTAATAATACCATTGTTTAAAAAGGATAATACGGATTCCTTTATTAAACAATGATAATACGTTTCTCTGCAATAAATATACGAGCCTTAACAACCAAATGTTCGGACAAACGAAGATTTATTGAAAACTTGGTGAATGGCTTGTAGTCTAGGCGCCAGAGGGGTCACCGTGTCATATTCAATTCTGATGGACAAACTCAACGGTTTCTTATGGATTTTTGGCTGCTGATTACGAATTTCGAGGGGGGATTTCGATCCGAGTGGTCAAAAAATTGTTATAAACAATTTAATTGTTTATAAATTGTTTATAAGGCTCTGGCTCATAAACTAAAAGAGATAAAAAAATGTTTCAAGTAAAATTTATTCCTTAATAAAAAACGAAGAAAAAACCGTTTACTAAACTTAAATCTAACAATTAGAACTCAAGATATTGTAAAATTAGTGCACAATGCAAACTGCAAATTGCAAAATAAGTATTTTTCGAAGCTTTATCGATCGTAACTCGGCTTCTACGCATGAAAATAAGTCCTAGAATATGTCGTTTTAAAGCTTAATTAACAGGCTTCCAAAAAAAGTTTGTTAGATTACTTATCTTCATTTGTTTTAAAGTTATACCCGTTTGAAGTTAGAATTTTCTTAAAAATATTGTACATTCATTTGTTTATAAGGGTTTCAAGCAAATTTGAGCTATTAACATTTATACTTTAATGAACAATAATGATAGAAAAACTCAAAAGGAACAATTTGAGGTTATGAAAATGTTCATAAGTTTATTTTTGGCTAAGATGTCGATATTTTGATGGCGCGCGCTATGAGGCGCAAGATCGGCTCACCGCGTAAAGGTTCACGCGCTAACTTCTCGATGCAAATTATAATTTCTATGCATACATATACGTTATCTTCATTTTTCATTTTTGAAGGTCCTAATAAAATTTTATCATATAATTCTTATAATTAAATCATCATACTGTACCTCGTATCACCTTTCATTCTATTTACATTGTCTCCTATTTTTTGCACTAAATGAGAAAAAAACATTAAAACCTAATATTTCAGAAGTATAACTAAAAAGTAAGTTGATACTATTTACTAATACTATTTTTACAAACATTTTTTTCATGCATCTGCAAATCTGCATACAGGGAATATCAGCTTTTTTACATCTGCATAAGTTCTTAGCGAAATTTTAACAGTTACATGGTGGTACAAGTCTGTTCTTGTAGGCAGTAAAACTAAAACTTTTTGAGGCTTCAGAGTCTAATTATCTATATGATATCCATATAAAGTGGATCTAGTTCTTTTGCAGCATCATCAAGGCCCGTCAATTGTGTGTATGCCGCCACATCATAAATGCTCGTTTTATATGCAATGATGATGCTGCAAAAGAACTCGATCCATTTTTATATGGATATCACATATTGGCTCATTTTCATGCGTAGAAGCCGAGTTACGATCGATAAAGCGTCGAAGAATACATACTTACTTGACTGTGAGCCAATCTTGCGCCTCATAGCGCGCCATTAAAATATCGACATCTTAGCCAAAAATAAACTTACGAACATTTTCGTAAGTTCAAATTGTTCCTTTTGAGTTGTTTTATCATTATTGTTAATTAAAGTATAAATGTTTATAGCTTAAGTTTGCTTGAAACCTTTATAAACAAATTAATGTACAATTTTTTTAAGAAAATTATAATTTCAAACGGATATAACTTTAAAACAAATGAAGATCAAATAATTTAACAAACTTTGTTTGGAAGCCTCTTAATTAAGCTTTAAAAGGACACCTTATAAGGCTCATTTGCATGCGTAGAAGCCGAGTTACGAACGGTAAAGCTTCGAAAAATATTAATTTTGCAATTTGCAACTTGCATTGTGCACTAATTTTACAATATCTTGAGTTCTAATTGTCGGAAATCTAGAGTTCCTTAGAACAAGTTTCCTCGTGTTTTATTAGGAAACAAATTTTATTTGAAACATTCTTTTTTATCTCTTTTATTTTATGAGCCAGAGCCATATAAACAATTTATAAACAATTAAATTGTTTATAAACAATTTTTTGACCACTCGAATCGAATTCCACCCTCGAAATTCGTAATTAGCAGCCAAAAATCCATAAGAAACCGTTGAGTTTGTCCATCAGAATTGAAAAGGACACGGTGACCTAATATACTTTATATATGACTATATAACTATATATGACTAATATACTTTAAGGAAAAATGAAAAGTACATACATTTAACCCCTCATCCACCAGAATTTAAATGCATTTTTTGCTTTTGCAATACCTTTTAATAGAGTGTTATTTCTACTTTAAAAAAGTTGAACTGGTTTAAAATGAATGGTTTTTGTAAAAAATGTGATCAAATTATAGAATTCATTTTTAAATTTTCTTAAAAATCTTTCTTTTTCTCCATGTAATTCGAAAATAAAAATGTTCCACCCCCCGAGAACTGGTGGGAGCCGCCCCCATAAAAAAAGCGCCATAGTATATAGGATAGACTTTGAATCAGGAGATTGGGCTACTCCCAAAATTTCATTAAAATCCATGCAGTAGGATAGAATTCGGAGGTAATATCTTGTTCTTAATCTCGCGCATTGACTGTAGTAATAGAAATAGAATGAAATGCAAATATTGTAAACTATTAATTTTTTAGAAAAATGAACTAATTTGAAATGAAACTCTGACTATAATATTCTATTGATTTATGCAATAATCTATACATCTATAGTGTGTCCCCGAAATGTGGCATCGAACATTTTCTCAAATGCAGGAATTAATGATGCGTAGAACCATAAAATATTTTCAAGTATACAAGGTGTTTCTAAAATATCAAAATAACGAGTAACTTTGCTATTTTTCTAGAATGTCAGTATCTAGTACGATAACGATAATAGATCGGTACGATAAAGATCTCGGGCGGCCCTTCCGTCCAGCGTTTTTTGAATTCTTTACTAAATCATTAAAACATCCCAATTCTCGCAATTCTAATTTTTAATGATGTGCATACAGCTACAAATCCAGAGAATCCATGAAGACAGCGTAGTAAATAAGTATTAAGTATTTTTAAAATAAGTATTGATTCATTAACATTAGATTATTAAAAGTTAATAATACCTACCTGCTTTTTAAAGAGTTTTTTTAAATTTCAATATAATTTCAAAACTGATGTAATTAAATCAACGGCGCAAAAAATTAAAATGAACCTTTAATCACAGTTTTTTATGCTCTTTTTAAAATGCACAGACAAATTTTCAAAATTTCAATATACAGGGTGTTGGTTCAAGGTCACAATTACTTTATATTTTTTTGTTAATCCGGACCTGGATTTTTCTTGTCATTAGTAATTGGTTCGTTCCAATGTGGTAAATAAGTACCTACTGATTATTTTTAAAATGAGTATTTATTCATATAACTTTAATAATTTATAACTAAAAGTTAAAATAATATCTGCTTTTTAATGTCAGAGTTCTAAAAAATCCAATATAATTTCAAAAGTCATAAAATTGTCTGGCCGAAAAATTAAAGCGAGCCATTAAACTTACTTTTTTGTGCTCTTTTCAAATATACAAACAGGTTTTCAAAATTTGAATATACAGGGTGTTGTTTTAAGGTCACAATTACTTTATAATTTTTTGTTAATCCGTACCTGGATTTTTCTTATGGTTAGTATGTCGGTCGTTTGGGTTTTGAATGAGACATATGTGTACCAAATATCAAAAAAAATACAGGGTGGTTCTAAAGTTATGGCTTAGGAAAGAAATCGGCAAAATCGATAAAACAACCTGTAACTCGGTTATAAAAGTCGGTAGGGTAAAAAATGTAGTATATCTAGAACCGGCCCGGTGACCTCTATTCAACGTTAAAGTATTTCCGTTTCCCAATGAAACACCCCGTATACACCCTCAAATAATAATTCCTTTGTCAATCAAATGAATCAAAACCTAATCAAAGAATAGAATGTTAAGAATACCTGATGTTATAGTTGGGTTTTAATTTCAGTATTTTATAAATGCTAGAATATTCCACGGGGTGTTGGGAACTTTGAGAAAAAACACAGTTTGATTGGTATACCCGGTATACAATGACAATTTACTTGTTTAGCAACAATATTATTACAGCAATATTGTTAAACAATATTATTACATCAATATTGTTAAACAATAAGGGTAAATATATTAAAAAAATCACTTAAATCGGACAACAGGTTTAGAAAATTCGAGATATTAAAAATTACCACTTTTTAAGGTGGTGCCTGCTTTTCGTGCCGGTCAGTGTAGATACTTTTGAATATTTAGTTGCCACGATATTATGATGCAATATTTTCGTTTATTTTACCGCCAACATTATAATTCAAAGTTTATAGAAACCAATAAGCCATTTCAATATTTTATTATTAATGTTATTAATATATTTGTTGCGGCTCGATGACGATATCTATAAATATATGTTTATAAATATATCACATACATATATAAATCTACTTTCGCTTTATGAAACAATTAAGCAAATGCAAAGAAATAAACTTTTCATTGATTTAAAGCAAGATGTGCCAAGGCCAGAAGACTAATGCATAAAATCAAATAAACTCATAGACATACTTGGGTGTCCCGGATTAGAGTAAGGCATTTAGAAAAAAATAAATTGATTTTTAAATGCAACAGCTAAAATATAGCAATTATCGCGGAATATCAGTAACAAATACAATAAGCAGAGTATATACAAAAATTTTAAGAGAACTGTATTTCCGTTAAAACAAATCATCGAAAAAAAATTGGAACGGAATAGGCCAATACACCTAGTTTTTATAGATTTGCCAAAAGCATATGACAATATACCGATACCGAAACTATGGGAAGTACTGCAAAACTCCAACATTAACTTTACTCTCATAAAAACTGTCCAAAATTTATACAGTGACATGAAATCTGCAGTAAAATTAGGAAACAAAATAACAGATTTGTTTACAGTCAACAAAGGTCTACGACAAGGTTGTTGCATATCACCGAGTCTGTTTAAGATTTATGTCGCCAAAGCCCTTACAATATGGAAAAGAAAATGCAGTGGAATGGGCATCCAAATCGACGACAACACCTGCCTGTACACCCTTCAGTTTGCAGACGATCAGATAATATGTGCAAACGATAAAGAAGATTTGGAATATATGACTCGCAAATGGGGACTGCAGATGAGTGTAGAAAAAACACAATATTTATGTCTAGGTGAGCATTCAACTGATATGATATTGGACAATAATCAGAAAATAACTACCTAGCTGTGACAAATATAAGTATTTGGGAATTAATTTCAACAAGGAAGGTACTGACGATGCAGAAATTAAGAGCAGAATAAATAAAGCAAGAACGATAATTAAATCATTGAACGGAGTTTTGTGGAGTACCGAGATAGGGAAACAAAGAAAAAGGAGAATATACAACACCATGATTAAGAGCACATTGGTATACGGATCCGAAACATGGAGAATAAAGAATAAAGGAACACCAAAAAAGAAAAATAGAAGCTACTGACATGCGACGCCCTAAGAAGAGCAAGTAGAACATGGAGATTGGACTGGGTTAGAAATGAGGAAGTAAAGCACAATGAATTTACAGGAAACGGTTGTAGAATGCATTGAGAAGAAACAATTAACGCGGTACGGACATGTTCAGAGAATGGGGGAGGAAAGACTGTCAAAGAAAATTATGAAATGGATACCTACAAAAAACAGGAAGGCCAAGAACGACGTGGATACAAGGAGTAAGACGATCTATGAGTGTACGAGGATTAGAAGATGAAAACTGCAATGATAGAAGATATTGGCAACAAGGCATCGGACAACGTCGGAGGACGTTTTGAACCCGAATTTATATATAAGCCCGAATAAGCAAAAGCAAAAAGTTGTAAGTCAATAGCTGTTGTATATATATATATATATATATATATATATATATATATATATATATATATATATATATATATACAACAGCTATTGACTTACAACTTTTTGCTTTTGCATTGTGTTCGGGATGACGTTCAAATAAAATTCTCCCAAAACTGCATAAACATGTCAAAATCGGTATATTAAGGGCCAGATTTTGTTACTCAGAGGTTTTGGGGTCGCTGAGCATAAATACGCCATCAGAACCTACTCCCCTTGCACCTGATGCCCAGGTACTGCCAACGAACATCATGACCAAATTTCGGTGCTGAACTTATACAGGGTGTCCAGAAACTCTAACGACAAACGAAGACAGGAGATTTTTCAGATAATTTTAAGACAATTTAGCTCAATTCTCCTAGTCCGAAAATGCTTTATAAGGGAGCTAGAGCTCTTTGAAGATGGCGCCTTGTAATTAGTTTTTCTTAAATACCTCCAGAACGCTTCAATTTAGAAAAACGAAAATTGGTACGTATATATATCTTCCAGAGATAAATCCATTCCATCCAGTGCCAATTTCTAGTACAGATCATAGGCGTCCGTTTTGGGTAGGGCAACGGTTATTTTATCACATAACTTTTTTGGCTTTAACTTTTAAGAATTTTTGATACTGGATTATTAAATTGTGCGGTATTCTAGTACTAAAAGGTACTCTTGGTTTAAGTCGGTAGGACACACGGTTTTCTAGAAAAATCGAATTGAAAATTTTTCGTTTTTTTGCATTTGAATAAAAATTAAAAAAAAAACGGTGTATTTTACCAACTTAACCCAAGAGTAACTTTTAGTACTAGAATACCTCATAACTTAATAATGTAGAGTCAAAATGCTTAAAAATTAAAGACAAAAATGTTATGTGATAAAATAACCGTTGACCTACCCAAAACGGACGCATATGACCCGTACTAGACATTCGCAATTAATGAAATCGATTCATCTCTGAAATATAAATAAACGTACCAGTTTTCGAATTTTTAAATAGATTTTTTTTGAAATTCTTTTTAGAAATTCAAAAAGAAAAATTTTTAAATCGATTTTTCTAGAAAACGGTGTATCCTATCGACCTAAACCAAGAGTACCTTTCAGTCGTAGAATACCTCACAAATTAATAATCCAGAGTCAAAAATGCTTAAAAATTAAAGATAAAAAAGTTATGCCATAAAATAACTGCTGCCCTTCACAAAACGGACGCCTATGACCGGTACTAGAAATTCGCAATGCATGGAGTCGATTTATCTCTGAAAGATAAATATGTGTACCAATTTTCATTTTTCTCAAAGAGCGTTCTAGGCAGAGGTGTAACCAGGATGATCCTAAGGGGGGTTACATCTAGAAAGTCTCTGGGGGGTATGGAATAATAACGGTGTTAAGCGTATAGAGCTCAAATTACATCCAAAAGGGGGGTTATAACCCCCAAAACCACCCCCTGGTTACGCCTATGGTTCTGGGGTTATTTAAGAAAAACTAATTACAAGACGCCATCTTCAAAGAGCTCTAGCTCCCTTAGGAAGCATTTTCCGACTAGGTGAATTGGGTTAAAATATCTTAATCTCCTGTCTTCGTTTTTCGGTAGAGTTTCTGGACACTCTGTATAAGCAGGTCAATCGGAGGTTTTTGGGGTTGCTGAATACGAATACGTCATCAGAACCGACCCCCGGTTACTGCTGAGGCACGTCATCTTCTGAAGTTTCGGCACTAAATTGATGCAACTAGATTATCTCAGTGATATTTGGGGTTGCTGAACAAGAATATGACCTCAGAACTGACCCTCAGAGCACCTACTGCCGAGAGTGACTGCTATGCACGTCCCGGAAAATTTTTCAGCTGGAAATTATAGTGATAAAAACTTTTAGGATACATTTCTAAAAAAAATACAAGTTCGAGCTCGCTACGACCAACTTAGGCTATTTTTGTACAGATCCTGAGTGAAATATCTTAAATGTTTGGTAGATATCCTTCTCCATGTCATAAATAATAGCTCTGGTGAAGTATAACTATCTTTTAGATTTCACACGCCTTTCATATCTTTTGTCTTTATTGCTATTATCTCGTCTTTATTATTTTGTAAACATGATTTTCACAAGGCTCTAACTGTAAGTACATAATATAGGTATTATTTCATCCAGCTCTAGATTTTCTTTTGTAATTTTTATCTTTTGACTAGTACTTGCTCATTTAAGTTTCCCACTATGTTTTTCTTTTATCTTCATTATTTGCTTTCGATGTTGTGGCCCATAAGATTTTCTTTATCTTTCAGTATTCCAGTATACTTCAACAGACTATTTTTGGAAAAAAAAAATTACGTAAAATTAATCTTGCAACAAAAGATACATTTAGTCCAGGATGTATCGTCGCCCCCGTTAGGTAAATTATTCCGATTCGCTATTTTTTGCACAAATTTACTCAAAAAGAGGTCCTTATAACAAATCCACAGGGTGCCAGGCGGTACCCAAATAATTTTTCCACTTCGAACATTTTTTTAGTAGTCCAGAAAGCCACTGCGCATCCGCTAGGAAAAATATTCCGATTCGGATTTTTTGCACAATCTTACTCAAAAAGGACCCCTTTTAACAAATTTGCATGTTGCCAGGACCAAAAGTTGGTCAAACATTTTTTAAACGTTTTTTTTTTGTTTTTTTCCTAAAATTATTTCTTTTGCGTGGAACAAAGTCTTTTAGGTTTTTTGGATCATTACAAACAGAAAAGGTCTTTAGTGACTTTTCTCTAAAGTTGATAGTTTTTGACATATAAGCGATTAAAAATTGAAAAATGGCGAAATCGGCCATTTTTAACCTTCAAAAACTATGTGAAAAACTTAAAATTTGAATGTTGCCAAGGTAGGTAGATATTCTTTAAACATCGATTGATGAAATCCCGAAGAGTTTTTTGCGATACAGTATTCAAAACTCCTTTGTTTTTTAATTTCTAATCACGCGTGCGCGACACTATTTTCCACCATTGCATGTGTATACAGTCATTTCGTAAACCGGCGACTTAAAGGAAAAAACCCGAAACAGGTCGATTTTTATTTTTAAGTTATGGTATTGTGACATATATGGTATACTAGTGACGTCATCCGTCTGGGTGTGATGACGTAATCGATGATTTTTTAAATGAGAATAGGGGTCGTGTGGTAGCTCATTTGAAAGGTTCTTCAATTCTCTATTCAGTAATGTAAACATTTACATAATTATTTATACAGGGTGTAGAAAATTTTTTTATTAAATTAAATTATTTGACAAAAAAGAAGCAGAAGGACACCCTGCATAAATAATTATATAAATGTTTATATTACTGAATAGAGAATTGAAGAAGCTTTCAAATGAGCTAGCATACGACCCTTATTCTCATTTAAAAAAATCATCGATTACGTCATCACGCCCAGATGGATGACGTCACTAGTATACCATATATGCCACAATATCATAACTTAAAAATAAAAATCGACCTGTTTCGGGATTTTTCCTTAAAGTCGCCGGTTTACGAAATAACGAATTTATTCCTTTCATTTGCACCATACTGTCGGTGGAAAATAGTGTGGCGCACGCTTGATTAGCAATTAAAAAACAAAAGAGTTTTGAATATTGTATTGCAAAAAACTCTTCGGGATTTCATCAATCGATGTTTAAAGAATATCTACCTACCTTGGCCACATTCAAATTTTCAGTTTTTCACATAGTTTTTGAGAGTTAAAAATGGCCAATTTCGCAATTTTTAATCGCTTATATGTCAAAAACTATCAACTTTAGAGAAATGTCACTAAAGACCTTTTCTGTTTGGAATGATCCAAAAAACCTAAAAAAATTGCTCCATGCAAAAAAAATAATTAAAAAAAAAAAAAACGTTTAAAAAATTTTTGACCCACTTTTGGTCCTGGCAACATGCAAATTTGTTAAAAGGAGTCCTTTTTGAGTAAGATTGTGCAAAAAATCCGAATCCGAATATTTTTCCTAGCGGATGCGCAGTGGCTTTCTGGACTATAGATCATTTTGGCCATTCTGAGCAAAAAAGGTCTCTTGTGATTTTTCTCAAAAAACGATTGTTGTTGAGTTATACCGGATTTAAAATTTAAAAAACGCGAAAATAGCCATTTTCAAGGCTTAATAACTCGGTTAAAAATTACTATTATGAAAGTCAGGAAGTGACCAAATCAAAGTTTAAAGTCCCCCTACAAGATCCTGAAGAAACTTCAGTTATTAGTGTATTACTAAGCAGTTATTTTTAATTATCAAAAATGAGCGCTAAGCGCGTATTAGGCGGCCGTCAATGGTGAGTGCGAAAGAGATGCACCATTCCGGCCGTCCAATTAACAATAACAGCTTAGTAATAAAATAATGACAAAAATTTCTTTAGGATCTTGTAGGGGGGCTATAAACTTCATTTGGTCACTTTCTGACGTTCATAATAATAATTTTTAACCGAGTTATAAGCCTTTAAAATGGTCATTTTCGCATTTTTCAAATTTTAAATCGCGTATAACTCGACAAAAATAAATTTTAGAGAAAAATCACAAGAGACCTTTTTTGCTCAGAATGACTCAAATGCAAATGACCTAAAAAATTGTCCGAAGTGAAAAAATTGTTTTTGTGAATTTGTTTTAAATGCTTAAACAATTTTTCGATCACGGTACCGCCTGCCACCCTGTAGATTTGATATAAGGACCCCTATTTGAATAAGTTTGTGCAAAAAAATCAAATCGGAATAGTTTACCTGACGGGGAGGACGGTACAGCCTGGACTAATACAACAGTTTAAAATCTTACAGCTAGCATAAACACAAAATTTATATTGTAAAATTTTAGTAAAAAGCGGTGCAAAAGTAATTTTCTGGCACATTACACAAGAAAGATTCGTTTACAATATATTAACATGTAGATTTTGGTACGTTTTACAATAATTTTCTTCTACTATATTGTTAAAAACACTCACACTCCATAAGCCGCACAAATAGGGAGAATTGGGACACAAAAAGAAAACAAAAAACATTTTCCCAGGAAATTTATTTTAGCTCAAGTTACACAAATACAGCTGTCACAGCCAATATATACTTTTTCAGACCTATACCTTTCACAGCAAATACAGGGCGGTTCAAAAAGCTTCTAAAGCCAACAAATAACGTCAGCAACAAATAAATTCTAGAAACCAAAGTTTTACGTGTTACCCTGTATACCTGTTAACTCATACCAGGCGCTTTCTCGATTAAAATGTAAATATATTACCAATACGTGGACTGTTCCTTAAAATAATATCAAAATTCAACTATGCTGTATTTCACGTTAAGAACGAAACGTTTGGCTTATGCGGATCAGTGTTGCCAAAACTCTCAGGCACGTGTTGCTACTAATTTGCCGATATAGATTCATTTTAATCAGACGGCGTGGCATCGGCGCGCTTCTATCGTCCATAAGAAATACATAGCCCTATCTCGGCAATGTTCCGTTCTTAACATGAAACGCTCTATAGTTCAAGTATCATTCAAGGGCGACTAAAATTTGAAGAGGAATACCTGGTAATGATTATGAGAATAGTTCATATTTACTATTATAAGGCATTATACCTATATTTAGTTATTTTAAATAATGTACTACTATTTACTAATTATATTACGTAATGCTATTTAATTGAATGTTTGCATAGGTTCTTTAAAAAACGAGTTATTCTACCCTTTCTATTAAATATATCTGCTAAATTTAATTTTATAAATAGTAGGTATCACATGACTATATCGAGGCAACATTTTTTAGTATTATTATTGCGAACAGTTGTTTTTATTAAAATATGTAATTTGATTACAGTCAGCATCATTCAAACTATTTTATAATAAAAAAAATAAGCCAGATACAATAGAGGATTAAAACAGGAAGACTTCCTGTCAACAGACTTATTCAACCTAGTACTAAAAAGACGATTAGAGGAACCAAAATCCAGACAAGCGCCACGATTCTGAGCAAGAGGCAAAAGTGCATAGGTTTCGCAGATGAACGCATAGTGTTTCTGATGCGTTCAAGAATGTAACTTCGAAAAATGTTCACAAAATTCGAAAAGGCTAGAAAATATGGCCAGACTATAAACCAAGAAAAAACCAAGTATATGGAAATGAGAGGGGAAAATGCAGAAGAAAATAATGGATCACTCTAAGGACGAATGAGAGAGTATAAATTTAAGAAGGTAACGGAATTTGAGTACCTTGGAGTAACAGGAATAGAGGAGGCGAATAGAGAGAAATAGATAAACGGTTGCTGAAAGGTAACAAAGCAGTAGGATCATTAATCGCACTGTTGAAGGGAAATAACGTGTCCAGGGTAGCCAAGATTCGAACTTCTGAAACAACAGTGTGACCAACGGTGATATAAACAACTTTCCAGAGGACATACCTTCAAAAATCTTGGTTCTGACTCACTGCGACCGACTTTTGGGGTTACATAGGTTTTTTAGTTATAGAGATTTAAATACCGTGCAGTCGGTACGTACCTTTCCTATTAGCCGGGTACACATGTGCGGGCCGAACTGTTTGCGAACTGGTCGCATCCAATTCGTTGAAAATATATTTACAGCGAACTCATCACGATCCATGGAAAGCGACGAACCAACGTGAGCAAAGTTTATGTAAATCTCGGTACACATATGAGAGCCGAGCTGTATGCGAACGCTATATTCGTATAATTTGTACGGCGGGACGAATCGCTTCGGAGCTGTTCGTTCGTCGCTTGTCTCGAACCACGGCCTGTCGGTTTTTGGGACAAACACAAAGGATATTCGTCGTTCAATTTGGATCGCGTACGCATCGATATTGTCTGGTTCGTTTCGTCGAGATTAAGTGAATGACGTATTCCTAGAGATAAGCAATGTGAGAAACACAATGTAATTATTTTTATTCTATAGCTGATACACAAATAATAATTGCTGTCTTTATGTACATTTAGAACATGACAGGGAGCAAAAAAGTGCGGAGAATATAGGCTAATAAGTCTAATGAGCCATACATTAAAACTTTTTCTCAAAATTATACATCGTAGAATATACAAGCTATGCGAAGAGAGAATACAAGACACACAGTTTGGATTCATAAAAGGCGTAGGTACAAGAGATGCACTGTTTAGTCTACAGGTTTTATTTCAAAGATGCAGAGATATGACTTGCGATATTTACACCTGCTTTGTGGACTACCAAAAAGCATTTGATACAGTTCAACACCGAAAAATGATGGATGTTCTAACAAAAGCCCAAATGGATGATAAAGACCGACGTATAATATAAAATTTATACTGGAACCAATCAGCCACAATAAGAACGAATCTTGGAGATGAACCAACGGAAGCGATCCAAATTCTACGAGGCGTTAGACAAGGTTGTATACTTTCCCCTATATTATTTAACCTATATTCAGAGGAAATATTTAGTGAAGCCTTGGAAAATTGCGAACATGGAATACTTCTAAATGGAGAACGCCTAAACAACATCCGCTATGCAGATGACACCGTTATTTTTGCAGACAGTTTGAACAGTTTACAGCAACTAATAAACAAAGTAAATGAAGTAAGTGAAAGATTTGGACTTCAAGTAAATATATCAAAAACTAAATTTATGATCATCAGCAAAAATAAAATTAGAGACGCCCAACTACTTATCAATAATACACCAGTGGACCGAGTAAAACAGTATAACTATCTTGGAACAATAGTAAACGAACAATAGGATCACTCACAAGAAATAAAATGTAGAATAGGGAAGGCTATGAGTGCATTCAATAACATGGCCAAACTCTTCAAAAGCCACAACCTTAATCTGGAGATAAAAATAAGGCTCCTACGATGTTATATCTTCTCAATATTGTATTACGGAGTTGAATCCTGGACACTCACTGAAGAAATGGAGAAAAAACTTAAAGCCTTCGAGATGTGGCTATACAGACGAATCCTAAGCATATCATGGACGGACAAGATAACCAACGAGATCGTATTACGAAGAGTGGGCAAAGAAAGAGAAGTGATGTATACCATTAAAAGGAGAAAGTTAGAATATCTCGGACACATAATGAGAAACGACACTAAATACAAATTACTGAAGGTAATCCTTCAAGGTAAAGTATTCGGAAAGCGAGGAATTGGGAGAAAAAGAATATCATGGTTAAAGAACCTGAGGAAATGGTTCTCCACAACAACAACTAATATATTTAAAGCATCAGTTAAAATAATTATAGCCAGAATGATCGCCAATATTCGAAACGAATAGTCACTGAAAGAAGAAGAAGAACATGACAGATAAAATTACAAATTAAATGAATCATTTACATAAATTTCGCACAAGTTGGTTCGTTGCTTTCCATGTATCGTCATGAGTTTGCGATGAGTTCGCTGTAAGTATATTTTTAACGAACTATATGCGAGCAGTTCGCAAACAGTTCGGCTCGCATATGTGTACCCAGCTTAAATGATTCATTTAATTTGTAATTTTATCTCAAAGTCACGTTCTAAATGTAAATAAAGACAGCAATTTATTATTTTGTTTATCAACAACTATAAAACAAAAATTGATTACATTGCGTTTCTCACGTTTCTTATCTCTAGGAACACGTCATTCACTCAATCTCGCGCCACGACAACGAACAGACAATATCGCTGCCTTCTTCTTCATGTGCCTTCTCCGTTGCGGACGTTGGCTATCATCATAGCAATTTTAATTTTGTTTGCGGCGTTTCTGAATAACTCGATCGATGTTAGTCCAAACCATTGGCGTAAGTTTTGAAGCCATGAGTGTCTTCTTCTTCCGGGTCCGCGTTTGCTTTCTATTTTACCCTGTATTATCAGTTGGAGTATATGATATTTATCATGTCTCATAATATGACCGAGGTATTCAAGTTCCCGTTTCTTAATTGTGAAAGAGATTTCTTTTTGTTTTCCCATTCGGCGCAGTACCTCTACGTTGGTGGTGTGAGTCGTCCAGGATATTTTGAGGATACGTCGATACACCCACATTTCGAATGCCTCCAGCTTTCTCATTAATGTTTCCGTCAGTATTCATGCCTCTGCTCCATACAGCAAAACTGGAAATACATAGCACTTTAGCAGCCGTATTTTTAGTGGGAGAGATATGTCGGAATGGGTGCCTACGTGGTCCAAATTGAACTGCGAAATTCCTTTGTGTTCGTCCCAAAAACCGACAGGCCGTGGTTCGTGACGAATAAACAGCTCGTAATGACAGAACGTTATACTAAAAATATGGGACAAAAATTCATTCAACTTATTTCAAAACTTTTCGAATTTTTTATGCGAGTTGAACCTGTACAGAAATATCCTGCTTCCAACAAAAAAGGCTGGACGAGTGAAACTGCAGGAAAAAATCGACAATTTTCAATATTTTTACCTGACATTTTTTTTACAACTTGTTCAAATGCTAAACTTATCACTGTGTCAATTTTAAGTAAAATAGATTTTTCGTTTTTAAAATAAAATTATTTGAAAAAGTTGTTTTTCCCTTCAAGATCTATGTAACTCCTTAAGCTATTATTATACAGATCCATCCATCCATCCATCCATATTTATCACAATATAATATAGTGTGCTATCATGGAAAAGTCGCACTAATGTAGGCCAAGATTAATAAAGTCGATGCATTGTACTTGTACAGATTAAGAAAAAAACAAGAATGCTTTAAAAAAAGAAGCAAATACATTTAGACCTCAATTGAAGAACCCATAAAAGTAATCTTTGGGTAAGGTATTACATAGGAAAAATGTTATTAAAAAATGTGTATTTGTTAGTAATCAAATCGATAATTATTTTCGATTTTTTAATTGTGTTTGCTGACCAATTGCCGACAAACTGTTTGTTTCCATAATATATATGCTTCTATCTGCATATAAGTTTCGGTTTATACATTTTCTTTTTCACTTTTTTAAAGAACCATCCTACTATTAAAGTGTAAGTAACTACTATGAATGTATATCAAATAAATCAGCCGTTTTAGAACTCGTATTTTTAATATTAACTAAGTCCTAATAAATATAACCTGTTTTGCTAGAATATTGAGCACAAATCTAACTTTTAAAAATAAAAACTAATTTATCAACGGTGTTTAAAATTAATGTATTTGGTGATTAAACCTTAATGTGAAAACTACATAAACAATGGTTAAACTATAATTTTTAACTGTTCGTTCTACTCGGTTTACCCATTTTAACCTCTTGCACGACATCGGTTATAGTTTTATAAAACTAAAACCGGAAATTGAGTCAAATAGTAGAATTATGGTGATTTCTACAGAGAAAACATTAATACTTATGTCAAAGACTTCCGTCGACAAATACTAATAATAAATTACAATTAAAAGCGAGAAGACATTCACAATATTATACACTGAAGGCAAAAAACATCGGCATAATTATGACTTGTGCAAAGTTTTCTCTATTCTGGGCTTTTCTTAATAAACTTTGAAAGTCTAATCCTGCCCATTCTTTGATGTTGCGCAGCCAGGTGATTTGTCGTCTGCCTTCTATAACAAGCTGAAGGAAGTTATACCTGTCGTGTCTAAATATGTGTCCTATGTAAATATGTTTTACGTTTCTTGACAATTTCTGTGAATTCACGTTCTCTATTCATACGCCTTAAAACTTCTTCATTTCTAACGTGATCGGTCCATGGAATTTTCAGCATACGACGAAATACCCACATCTCAAAGCTCTCTAACACATTCACGGACACGACTGCATATGAAGTCACTTACTCCATAAGAAGACGGCTACATGTGAAGCGTGTCCGTGAATGTGCTAAACGTCGTCACGAGCTGACTGTTAACGTCCAGGCTTCCATGCCGTGTAATAGTACACTATATACATATCACTTTAAGGCCCTAATTACAAAAGGAAATCATAGGCCCCAAGTTAGGCCCTACTACGATACGAAAGCATTACCAAAGACGAAGAGGCAGCGCTGAAAAATTTCTTTGAATTTACTTAAGCTAAATTTTTCACAGTTCATTACTGTGATTGTGTAGAGAAACATACTGCGGTCGGTCAAGCGAAACGTAGAACAGGGGTTACTGAGAGGGTATCAAAGTTGCTTTCCTACGAAGGTAATTAAATCCATTTACTAAGGCTGAAAATCAGTATACATATTCTAAATTGAATATAAATAAAAGTTATTATAGTCATTATAGTTATTATCAGCTGCATGACGGGACAGAGCCGGTCGGTCGGCCCCAATGAATGTACAGGGTTATTCACTATATTTTGACCCCCTTGTAAACAGCTTTATTTACAGAATTAGAAAAAAATGTAAAATACAAAAGTTATTCGATTTTTTAATTATGATTTTTTGACATATATATCATACTAGTGACGTCATCCATCTGAGCGTGATGACGTAATCGACTATTTTTTTTAAATAAGAATAGGGGTCGTGTGCTAGCTCATTTGAAAGGTTATTCAATTCTCTATACAGTACTATAAACATTAAGATCATTATTAATACAGGGTGTCCAAAATTTTTTTTTTGAATTATTAATTAAACAATTTAATTAATTTTTTTTTGGAAACCCTGTATAATTAATCATGTTAATGTTTATATTACTGAATAGGGAATTGAATAACCTTTCAAATGAGCTAGCACTCGACCCCTATTCCCATTTAAAAAAATAGTCGATTACGTCATCACGCCCAAATGGATGACGTCACTAGTACGATATATATGTCAAAAATCATAATTTAAAAATCGAATAACTTTTGTATTTTACATTTTTTTCTAATTCTGTAAACAAAGCAATTTACAAGGGGGTCAAAATATAGTGAATAACCCTGTACATTTACTGGGGTCGACCGAGCGGCTCTGTCCCGTCATACAGCTGACCGACTATAATAACTTTTATTTATATGTAATTTAGAATTTGTGTACTGATTTTCAACCTTAGTAAATGGATTTAATTACCTTCGTAGGAAAGCAACTTTGATACCCTCTCAGTAACCCCTGTTCTACGTTTCGCTTGACCGACCGCAGTATATTTCTCTGCACAATCACAGTAATTAACTGTGAAAAATCTAGCTTTAGTAAATTCAAAGAGATTTTTCAGCGCTGCCTCTTGGACTATATAATTTTGGTAATGACTGGTAAAACAATTTTTCAAAAGCCCCACAGAAAAAGGGTATCTGCATACTGCCGATATCATATTCAAGAAAAATAGGTCAGGTCTAAACTGGAACGACATGAGTACAGTACAACCTGCCATATCCGGACCTCCCCATATCCGGACGGTTCTGCGCGTCCGGATCTACCGAAATCTACCGAGAAAAGCAGTCCTGCTATTGGACAACGCACTAAAACAAGAACTAAAAGATGGCGAAATAATGCATTAAGGAATCTATAAAACGTGTCTATCGACGAAAGTTATTGACGGCGTTGATTACTGGAATGTATGAAGAAGAAAACGTTTCAGAGACTGTAAAAGAAGTAGTGGTTTTGATATCCGGATTTTTTCATATCCTGATCGGTGTGTCGCCACATTGATCCGGATATGGCAGGTTTGACTGTATTTAGAACGAAGAGATAAAATAGGCAAACCTTCACCACTATCTTTTATATATTCATTGACAATCAAACAAATAGTAAAATTCGGCAACTTTTTATTTCGTGTACGTAAAATATATCCTTAGTATTCGAAAATTTGCTTGACATAAACAGAAACATGGTATATATAATTTTTTAATGAAAATATTCTAAACAAATGAGCAAAATGTACAAATCACTAATGTATTACCTACAAAAAAAAAAACATAAATCCCATTCGACTTTCACACCTTTGGACCAAGTAGAAGCTCCAAAAAGCAAGAAAAAAATTCGTAATCACCAACACCAAAACAAAAATAAAACAGAGTGACGATCAAATTTCATTATTACCATACTTAAATAGAAAAAAAAAACTATGTATGTATATTCATCATAAATAGAAACTAAATTAACTAATAATTAAACACTCGATATACAATTCAGTTTTATTTTTTATGTAAAGGGCTCTTTGAAGGAATTTGACGGTTAAAGTGCTATTGGAAATGAGAAACTAACAGAATTACAGGGACAGAATACGAAGAAAAAATTAGTTCGTTGTTAACTTATATTAACGTATGTGAAGATTCAGTTGCAAAAGAGGAAATCTTCAAAAAGCTCTTCAAAAAAAATTTGAAGAACTGGAACTCAAAAATGAAGAGATAACAAAAAAATTGCGAGAAATATTTGCAGCTTCCACAACTGCACAAATTTATATATAAATAAATAAAAAATAAAAGCCGTTCAAACTATTTTTCAGAGAAAATTTTTATTAATTTTATCAATCATATTATTTAATTAAACTAAAAATCTTTAGTGATTCCAATAGAATGCTTTTTTTACACAAGTTCAGTATAATATTAAACACGAATAAAAAATAATTATTTAAATAAATTGCAATAAAACATAATACATTTACTTTAGCTAATCAAATATTTACTGTAAATACGTATTTATAATCGATGACAAGATCGTCACTCTGTTTTAGATAAGACAAAATAAACACAACTTAGACTTATTTGCCACAAATAGATGTAATTTATGACTGTAGTGTCATACTGTTAATATGGATTACTATACTTTATAATAGGTTTCAAAATTTAATCCAGGCTGGGTAAATCCCAGGGATTTTACTACGTCTCGGTATGCAGTCAAATAATAAAAGATTATTTTGAGAGTTCGCTATTTCAAAAATTATAAGTTCTACAAGGCTTAAAGGAATGAAACTCATAAGAGATCATACTTCATTCACGGAGTTAGGCAACTCCTTCAGTATATGAGATGTCAATTTGTCATATACCACTATTGATTAGCCTATCCTTAGTTTATCACAGTACGAACTAAATTTTAAATACTATTCAACATTAAATTTTGTTTCAGATCTTCGCTTTTAACAAACATATCGAAAATAATCGAGACTAAAGAGTTCATACTTTTGCCACAGTATAATACTGAAGAATCAGTAGTCCCTCCCCGAAAAGCCTTTGTTCTCTATGTTCCATTTTGGTAGTGCGCATCAAACATTTTAGTCCCTCGCGCAGTCAAATGACAGCTGACGTTTGCCGTGATTGATCTTTATCGTCGCGCATACAAAATTTTGTCTCGGGAGTGGATTGCAAAAATTGGAACCGTCAAAATTCGAGAGTGAATTAACTGATTCTTTAACATTAAACTGTGCTATAGGAAAAACCGATCACAGTGACATTTGACAGATAACGGCAATGTTAACTTGATAATAAAATACACATCAAATAAAGTATGTTCTCGTTATTAATTTAGATAGTTAAGCTCGAGATGTTATGTAAAACGCTCCCTATCTGCGAGCTTTGGAGTGTTTTTGCAACTCACATTGAAGTATATCCTCTGGCTTGGCAATAGCGTCTTCCTACGAGGTAGGCAACCAGTACCACGACTACTAGAAGGGCTAATACGCATCCAACTACGATTGGGACGACATCTGAAGTTATAGCGGAAGCTTCACAATCGATAGCTAAAAACATTAAATAATTAATTAGTTAAAAATAGCAATTTTATATAATTTATTTGAAAATTTCATTAGATACTATTAAATTTTTTTCTGAAAAACACTGTTGACAAATCCCATTGGTTACATTCTGTGAATGCATTGCAGTAGTAAACGAAGTATAAAAATATTGAAAATGAAAGACCTCTTCCGTACGTATCACCCTTTTGAGGCTCTTCAGACCAAACGAACGATAAAATCGAAGAAGACTAGGGGAATCTAAAATTGCATTCCACTACCTGTCTATTTATCTGCGTAAAATTCCATCGAATCTTGGTTCCATGTACTCAGATATAAGTAAAACTAGTAAAAAATGAAAATGAAAGACAGCTTATATTTCAATTCGTTTCAGAGGTACGTATTACGTACGTTTTTAAGAAAATAAGCTGTCTCCCCAAGCCAAATTATACAAATAATTTGCTTCAAAATTATACAAATAATTTGCTTTCGGACGCTGTAGCGACATCTACTTAAACAGTCCTCAGGTTTAGATCGAACTCGCTTTTCAAGTTCACATTTTTGTAAATCTCTCCTGTAAATCTGTTGGGACAATCTGTATTGTGTTTGAAAGATTTAATTCTCTGAAAACTTGAGTGTTAGTGTTGTGTTAGGGCACAAAAGATAACGGACATATGGTTGCTGCTTTGGCGTCTTCGATGGTCGCAAGGGTATAACATGTGTGGATGCCATGGATACGCTCTTGTTAAGTGACATCCTTACCCTTAAATAAAATATTGCAGTTTTAGAATAAAAACTGAGTATCGCCAGCCTCTCTAAGGCGAGGTGTAAGTGTGTGCTCCTCTTTTAAAAATACGTTACGCTCTCGCAATAATTACCCCTCTCGCTAATTGTCAACACGGAAATTTGTATAATACGACCCTTTCTCTCTATTTCGCTACTAAGACAATTTATCGTTAAGCCGCTTATTTGTCAAACTCGTTGTTGTTAATAAATGTTTTTGACGCTTATCACTTTTATTTCTCGTGTGCACAACCCTTCATATCGTGTTAATTAGTAACTATAAAACCAAACCAAATAAATTCTCAGAAATAGTCGCTCTAAAAGTTCACTAGTTTGTTAATATCGAAGGACTCTCTGCTTTTGAGACATATGCGTGTGGTATTAAAATATTCACCTATGTCCAATTAGGCAAAGGGTAATAATTAAACCCTTTTCGCCACTGTTGGGGTGAGATTCAATAAAAACTCACACCATCTGTTGGTCTATATCGACCCGGATTTTGGTTTGGTTTTCGCGTTGGGTGTGCCGCTTATTCGAACATTTTTGTGTGTAATACCTATATTACAAGACTTGTTAGTTCGCGACGCGATAAACTCTAAATAAAAGGAAATGAAGTTATTGTGTGTGGTTAGTACCTGCCGCTTGTCGCTGTATTCACTGGACTAATTTGGTGAGATTTTTTCATTTTTAAAACCTTTATCGCTGATCCAAGGTAAACTCTGCTCAAAGACATTTTACGGTCAAAAAACACTTTTGTAGACATTTAACGGGAATGCTGTATCTCTCTGTGTAACTTAGACTCTTATTCTTTCGCGTGGTTGATAATTGGCAAACAAAACTCTCCAGTGTAATTTAGGCTTTGCCGCGTATCGATAGACTCTCTCGCCGTGTGTGCTCTATCGAATTCGGGATAGAAATGGAAGACCTCAAGAAGAAGAGGACGCATTGGAAGGCTAAAATTACAAGGATCAAAAACTGGCTCTCACAAAAGGCTAGTACGGAAAACGATGCGTTACAATATCAATTTCGGCAAACAGAATTAAAAACCTGTTTTTTAAATATGAAGAAGTAATGGATCAAATAGACGAGATTGATGAAGCCGGTACTGAAGCAGAAGACAGGGTGACAATGGAGCAAAAATATTTCTCTATTCTCGCGGGCCTACAGCGTAAGATGGACGAGTTATTGTTGGGCCCCCCCCTCTCTCAGATGAAATAGCACTCAGTCAACTGTAGCCACTGCTAAGGCTAGGCTTCCCAATATCACCATGCAAACGTACTCCGGGAACTTCTCTGAGTGGAACTCGTTCTACCAGCTCTTTGAGACGCTAATAGTGAACAATGAAGAACTCAATAATGTGCAACGGTTTATTTACCTCAAATCGTTCCTGCGAAATTAACCCCTCCAGTTGATAGACAACATCGAAGTTGTCGAAGAAAATTTCGATATAGCTATAAAAACTCTCAAAGATCGCTACGAAAACAAATCGCGAGTGATTAGCTTACACATTCAAAAATTGTTAAAGGCTCCATCTCTAGTTAAAAGTAATTCAATGGCATTACGCGAATTTTTAACTCTAGCTCAGCAGACGCTGCTCGCTTTGAAAAATATGTCTGTACCAATTGAGCATTGGGATTTACTATTAATCGAAATATTTTTACAAAAATTAGATTTTGCTACACATAGGGCCTTTGAATATGATATTGGGACAAAGACCTTACCTACCCTTTCACAGTTTTTTAATTTTCTCGAGAAAAAGTGTGATATTCAGGAAAAATTAAATGTTTCAGACCATGAAAAAAGGTTACTAACATGACTCAATCAAAAACATCTTTCTTCTCATCAGTTGACCAACCATCACACTCTTTCTCTGATAATAATTGTATTTTTTGTAGAAGTAATGCTCATAAGGTTTATCAGTGTAATGATTTTAAATGCCTCTCTTTGCAGGAAACATTTAATTTTGTAAAAGGTAAGAAACTGTGTTTTAATTGTTTGGGTAGAAAACATTTCTCTCAAGATTGCGGCTCTACTTGATCATGTACTTTGTGCGGAGGTCGTCATCACTCATTCCTCCATGGTACCTCTGAAAATGTCTCTTCCTCTAGGAACATCAATAGGCAATCTCTCTCTCGTGGGCGCAATCTCTCTCTCGTGGGCGCAATGCTGAAACTCCCCAAAATTCGCAAGGTGCTTCTCGTATTGTCGCTCCCATATCTACTCAGCATTCTTTTAATAATTGCAGCTAAAATGAAGCTTCTACTATTTCATTCAGAACTCCTTTAGATGTGCAAAATTCTCCAGATTCTCAGCCAGCCACGTCTCTCTCCGCTTTATCAGTTAAAACTTATGCATTGTTGGCTACCGTTTTAGTAGCAGTTTATTCGAAAGACGGCAGACCCATGCATGCCAGAGCGCTCCTAGATAATGGGAGCCAACATTCGTTTATCTCTCGTGATTTGGTTGAGAAGTTAAAACTCATCCCTTATTTTAAACAGTTACAGATATCAACCATATCCGAAAACAGCTCACTCTCAAACGAAATGTTAAATTTAGAATTTTTCATTGGTTCAAAGTGCACATTTAAAAAAAATTGGGTTTAAAATAAAACATTTCTTTTAATTTTGAAAAAAAAAAATGGAATTGTTTATGGAATTATACCCCCTAATTAGCATCACATCACAAATACATTCTACCATTACTAGTTCACAAGTTACTTTGTTTATGTATTATTTATATGATCTATAAGTTTCATCGGCTCTAACTACTTATTTTTGAACAGGCTGTAGTTAAAATTGCTTGAACGAGTCACTAATCACGAGTTTAGGCAAATTTTTAACAGCCATAGCATAACCAATTTTTGTCTATCAAAGAGTAATAAAATGTATGTTTTGCTTTTCTGAATATTTTTGATTTTTTGTTTTCTTGTTAGACAAAAATTGGTTATGCTATGGATGTTAAAAATTTGCCTAAACTCGTGATTAGTGACTCGTTCAAGCAATTTTAACTACAGCCTGTTCAAAAATAAGTAGTTAGAACCGATGAAACTTATAGATCATATAAATAATACATAAACAAAGTAACTTGTGAACTGGTAATGGTAGAATGTATTTGTGATGTGATGCTAATTAGGGGGTGATTTTCGCGATTTTTTTACCAAAAAATATAAGGAACCAACAACATTTTGAGCGTAACTAACTTACTTTTAATGTTACAAGTTTTTTTTTTAAACAAAAATAAAACTTTTTTTAAACAGTTTAAAAAAGTTAAAATGAATTTTCCCCGAAAAGTGCTTCGTTTTTGGGTTATTTCACATTGAAATATTCGATTTGGAATTTGACGAAGAAGAACCTATTTTTCATTAGCTACAATTCTGCTTCTACTGGGTCTACACCTCGTGCATACACCATTTTTTTCAATTTTTTATAAGCTATATTTTTGCTAACAATATTTTTTTCGCTAAAATACTTCTTTTTGATTTATCTCCGAAAAACCGTCCAAAAACATGTTTTTTTTTGTTAAAAATGAACATATTCACTCGCAAATAACTCAAAAAGTATTGACTTAGTGAAAAACTCTATAGAACAAAAGTTGTTTAGAATTAGTAATTTTATCTAATTCCGGTCTTATTTTAAATGTATATTTTTCACATTCGAGAGGGGGGTATTCCCCTCCATTTTTGTAAAATGGACGGGATGTAGAATTGTAAACTTTTTCTTAAATAATAATAGACAATTTCAACTGCCTATTCCCAAATTTTCATCCTTCCTTTATTTTTTTGGGGTCAGATTGTTTTGATCGGGCTAATGTGTAATGAAAATAATGATCAAAATTTTTTTTCTTTACCGTACCATTTTGATATTATACATAATAGATTTACGCATTAAAAACACATATTTGTTTAAAATAAAAAGCTGTTTTGATTAATATTCTTAGGTGTTACCTTATGAAATTAACACACTTATGAATTTATTTAATAATACAAGTCGCATTCCGACTTCATTAGTGCAGTAACCCTGGAATCGCAAACTTTTCAGGAGAGCAAAAACAAAATGTTATGTGAACTCTTCATTTTTTTCTTTGCAACTTCCTTATCTAAGTTAACCAAATTCTGCACTCGTGTTGATTATGTAGCTACCTAATTCTAGTATTTAATTTTAGTTATTGACATTGATTTACCCTGAAATTCACCCTTAAAGTATGATAAGGCGCTATTGCTAAGGCACCCATATTCAAAATTCCTGGAGTATCAACAAATGTAGGGCTAACAAATTCATTATCACATGTTAGGGCAATATTTAAAAATGAACGGTAACGGTACTTATCACACATGCACTCTCGACATCTCGAAATCCATAAAATATATGACACTATTCCACAATGAAGGCAACGCCTAAAGCCTAAAGGAATGTGTTAGGTCAAAAACACAGATTTTCCATTTTTTTAGGGTTATGGCTTTATTGAAGTCGGGCTGCGAAGTATTTTATACCTGTTTTATACTTATTTTTGTAACAGGTCCTGGGGATCCAGTTGTAGTTCTTAAATAACGTATTTATGAGGGTGGTAGTTATGGGTTAATGTCCAAGTATCCAACCCAAAAAATGATACGGAGAACATCTCAGTTATCGTTAAATGAATTGAGGGGATCAGATGCTAAGGGGTACAAGTGATAAAATGGTTCAAAATTGAGAAAAACGAAGTCAAAGTTAAATTTACATAGTAAATTCTACAGCAAATTAATCACTTATGAACTTATTTTGAATTAATTTTATACCTTTTATTTATCTAATTGTAAAAGCTTTTGTAAAATTAGTTTTTATTTTCATTCAAAATATTTGAAATTTGGAAAAAAACGTTCGCACTTGTACCTCTCTGCTTCAAATTTTGCACTTGTTTCTCTTTGCCACTTAAGTACCTTACGAATTTCTTAAATTCTTAAACTAAAATAAAAGAAAAATTACGTAAAAATTAACCATTTTTATTTATGAAAACTTACTTGGTATATTTTGTGTTATTATTTCACTTATTTTGAATACTTTTTTAAGGGCTTGATTTGCAAAGATACTAAACAAATCACCAAAAATAATATCCAACACCTTACAGGCAAAGGGATACAAGTGAAGTTATACCTGTTTCCCGCAAACTGTTTTTAAATATTTCGTATAAGTAGGCAAACTAGAACCTGCGATATGTCGCCACTAGTAGTTTAATTCACCTGTATCTTTTTTCCACTAAATTTTTAATACTATCTGTCTGTCCCACATTGACTTTACAGTACACGAACATACAGTTGAGTCCGCGAGTCTTTACTCGTGCGTCATCATTTAAAGCATAGGAAATAAGTCGGAAATCTATTTTACGCAACAACAACTGACAGAAAGTGGCTACTGTTCCGATTACAGGTTTTATTATAAAATTTGACGTTATCAAATATATAGAATGTCAAATGTAAGTTTTGCTTCAAAATTTTTGTGCAGAATTACAGCTACATTTGAAGTAGCTTAATAAATTCTTTTATTATTATTGATTAATAAATAAATAAACAATTTATAAAAAAATTCAATAACATATTTTATTTTTGTTACTTTATTCACTTTGACGGAAATCTAAACACAATCATTTCTTTTCTGTGTGAATGACGTTAGCTTTGTATGTTTTAAATATTAATTGCCAGAATATAATTATTTACCTTAAAATTTCAAAGCCCAATATAAAATTAGTTGTGAAAACAACTGTTTGTGTAATAGAAAGAAACTTCAAAACGCAAAAATTCGACAAAAACCGCAAAAAATTCAACTAACTGACAGCCATAAAAGTAAACAAAGCAGAAACGTCAAACAAATTGTGCTTAAAATATGAAAACATACCGAATCGTCTTTTTTGTACCTATCTCTTTTCAATGCACTGAGTCTAGATGGTTCATAAAAATAACATGTGTTTTTACTTAATAACAAACGGCAGCTGGTTTGTCATGAGTTTCATGCGTGGAAGAAAATGATGCTAAATAAAAAGTATGTGTTTTATCTCGCCAGGTATTAATGACGCACGGGTAAAGACTCGCGGACTCAACTGTATGGCAATGCAATCCTTATGGGAGTTTTTAGCGCGGCGATGCCGATTTTCTTCAAAAGAATTTTCAATCGAACATTACCGGGGTCCTAAAAATGTAGGGCCCTAAAAATGTTAAATTAAAACTAACCCGTTACAGTCAATAGCATTGTAGTAAAACAATATTTTTCATTGTTTTTTGTGAGTGATAGTCATTTTCGAAAAGTAATCAGCAATCTTATAATCGATATGCGTAATAACTTTTTTTGGTTAAGAATGTTAGAATATCCAACATTAAAAGTGGATGTTGTTCTATGGTTGTTAATTTATGTATTGACAGTATAGACAGTTCTGAAGTAATGTCAAGAAAAATTTAAAATAGATTGTCAGTCAAGTTTAAGTAAAGTTTTATATTGTCCTACAGTTGAGAATAAATAAATTATAATTGTTGATGGTCAGTTCACCTAAATTAAATTATAACAAAGAATATCAAATAAACTTATAATTATTACTGATAACATTGTATTGAGTAACTGATTGCTTATTTGGAAAATTTGGATCCTAATTGCAGTTTATTGTTATTCTTAATGACTGATTTCCAACCTGAAATTAATGTCATTTTAATGTGTTTACACCCTCATTTAAATTTAGTATACGCTGTGAGCTCGTACGTAGAGGGGATATTTATAAATTCGCGAACGCCAGTAGTGGCAAGTCTGTAAACGATTACCGGAAATTTGACATAAATGTCAAAGTGACTAATTTAAAATTAAAATTAAAAACATTAACTATAAAAAATATTAGTTGGTCAAAGCTGTAGTATATATTTTTACCTTAAATATACTTACGTTTTAAATACTGAATTTACGTTTTTTAATGTTCCGTAATATGTAATTTTAAATTATTCTATTAATCTTAGCGCCATCTACACGATAATTGTGAAAGTATCCGAAGTAAGAAATTAATATTTCATCAATAGAACGTCAAAATGATTAGCAAAATCTTAAAAAAATCTATTACAATTTAATTACTTTTTAGCATTGTAAATATTAAGCGATAACAATTAAATAATAAATTTAAAAATTACCGGTGAAAGTTGAATTAGTAATCCGCCAGGAGCGACACCAGCGAAGCTCAGAGCGTATAAATTTTAAACTTAAAATTAATTTTAGTTAGTTCATTTGATTCGTTGAAGTTCATTAATTGTTAGTTAGCTCAGTTATTTTTCGAAAAAAAAAAAAATGTTTTAGAACCCCTGACAGCCACAAAATGTCACCAATATTAATTCCTAAGTTATCCTATAGAAAAAAGTATATTTGCTTAAAACCTGTGAAGAAGTATCGCTTTGGTATTAATTCCCAAACCGTTTTCTCCGTCTCTTGGTTGTAGAATAAATTACTTCTTTTTCCTAATTGGTTTATTTAAAAAGACTACACTTACTAAAGCTAAGTTTAGCTTTTACGCCAGACACATCGAGAATTAATATTGTACAAAAAAGTCCCAAATATTAATTTGGACTTAATTATGAACTATTATAATTGAAAAAGCTATCGTTTTTGAAATATATGTAACATTGACAAATATTTTTATTTAGGAATTGTCACTCATTTTTTGAGATAGATTTTTTAAGAAGGCCAAAATCGTGTATTAAATGTGACATAATTTTAGGGGCGTAGTAAAGCAAAGATTAGAATTTGGATTATATAATAAAGTTTCAACATTCTCCCCCGCGTTGAAGCATCCCTGCTTCAACTAAATTACACAGTAACAGAAACAGAAAAAACAAAGTGTTAGGAAGAATGTAACAAAACTAGAAATAAGCATGTCGGTCGTTTTAAGGTTGAGTTTGATTTGGTAATAAAGAAAGCTTTGAAATGGATCGGATAAACTCTCCGGAAGCCGTACGGAGCTTAACCACACGGACTTTGCCATCCTTACCAGGATATACTTCAATGATGCGCGCCAACGGCCACATCATTGGAGGTGCATTATCTTCCTTGAGTAAAACTAGTTTATTTACTTGCAGGTTAGAATATTCTTCAGCCCATTTAGGCCGGTTCTGAAGGCGATTTAAGTAATCAACCGACCAACGTTTCCAAAAAACTTGTTGAATTTTAGAAATCTGCTGGAAGGTGGAATGTCTATGTTCGTTTAAATGTGAAAGATCCTTTTCAGGATAAGCGGTGAGAGGAGACCCTATCAGAAAGTGTCCCGGTGTAAGGCAGGTTAAATCTGTAGGGTCATTAGAAACTGGACCTAAGGGCCGAGAATTTAGTATTGCCTCGATTTGACAAAGAATAGTGTTAAACTCTTCTGAAGTGAACAAATCATTACCCACCAATCTCCTGATATGAAATTTTGCGCTTTTGATGGCGGATTCCCAGATTCCACCCTAATGCGGAGATCGAGGTGGAATGAATTCCCACTTGGTCTCATTTTGTGAAAGAAAGTCACAGATAATATTTACATTATTATTAGTTTTGAAAAATTGATACAACTCATGTAGGACATTTTTTGCACCTAAAAAATTGGTGGCGTTGTCACTATAGATCACTGACGGATTTCCTCTTCTCGAGACAAACCGTTTTAAAGCGTTCAGAAAGGAGTCAGTAGACAGTCCAAGAACTAGCTCTATGTGAACTGCCTTGGTGACCATGCAAACAAAAACCGCAATGTATGATTTTATGAGTGGAGATTTACGAAGCCTTGAGGATTTTATTTGAAAGAATCCTCCGAAATCAATTCCAACTTTCTGAAATGGTCTAGAAACATTTACACGATCAGAGGGCAAACTTGCCATAATCTGTTGGCAGACTTGATTATTAAATCGAAAACACATATTGCAATTTCGAATGATTTTTTTGATCTCTCTGAGCCCATTAAAGGGCCAAAAACGTAAACGAATATTGCTCAGAACGGTTTGAGCACCAGTATGCCCGAGCCGCCTATGTTCGTACTCTAGTATGAGGGAGGTCGTATGATTATGGGGTGGCAAAAGCAAGGGATGTTTCTGTTGGTAGGGAATGGATGCGTTACAAAGCCGTCCGCCGATCCTCAGCATTGATAATTCATCGAGAAATGGATTTAAAGATAATAATTGTTTATTTGATAGTTGCTGGTTTGCAGAAAGTTCGGAAATTTCTTTGGAAAAATTGGTTAGCTGAACTTGCCGAACTATAAAATATAGAGCTTGGTCCAATTCTTCAACAGTGAGGGGATCAGATTGTTTGTTTCCTTTTAAACAACTGACAAATCTGAGTACATATGCGATAGTACGACGTAATCGAGAAAAAGAAGAAAATTTTTGAAATAATTGTTCCCAAGGAGGTTTTGAGTTGACGTTTGTGAGTATATTGGAACGAGTTTTTCTGTGCTCTGTAATTAGTTGATCAGCTATTGGGGGTTCATCAGAGAATTCTAAAGAATGATTAAGAAGAAAAGCAGGACCGGACCACCACAACTTGTTGTCCAGAATTTCTTGGGCTGATAAACCGCGTGATAGAATGTCAGCACTGTTTTCAGCTGATTTAACGTATCGCCACTGACAATTTTGCGTCAGTTCTTGAATTTGAGCAACTCTATGCGATACGAACACTGACCATTTACTAGGGTGTGCCCTGCACCAACATAAAGCGACCTGAGAATCGGTCCACAAATTTATTGAGTCATACTCTAATTTATTTTCGAAGACTTGTAGAATTTTGTTTACAAGTTTCGCCAGCAAGAGCATAGCGCAAAGTTCTAACCTTGGAATGGTAATTGATTTAAGTGGGGCGACTCTAGATTTTGAAGATACTAAAGTAGAAGAAATATCATTGTCAGAATAAAGAACTCGAAAATAAATGCAAGCACCATAAGCCTCTATGCTTGCATCAGAAAAGCCTTGAATTTCTATTTTGCTAATAGTTTTCGGACGAAAATATTGTCTAGCTATTTTTTGTTGTGAAAGCAAGGGGATATGTTCAATAAAATTGTGCCAATCTTTAAGAATGCAAGCGTCGTTTTTTACGGTGTCCCAATGAAACTTTTTGAACCATAATTTTTGCATCAGTATCTTACCTTTTACTATAACAGGATTTATCAAGCCTAACGGATTATAACATTGAGCTAAGATAGAAAGTATTTTTCTTTTGGTAACTGGACCGTGCACGATTTCTTGAGGCACGGAAATACAAAGAGTATCTTCTGCTGTACTCCACTTTAGCCCAAGAACTTTACTTGGGACTTCATCTATGTTTATGTCATAATCAGCTTTTTGATTTTCCGAAATGTCTTTGGAAATATTTTTAAGAAAATAATCACTATTTGAACAATATTTATGCAACTCAAACCCATGCTTATTTAAGATGGTCTTTAATTGAGAGTATAAATTGAAAAGTTCGTTGTGATTATATGAACCACAAAGGCCATCGTCCATATAGAATTGATTCAGAATTGCATCAGACGCAAGAGGAAATTCTAAAAAGTTTAGACAAGCAATTTCTTTAAGAACCCTTGTTGCCAAGAACGGGGCTGAATTGGTTCCAAAAACTACAACATCGAGTTGGATACATTTAAAGTCTTCATCAGGGTTTTCTCGCCATAAAATATTTTGAAGAAAAGTTTGTTCCGGGTTCACGAGGACCTGTCGGAACATTTTTTTAATATCTACCGTGAATACAAAAGGAAAAAGTCTAAATCTACATAGAATGTCATACAATTCTGGCTGGACCTGATATCCCTTTAAACACACGTCGTTTAAGGAATACCCTGAGGAACTTTTGGCGCTGGCGTCCATGACAACGCGCAAACGCGTTGTTAAACTGGATTCTCTAACTACACCTAAGTGCGGAATAAAATATTTATTTTCAGATTTGGCATTTAGCAGAGTTAGGGGTACATAATGAGCATGTTTAAGTTCAATTAATTCATCAATAACTTTTTTATAGTCTTGATAAAAGTTCCAATTAGTTTTAAATTTATTTTCTAAAGAAATGAAACGCTTTCTGGCCATGTAATAAGAATTTCCTAACTTTAGATTTTCTGAAGGTGATTTCAGCGGCAAACTTACTTGAAATCTACCATTTTGTAAAATTTTAGTTGTAGAACGGAATAGGTTTTCAGATGCCTCATCAGCTTCTGAAAGATAGAATTTATTGGGAATTTCCTCGATTTCCCAGAATTTTTTCAAACGGCTGTCTAATTGTAATGTGGAAAGAAATGAATTAGATTCAGTTAAAACTTCTGAACTACTATCTGTAACAGACATATTGGATACAGTAAAATGATCAGGAACTGTACCAGCTACCACGAAACCTAAGTGAGACTCTTGTAAGACTGGAAGATTTTTGCCAAGTCTGACGAAGTTAGGTAAAATAATATCGTAATAAAGATCTAAACCAATTAGAATGTCAATTTCAGAAGGCTTAAAAAATTCGTCGTCTGCTAGAAAGAATTGTTCCGGAATATTTAATTTTTTCACTAGTATTTTTGATTGAGGGAGAGCACAAGTAATCTCGGGTAATACAACTACTGAAAAATGAAAACTTCTTCGACGATCATAATTGGAAAATATGGTTATATCTGACATTTTAGTACAAGTCGAGCCACTCCCTCCTATTCCTGATATATGTACTGACTTGTTATACGTATCTAATTGTAACTTGTTCACAAGCTTCTCTACGATAAATGAATTTTGGGATCCTGTGTCCAAAAGAATTTTCGCTATGCAGAAATTAGCGTTTTTACCAAGTAAGGTTACTTTTGCAGTACCCAGAAGGATATGACTATTTTTTACTGACTGAACAGAGTGATTCGCTGAATGATTATTTGCGGTAGGGTTATTTTCCGTAAAATTTCTCGAAGGACCTTGAAAATTTGTTATTCCTGAATTTTCCTGTACTGGTTGGATATCCAGAGAACGGGTTTGAAGATTTGAATTACTATCGAGATGAGAAGATGAATTATTACCATTTTGAACATGAGCAGTATTATCTAAATAAGAACTATTAGATGAGATTAGAGAGCTATGGTTACCTGCGTAGCTATTAGGTTGAGAATTTGAATCATTATTATATAGAGAATGTGAATGACGCTTACTACTAGTCATTGGCGGAGAATGTTGATTTTCGCCGATTTTTATGTGCATTAACGAATTGTGTGACTTGGAGCAAAAAGAACATTTTTTAGAGGATTTACACTCTTTCAAATTGTGTTTACCAAAACAATTTATGCATAAATTCTTTGCCCTAATAAATTGCAATTTGGCTGAATGAGATATATCTTTAAACTCAGAGCAAGTGTAAATTTTATGGCCCTCCTTGTTACAGTAGATACAAATTAATTGAAATTGGCGATTTGAAGTTGCCTCATGCATTGTCGAATGAGATGAGAAATTTTTTCTGGTAGTTTTAGGACTAGAAATTTCAACATTTTCCAGAATTACTGCACGTTTTTCTAAGAATTTTAAGAAATGATTTAAAGTAGGTATTTCATCGTGATTCCTCTCAGATTCATATGCCTTAGCCGATTGAAAATCTAACTTCTTTTTTAGAATGAATATAAGTGTTAAGTCAAATAAATTTTCGGAAGTTAAATTCAAATTTTTTAGTGACAAAATATTCTTTTGAATTGTAGTGATTAATTCTCTTAATGTGTCTGACTTACATTTAGAAATATTATTACAATCAAAAATTGCTTGCAAATAAGAATTTATTATGGTGAATTTGTTTTCGTATCTCTTCTTTAAAATATTTAACGCGATTACAAAATTTTCATTAATTATCGGTAATGAATCTATAAGTTGAAGGCTTTCACCTTTTAAATAACTCTTCAAGTACACAAGTTTTTGGACATCTGTTAATGTCTCATTTTTCACTATGAGCGCATCGAAGAGCTCGATGAACGATTGAAAGTCTCTAATATGACCTGAGAATTGTGAAATTTTTATATCCGGAAGACGAACTGCTATTGGAGCACTACAAGAACCCTCACTGGATGAACTAGATCTTATCTGAGAAGGTGCAGCTTTTAATTTATTAACACAAGCGGTCAAATCGCTTACAAGTTTGAAATATTGATTTTCTGTAAACTCTCTATCTTTTTCTTCTTTGCCTGTATTTGATGCAAGGAATTCGATTTCATTTTGTGCTTTTTCATAATCATGAAATATTAAATGAAGTCTACTTAATCGCGTCTCGAACTGGGTAACATCTAATTCTACGTCTTTTTTGACTATAAACCAGTTATACATACGAGTAAGAGAAGACTTAGCAATTTTTCTGTATTTTTTGAACTCATCCATTTTTATTAAAGATATTGGAACACGAAAATGTCTTTGAATCACAGAATTTAATGATTTTAATGTCTTTGAATAACTGATAGCCAAATAGAATAATGAAACAAAGGGTATATAAATGGACTTATCTCACCCAGTATATCCTTTTACTGTTGTGTCGGCGAATAATCTTGAAGAACTTTCCATAAGTTTTATGCTGGTCAAAAATCCGGCTCGATGTAGGCCAAATGAAGAAAGTATCGCTTTGGTATTAATTCCCAAACCGTTTTCTCCGTCTCTTGGTTGTAGAATAAATTACTTCTTTTTCCTAATTGGTTTATTTAAAAAGACTACACTTACTAAAGCTAAGTTTAGCTTTTACGCCAGACACATCGAGAATTAATATTGTACAAAAAAGTCCCAAATATTAATTTGGACTTAATTATGAACTATTATAATTGAAAAAGCTATCGTTTTTGAAATATATGTAACATTGACAAATATTTTTATTTAGGAATTGTCACTCATTTTTTGAGATAGATTTTTTAAGAAGGCCAAAATCGTGTATTAAATGTGACATAATTTTAGGGGCGTAATAAAGCAAAGATTAGAATTTGGATTATATAATAAAGTTTCAACAACCTGTTTCTGATAAAATTTGGCATCACTGTTGGTCATAAGAACCTGTACTGTAAAGTCAAGGTGGGACTGTAGTATTATTTTGTGCACCTAACTTAGTTTACAATATTTTGTCACTTTTACCCCTTAGCATCTAATCCCCTCCATTGTAGCGCCCCTGCTACGGAATACTTTATTTAGTTTGGTTCAGAAACTGATTTTTTTTTTAATTTAGCTTAAATGCCTCGACAACTAAGGCCATTTGCATGGTATGGTAAATTTCGCAATGAGACGTAATGTGTTGTGTGTATTGAGTAAATGTCTTGTTACTTGGTAAAGTCGACTTCATTGTCTTTACAAAGAGACGCCACTTGTATACGAACGTCTGCGGCCCCTTCGGTGTGCGGTGTGTACCGATCCCACAAGGATATAGAAAGTATTTTTACTTATTAATTTTTAATAAAGAAAAATTTCCTACTCAGCTGAGATTCGAACTCACAACCCTTGGATCCAAAGTTAGGCTCTCTTACCACTGACTGAGCCACAGAGGGGAGAAACTGATAAATGAGGCTAAAATAATGAAATGCGAATACAATAAGTAAGCCTCATTAAACGTAAGATTAAGTTTTTTTCCTATTAATAATAATAATAATAATAAAGGCCTTTATTCATTCTATAATATTATTCACATAATGAATATTAGTTTAAAAAAAGCTCCAGGCGAGTTTCAGTTCAGGAGATGTATAATGCGGGGCAGAATACATGTCCTGTCTGTTCAGCTAACCTGGGCAAAACAAATAATAAAAAAAAATATCTAGGATTATGTATAATAGGTTACCTACTAACATTTAAATAAAAATAAATCAAAATGTAACATTAATTAACTTTAGTTTACCAATATGCGCTTTGAATGTAAGCTCTACTCATACCATGTCAGCCAACTCTACCTATGCAATATTTCCTAATTTTTCAATAACGAACCTTCTAAATTTGTTTTGAGTAAAATTAGTACCAGTAGTATATTTATTCATAACTTGGGCTATTTGATATGTAAAAGACCGCTTGTATTGCTGTGTACGATGATAAGGAATAGAAATGGTGTTTTTATGTCTTATGTTAATATTGTGTACATCAGTACGGAATTTTATTTTATTATAGAGATACGGGGGGGTTTTGAAAATAATAATTTTTTGGAATTGACAAGCTGAATGTACATGTCTTCTATGTTTCATACTTAACCACCCTGTTTCTTTAAGTTTGTAACTAATTGCTTGATATCTACGGATACCATGTATCAAACGCAGACAAGAATTTTGCATTTTTTGTATCCGATAACTGTCACGTTCTGTGATACAGGAATTATAAATGGAATCACAGTAATTAAAGTGTGATAACACCAAAGTATCACAGAGCAATTTTTTTAATTTTTTAGTAAATATATGACGAGATTGGAATAAAAACTTCAGGTTCAAATAACTTTTCTGCAAACACTTGGCCACATGACCACCAAATCTTAGGTTTTGATCTATATGTAAACCTAAGTTTTTCACAGTTTCCTTAAACTCTATTGAACAATTATCGATGGTGATCATGTGAGCAAAGTCTCTCAGAAAGATTTCTCTCCGCGCCGCTGAACCAAACACTATGCCTACCGACTTGTTGTTATTAAGTCGAAGACAATGGCTAGTCGAAAACTGATAAACTCTTTCTAAATCATAGTTGATTGCTGCCACTGCCTGTTCAGACTCATCAGGCTTAAAAGATAAATATATTTGAGTATTGAATATTAAAGTAGCTGTGAGCATTTTTCATTTATATGAATATGCTATTAAACCACAATTCGTGCAAAAATAATTATTCTAAAAATAACATCTCATTTTTGCTATAAATTATGCAGGGAAACCCCGGCCATAAAATAAACCGATTATTCTATGTGCATCCCGCATCCCGTTATTAGTTTTATGAACTTTTGGTAGACAATGAAAACCCCATTTCTTTTGTTTTTTTTTCTAAATAAATGCGATAAATGAAGTAAGCTGTATGTGTAAAATATGCACAGCTTTTACATACTTTAGTACATGTTATTGTGGCTTACTTAGACCGCGTTTATTGAATTTTTGAGTAACTTCTTAAGGTGAGTCCAGATGACTCCTGCTCGTGCTCGTACTCAGGCTTTTACTTGTGACTTGCCTATATGTGTACGAAATTTTCGCGTTTTGTGTACTTATATGACTTGTATTAATCGGGCGTGCATATCGTGCAGGTTGATGTTTAAAATGGAGTGGAATAACGATAGTCTGATGGATTTAATAAAGTTGTACGAAAAACACGCAGTTTTGTAGGAGAGTACTAATAAATTTGATAAAATCCTAAATAAAAAGAACGATCCATGGAAGGAAATATGCCAGCCAGGAACTGAATATAGATGTGCAAGAGATTAAACGCAAAATCACTTCACTACTGGCAACTTACAGAAAGGCTCGCTAAAAAGTTGCCCAAAATAATAAATCCGGAATAGGAACCTATGAATTGTACTGTCCCTGGTTTGCCTTTAAACATGTTCGTTTTTTGCACATGCAATATCAGCCTACTTCATCAAGTTGATAAAGCAATACATACATACCTCTGGCACAATAAGCAAAATTGACTGCTTGGAGAACTTAAACAAAAAGCTTAAGCTGGTGTAGGAATCACCTGAGGCTAAATATCTTAGCGTTACAGCTAATCTTTCTTTTACAGGAATTGCTTTTCGAAATGTTGTGTTTTTCTTAATGATTTTTGGACCAATTAAAGTTATCAGTTTTTCAAAATTACTAGGCGACATTCTACAAAATTTATGAAAATGGAGATTTTTAACATTAAGGTCACTAAGTAAGTTACTTCCACTGTACTCGCTTCGACTTTTAAACAGTGACGTCATCCACCGCCGTCTTTTTTTCTCATTTTCGATTTTTTTAACACGATAAAAGCCTCACTGGCTGCCGCAAGCTCGCCCTCTTCCATTGGAACCGCCGGAGTACAAGTATTTTTCCAAATGAACAAGTCTATGTGGACGGCCAAGTGAAAGTAAGGACAAGTACAACAAGCTTCACGAGTTCCAAGTAGAAGTACGAGTACACGTAGGAGCACGAGTAGTCTGGACGCACCTTTACTGGTCTTACTACTTACTTAGTCAGGCCCGCACTGGCCGATATAATTTGGCTTGAACTTTCAAATGCGGTAAGCAGAATTGCTATTTTATTTTTTAATCAAAAGTTATTCGGGTTCAAAAATTGCAATTTTTCGATTTTTTGAAAGTTCAACCGCGTTTATCTCGAAAACTATGCATCCCACGAAAAAACTTTTAAGAACATTTTTTGCTTAGAATGACCCAAAAAATACAAAAAAAAAATGTTTGTTTTGCGAAAAATCGCTGTTATATAATTCCTCAAGTTATTTGTTAATAATAATCTTATCGACATCCGGATCAACTGTTACCCAAAAAATTCGCGTACTACGGGTCAAAATACATACAAAAAAACTTGGTAAGTCCATCCTAATTACCCCCCCCCCCTGGCGATAGCAATATTTCGAAATGCATTTCGGAAAATACATTTTCCTTGTTCAATAATGCAATTTTCATTTCGTCATCATCACCTAAGTTCACAAAGTTTTCTAAGGCTTTTACGAATCGAATGCAACAAGTTTCATCTAGATGGATGCTGCTAACAAAACTAAATTTTTTGTAAAGTTTCCAGAATTTTGGCCACTAAGTAGTGTAGATAATTGTATATTTAATTTGGACATGTACGAGTAACTATCCATTGAACCTTCATTTATTTGGCATATAGAAATCTGAATATTATGTTTGTGAGTCACAGTGCTGCAATACTTTTTTGTTTATTTCTTGTATAATTTCAATCAATGGTATAATGTACAAGAATAAGATTGTATAAGAACGTTTCAAATATAAAGATATACTTAAAGTCTGAACAAATTATACAAAATAGTTTTCGTGATAAGTTTCATAAAAAAAATTATGAAACAGTTCGTGAAGTATGCTTTTTTGCGAACGCACGCGATGTTTAGAGCACGAGCATAGCGAGTGCTATATATCGCGTAAGTTCGCAAAAAGTACTTCACGCACAGTTTCATAAAATATTTTATCTACGATAAACAAATAAAAAAACTGCAACTCTTCGTCACTGGAATTCAATTCTATTCTACAATTTTTAGAACTTTGACATTTAAAAATTCTAACTTCTTTCAAACCACAAAACTGTCAAAACTTTTGTTGTAATTTACTGCTCATATGTCATCGCCATGACAACGCGAAAGTTACGGATATTTGATTATATGAAAGTGTGCCAAAAAACAGTGCGAAAAAGTAAATCCCATTTAAAATACATTGTTACCTACTTCACGCACACTTTAAACCCTTCACGCACTGCTATCTATAATGTCAGTTTTCACAAACTAAAAACTTATACATAATATGACATAGAGTAGATAAAAGGCCATTTTTAACTAATATTTTCCTATTTACTTTTCAAAACTTTACTGGTTTGGGGTTTCAAAAATATTTTTAAATGCAACTTTATGTAATGTGAAGCTTAGATCCAGTAACAAACAGGTCATAGAACACTAATTTCACTTTTTAGTGCGGGATTGCCACCACCTTCTGAGTGCGTCAAATAGAAGATGTTGTGGCAGTGCTCAAGGGTCGTATTTTCGAATTCAATTGAATTTTTTCGTATGTGTTTGGTATACGAATCTAAATGTGTATTTTTGAATGTCATTCGAAATGATATATACTCCATCTAATTTACTTACCGTTGCACGTCATCCGCGTCATAGCCCGTAACGTCACATGATACCAACACGAAATATTTAGGCGGTAGGTGTTTTCTTTTTTAGAATCCTTTTGCCAAGTACACTGGAATTACAGCTACTAGACTAGACATATTTTATTATATACGCATAGAAATAATATTTGAAGATTTTTATTAATGCTAACTTAAAGAAATACACAATAATATGTTTCGTTTAATTTGTATAAATGTATCATAAAGCTTTTTTTTTGAAGCACATTTGTTCGGAACACACTGTTACTATAATCGAACGAAGGTGACATTTTTGCATAAATTGGTAACATTTATTTGACAGTTGCGGTATTGACACTTTAGATTTGTTTTTATTCTTACTCTAAGTATTTGTTTTATTTTATTTTATTGTTTTTGTTATTTACTTTAAGGTAAGATTATAACTTAATTGTAGTTTTCTATTTCTTATGTTTTTATTTATTTACATTGAATATTAATTTGCTTTGTTGTATAATCCAAGTTTGCAATAATTGTGTGATTTGTTTGATTTAAAATGGATTCAGGATTTTTTTGTACTTTGGCAACAATGTCAACTTAGATCTCTGACGTAGATAATGACGTGCAACGGTAAGTAAATTAGACAAAGTGTACGTATACGAGAAGAATTTGCACCGACAACACTGCAAATTCGAACAACCAAAATTCAAATAAGAAAAAAAAAAGAAGAATAATTGACAGTTTTACTTAACCTATTTTATGGTGATTTTGTCATCTCAAATCTCAAACAATTAGTCATTCCAATGAACTGTCAGAATGGCCGACGGAGGGCAAATTTCATATGTTTACATCGACATTAATTTGTAAAGAAAATCCTGTTTGGTTGTTTTTTTTTGTTAATTATTTAGCGAAATCTGCGAAATTGTGATAGCAAATTAAATATGAAGTGGTTTATCGCCTACAGAACTGAATTATCCCATAGCAGTTACCAGTTTGTGTCAATAACTACTATGGGATAATTCAGTTCTGTAGGCGATAAACAACTTTATATTTAATTTGCTATCACAATTTCGCTGCACAATTAACAATAAAAAACAAAACCAAACAGGACATTATTTACAAAAACTGATGTAAATATTATATTATGACATTTTTGCCGTCCTTCGGCCATATTATATCACGTGATTTGGAATGGTCTATTCATTTCTGGTAAATTAGCTGAAAGGAGCAAAAATGGCATGAAATATGGTGGTTCAGTATTGGCCGAAAAGAAAAAGAGTTGAGCGAATTTGGACGGCCTCTGTGCCAAAGGTAACAAGTCATTTTTCGGATTTTTTTTTATCGTGTGATATTCATTGTTTTACCAATGTCTAGCTCTGTGCAAAAATAAACAAGTCCACTACCACTGAAAGGCTATATTTTTTTACGTGTAGAATGTAACAAGTTAAATATGAAAAATTTAATTTGTGCAAAAGGAAATAAGTGGACTTTTTTCCAATTAGTAAAAGTACATAAAGTCATTTTATAATAAATTTAGTATTTTTGTGCCTTAAAGTTGCTGAAAAAAAAAAGAAATAGTGCCTGAGTAAGTCTGTGTCAATGGTAACAAGTAAGGAAAATATTGTACATTTTGGAAGACGTCGAAAAATTTAATTAAATTAAAAGTACAACTATAAAATTTTTAAAGTTCAATAAAAACCACTATTTTGTATTGTTTTCTGAAAAAATTTAAAAATTTATTCGAAAAAAATCCAAGAACCGTTTTTTTGTTTCCTCAAAACCAGGAAATTTGACTTGTTACCTTTTGCACATAGGCCGTCCATTTATTGAGACGCATCCAATGTTAAAATGTAAGTTAAATGTAAAAATATTGTATGCAACAAAGATTAAAACTATCAGCCGAGATCTTTTTTCTGACGTACACGTCAGAAAATGACAATTATTACTTTTGGGAGTCAAACCGGCCAATTCGTGTACGAGCATCAAAATTCGAATGGTTTAGACTTTAGACCTTTTTGAGTCGACGTATACGAAAAAATTTGTACACGAAGTATTCGAAAATACAAGAAACTGGATTTCAAGCGAATGTCTTCTAATTTCGTATGCATCTCGAATGAATTCGAAAATACTACCCCTGAAGTCAGAAATTTTGACTGACGTAAGCGTGTTTTTGTAGTGAAAAGGACATAATACTACGATCTTTACACCCATTCGACATACATCTCATACAAATAATATTATGATAACAATATATCAATAATATACGAAAAGATAAAACACTGAAAATTATACCACTTAATCTATTTTACATACAGCTCAATAACATTTTGCAATTGTTATCTAGAAACGGATTAGTGACCAACGCGTTATATAGCAACTGAACAATTTTTATCATAAAAATGTGATAACTAGTTTCCTGTATTGAGATACAGGGGAAAAATAAAAATATGTAATCAAAAGTTCAGCACGGCCAAATTGTAATAATTGCTTTATGGAACTCAATTACGTTGACATACATGAAGAATAAGTAATACATGAACGTATACAGGGCGTTTCACTAACAATTGTCCATGTCGTAACTGGAGAAACCCTAGCACAAAATACGAAGATTTAACCCAAAATACTTAAATAAAATATTCTTTCTTACCGAGATACATAGTGTTTTATTACAGATGTTCTAAAATGATTTTAGCCCATGGTTAAAGAACCTTTTAATATTTTTTGTTCAAACTTGACACACAGTTTACACATGCTAGGGTACTTTAACTAGTCTTGAAGATATACCCTATTCCATGAACATACGCCTGTTTTGGATTACTTCGACAACGAATATTTTACTGTGCAAAATAAGAAGAACGAAAGTAAATTGCAAATTACATTGTTGTTTATTGGAATAATTATTAGCGCCATTTACTTTCGTAGTTCTTATGTTGCACAGTAAAATATTCGTTGTCGAAGTAATCCAAAACAGGCGTATGTTCGTGGAATGGTCCATAGTTTTCCGCCGTTACCAGAGACGAGCTGTAGGAATATATACTTCTTTTCCCCCCTTACAATATACGCCACTGTCGTAATAACCATTTCAGCAGTTTTTTTTGATTATTCGTTACTTTTTACCTAAATATCATCCGTTGTGTAAATGCGATAGAGTAAGTAGTTTTCAAGTTATTTGCGTTTTAAGGTAATGGATTGAATAAGATTATGTATTTAATGCCTGGTTGCACCAACAGATCTTAGGCTTAAGCTGAGAATATCATAATATAATAATAGATATACTTGATAACAACGTAAGAATTCAAAATTATGCTGCAACGTTAGTGATACTTCCGGTGGTCCTATCTATAAGCAGAGCTTAGCTAAGCTGGAGCTTAAGATCTGTTGGTGCAACCAGGCATTAAACACATAATCTTATTGAATGTAGTTTAAAGTACATAGTCTTATGGAATCCATTATATTTAAACGCAAATAACTTGAAAACTACTTTCTTTATCACAAAAGTAACAAGGAATCAAAAAAACATGCTGAAATGATTATTACGACAGTGGCGTAGATTGTGGGGGGAAAGGAGGCGAAAATGAAGTATATATCCCTACAGCACGCCTCTGGTAACAGCGGAAAACTATATTTTAAGACTAGTTAAAGTACGCTAATATGTGTAAACTGTTTGAACAAAAAATATTAAAAGGTGCTTGAACAATGGGCTAAAATAATTTTAGAATATTTGTAATAAAACACTTTGTATCTCGGTACGAAAGAATATTTTATTTAAGTGTTTTGGGTTAAATCTACGTATTTTGTGCTAAGGTTTCTCAAGTTACGACATGGACAATTGTTAATGAAACACCCTGTATACAGAAAACTAGACGATAGAATAACAGGAAACCAACTGGGATTTAGAAAAGGTTTTGGCACACAAACACTCATAAAATGGTGTCGAGATGTCAAAGATTACGAATTCATATGTCTAGGTCACCCAGAAAGCCTTCGACAATAGAACACAGAAGGCTTGCATATTACGGAACATAGAAATAGATGATCAGTATGTGAGAATAATTACCCATTTATACTGATACCAGAAATCCATAATATGAGTAGTACAACAAAAATCTAGAGACGCCTAAGACGAGGAGTACGCAAAAGATATGAACTGTCTCAGAAAGCAGACCATGGGTCTATTGAATAAAAAGAAGTATTTGCTTTTACTTTCTCGTATTTAAGTATTTACTTAATAGTAATTGAATAAAAGAACAGTAACTACTTTATATACAAGAGTTTACTTAGAGCAAAAAGTAATCCCTGTTATTTTCAAGTAATTACTGAAAGTATAACGTTATACATAAATTTTTCCAGTTCTTTCTTCTTTTTAGTTGAATAAAAAGAAGAATATTCTACAATTAGTAATACCTTAATATTTGTTAAGGGATCTCAAATGAATACTTACGCCAGTATCGTATACATACATACACCAGTAGGTATAGTAGAATGGTGTTTCTAAACATGCTTCGTTTATTATAATTATTATGGTTGACCTTATTATAAAAAAATATGCTCGTAAAATTAAACACTATAAGAACAGAAAAAGCATAAGTCCCAATAATGTAAGGTTCTATTGCGTTTTTAAAGCGAAAGTATGGACTTTCTATCAGATTATTTTTGCCACAGCAAGATGAAAGCAAAGGAGGTACACTTGGCTCTCGACAAAGGATCGAGATTTTCCTGCGATACTTTATGGTAGGGGAGCCCAAGCGGAAATTTTTGCAGTTTCTCGAGCGCGTCAGATTATTACATGGGGAGAAACCTTGTACCCTGAAAATGTACCTCTACCATATATTGACTCTTAATGCAGGGAGTTCGTTATGGGTGGGGGGGGGGGGGCGGAAAAAATCTATCCTTAGAAAAACTCGAAATCGTCAGATTAAGATAAGGTAAGTTAAGTACATGCAAAACAGTGTATACTTCAAAAATCTGACGATGTGAGCGGGGCCTAAGGAAATGGGTGAGTCCCAAAGTTTCACAAGCAAAAAGCAGATATTTCGTGAAATGAATGATAGATCGAAAAACTAAAAAATACTTACTCAATATTTTTCAAAAATCTATCGAATGATACCAAACACGACTTCCCGCGGAGAGGGGTGGGGGTAAATTTAATATTTTAACATCAGATCGAAAAACTGAAAAATACACTTATGTAATATTTTTGAAAAATCTATCAAATGGCACCAAGCACGACCCCCCACGGAGGTGTCGTGGGTTTTTTTTAAATCTTAAATGGGAGCCCCTCTTTTTATTGCAGATTTGGATTCCCTACGTAAAAATAAGTAACTTTTATTGGAGACATTTTTTCGAATTATGGATAGATGGCTCTATAATCTAAAAAAACGATTGTTACAAATGGAAAATTAAATTAAAAATGGAAAGTCCCCACTAAAATGGAAAACTTTACTTAACGTTTTTTGGTTTTAGAACCTACTCTTCACAACCCAATAGATCCCCAAAGTGCTTCAGTGACTGCACATTTAGCATACTTTGCTCCCCTACCATTAGTGACACTGAATTTCATCCTGGTGCTGAAGATTTCAGCGTTCACCATACGACAGTATGTAAAGCCATAAATAATGTTACTGACAGAATTTTTAAGACATGGCATTAGTGGATAAAATTTTCATCTGACCTGGAAGGTATGGAAGAAGCAATGATAAAATGGGTAAATCGATTCAAAATACCTACAGTCATTGGTGCACTGAATTGTACTCATGTTCAAATTAAAAAACCTTTAGAATTTGGTGACGAATTTATTAATAGAAAAGGATTTCCTAGCATAAATGTAAGAAGTAAGTGTGATGCAAATGAAGTGATTACAAGTGTGGAAACTCAGTGGCCTGGGAGTGTTCACGATTCGAGAATTTGAAAACAAAGTTCTATTTATCAAATTATACAATATACAATTATAGGTTTAGATGCAATTTGTGCCTTTTTGGAGATAGCGGATATGGAATCGCTCCATGGTTATTATGCCCATTCAAAAACCCCCAAACAGAAGCGAGATAGGCATTCCAGAGAAAGGGTGATAATTTAAAGGGTATTTGGGCAGCTTCCGGTATTAGGGTCTAAAGTACAGACTTTGGCTTAAGTTCCAAAAATCATGGTTTGTTGTGCTGTTTTGCATAATATTTGCAAACTTCTACGGGATGATTTTGACTTTCCCGAAAATTAACTGGAAAACCCGTAGGACCTTTATGATGTACACCACAATGAAGCGGAAGTATATAGCATCCGTCAAAAAGGAGTTGCAAAACGTCAATCAATAGTGGAAACAATATTTAACAATAAGATAATATTTAAATTAGATATTTAAAGCAGATATAAATAACATCGCAAGACAATTTTAAAAGTAAAAACTTACAAGCATAAGTTATTACTTACAAGTATATACTTAAATTTCAGACTGTTTTTCCAGCATTACCTTATCAGAAAAAAGTTACTTTTACTCAACTATAAATAAGTAATATCTTATTATTGTAAGTATTAGCTTTTGTTTAAGAGTTACTACTTCTAAGGTAATACTTATTTTTATTCAATAGCCCCATGCGTCATGCGATACACCTTGCGGGCAGCAGAGAAGGGCTGTATATTTTAGTTGATCGCACTACACAGTAATGCGAGATATAGAATGGATTTGGACAAAAAAAAATTGCCAAGCTTTTTCGATTCCATCACTTTCTATGATAAATATGTTTCTGTTTCTTTCTGTTATTCTTTTTGAAGTAGCTATCTTGTAGAGTCATTCTGTAAGATTTCGACTTTTATCTATGTGGTGCATTCTCGTGTTTTGTTATCATATGCGTTTTCATTGGGACTTTGCACAATAACAATCTATGATCGCCTCCTATTTCTGATGATGTTAGTGCTCTTCCATTGCGGTGGTATCTCTGTTGTCCTTAGGTGCATACATTGACACCAAATTCAGAGGTCTGACGTCAAGTACTTTTACAATTTGGTGTAAAAATTTTCTGTATACTAACAGAACGACTCCTTAGGCTCCAGTTTCTTTCAGCATAATTTGACCCTTTCCTTTTTTCTTTGTTTCTTATAGTGTACACATGTCTATATTTTTAAAGTGAAAACTTCTTTAGCGACGTTGTGCACTTTTTGGATGGGAAAAAGCATTGAATTCGTGACCGTCATCGCTTAGACGAAATAAATTCTGTACGTAAGTATATATGTTACGGACAATGATGTAAATTGGACATTGACGTTAAAGACCGGGTATCGTCGTGAATGTCCATTTCCGTTGGTTATTAGCGACAATGCCCGGCCTTTAACGATAATAACATTAGCTATTGGCCAATGTAAAAAAATAACCTAACATTATCAGTTTATCAGAGTTTTCATCAATAACCGGTTAATAACGACAGTGGCCAAAAGCAAATGGCCAATGTTGATAAATAAATAAAATTATGTATGATGTTCTCTTATTTTTTATTTAAGATATCTTTTGAAGGCTAATCATTTTTATTTTGACAAGATAGTGAACCATGGCATTTTGTAATACTTTTTACATAAATTTACGACGAGTAATTACAGCACGAGCACAGAAATGAAGCGAATAATAAACATAACCTAGCTTTTAGTCTGAATTTCAACATTGACCGATTAACAACGGGCATTGTTGACATTGACCGGAAAATGATAGAAATGTTATCAAGAATTTAAGATTATCATCAATGTCCAATTTCTATGATGGACAATAACGTTGATGTCCGGCCATTGTCGACAACGACTAATTCAACAGGCCATTGTCGATATTGACCGGTTATTAACGTTATTGACCGTATTTACATTATTGCCCGTAACATATATATTATGTGTATGTATATATAAATAGTATAGGATGCACGCAACGGGTATATAATATAGGTATAACACTTCTTTTTGGATAGGGAAAAAGCATCGAACTCGTGACCGTCATCGCTACGGCGAGATATTAGTAATTTATATACTATATATTGAATTGTGTATAAGTTCGACCGAAGTTATAATGGTTGGAGGAGGGGTAGAGTGTGTACCCGAAGGGACTTGCGGAGCAAACGCCCGAGGTTCACTTTCAATCATACTTTTATACGCATACTTTCAATCAGTAGTAACACGTTGTACTTACGGAGCACATGGTTTATGAAAGATTGTTATTTTTTTATTGTTATTTAGACCAGGAAGGATCTGTTTTTAGGTGGATGTGAGAGGTGGCATTCAGAATTTTGCGGATAAAGTTAGGTGATAACTTCGTTAATAATAATTGATTTATGCTCCTTCTCAAATATGAACGGAACATTAACAAAAAAAAATAATATATTTAAAAATTTCAAAAAATTTCGTTTTTTTCTACTTTTTTGCTCATAACTTAAAAACTATTCATTTTAGAACAAAGTCCTATTGGAATAAAACAAAGATAATTAAATTTTCTATCAGATGCGATTGGTTAAGAATGTCTTAATTTATCACCCTTGCTTCAAAATAGCAATAAATATAAAATAAGGGGGCAAAACAAGCCTGTCCTTATTCAATGATTTTCCATCACTTAGGTTACACTTGGAACCTTCCTAATTCGCTTAGAAAATTTTTGTAATGTGCTAAAACCGTACACCAAATTTCATTAAAATTGACTTACTAGATTTTGCATAATAATTTTGCAATCTAAACTTTTTTTAAAAAATTAAAACTTTTTAAAATCTTGCACAACAAAAACTAGAACATACAAATATTTGTCAATTTTTTTTACATATAAAGAAGTACTCCACCTATCTAATGCACTTTACAGAATTGAAATCGGATTATTTAAGTAGCCTCAGCAATGTTTTAAAGTTATAAACAATTTTTTGGCTTATAAACAAATTAGTGCTGTGGCCAGGAGGGGGTGCTACGGGCTCCTTTATTTAGATGGACTTACCCAAGTTTTGTTATGTATTTTGACCCGTAGAACACGAATTTTTTGGGTAACAGTTGATCCGGATGTCGATAAGATTGTTATAAACAAAGAACTTGAGGAATTACATAACATCGATTTTTCGCAAAATAAAACATTTTTTTTTTGTATTTCTTGGTCAATTCTAAGCAAAAAATGTTCTTACAAGTTTTTTCGTAGGATGCATAGTTTTCGAGATAAACGCGGTGAAACTTTCAAAAAATCTAAAAATTGCAATTTTTGAACGCGAATAATGTTTGATAAAAAAAATAAAATAGTAATTCTGCTGACAGTATTTGAAAGTTTAAGTCAAATTATACCGGTTTTAATTATTTGCATTGCTAAAAATGAATTTTTTTATTATTAAACAAAGCTATTTGTTTATAAGCCAAAACATTGTTTATAATTTTAAAACATTGCTGAGGCCCTTTAAATAATCCGATTTTAATTCTGTAAAGTGTATTAGATAGCTAGAGCACCTCTTTATATGCAAAAAAATTAGCCAACTTCTAAATGGTCTACTTTTTGTTCAGAAAGATTTTAAAAAATTTGAACTTTTTTAAAAACATTTAGATTGCAAATTTATTATGCAAAATTTATTAGGTCGATTTTAATGAAATTTGGTACACGATTTAAGTATGTTACAAAGAATTTCCCAAGCGAATTACTAAGGTTCTAAGTGCCACCAATGTGGTTAAAAAATATTGAATAACAACAGACTTATTTTGCCCCCTTATTTTGTATTTATTGCTATATTGCAGAAAAGGTAATACCTTAAGACATTTTTTACCAGTCGTATATCATACAAAATTCAATTATCTTTATTTTATTTATCTACGACTTTGTTCCAAAACGAATCGTTTTAAAGTTATAAGCAAAGAAAGCAGAAAAAAATCGATGTTTTTCGAAATTTTTAAATATTTTAATTTTTTATTAATGTTCCGGGCATATTTGAGAAGGAGCATAAGTCAATTATTATTAATGAAGGTGTCACCTAACTTTATCTGCAAAAATCCGAATGCCACCTCTCACATCCAAAAATAGACGTTTTTTCGCAGATCCTTACTGGTCTAATTCAATGTTTTCACTTCTGTCGGCACTCCATCGAGTGCCAGTTTCTTTTTTTCTGCAAGCTCTTTTGTAATTTCCTGCTCTCTTCTGTTTAGAAACTTGAAGTTCTAAGTACCGATTCGAAGTATATTTCTCACTTTCCATGAATTAGTTGTCTTCCTCTTTCTCGCGTTGGTCGTCGTAATGAAATTCCTTTTCTGAGGCATTATCCCGTTTCTATGAGCTGTATGGATATAAAGCCTAACATATATCACTTTTATATACCAAAATATGTAAAAATATTTTGATGTTGAACGGGTCGTCAGTGCCGGATAAAGGGGCGGGCGGGCCGGGCGACCGCCCGGGGCGCCAAATTTTGGGGGCGCCAAATTTTGAGAGACGCCGATATATAAATATAACATTTTTTACATTCATTATTTTTTTAAACTTTATAGATTATCTTTGGGCTAATATTGCTCCTAAGACAATTATTATTGAATAATTGTAATAATAAGAAACAGATTTCTAGCTCACAAAAATTCTCTAATAAAAATAATGTAACCTAAAAATTGTTATGGCTTTTAAAGGTCATTTGTCAGGTACTTTTATGGTAAACATGTTATACATATATACTTAAAATACACGAAGATCGGATTTACGAAGTATCAACAAATTTATGAATAGTCAGTGATATTATTATACTGGCGCTTGTCGTCATTGCCTCAATGGTTAAATAGTTTTGTCTTTCTGTTCTGTAAACTTTGCATTATCAACATTGTCGTGTGTCCGTTGGTGTGTAATTTGAAATAAAAAAAAAAAAAAAACAAACTGGGTATGTATGAATTAGAAATGACAAGTTCTTTTTCATATAAATATAATATAGAAATTTATTTCGAATACTTTGTAAGCGTTAAGATGTTTCACTTTTTGCATAAAAACGGCACGACCGACGTATGAAAAAAAGGAAGAATAGATTTTTGTATCACAAATTGAACCAGTAAATTGAGTAATTACAAAATGATTTTTTATTTAAAATATTTCAGTGGCGTACTATGTTTTTCTTTAAAAAAATTCGTCCATTACCAGTATTTGCGTCAACAGTAGATATAAAATTCTTAATTTTATGTCAAAAAATGCGCAATAATTACCTCTTAAAACACATCAAATTTCATTTGCATATCTGAACCGATTTTAGAGCAACAAATAAATCGTCAGTTTGTAAGAAAAACTTCAACACCTCATATCTCGGAAACGAAGCATTTGCGGACATACGTTTATAGAGCAAACTGTCATTATTTTTTCATATAGAAGTACCCCTTAAAGTTTGTCGCATTTATTTAGAAACACCCTGTATATTGAAGGATTTCCACAGTTTTCACTGTATTCTTTCACTCAACCGTTCTCTTCAGTTCTTTCAGTTTGCAAAGAATATCCTCGTGCTCTTTTATGATAAGTGGATGCCACTTCCTCATTATAGTTATTGGGGATGCAGCTATATCTTGCGCACAATCAATATGTTTTTTTGGTATTGTAGATAGAAGGTTTATACACATTTTTTCTGCTTGTTAACAATGTGCATTTATCTTTACCTCGCTCCTTCGTCGCTTGAACTTCAAATGTGCTCGATATCCTACGCTCTATGTTGGATAAGTTATAAATAATAACTATTGTACTATTTTCTAAATACGTAAATATATTTTTACATAGTTCTTTATAATAAAATTTCGATTTTTTTGCTTTTTTGGCGATTTTTTATATTTGCAGTAAATTTGTATATTCTTGTATGAAAGGGGCGCCAAATTTTATTTTGCCCGGGGCGCTCAAAACCCTTAATCCGGCCCTGGGTAGCGTTGTATGTTGTATTTTCAATGTCACAAAGTACCGGGTGTCCACTTATATTTTCCCCATTTTAACTGCCTATAACTTCTAAACGGCTCAAGATAGAAATATGCGGTTTCCGCTGAAATGTTTTATTTTAGTAAAAGTTTTGTCTGAATGGACTAAATTTTTTATATCGCTTTCAAATACGAAAAAAAAATGGCGGATTTTTGAAAAAACGTTGACTTTTTTTTAATGGAACACCCAGTATATTTTTTTGTAAATTGAAAGAAAGGTCATTCACCTATCCAGCGATATAAAGTTTTTCAAAATCGGTTGTCAAATCACTGAGTAATTAATTTTTAAAATGAGAGGTGCAACGTGGATATCACATACCTAAATAACATAACTAAGCAAATTGATGTTATGTTATGTGATTTCCACATTGCATCTCTCATTTTAAAAATTAATTGCTCAGTCATTTGACCACCGAATTTAAAAAAATTTATATAGTTGGATAGGGAAATGGCCGTTTTTTCAAGTTTTTAGGTAAATGACCATTTTTATGTCGCTTTTAAATAAAAAATGACGGATTTTTGGAAAAAAAAAACGTTGTTGACTTTTTTATTGAAACACCCAGTATATTTTTCGTAGCTTGAAAAAACGGTCATTTACCTATCCAGCGATATTAAATTTTTTAAAATCGGTTGTCAAATGACTGAGCAAATAATTTTTAAAATGAAAGATGCAATGTGGAAATCACATAACATAATATCATTTTGCTTACATAACATAATATCATTTACATGCATCACATAACATAATATCATTTTGCTGTAGTTATGTTATTTAGGTATGTGATATCCACGTTGCACAGCTCATTTTAAAAATTAATTACTGAGTGATTTGACAACCGATTTTGAAAAACTTTATATCGCTGGATATGTGAATGACCTTTCTTTCAATTTACAAAAAAATATACTGGGTGTTCCATTAAAAAAAAGTCAACAACGTTTTTTTAAAAAATCCGCCATTTTTCTTTTCGTATTTGAAAGCGATATAAAAAATTCAATCCATTCAGACAAAACTTTTACTAAAACAAAATATTTTATCGAAAACCGCATATTTCTATCTTAAGCCGTTTAGAAGTTATAGGCAGTTAAAATGGGGGAAAATATAAGTGGACACCCGGTGTAATATTAGGTGATTGCAGAACTATTATCGACTTATACCTAAAGATCGCGTGACTAACTTTTTCGAAAACAAATAGTACAACCTAAAATATTAAACTACTTACTTTTATCGTTTTAGAAAGCATTTTTGTTTTTTTTTCTTCTTGCGTCTTAATGTATTCATCACCGCATTAGATATGTTAACTACACATTCATAATGTGCCCTTCTGAAATTCCTTTTAAGGTAATATTTAATCGAGTCGGAATTTTAATAATACAAAATTTCTACTTGACACAGAGAAGAGAAAGAATGTTGATTTACAGAAGGTCGTAGAAAATGCTGTGAAACAATAAAAAACTAAAAATTATAAAAGTGATATATGTCAATTACTTTGATTATTTTGACGAGGGAACATCCGTAAATTACGTCGTTGAAAAGGGGAGGGGTGGACTTTGCTTATTACGACGGTATACTACCACATCCGAGGGGACCATGCGAGCACATCCGACGTCGTTTGAAGTTCACGAATATAAAAAATATATTCTATTTTAGAATTAAAAACAATTAGTATATTATTTTTATCGCATACTTTTCATTTTGTTTTTATCACTCACAGCCTTAATAATATTGCTAGCAGTTTTATACAGACTAACAAACAATAAAACAATGTTCTATGTCTTTACACAAACGCTTCTTTTCAGAACAACGTCTGGAAGCAATAAATATTAAACTTTTCACTTATTTACTGAATACTCTGTGTGAAACAATTCTACAAGAATGAATAGAAATAAAATATTCTATTCTATTTAGTTAGTACATTGTACCTATTTACACTTAATAAAAGAAATGGCATTGCAATCAAAACAAAATAAATATTAAGATTTATATGATGCAGTTAAGGAACATAGGAACTCCGATAAGTGTTGTCTTTTGTCCCAATAAAGCTAATTATTATTAGTTGTACAGTGAATTGAGACAAAAAAGTACGGGGATATTAATGAGCTCCATAGTAATACTAATTTGGATACATTCGTAAATAAACTTGGAGAGCTAACTTTAAAAAATCCAGAAATAACATTGAATTCACTAAAAGGGGGGTCCTGAGTTGCAATTGGGACGTCGGTATGAAGGGGGGTGGTCAACTGCAAACGACGCTTTACGACGGAAGGGGGGGAGAAGAGGGGGAAGGGGGACTCCAAAATTTTTACGACGTAGTTTATGGATGTTCCCCTAAGGGAAAGTTCGATGAGACGTTTACTGCACAGTGCAACTTTTCCATGAAAAAAATCTAATAACAAGCTCTACAATTAGCACATAAAAATCCATATTTAGTCGAGAAAATGAAGCATTGCATTTTTCGAGGAAAACTTAAATAATATTTTTTCAAGTATACAATCAGGCCTTTCAAAAAATAATAATAAAAAGTTTCTAGCCTAAAAATTAAGCGACTTATGATCAAAGAAATGTCGGTACCTGCTTTTCTCTATGAAAAAATCAGTGAAAGCAACACCCTAACTACCCCCTAAGTAAAAAATTGGTCTTCACCTTTCTGTAGTTCCTTTTATATTTGTATTGTCAATACACCCAAAAAGATTGACCTATTTAAAAGGCCTAATTTTGGAAAAATTGGAGTTTAAAGAAAAATTAATTTTTTGGAATTTCCCATTTTTCACCTTTTACTTCAAAATATCTCCGAAAGTACTGGAGATACGAAAAAAATGATGGACTATTAAATTGTAGCCTTTTTAATAGCTAAAATTCCCTTGTTCATAGATTTTCATTACAGTGAACAGTTAGCGAGATATAGCTGTTTAAAATCTCTATTTACGAGCAAACACCCCCTTATTCGAGCCCTTTAAACCCACCCTAATTAAAGCCTAAGGGATCGTACGAAATTTAGTTTACACAGTCTTATAACTCTTCAAAAATCGTACAGTCATTTTTGAAAAAACTTTCTATCGCCTAAAATGAAGGAGCTATGTTTATAAAACGAATTTTTTTTTTCGAAAAATACGGATAGTCCGCTTATGGATAATTTTCAATGTATGTATAATACCACAAAACCGGTTCGTATACTGGAAGATGACTAAAAAACTATTTGTATTTGTATTTGTACATATTTGTAAATTTGTATTTTTGTGTAAATAAATGTTTTTGTAATTCTTTAATTCTACTTTTTTTTTGTACAGATCTATTAAAATATCTGTACTTATAAAAACTGTAATGTTATTAAGGGTTGAAATGTTATGATATTATATCCTAAAGTATAAAACAATCATTATTTAACTAATAAAAACCAAATTTTACCCATATTAAACTTTACAATGTTTTTATATAATTTTTGACAATAAGGGGTAGTTTACACCCCTAAAATAATCAACGCCCTCAAACATGATATAGAATATGAAGTACAGGGTGAGATGATCCTAATCCCAATTTTTTATGTAAATCGATGCAAGCCGAAATTATTGTTTTAGGATAAGTACATTTTTATATATAGCTGCAACAAGGGTGGTTTTAAGGGTTGAAATATTATGATAGTATATCTTAAAGCATAAAACAATCATTATGTAACTAATAAGAACCAAGTGTTGACAATATTAAAGTTTAAAATGTTATTGTATAATTTTTTACAATTAGGGGTAGTTTTCACCCCTAAAAAACCAAAAGCGTACTACGGTTCAATATAGAAAATGAACTAGAGGGTGTAATAAGCCTAATCCCAAATTTTTGTACAAATCGATGCTGGACGCAAAAATTGCGAGGTTTTGCCATTTTTTCAGCTTCATTTCCTCGACTAATTGTATTGCTTCGTTATGTAGAAGAATTTTTGTTGCAACCCAACAGCGATGCTTAAGAGACATCAAACGACCTATAGGTAGGTACATAAAAGAGTCTTCCTTCAAGTGCTTTCTATTCAATATCCAATACTTATTCGGACTAACAGGCACACCCCGAAGGGCATACGACGGCTGCATATTATAGCGCAGATACTGAGAAAAATTTATTAGTGATTGTGGATAATGACACCACTTTTACGTCTCTTCCCTGCCCGCATATAAACCACGATACAACAATAGATACTTCCTGCTTCCTTTCAAACATCTAATATATTGATTTCCGTTTCAAATAATTATTTTTCCATTCTTTGACAATAACTTTCTCTATCGATGTTTTCAAGTAAATTTTGAAATATATGTATAAAAGCAGAGCCGGATTTTAGGCAGTGGGGGCTCTGATCAGAATTGGTGTGGGGCTCTACCTCCTACCATTGTTGTTATAACTATGGTATACAGCCAACTACAAGATCTTCCCTTTTAGAAATTAAAAAAAAAATGTTGATCTACTTTTCGAGATTTTTTAATTGAAAATTCCTTGATTATGTCGGGCATGTCTAGTTGCTTTAAGACATCGTGTTCAAGGCTCATTATAGAGAGATGATTCAAACGCTCCTGGCCCATCGGCCATCATAGACCGAGTTTTGAGAATGATCTCACTCCAATGCAATTAGTTAACATCAGAACTAAAATATAAACGAGGTGTCACGTCAACGTTTGGAAACACATCTTTCACATTTATTTCTTTTAGCTGTCAGTACATTTGAAGTTCTTTACTTATATTTGATGAGCCGATTTCCTCTTTAAATGAATTGAAGAATTCTACAAATTGTACCAGTTCAACACCTAGATTTTCATCTAAATCATTGCTTCAAATGTCGGTAAGCTTCAGTGAGTCAGTTTCAACTTCATTGGGAGTTAAATTTTCTGAATGACGTAAAAACTCAAAATTGCAATGAATGGATTCATATGCAGAAAGCCTCTGACTTAAAGAGGAACTGAACTGATTTATAATAGTAAAATTTTCAGTCTTAAATTTCTCCGATGTTGTCATTTCAGCCTCTGGAGATGTTCCATAATTCAGTGGAGTCACTCGAATATTCCTTAAAAGAATATAAATTGATGAAGTGATCTAAGTACCGCCACTTCTGAATTAAGGTCAATACAGTAGACTCGCGATTATCCGAGGTATCTGGGACCGTGACTACCTCGGATACGGAAAAACTCGGTTAACACTGACATTGGTTATGTTGATAGAAAAACACATAAATAACCATAACTGTGGATATTTTAATCACAAAACTAATAAGTTTTACTGTCTATAAAAGGTAAAAACATTTACCTTATCAATATTACTGTTTAAAAAAATATTTGATTGATTTTTGCCTATGCTTCTTTCCTGTTTTTGAGGAGGCAATGTTGCACCAAGGTTGAAAGTTGTAACTCACCAGTTATGACTTTTGCCTCGGTTAACCGAGGGGCCCGGATAACCGAGACTCGGATAATCGCGAGTCTACTGTATTTGGATCTTGGAGAGTACGACTTGTGCTGTTTGTCCTCAACACCTATTCCTGTTTCCAGTAAACACACTCATACAGTTCTTCTAAGAAATCAAGGAATGCCATGGCAGCAGGACAACACTCACTTTTGTAACTAAATTTAGAGAGTGGGCGGCACACGGAATCCACAACGCCTAGATATTATGTTCTGTAATTTTAGCCTGAACAAAATTGTATTTTCCACTCATAACTGATACGTTATCATAGGACTCTCCCCTGCAGTTTTTCAAATCGATATCATGTTGTAGCCAGAATGTCATTCCATGTAACAAAGTATCATAGTTAATTGATTGACAAAAATTATTCTATGTGAATAATGTGCTGATTTTTTTACGTTTGGAGCTTTGTGGGGCCACCCCGAATGCAGCTGCCCAGCCTGCCCCCTTAAATGCGGCCCTGTATAAAAGAATAACTAAACAAATTCAATGCAATTTTAATGCATTCATGAACACCAATAATTCTTATCAACCGTTAGCAGAAATTGAAATGTTGTTATTCGTGAAACAATATGTACATCTAAAAGTAATAAAATAAATGGCAATGATAAGAACGCAATGACTAATAAATTGCAACAACAAAAACACGCTGCCAAGAAAATGATTAAAACAAAAAACGTGAAAAGGTGCTTTATATGGTTATTAATGTAACCTTGAACACATTTATTATATCAAAAAATATTATTTAGAATGCAAAGAAACTCGGTACAAAATTAATATTATTTTATTTTACGTCAGATGATTAATACTATGGTATTTTTTAATTGATACGATAGCTGTTTTGTTTTCGAATGCAGTAGATTATAATTATTATTGTATTGTTAAATTAGTTATTTACTTTGGTATGCTGGCCCGTAAATGGCCGTTCTGGAGAGTAATTTTTCTAGTCAAGACGGATTTGCTTGAAAATTAGGATTTAGATTCATCCCTCTTACCCTCTAGTTCATTATTTGACCTGAGCCCAGGGTTATTTTTACTTGGGGGTGTAAAACATACGTTCAGAATAAGTCTGGAAATGTATACTGCAACCAGTTTTACACCCGTATCTACAAACCATTTCAAATGCGATCTTTTAACAGGATAACGCAATACCTTATATTTCCCGTGAAACCAGCGCCGGATAGGGGCAGCAAATTTTGAGGGGCGCCGATATAGAAATAAAATATTTGTTCGTTCATTATTTTTAGATTTTTTAGATTGTTATATTATTTATGAGAGAACTATTTGTAGAGTCAGAATTCATAATAGATACCTCAAAAAATATTAACAGACAAAAACAAAAATTTACTATAAAAACAATGAAACCTACGATTTTTTATGGCTTTTATCACACACCATTGTTGCAGACAAATGCTTTTTAATTTCTAAACACCATCTACTCAAAACCTAGCATTCTACGACCATCTACTCAAAACATAGCATAGACCAGGGCTTCCCAAACTGTGCGTCGCGACGCCCTGGGGCGTCGCGGCGTTGTCCCAGGGGCGTCGCGTGTCATCGCGGATTTTTAATACAGAAAATATACTTATTTGATTTTAAGCGAGTATAAAATATATGTACTAATAAATAAATCAAATAAAAAATATAACATCAAGTCGATAGACCCTTGAATTATCCGAAATTATTCAAAAAATTGTTCGTCGTATTCACGACATGGCAGAAGATGTTAATGAGCAAATTGTGGGGAAACTTTCAGGTTTATTTGCCATTCAACTTTGCGAGGCGACTGATGCTCAATTGATATGTTATGTACGGTACATACAAGAAACAAATATATGTGAGGATTTGTTATTTGGCAGAAAAATGTGTGAAGTTGAAAAGCTACTGATTTATTCGAGATTTTAAACTCATATATTATGGCTGAAAATAATATTAACTGGGATAACTGTGTAGACGTGTGTACGGATGGTGCCCGAGCGATGTCTGGACAGTATGGAGGACTACAAGCTCTCATCAAAACCAAGGCTCCAAGTGTAAAATGGACACATTGTGTCAATCATAGAGAGGTCTTAGCAGCAAAGAACATTACACCTGACTTAAGTGTTGTGATGGATAGAATTATTAAAATGGTGAACTACAATAAAACACGAAAGCCTATTTAATTTATTATTACAAGTTTCGTTGGCTGTCCAAAGGCAACGTACTCGCGGCACGTGTTTACGCTGTCCAAAGGCAACGTATTAAGAAATGAATTTTACACGTATCTACATACAGAATCACATAATGATGCCCAAAACTTTATTAATTCAGAGTTTATAATAAAATTAGCATACCTCTGTGACATATTTTACAAATTAAATAATCTTAATAAGTTTTTGCATGGAAACAATACTCATAACCTGCAATTGGCAGATAAAATTACTGGGTTTTAGAAGAAGTTGCTCTTATGGAAGAGAAAATTAGAAGATCAAGAAATTGACTGTTTCCCTGCTTTGTAAGGTATTCTACACAAAAAATCGATAGTAATCCTCGATACCTCTTTAAAAAATATGTTTACACAACACATGTTATCATTGAGCGAACACTTTGAGAAATATTTTGCCGAAGATCTGGAGTAATATCACTAGGTCAGAAACCCTTTCCAGTCGTCCACACTGAATTTTGAATTCAGAAAAACTGTTTGAATTTTGGAGCTCAGTTTCTCATGAATATCATGCCATCTGCACTTCTGCATTAAAGGTTTTATTGCTATTTGTGACTTCGTACTTGTGCGAAACGCGCTTTTCTGCATTTGCAGTAATTAAAAACAAGTACAGGTCAAACATAAACTTAGAAAAAGAAATGTGAGTGGTAATTTCCAAACTAGAGTCCCGGTTTCATAAGCTGTGCTAAAAAAAGCAAGCACATCCCTCATATTCACCAGCCAGTTACATAAATAAATATCCCTTTTTATTTTTGTGCCTATGTTTTGATCTCGTTCTTAATTTCTAGTAAAAATTAAAAATGTTCAAATTGTGTTTTTGTCATAACTATAACCTGTTACTAGGCTAATACTAAAATTGGTAAGTATTATTGGGGGTTGGGTTGAGGGGCGTCGCAAAAAAATAGCAAAGTCCCAAAGGCGCCCCAGTACGAATAAGTTTGGGAAGCCCTGGCATAGACGATCAATTTTTTAAACCAAATTATGAATAGTCGGTGATACTAGATACTGGCGCCTGTTATACGCCGTAATGGTTAAATAATTTTTGTAAACTTTGCATTACCTAACGATACTTGAAGTATAATACACACACATTATACCTGCTTTAAAGTGAAATATAAAAAAGCTTGAATAGGTAGTATTTTTTTCGTGGACGAGAATAAGATTATTTGAACTAAACTCGTGGTTAATCGGGTAAATTTTTCACTAAAAATAATGTAAGTTTATTGTGGTGGGTTGAACTTGTTAGTAAATATGACGTTAATTTAGATGTCCAACATTAACATAAAGGCCTACAGGTCTACTCAATGAATTTAAATGATGCTGATAGTTTATTACAATCTTGTTCTACATATCTTGCAACTTATCGTTTCAATGGTTTTGAAAAAGCCTGGTAGTCGCGAGAGAGCTAGCTCAATTAAGTAGTACATACCTAGATACTGAATCGATCTTTATACAAAACGCATCTGGCTCCTTCGTTGCTCGAACTTTACATTGTCGGCTTACTATAAAAAATGCAAGTTCAAAATACCTGATTTTACAAGAAAGACAAAGAACCAACTGTTCATAACTATAACTCCACGTGTATGCATAAAAATATAACTTGAAAATTGTATAACTCCCTTAAAATAATTTAAATTGACGTTTTTAGTACATAATCAATTTATTTAATCATCAGACAATATATTGTCAATCTAACCTGCAGGTATGGTCGAAGCGACGATCGGTGGGATATGCGCATTTTATCAATGAAATTCGATATTTTTAAGAAATTCCAGAAGCCGCTACAGATAAAATGTTTTAACGACCTGCTAATCATTCAGAATTACTCGACGGATATTAGTACATACAATTAAAATAATTAAGACGATAACCGGACAATAATGATTTAATGAGTGAAATTTAGTTTTTTTTTACTTTAATGACAAAAAAAGCAAGCCCATTAGCAGAACCCAATTAAAAATTATTTTGCACATCATATTTGAAACATTATTTGGTTGAAAAATCTCATTTTTGTTGGCCAAAAAATATATATATTTGTTTGGACTAAGTTACAGTTGTGCTTATCTTAAAAAGGATATGTTACTATCAACATTCACACAGTGTTGCCAAACTGAATTTTGTTATTTTGAGTGTAAATTTTTTCCACGGATCTCCGAGAGTACAATACTCACTCGTTTGCAAAAAAATTATTTTACAAACGGCAAAAAAGCAGCAATTTTTAACAATTTACTCACTAACAAGAGCGAACTTGTGCAGATTTCATATGGTTGTCAACATTAACAGACGTACGCAGATTTCTTTTTCACAATTTTGGCAAAATCTAGCAAAGTATATTAGAAGAAAACAGAGCTGTACATAGCTTTTGGATAATGCTAACAGATGCCATCAAAAGCCTAAAACTTAATATTTTGGACTTACGGATTTTCACAGTATGCCGACGAAATGTGGTGGTTATGCTGTTGGCTATTGCATTCTCTCTTTCTTCAATCCTGACCCACCGAAGGAGGTGTAGTGGTCGACGTGATGTCGTGTATTGTCCGTCTCCAAAGATCTCTGTCTCTGGTCAATTCTTTTAACTCATACATAGGTCTTTTGCATATTCCTGTAATCTGATCGATCCATCTTGTTGGGGATCTTCCTCGTGATCTTCGGCCTTCCACCTTTCCTTACTGTTGCATTACTTGCATGTAAATAACTTTTGTATTATTTTGTAAATAAATACATTTTTACACAGTTCTTTATTATGTAATTTAGATTTTTTGCCTTTTTCTGTATATTCTTCTATAAAGGGGCGCCAAATTTTGTTTTGCCTGGGGCGCTCAAAACCCTAAAACCGGCCCTGCATAAAACCGTTGAGTTCATACAAGAATCTGGTACAGACACTTTGGAGTAGCCATCATGATCAGCTGATTTGTCACCCATCGAACATGCGTGGGATATGGTAGGTCGAAACCTAAATCGATTGCCACGTCCTCCAAAAAACTTAGAAGAGAAGAATCTGGAAGTAGGTATTTCGCAATATGATATAGACCACTTAAGTCAATCAATGTCCTATAGAGTAACTGAGTTTATAGAAAATCAAGCAGGAGCCACTCATTAATTTTTTGACGAAAATGACGTTGTAAATTTATTTAGTGTTATCAAATAATAAGAATATTATAATGTATACTTCCATAAATAAATATTAAAAAAAAAAGGATTTGTTCTTCTAGGTGTTGCATTTTTTTGGCCATCAGTATAATATACAAGAATAAAAAACCGCTAAACGCCGTAAAAATGAGTGGCGCAAACAATATTCCAGCTACAAAAGAGCTGATATGAGTATTATGTGGCGCGAAAATGTATTTTCATTTTGATGGAAAATAAAATTCTAGTTTTATTTTAAAAGATTTTTCCATAATATTTCTCAATTTGAAGAAATGCGTCACAAAAGAGTAACTTTGATATAGTTTGCATTTTGAGGCTCTTTTGTGGCGCGTTTTACTTCCAAATTTAGCAAATATTATGGAAAAAATCTTTCAAAATAAAACTAGAATTTTATTTTCCATCAAAATGAAAATACATTTTCGCGTCACGTAATATGTACTGTACTCATATCAGCTCTTTTGTAGCTGGAATGTATTGTATGAGGCGCCACTCATTTTTACGGCGTTTAGCGGTTTTTTATTCTTGTATCAGGAGTTTTAAGTTTTTTTTTTATAAATTAAATGTACGGATTTGAATGTAATGTTTCTCGATTACACGTTAAGCGTTATAAATGGTCGCCTTTGTCGCATTCTCTTCCAAATGATCTAGGCGTTACGAACCAGACTTGTGATAAGACAATCCGAGTTCATATCCCAGCCATCCTAATAATTATGGCCGGCAAATGAACTCGGATTGCACGATCAATCTTAGCGTCGTAACCACTACAACTACATAAACCATTTCGGCGATAATGGTTAAATGGATTATACTTTTGGAGCTCGATTACTTCTGAACGGCTTAAGCGATTTTGATCATTAAACATGAGTTATTGACAAGTAGTATCTGATGCATCCAATGTCAAGTATAACTGAAGGTATTACAGGAATTACTGAAATTGAAAAACCGTTTTTCCCATAAGAAATAGATTTGATCATACTTATGAAGCCTATAACTTAAAAATTCGAATTTTCCCAGATATCAGGTATACACATTTTGACGAGTCTAGAGTCCTCCTACAAACGCTCAGTTATTGGCGTAATTCGTAGGTTGAAATTTTGAGTAATTTTCAAAAAACCAAAATTTTCAAAGTTTTTCGGCTATAACGAGCCGTGTGTATGTCTGATCCTAACCGCTTAGGCACCATTTGGAAGCTTCTCAACGCTATTGATTTGGTATATTTGCGGTTTTTCTGTCTCTCCTTAAACCCAAGATATATACGCCCAAAAAATATGCCATTTTGTATCTACCAAGCTCTACAGCTGGCTTATGGGTGATCAAAAATCACAAACTATACCGGTTCTGAATCGGCCCTGACCCACTCTTGAAACACAGAAAAAAAATTCAGATCGGTGTAACTTTTCCACATACATATACGTACATATCCACAAACATTTCCCCCTTTTTAAATAAAAATTGAGTCATACTTCTGAGCTCGGTAACTTTTGAATGGTATAACCAATTTTCAAAATTAGACATGCGTTGGAAAGGTAATGATCAGTACTATTAGAAGCCGCAAAGGCCGGACTTAAATTATTGAAATTTTTGGGAGTTTTGGGGACGAGAACGAAAAACAGACCCTAAATGGGAAAGGCCGTAAAATCGACACCCTTGGACCAAAATGGAGAGTTGACATATGAATGGACGAGCCTTTTCCTAAACTTTAAGATGGGATTTGGTCCGATTTTCAATTCAGTCAGATTTAGAAAATCGAAAATTTTGTGTATATATTTATAGTGTCGCATGTAGGGTTATTGTGCGCCACTGACGAGAACTGCTGTTCTCTGGTAATAATCATATCCTTTAACAAAATTGTTATTAATCCTTTGTAAGTATAAGATGTTTCTGTTGTCGGTATTAATCAATTTCATGTAAAATGTTATTTTTAAAAAATGTTAGGGATTCAAATCTATTACACTATTACGAAAAGATTCAGATAATTATGCAAAGATCTATGACGGCTATGACTGAACGGGTTAATGTATCTTATGTATAATTATTATTATCATTTCCACACCACTTGTAGATAACTTTTGGCGTGTGTTTTTATAGTGGTAATTTTATTTGGATTTGAAATTGATTGATACTGACTTATCTTCAAAAATTTTTGGTGGAAATTATTAATTACATCAATTAATCAAAAATTACATTTAATTTTAAAGGGCTATCCTAGTCTAAGGGCCGGTACTTTATGTCCCGGTTAAACCTCGGTTAGCTAACCGGGGTTTAATCGGGACAGAAAAGTACCTCATAGAGCCTCTTGCGTTGTAATAAAAGCAATTATAATTATTATTATAATTATTTATGAATATAATAATAAGTATAATTGCGTTTATGTCTATGTTATGCATATATTTCTGTCCCGATTAAACCCCGGTTAACTAACCGGCTGTTAACGGAGACATAAAGTACCGGCCCTGAAAGTACGAAATTCATATACATTTTTGGGAATTTCTAAAATAAAAAGTACTTGTATTACCAGTTTTAAACATTTGCATGAGCATTTATTATAAAAAGGTAAAAAAAAATTCATAAACAAATATTGAAAATTAAACGGATTATGCGCCATCTGCTGGCACCGTAAATAAAAAATCAAAAAATCTTTAAAACCCGATTGATCTGACAACATCGCGAATAGGCCAGGGTAATAAGACAAAAATATATCCTGTTCGTGATACTTCAACAGCCAGGGTACTGAAGCGTTTTTTCGACAGGTAATACCTCTAAGAACAAATTGTAACTATTTCCTGCGTAGGATCTGGCGACCATTTTTATTTATAAACAATTTAGAGTCAAAAACGGCCTTTTCCATTTTTTTTTTCAAATCAATGGAAAACAGTGAAATTTATGATTTTTTTAATACAAACATCTTCGAGAGCATGGAAAAAGCTTTAAAATGGCGTATTACAAAGTTTGATATACCTACTTATTTATTGTTAATATAATTGCGAAAAAAGGTCGAAATTGCAAAAAAATTAATTTTGCAATAACTATTGTAAAAATTAGTGTACAACTTTGAAATTTTTGTCAAATGAGGGTTCTTTGGTGCTTAATATGTGATAAAAATTTCAAAGCGATTCATTCAACTGTTTAAATTTTATTCAAATTGTTTATCGCAGAGAGCTTTTTTTGCAATATCATAAGTCAGAAAAAAAAATGATTTAGAACCATTCTACAGGTGCAAAAGGTACAATAATTATGCAAAAGTCGTCAATTTTTCCTTATAAACTTTTTGAATAACTTAAGTTTTTAAGGAAAGATTGACGAAACTTTTTCATAATTATTTATTACTAATAAATGCATTTTTTATTCACTTTTTTCAACCAAGTTGAAAATATAACTCATGCTCTTTCATTTGACACCTGTGGACTTGTTCTAACATCATTTTTTCTGACTAATGTTATTGCAAAAAAAGTGCTCATTGAATTAACCGCATTGAAATTTTTATCACATATTAAGCACCAAAGAACCCTCATTTGACAAAAATTTCAAAGCTGTAGACTAATTTTTGCAATAGTAATTGCGAAATTAAGTTTTTTGCAATTTCGACCTTTTTTCGCAATTTTATTAACACTAAATGAGTATATCAAACTTTGTAATCCGTAATTTTAAAGCTTTGTCCATGCTCTCGAAGATGTTTATACTAAAAATTCCATAAGTTTCACTGTTTTTCATTAGTTTGAAATAATAGGAAAAAAATGCCGTTTTTGACACTAAATTGTTTATAAATAAAAATGGCCGCCAGATCCTACGCAGGATATAGTTACAATTTGTTCTTATAGGTCGAAAGGTACCTGTCGAAAGAAACGCTTCAGTACCCTGGCTGTTAAAAGTGTCATGGAAAAAACCTTATTACAGTAAACTCTCTCTTAACGGACACCTCTCTTCGCCGGACACCTCTTCTATACCGACGTTTCTTAAAACAAAAATATGAACCTGTACGCCTGTACCCTTTAACTCCGTTAGACGGACACTTTCAACAACGGACGTGGACAGTAAATGAGGGTAAATGCGGACAGTAAATGAAGAAAATTAACATTTTTTTCAAATATTTTGCAATATAAATGTGTATAATACATTTTAAAATCAACACAGATGTCTACTGTCTACAACGTGATATTTGATACTGTTCACGTAATAAAAATTTAATGTGTGTGTCCGTCGGTGAAAGAAATGCGACACCAAAAACTAATTAAATTATTGTTTTGACTGTAACAAGGAGGGTGCTGCATTAGACCTAGAAATAATTGTTTTCGATTGATTTTGTAAAGTGCGGTCTAAAATTATTTCTGTTTCTGGTAAAATTATTCAAGTCAATGCATTAGAAGTTGCAGGGGAACTAAGCGTTGACGTACAAGCTTCTGGTGGATGACTCGAGAAATTTTGTAAGCGACACCATATATTTCCTTCAAATATGTGTGTGACGAAACAGCTCCTGTAGATTTATTAGTGGTTTCTAACTGGAAGGAAAAACTGCGAAAGTATACTCTCCGCGAACATTTTTAACGCAGATGAGAGGGGATTATTTTTTTAGAGCTTACAGCATTACCCAAGGAAACTTATACCCTGAAAGGAGAAAGGTGCACTGGAGGTAAGGCTTTTAAAGATATAATCACAATTATATTTTGCACCAATATGATGGGGGACAAAGAAAGGACACTGGTAACGGGGAACACTAAAAATCCACGTTGGTTCAAGGTTTCACACGAAGAACAATTACCTATCGAATGGTAAAGCAATAAGAAGTCATGGATAACAAGTGATAAGGGAAATCATGACAGGCTGGCTAAATAAATTTGATAGAAAAATGCAGAGAGAAAATCGAACAGTTCTTTTGTTCCGAGAGACGATACTGTGCTCATCCACAACTTGTGCTATGTAATGTTAAACTAATATTTCTATTTATATGCATAAGTAATGCATACATATGTACATGTACTTATTTTACAAAATTTTAATTTTTTTCTCTTCAACGGACACCTCCTTTAAACGGACACTTTATGCGGAACGACTACTGTCCGTTCAAGGGAGAACTCACTGTACCTTGAACTATAACCAAAGTTTTCGATCGCTTTGACTTTGGAGGTTTCAGGTATTTCTGTCAACTTATAGTTAACACAACATCAACATATTTAACATAACATTGTTTATTAGAAAAATATCTTAGTAGAAAAGTTACTTACCATCATAAAACTTATGTGCTGTCACATTAGAAAAGGCTTGGAACTGCACATGACTAATATGCAATAAAGCAATAGTATCATTACCACCTGCGACAGTCAAATTCAAAGTTTGGACCTTAGCACACTTGTAAGAATGATCCAACGAAGTAGAGAACTCTGGCTTTTCATGAGTTACATTTAAAATGCTTGAGGTACCTAAAATAAAAAAAGTAATTTACAAGAGTTGCCATGGAGTTCTTTGAACAGGCTGGAATCAATATTTTGCCCTAGCCCCCTAGATCCCCGGATTTACCCCCAATTGAACACGTGTGGGACATGATGAGTCGTAAACTTCTTAATTTATAGCATCCTCGTCAAACTTTAAAAACGCTTCGAGAGGAGTTAAGGATTAAGGCAGGCACATCAAAGAAACATGAAACGTAAAACATGAAACATAAAACGTGAAGCACGTTTCATGGAAATAAAACACTGCTAAACAAATAGACGTCCGCATATCTATGAAACGAGTGTGATTCATGCCCACGAAACATTTTTATCTTCTTGAAACGTGTTGCATGAAATAGGTCGTGTTCTATTTTTCGATATCATTTTCATTGTTTTGAATAATTAATTACGTGCGTAAAATAAATGCCGCCCAAGAATTTAATATTGCATTTGTTTCTGTGGTGGAGCATCTTCTTATCTCTGGTCTGGACATGTCCTAGCCATGACAGTCTTTGACTTTTCACAAATTTTACAACATTATACCCCTCATTCAATTCATATGCCCATTTTTACACCTTCCCTAAAGCAAAGATTGTTATCTGCAGCTGGTAAGTAGACCTTATGGGCGACGAAAAATATCGATTAGGAGGCTGTCTACATTCACTGATATCCCACACTTCTAACTGAAAATAATATATGTTAAATAAATAAAAAATTGATGGATTCGACCGTTACTTGATGGAAGTTCATTTTATCTAACAATAAAACACTGAAAACGTTTGTTTTCTATATTTCCACAAAATTTATTACAACTAAGTGACTACAGCTGTTTCGGCAGAGTGCCTTTCTCAAGTGATTTAGTTTACAACGGTTTGCCTATTTAAAGTCTTTAACTGAAGAGGTTGAGGAGTGGGGAGCTGTTTGTCTCGAGTTGGTCATTCAGAATTATATCTGTATTTTTCAATTTATTAATTTCCATAGATTATAATAGAGATAGCTTAAGGCCTTTATTTTGAATATGCAGAATTTGAAACTGTTCATTAAAAGAATGATTATGATCTAGAAGGTGAAGTGCGTATATAGAAGTGTCTGTTTTTCTATTGTTGAAAGCCCTTTTGTGTTCTGCTATCCGTTTGTCAAAGGTTCTGCCAGTTTGACCGATGTAAGTTCTACAGAAACTTTTGTTTTAGTTAAAAATCTTTTAGACCATAATAGTACAAATCCGATCATTGCATCTGAAATTTTACACCTTCTTGAAATTTGCATAAATCAAGACTATTTTGAATTCAATAATCAAATATACACAAACAACAGTGCAGGACTTGAAACAACAATTTCTAAACATCCCGTATTTAAACAGTTCTTATATTGGTGGAGATACGTAGATTATATACTAGTATGCTTTACACTACAGGAACTAACAGACAACTTGACCAATTTCTATCATACATTAATTCACTTCATAGTAAGATTGAGTTTACAATAGAAACAGAACAGAATAATTCCATAAACTTTCTAGATGTAACGATTACCAGACTACACAACAAACATGAGTTCTCCGTATATCATAAACCTACCCATACTGACACAACGATACACAATTCAACATCCACCCTACACAACACAAATTAGCAGCCTACCATAGCGTGATACATAGACTGACAGAAATTCCCATGACAAAAAATAACTTCGAGATAGAACTAAACATCATTAAACAAATAGCAGTAAACAATGGCTATAACGAACAAACAGTTAACAAAATTTTAAACCAAAAACTCCATAAGAAAGCCCTGAAATTAGTGTATCCACCACCACAGAAAGAACCCAATACCTTCTGCTCTCTAACATATACTGGCAAGATAACAACAAAAATAGCCAGATACATAAAAAAGAAAAGAATAACACCAGCTTTCAGAACTAACAACAACTTAAGTAAATATATTAAGAACAATAAAAGCCGAAAGAGAAAGCAACTACAGAGTGGTATGTACAAACTAACTTGTGGTGACTGTCCGAAAACTTACATCGGTCAAACTGGCAGAACCTTTGACAAACGGATAGCAGAACACAAAAGGGCTTTCAACAATAGAAAAACAGACACTTCTACATACGCACTTCACCTTCTAGATCAGGGGTCACCAATTAGTTTCCCTGAGGGTCCGTTTCGAAAACCTATGACACTTCCGGGGTCCGGATTTATGTTGCCTGTGTCTGACTGTTCTGATTCGGTTTCTTTGTGGATTCTTATTAAGAAATATCCCCTATAAACAAATCAGAAGGGTACCGGGCGAAATTTTTGGGCAGAAATTGTTTAATATAAACTGCGCGTCATAGAAAACGGGCACCCTAAAAAATGGGTCATTTTTGATGTCGCGTATCTCCTTAACTTGTTGTCCGATTTAAGTGATTTTTTGAATATCTTATAGCCTTATTCTTTATCAATATCCCTGTAATAATATTTTTGCTAAACAGCTAAATGTTCATTGTATACCGGGTGTACGAATCAAACTGTGTTTTTTTCTCAAAGTTCGCAACACCCTGTGGAATATTCTAGCCTTTATAAAATACTGAAATTAAATCCCAACTATAGCCTCAGGTTTTCTGAACATTCTGTTTTTTGATTCATTCTCTTATGTTGGATAATACAAAAGTTATGTACTTTAACAACTAGTCATGTTCTTCATCAGTATAGGTTGTTTGTAAATAAGTGCGACAAACTTTAAGGGGCAATTCTGCATAAAAAAATAATGACCGTTTGCTTTATAAACTTATGTCCGCAAATGCTTCGTTTACGAGATACGGGATGTTGAATTTTTTTTACCAACTGACGATTTATTTTATTGCCCTAAAACCGGTTGAGATATGCAAATGAAATTTAGTAGGTTCTAAGAGATAGTTATTGCGAATTTTTTGACTTGCAATCTAGAATTTTATATTCACTATTGGAGTGAATACGGGTAATATGACCGATCATATTACCCGTATGCACGCCAATAGTGAATATAAAATTCTTAATTGTATATCAAAAAATGTGCAATAACTACGTCTTAAAACCCACCAAATTTCATTTGCATATCTCAACCGGTTTTAAAGCTATAAATAAATCGTCAGTTTGTAAGAAAAAATTCAACATCCCGTATCTCGCAAACGAAGCATTTGCGGACATACGATTATAAAGCAAACTGTCATTATTTTTAATGCAGAATTACCCCTTAAACTTTGTCGCACTTGTTTAGAAACACCCTGTACTGAAAAAGAACGTGGCTAATTGTTAAAGTACCTAACTTTTGTATTATTCAACATAAGCGAATGAATCAAAAAACAAAATGTTGAGAAAACCTGAGGCTATAGTTGGATTTTAATTTCAGTATTTCATAGATGCTAGGATATTCCACAGGTTGTTGCGAACTTTGAGCAAAAAACACAGTTTGATTCGTACACCCGGTATACAATGAAAATTTACCTGTTTAGCAAAAATATTATTACACAAATATTGACAAAGAATAAGGCTATAAGATATTCAAAAAATCACTTAAATCGGACAACAAGTTTAGGAGATACACAACCTCAAAATTACCCATTTTTTAGGGTGCCCGTTTTCTATGACGCGCAGTGTATATAATTGTTTAATATTATAAAATATTTTTTTAGCATTTTTGGGTCATCTTAAATAAAAAGATCTGTCATTCTATTAAAACTCAAGAGTTTTCAAGCATCGCAAATGCATATTTTCGCATTTTTCAGATTTTAAATCACTTATAACTCGAAAACTATCAACTTTTCAGAAATATGACAAGAGACCTTTATTGCTTATAATTACCCAAGAAACCTAAAAATACGTTTTTCGAGGCAAAAAAGTAATTTTGAATTTGCTTAAAAAATTGTGTCACCCGGCACCCTTCTGATTTGTTTAAAGGGGACATTTTTGAACAGGAATCTGCAAAGAAGTCGAGTCAGAAACATTTTTCATACGAAAGTGGCCTCACACATGGACTAATATGGAAAGAAAAACTAATAATATCGTGATTTTTTTTGTTACTGTATACTTTTCTGTAAATTTTCCCGGTACAATAAATAAAATATAAATTAATTTTGTATTGTTTTGATCTTATTATCAGTATACATATTTTGAAAACAGCAGTATTGTAAATTGTTACTGAAAATATTTTAAAAATTAGAAATTTATATTTTGAATGCTAATGTTTAGACATCTTCAATTTTGTAGAAAGGAAACTCAGGAATTTAAAATAAATAATCATGGCACAAAATGCTAATTAACATGTTATCTTTTCTACATTAGTTTCAATGCAAGGTGTTTGTTGCAAACTTATTAAATCTAAAAATTATTTTAATTAAATGCACATCTGAATGTACTCCTACTTAACATATAGTAGGGAGGAAATGAATATAAAAAAATGCACATGACAATTTTATATTACAGCTTACTTAATTTCAAAATCAATGATTAGTAAGTATAACAATAAGGGGGAAAACTGTTTACAAAATTAAATTATCAGAGAGAAAAATGACATTTTTTTATGTACAACCTTTCTGAAGTTTGGAGTGAGTTTAGTGCAACTGAGTCTCATTAAGAAGTTGAGATATTCATCTGTTAAGTGAGATCTCTACCGATTTTTAATCAAGTTCATTCTTGATAAAGAGGCTTCGCACACATAAGTTGAGCCAAACATAGTACACAATTTCATAGTCAAACATTTTCAAAATTGCCAAACACTAGGTATATTCTGAATTTATTGACGGTCCGCACAAAACTAGCTCACGGTCCGGATGCGGACCGCGATCCGCTAATTGGTGATCCCTGTTCTAGATCATAATCATTCTTTTAAGGAACAGTTTCAAATTCTGCATATTCAAAATAAAAGCCTTAAGCTGTCTTTATTAGAATCTATGGAAATTAATAAATTGAAAAATACAGATATAATTCTGAATGACCAACTCGAGACAAACAGCTCCCCACTCCTCAACCTCTTCAGTTAAAGACTTTAAATAGACAAACCATTTGATTGTAAACTAAATCACTTGAGAGAGGCACTCTGCCGAAACAGCTGTAGTCACTTAGTTGTACCTAATAAATTTTATGGAAGTATAGAAAACAAACGTTTTCAGTGTTTTATTGTTAGATAAATAAAAAATCTTTGTTAACATCAAATCCCCTATATAATAATATTTCCGTCACGTTGGTTAACAGATCGACAGTGATGTTTTCTGCGAATTGTGGAGCCAATATCAATAAAATGACACTGGGTATCAAATAGCGATAAGAAACGTTTACATTAGAATGTTTGCCTTAATGTTGAATACATAAAGCTAAAAATAACACAAATAAAATATTATCTACAAATATTTCCTACATCAGTTTAAAATTTGTGGTTGTAATAAATCATACTAAGTGTTAGATCGATTCATTCTCAATTCTATATAAATTTTAGTTATACAGGGTGTCCCCGAAAATAGTGCGTTCCTTTAAGGCTAATGTATGGATAAAATACAATTTAGAACAAAAAGGTCCTATAACATTTTTTTCTGAAGTTAACAGTTTCCAAGAAAAAAATTACATTGTTCGCCATATAAGTGAATTTTTATTTTCATAAATTCGAATGACATGGCAACGTGGCGTAGAAGAACTTGTTGTCACTTTGAAAATTTAACCTAATCAAACCCCTTTTTATTTACTATTAGGTGTGATTTTTGGGGTTGTTGAAATGGCACCTATCTGCAAAATAGTTATTTCTTGCCTTAATAATGTGAGTAGACGCCAGATGTGGATATCGGTTTGGTTGACATTTTCATTATTTTACCTACCGGATACAACTGACCTACAAACCTATTTTTAATTGCACGTTGTTGTCAGACTTCAATTTGCATATCAAAATGTATTTTCGTTTTTTGATCAAACGGCGGAATTTAGAAAAAAATGTTATAAGACTTTTTTGCTATAAATTGTGCCTTCTACCTATACCTTTAAGGAACGCACTATTTTCGGGGACACCCTGTATATTTGTATGTATTTACATATTATACTCCAGCGAAATAAGGCAAAACTATACCATGTTTGGATACTATATACCTAATACATTATAAATACAAAAATGCCCGTCACAGTTAGGAGGAGAACTTTAGTTATTAACAAATAAGGGTCAAAAATGGCAGTTATTTCGTTTAAAACGCTACAGGTAAATTTTGGGTAATTTAATAGCTTATTTAGAGTATTCATCTTTCAGCAGATGAGAACTAAAATATTGAAAATCAAAAATTTGCTATAACTTTTGCGAAAATGAACTTAAGACTTTGAGATATTGCATGAAAAATTGAGTCAAACACAATATAATATAATATCACAAAAAAATTCAAGATGATTCGTCAATTAGTTTAAATTTTATTCAATTTGATCTCACAGAGCTTTTTTCCCAATGATATTGCTCACAAAATGATAACGATACAGCGATTGTGTGGGTACCACATGAAAGAAGAAGACCCATTTTCATTATTCAGCAGATGAGAACTAAAATATCGAAAATCAAAAATTTGCTATAACTTTTGCGAAAATGAACTTAAGACTTTGATATTGCATGAAAAATTGAGTCAAACACAATATAATATAATATCACAAAAAAATTCAAAATGATTCGTCAATTAGTTTAAATTTTATTCAATTTGATCTCACAGAGCTTTTTTTCCAATGATATTGCTCAGAAAATGATAACGATACAGCGATTGTGTGGGTACCACATGAAAGAAGAAGACCCATATTTTCATTATTCTTAATAAAAAAATCAACAATAGTCATTTTTACCATTAGTCCTGTCGCCAGGGGGGGGGTACAACGGCCTCCATAATTCAGATGGACTTACCCAAGTTTTTTTTATGTATTTTGACCCGTAGAACACGAATTTTTTGGGTAACAGTTGATCCGGATGTCGATAAGATTGTTATAAACAAAGAACTTGAGGAATTACAGCGATTTCTCGCAAAACAAAACATTTTTTGTATTTTTTGGGTGATTCGAAGCAAAAATGTTCTTACAAGTTTTTTTGTAGAATGCAGTTTTCGAGATATAGGTACCTACGCGGTTAAACTTTCAAAAAATCGAAAAATTTCAATTTTTGAACCCGAATTACTTTTGATTAAAAATTAAAATAGCAATTCTGCTTACTGCATTTGAAAGTTCAAGTCAAATTCTATCGGATTTGATTATTTGCATTGCTAAAAATTAATTCTTGTATTGTTAAACAAAGCTATAAACACATAGTGTTTCCCGTGCCCAATGCATGCGTTTTAATGTACGTAATATACGTAGAAATTGTCTGTATGCGCGCCTACTCGTTCGATTAAAAATGCCTTGAAAACAGCATTCAAGCACTATGCGGTTATAGCTTTGTTTAACAATAAAAAAATTAATTTTTGGTAATGAAAATAATCAAACCCGATAGAATTTGACTTGAACTTTCAAATGCGGTAGGCAGAATTGCTATTTTATTTTTTAATCAAAAGTTATTCGGGTTCAAAAATTGCAATTTTTCGATTTTTTGAAAGTTTAACCGCGTTAAACTGCGTAAAAACTTGTAAAAACATTTTTTGCTTAGTAACATACAAAAAAATATTTTGTTTTGCGAAAAATCGCTGTTACGTGATTATAACAATCTTATCGACATGCGGATCAACTGTTACCCAAAAAATTCGTGTTCTACGGGTCAAAATGCATAAAAAAACTTGGGGTAAGTCTATCTGAATTAAGGTAAAGTAAAGTCATTTTTGGCTTATAAATAATTTGAATAACTTTGTTAATATTAACTGTGGACTAAATCCACTTTGTTTATAAAACTGATATTTTTACACAAATTATCACAAAAGAAATTCGCCTTGATAAATTATTACGATAAAAGTTAGCCACTTTTTTATTTAATTCACAGCTACTTTGTTTATAACAATTAAGCAACCTAACTAGCGCCATTTTGAAGTTCAAGGCATATAGTTTATGCGTAAAAGTAAACTTTGAATTTCAACAAAGCGGTTAATAAAGCTTTTAGAAATGAAATTCATTCTTCGAACATATGCTGCGATTAATATCTCCGGAGCTTGTTGATGGATTTTGATCATTGATGTTTTTAATTTGTATGTACTCTTAGTCTTGTAGAGTACGTTATGTACATATATCCCCACCTAACATTACAAAATGTTATGGGGACCCCCCCTTATCACTACTCAAGGGGTATCTGTAGCTAAAGTAGCTGAGAATTATGTAAAAATACCAGCTTTTCAAATCCTAAAGTAGATTAATTTAGTCTACAGTCAATATTAACAAAGTTATTAAAATTATTTATAAGCCAAAAATGACCCTACTTTACTAAAATGTTTTCGGAATGGTAAAAATGACTTTTTATTGATTTTTTTAAATACGTTGAAAATACAAGTATTCTTCTTTCATGTGGTTTCAACAGAATTGCTGTATCGTTATTATGTTTTGAGCAATAACATTGCAAAAAAGCTGTGTGGAATAAACAAATTGAATAAAATTTAAACTAATCGACGAAATGTCTTGAAATTTGTTGTGTATTATATGGACTGTTTGACTCTCTACTTTTCATGCCCTAGTAAAGTATTAAGATTATTTTCGCAAAAGATATAGCAAATTTTTGATTTTCGGAATTTTAGTTTTATTTTACAATTTCCGAAGCAACAAATGATCGGACCAAAATTCAAAACCTGCCATTTTCAACCTTTGCTCATCTACTAAAATATGAATTCTCTAAATAAGATATTTAATTACTCTACTGCCATTTTTGACCCTTATTTGTTAATAACTAAAATTCTCGTCCGAATTGTGACGGGCATTTTTGTATTTATAATGTATTACGTATATACAGTGGAACCTCGATAAGTCAGATTAATCGGGACCGCGGCCAATCCGGGTTATCGAAAATCCGTGTTAGCCGGAGAATATGGTAAAAAATAATAAAATACTATATACCTACAGGTAAACTCCATTATAATTGCGAAAACATGAAATACATATGGCTTAGTGTGAAAACCTCGTATCTCATTAAACTACAATTTTACAGGAGAGGCAAAAAATTGATATTCTGCATAATATAACCTTACAACAAAAATTACGTTACGTATTTTTAATTTGAGCACATTGAGACAAATATCTGATATTGGCACAGAGCTAAAAGTGTTAAATGTTGCTATTAAATTGGAAATACAAATATTAACTACGAAAAACACGTAAATATCCTTGCAGTATATAGAGCCTTTGCCGAAGTAACTATGATAACCTCGTATATCTTGATATAGTGTTTTTCATCTCAAATGAGGTTGTGTTTATTATTATTTACGAGTTTATTATTAATAAAATTATTTTTTTCATTTTAATTGTGGCTTATTTCCCATATAAATAATTAATCATAAAAATGCCACAAGGAAATAGCTTCAGAACAACATTATTTACGAGGTTTTCATTTTTCCTAGCTTATTATTGCACACCTCCAAATTAATACAGTGACGGTTTAAGGCATCATGGGGCCCTAGGCGGCCGTAAGAAGTAGGCCCCTTTATAGCGACCATTTACTTATAACAAATTTACAGATATTTATGTTGTTTTGGGAAGTAGTTAGGTACTCCAAAAATAAATTACGACAATGTAAAAAAGATCATTTTTCTTTTTTTTTACATTTCACAACAACTTCTCATTAATAGTCCATAGCTAATATACCGAAGAAAAAAAGGGATATTGTGTCGATATGTGATTTTGCCCTTGGTATGAGTGCCACCCCTTCGGGGGTGAAAAAACATACATACATACATTCAAAATAAGTGCGGAAATGGATAAACTGATTAATTCTAAGTAACTTTTGTTCTATCGAGTTTATTCACTAAATCAATACTTTTTGATACAAAAAACTCCAAAACTCCAAAATTAAGTATTTTATCGAAAAAATATTCTTAGAAAAAATATAGCATATACAAAATTTAAAAAATGGTGTATGTTGTATGTAGTATGTATGAAGTATGTAGACCCAGTATAAGCAGAACTAGAGCTAATGAAAAGTAAATTCTTATTCGACAAATTCCAAATCAAATATTTCAACGTAAATAACCAAAAAATTAAGCACTTTTCGGTGAAACATCATTAGAACTTTTTTAAAGTGTTAAAAAAGTTTTATTTTTGTTTTTTTTTACACAAGTTTCAAGTATCAAAATTAAGCAAGTAAAGCTTAAAATAACTTTGATTCCTTTTTTCGGCAAAAAAAATCTTAAAAATTTATGAAAATCTTGAAAAAACTTATTAGTATATTATTTATATGATCTGTAAGTTTCACCGGTTAACAGTGCCATTTCAAAATATTGGGATTTAAAGTAAAACAAATTTTTTGAAATTTTGAAAAAATTGCCTTTTTTTCAAAATAACTTAAAAATTATTAGTGGTACCAAAAATCTTAAAGAGTAAAAAAATGTAGGTTTTACTTTTCTGAATATTTCAGATTTTTGCTTTTTTGGGAGATAAAAATTGGTTAAGATATGACTGTTCAAAATTTGCATACCCTGGGTAGAGAATTTTTCATTTATTAAAAATCAATAAATGAAAATAGTTTCTATCCTTGTGGGATCGGTACCGCAGACGTTCGGATACAATTAGCGTCTCTTTGCAAAAACAATGACGACCTTGCTAAATAACAAGCAAGACATTTACTCAACACATACACTACCCATTACACTAGGTATCTGATTGGAAAAATCCACTGTACTTGAAACATTTCTGCAAGTCAAACCTCTCAAACAAACACTCCAAATTAAGTACCAAATTCTTGGTTATAAATATACGTGGTATTCACACTAAATCAAGAGAGCAATTGATATACGTGGTTTCTTTTTTCGGCTGTAGAAAATAGTCTAGTGTATTTGGAATTTTTCTAAGAGATGTAAATCGTGAGATACAAGGTTTTCAAACCAAAACCACCAAAATGTCATTTTCGAAAAAAAAAATGAGATAGGTACTCAGTATTCACACTAAATCAAGAGAGCAATTGATATACGTGGTTTCTTTTTTCGGCTGTAGAAAATAGTCTAGTGTATTTGGAATTTTTCTAAGAGATGTAAATCGTGAGATACAAGGTTTTCAAACCAAAACCACCAAAATGTCATTTTCGAAAAAAAAAATGAGATAGGTACGAGGTTTTCACACTAAGCCGTCGAATGGACAATACATGTAAATTACGTACAGTTGTATACAGTATTGTTCATTTCTTTGTAAAAAAACTCAGTCAAACAAAAAAACTGTTTGTTTTGTCTGATGAAAATCGGTCCGGGTTAGCCAGACTTCCGGGTTATCGGAGGCCGAGTTATCGGGGTTCCACTGTAGTACCCAATTGAAACCTGGCTGGTCAAGTGTCCCGCCAAAAACCTTATTTCTCTGGACTAATACAGGGATGCAAAAACTTTCTAACCTTCAACATTTTACCAGAACCCTTTAATTTTTTTAACCTTAAACATTTTACAGAATTTTTCCAGAAAATAAACAAATTTGTCTAACATGACGTAACACTAATATAATGAAATAATAATAAACAGATGATTTAAAAAAATGTGCGAAACATATAACCAGTGAAAATGTTGAATATATGAATAAAAATAATAAACAGCATATTTATATAAATATTATAACAGTATTAATTTTTGATAAAATTCATAAAAACAGTCGTTATAACCTATGAATGTCTATGCATTGTTTTTAAACCAGGAGGAGTAAACTAAAAAGACATATTCACACCCAAGAAAGTCACTAGAAAAATCACCAAATACATCTTCTTTTCTGGTTGATAATATCGGCCTTCGATGGTAATCCATACATATTAAACTAATACGTCGCCAAAGAGTTTTAAAAACAACTGTTTTCAATATAAAAGTAGACTAAAAATCTAAAAATTAAAGGAATATCGCAGAAAACACAAAAAATCGCTGATATAAATATAACCTATGAAATGTCAATAGTGTCAAAATTTCATAAATTTCATTAGTGTCAAAATTGCATAACAGTGGAGTAAACTTGCCTGAGGTTGGACCAATAACAAAAAAGCATTACGGCGCGGTAAATTTTAATTACTCCTCCTGATTTAAAAACAGATCATAGAATTCTTCAATAAAAATGATGAAATTGATTCATTATGATATAGATGTAGGCTGTAGACCAACTATAGTTGGTCTGTATCACTCGCCGGGCGAACTGCTCTATTTTCGAGCAGGAAAATCTATGTTCCCAAGTGAATTCCTTTAACATCGACCTAGTGTTATATCAACTTTATAGATCGTCCCAAACCCTTTTTTCAGTGCGTCACAGATTATATCGAATTCTCTCTAACGCATTACAGTTGGAGGTGACAGAAAAAAACGTACCTCTGTGATTATTATACATTGAACTTAGAAAATTATGTATTCCTTGACGGGTATTTGCATATTAAAACGACTTAGGCTTATAGATGTATAATTGGTTGGCGATTACAATACTCTAAATCGATAACCAATCAATGACGCGAATAAAGAAAATATGAAACAAAAGTTTTCGATTGTGACAGTATTTTTAAAAGATCATATTATGGTAAAATGACAATTGTAATTTCTAGGTTAGCGACGTAAATCAGCGACGTTTTCAGCGACGTAAATATAAATATATTCGGGCATTGTATAGTGAAATTATTTTATAATTATATTTATATTTAATATTATATTTATTTATTTTTAGATTAAAATATTTTAACTATTAATATTCTGACAAATGTTTGTACAATAAATATTGATGTTTACATAAATATGGATAACATCAAATGTAGACCAAACCAAAGAAATTAAGACACGTATTGAAATAGCACGTGCATCATTCATTAAACTTAAAAAGTTTCTTCGTTGTCGGGATATAAGGTTAGAACTACGCCTAAGGATGCTTCGATGTTACGTGTTCTCTACTCTTCTAAGTCCATTTGAATAAGTTGGCCGCCTTTGAATTTTGGTGTTACAGAAGAATCCTACGAATATCATGGATTCAAAGAATGTCGAACGTGGAAGTAACTAGAAGGATAGGAAATCAACCGGAAATAATAATAACTACTATCAAAAGACGAAAACTTGAGTATCTACTTGGGACATGTGATGAGAGGGCAAAAATACTCATTATTACAACTTATTATGCAAGGCAAAATCCGAGGAAAGCGAAATGTGGGAAGACGAAGAACATCCTGGCTTAAGAACTTACGGGAATGGTTCGAATACAGTAATGCAGAGCTATTTAGAGCGGCAGTCAACAGGGTCCGCATTGTCATGATGATTTCCAACCTTCGATAGAAGATGGAACTTAAAGAAGAAGAAGAAAAATATAATTATAAATATTCTGACATCAGATTTAACTAAAATGTCATGTAATGATTTGTGACATTCTTAAAATCCTATCATCATCATCATGGCTTATTCACTCCTGGCGGAGTGTTTGCCGCCCTTTTGGGCTTTCTGATTCATTTGTTGCGGAGAATCAGTCCGCTGTTGTCTTTTATTATTATAGCAGCGTGTGTGACTTGGCTTTGTCTACAACTTTCCTCCATTCTTTCCAGTCCTTACAACGCTCCTTCCAATTGTAGATTCTCAGCTTCTTTATGTCTCCTAAGACTTGATCTCTCCATCTTGTTTTGGGTCTTCCCTTTGGTCTCTTTGTTGTTGGTCTCCAGCCAGTTATTCGCTTTAGCGTAGAGTCTGGGTTAGCTCTTTCTGTGTGTCCCAGCCACCTCAGCCTCTGCGCCTTCACGAACTTGATTATGTCTTCACCCTGGATGACTTCTTTAATTTCTTCATTTGTTAATCTTCTAAATTCGCCTACACTTATCCTCACCGGTCCCATTATTCGTCGAATTATCTTTCTCTCTAAGATTTCTAATCTCATTTCATCTTTTTGTGTTAGGCACATTGCCTCTGCACCATAGGTGATCACTGGCCTGATTGCAGTCTTGTAAATTTTTAATTTGGTTGTCTTACTAATGCGTTTTTCTTTCAAGAATTTTTGGTAGTTCCAATAGGTTTTATTACCCAGTAGGATGCGTTCATTTATTTCATCCGTTCTATGATTTCTCCCATTCACCATCACTCCCAAATATTTGAAACGGTGTACTCTTTCAAATGTATATGCTCCAAGCTTAATTTCTTTCTCGATGTTCGCATTCTCTCTTGAGCACTTGAGGTATTTCGTTTTGCTTTGGTTTATTACTAGCCCTCTCTTCTTTGCTTCTTTATCTAGTATTAATATTATATTCTGCATGGTTTTTAAATCTCTAGTACAGTGCAATATCGTCTGCATACGCTATCAGTTGGGCTGAAGATTCGATAATTGTTCCCCTAATTTTGGCTGCTCTTACTGCAACCTCTATGGCAATGTTAAATAATGTTGTTGATAGGGAGTCTCCCTGTCTGACACCTACCTCCATTTGTACTTCATCTGACGGGCCTTCCCTTGTTAAGATTCGTGCTTTGGATTCCTTCATCGTCATTTTCGTGAGACTTACTAGTTTTTCTTGAATGCCTAGTTGCTTCTTATCATTAATTAGCTCCTCCCTTATTACACTGTCAAAGGCTTGCTTGTAGTCAATAAACAGTATATGTACATCTATTCCATGCTCGTAACTTCTTTCGACGATTTGCGTTACCATGTGTATTGCATCTATTGTTGACTTACCTTCTCTGAATCCATGTTGGTATTCACCTATTTTTGTTCTCGTTTCTTTTTCTATTCTTTGTCTGATCAAATTGGTTAATATTTTGTACATTGTATTTAATAGCGTGATTCCACTGTAGTTAGTGCATTTCGTCTTGTCATCTTTTTTAGGGATTGGTGTTATCAGACCGCAATTCCAGTCGTTCGGCTTGCGTTCTTCTTCCCATATTCGTTCTATCAGCTTGTGGATTCTGTGGGCTAGTTCCTCTCCCTCTTTCTTGAAGAACTCATTTATAATGTCGTCTGGTCCTGCTGCTTTCCTTGTCTTTAATCTGTTTATGGTCGCCAATGCTTCGTTGTATGAGGGAGGCTCTGATTGTTCTTCATTCCTATTTTCTGTTTGTTCTTCATTTTCTACATTTTCAGCATCGCCTTTCTTTTTGAACAATTCTCTATAGTGTGTTTCCCATTCCTTTTGTCCAATATTTGCCGGTTTCTTTTTCTTATTCTGTGCTTTTATGTGTTTATATAGTCTTGCATTATCGTTACTATTAGCTTCGAGTTCCAGCAGTAAGTCTTCAATCCATTTCTTCTTTTTAGTTCTGCAACATTTGTCTGACTCTTTCTTTTTCTCTTTATAGTGTAGGAGATCTTCTTGTTTCCCTGTGGCCAACCACCTGTGTCTGGCTTGGTCCTTGCCTTTACTAGCTTGCTCGCATTCTTCATCGTACCAATCTTTTCTTTTATTGTCTTTCATTAGTCCTATCGACTCCTCTGCTGCTGTTAAAATACTATCTTTTATGTCTTCCCATGTTTCGTCTATGTCCGATGGTTTTAGGACTAGTAGTTTTTCTTCCAACTTAGTGCAGAATTTTCTGTTTGCATTATCTGTGTTTAGTTTTGACCTATTCCACCTCTTTCTTTTGGCTCCCCTGTAGGACCTCACATTCTGTACAATTATTGTTCTCCATTTTTTTGAAATTAGGATGTGGTCTATTTGGTTTCCGTCTGTCGTTCCAGGTATTAGCCACGTTACTTTGTGCTCTTTTTTGTGCTTGAATTGGGTGCTAATAATAAAAGTATTGGTTGCTGCTGCTAGATTACATATTCTCCTGCCATTGTTGTTCGTATTTTGATGGATCGTTTCTTTTCCTGCGATTTCTCTGTTAGTGTCTTCTTTCCCTATCTTTGCGTTTAAGTCTCCTAACAGGATTAGTATGTCGTTCTTTGGTATTTCTTCGTACAATTGTTCAAGTTTCTCATAGAATTCATTATTTTCTTCTTCGGGAGCATTCTCTGTAGGTGCATATATATTAACAAATGTTAAATTTGCTTGTTTATTTTTCATTCTTATATATGCTATTCTTCCATCAACCGCTTTAAAGTTAATAATCTTGTCTCTTACGCTATTACTAACTAGAAAGGCGGTTCCATTGCGACCCCGTTTGCTTTCTCCTGCGTAGTACATTGTGTGGTTTCTTCTATCGGTCATCCCTTCTCCTTTCCACCTTATTTCTTGTAGCGCTAGTATTCCCATCCTGTATTTTGTCATTTCTTTTGCCAACTCTTCCATTTTGCCTGGTCTTAGAAGTGTTTTGATGTTCCACGTTCCTATTCTTATTTTCCTGTTTTTGTTTTTTATTTTATTTTTTTTTGTTTTGTTTTTGCGTCTTTTCTTACAAAATATTTTCATGTCCGTATTCATTGCCAACTCCGTTGTACTGTCGCCGTCTTTTGTTATATGTTCTGTTAGTTTTTTGACGTCATTTTTATCAATTTTCCGCGTGGATCTATATCATCAGATAGGGGGATCTGTCGTTTATTGTCCTAGCGTTACTCTTCTTCTCTTCAGGTTTCTTCCAGTAATTTACATCCATGCCTTCTAGTTGCTCCAGTGAGAACAGTTCACCATTTATCCATAATTTGTTGTATTTTAGTGCGGCTGTGTGTCCTTCCTGGCGTACCATTTTCATGTGCTGGAGAAGATGCTTCCTTTCTTGTAGTATTTTTTTTCGGGAAGTCCTCATTGATATATATTTTAGTCCCTTTTAGGTTTTTAGCAGCCTTCAGAATTTCCATTCTCGTAGCTTCCTTTTTCATTTCTAATAAGATGGGTCTGGGTACATTTTGAGGATCACCTTGTCTACCTATTCTTCTCATCTCTACCAGTTCTTTATCTAGGTTTGTTTGTACGTCGATTTTTTCCATTATCCCCTTTATCTTATTTATCATCTCTTGTTCGCTTTCTGTTTGGTTTTCTTTGACCCCCTGTATTATTATGTTTTTTCTTCTGGCTTGTCTTTCCAGTAATTCGATTCTAACTTCTTGTTCCGTGATTTTAGTTCTCATCGCTTGGTTATCTGCTTTCAACTGCTGGTTTTCTTTATTTAATTTATCCAGGTATACTTGCATTTTATCTATTTTGCTTTCGATTCTTACATTTCTTTCATCCATTCTCTTTAATTTTTCTAATATCTGCTCCATTGTACCGCGGTAAGGGGGTTAGCCCAATCGACTTGGCGGAGCGTCAACCCTTCTCAGCACTTTAAAGTTTTACTCAGATATAGATTTTCGTATTAATGATTCGGCTTTATTGCAGAAATTTTTCAATAGCCGGCAACGTCGCTTTTATTTTCGACGGAACTTCACCTCTTATCGGAATGTTTTTGTCAGATTTTGTCTGTTGTTTATTAATTGTTTGAAAGGTTATTATGCTTTTTGCAATGCTTACTCACTAGTTTCTGCTGAATTTTGACGAACTATTTTTATCGGGAGCACTGTCGTCTGTCTAAATTCACTATAGTTTGTTTGTATTAGTTTATTTTTCACTTTGTTACACTAAATTTTTATATTTTAATACGGAACGTATTTTGACAGTATCGTTCAAGTTCAAGCCTCGATGCCAATGAATCAATCCTATATGACGTCAAAATTAATGACGCACGAAAAAAAGGGTTTGGGATCCACTATACCATTTATTAATATCAACATGTAACTAAGTTTTTTAACCAAAATGTGGGCTAGTTTCAACTACTAACTGAATGTTTTACTGATGATGGTCTGACTAGACCGAAAACGTTCTGGAGGATTTATAATCCATTTGGATGATTTTCAAAGTTTTTTTAAATAAAATATACCATTACTCCATTTTACACATATGAAGTTTTCACTTCTTCGTAAGTTTTTTTAAATTTTTACTCTTTGTGTTCAAATTTTACTCCATATATCCCACGTTAACCCTCCGGTGGCCACACTGCGGTACTCCGTGCCGCATTTTAAAGTTTTAAGTTTTACCAATATTCTTTCGTACACACCACTATCTACACTAAGCGTCAAAATTAACGCACCACCTTAAAAATGGGACATTTTTGAAGTGTCGTATTTCCTAAACATGTTGTCCGATTTGAGTGATTTTTTAATATGTTATATCTTTATTATTCAAGAATATCGATGTACAGTGTGTCCCAAATTAGTATGTTTTGCAGTGTATACCAAAAACTAGAGGAGTTAGAAAAAAAGTAGTTAAGATGTCATGACTTCTTTTTTCGTTAAAGTAACGATTGCCCAATCAAATCATGAATAGCTCCTCACATTATCGAGATACTGGGCGATTATTGAAAAATGTCGAAAACGACAGGGTTACAGATCTTCTTTATTAAAAAAAATTTTAAAAAACTTTATAGGAACTTTTGATAGATATATTATGGACGGATTCAGTGGCGTACAAAAAACTTTTTTAGGGGGTCTCGCTAAGGAAATATAAACCATACTTATGTTTTTTTAAATGGGACACCCTGTATATTTTGACATTTTTCGTTTACCTTTTTAATTCTCTTTCATCTGATATGACATATCATATATCTATTTTCAGTTGTTGGAGCTACTGTGCAAATAAATTGTTTATAGTTGACGTCAGGTTAAAGGCACTTAAAAATAAAACACTCGGTAACGTATTTTAACATTTTAATATTAGGGTACCAATTCTTGACAGTTTTATTAAATTTATTTATTAACATAAAATCAGTACCTACCTAACTTGAAAATAAAGTAAATACTTAACTGCTTATTTTGGTTCAAAGTGAATTTTTATTTTTAAATTGTTGATTCCATATTTTATAAATAAAATTATCACGAAATAGAATACACTGTATTTTATTACCTTTTTCGTTTCCATTTATAATTTTTTGACCCAATACATATATTATTATTGTCTTTTATACTTTCTGTCTAAAATGACATATTGTTACATCTTGTAAGAATGTTCATTTCATCGAGTAGGCTTTGGTAATGTTGGCATGGAAAATAAAACAAAACATGTGGCATCTGGGTTATCTGTCAGAATTAATATTGTCACTAAAGTATTGTCAACAAAAACATGAATTTTGAAAATTATGAAAAATACGATATGCATTTGGCATATATTGAATGTCAAAAGAATGTTATTGCTGCATCTGAATTATATTTTCAACGATATCCAGAAAGAAGGCAACCAGACAAGAAAATTTTTAAAAAGCTTGATTCAAATTTATTACAGTATGGATGTTTCGTAAAACCACGGCGTCAGTATGAAAAAAATAATGAAGTGAGAGTTTTAAATACGTTGGGTTATATACACGCATACCATAAAACTTCTTTACGTCAAATTGAGAAGGAAATAGGTATTCCAAAGACAAGTGCTGGGAGAATTTTAAAGAAACATAAATTTAGGCCTTATCGTACATCTGTCCGACAAAAATTATATCCGAACGATTATTTGAGAAGGATACAGTTTGCAGAATGGTATATAGAAAAATGTAGCAAATCCAGTTCAGGAATCTTTAACAGACACAATGAACTATATTGGAATGACTCAAATTCCCACTTAGTTCAAGGGATCAGGAGGCAAGGCAGATTCGGTTTTAATGTTAGTTGTTTTGTCAAGCATAATAAATTAGTTTATCACGTATTTGACGGTAAACTAACTGCTGCCGGATATGTAGATATCCTAGAAACGAATTTAAATGACATTTTTGATGAGGAATATTTGGCTGATCGGAATACATTTTGGTTCCAACAAGATGGAGCACCTGCCCATAACGCAGAATTCGTTGGAGATTATTTAAATGAAAAATTTCCTAATCAGTGGATTTGAACTTATGGTCCTGTTAGGTGCCCCCCCCCCCCCCCCGTTCACCAGAACTAAATCCTCCTGATTTTTTTATTTGGGGATTTTTAAAAAACAATATTATAAAACTGAATTTAACACCAAGGAAGAATTATTACAAAGCATTCATCAAGCATTTAGAAAAATAAAACCAGTGCATATACTCAATTGTGTAAGATCTGTAAGAAAAAGGTGTCAATTATTATTACAACAAAACGGGGAGTATTTTGAACATTTATTATAATTTTCATATTTTTGTAAAATTAATTATAGTTGTTACGTTGTTTATTACTGTTGTTTGTTGGTTTATGTTAATGTTATTATTTTTGTATAATTAATTCTTGTAGTTAAGTAGTTTTTTGTTGTTGGTAAATTTGTTATTCCTATTTTTTAAGTTGATTGATTTTATTTTTGCTAAATAAAAATGTCAAGGATTGGTACCCTAATATTAAAATGTTAAAATACGTTACCGAGTGTTTTATTTTTAAGTGCCTTTAACCTGACGCCAACTATAAACAATTTATTTGCACATTAGCTCCAACAACTGAAAATAGATATACGATATGTCATATCAGATGAAAGAGAATTAAAAAGGTAAACGAAAAATGTCAAAATATACAGGGTGTCCCATTTAAAAAAACATAAGTATGGTTTATATTTCCTTAGCGAGACCCCCTAAAAAAGTTTTTTGTACGCCACTGAATCCGTCCATAATATATCTATCAAAAGTTCCTATAAAGTTTTTTAAAATTTTTTTTAATAAAGAAGATCTGTAACCCTGTCGTTTTCGACATTTTTCAATAATCGCCCAGTATCTCGATAATGTGAGGATCTATTGATGATTTGATTGGGCAATCGTTACTTTAACGAAAAAAGAAGTCATGACATCTTAACTACTTTTTTTCTATCTCCTCTAGTTTTCGGTATACACTGCAAAACATACCAATTTGGGACACCCTGTACAGTTGAGTCCGGGAATTTTCACCCGTGTGTCATCATTTAAAGCATACGAAATAAGTCGATGATAAGTCGGAAATTGAAATTTACTAAATGCAACAGCAAGCCACTTACTGTCACTTGCTGTTGCGTTTAGTAAATTTCAATTTCCGACTTTTCATCGACTTATTTCGTATGATTTAAATGATGACGCACGGGTAAAGATTCGCGGACCCAACTGTAATAATATTGTTGCTAAACAGGTAAGTGTCATTGTATACCGGGTGTAACAATGAAAGTGTGTTTTTTCCTCAAAGTTCGGAACACGCCGTGGAATATTCCAGCGTATATAAAATATTGAAATTAAAACTCAACTGTAGTCTTAAGCTTTCTTAACATTTTGCTTTTTGATTCATTCGCTTATGTTGGATAATAAAAAAGTTAGGTACTTTAACAACTAGCAAGGTTCTTCATCAATACAGGGTGTTTCTAAACAAGTGCGACAAATTTTATGGGGTAATTCTGCATGAAAAAATAATGACCGTTTGCTTTATAAACATATATCCGCAAATGCTTCGTTTCCGAGATACGGGATGTTGAATTTTTTCTTACAAACTAACGATTTATTTATTGCTCTAAAACCGGTTGAGATATGCAAATGAAATTTGGTAGGTTTTAAGAGGTAGTTATTGCGCATTTTTTGACATACAACTAACAATTTTATATTCATTATTGGCATGCATACGGGTGATATGACCAGGTAATATGACCCGTATGCCCGCCAATAGTAAATATAAAATTCTTAATTGTATGTCAAAAAATGCGCAATAACTACCTATTAAAACCTACTAAATTTCATTTGCATACCTCAACCGGTTTTAGAGCAATAAATAAATCGTCAGTTTGTAAGAAAAAATTCAACATCCCGTATCTCGGAAACGAATCATTTGCGGATATACATATGTTTATAATACAAACAATCATTATTTTTTCATGCAGAATTACCCCTTAAAGTTTGTCGCATTTATTTAGAAACACCCTGTATTGATGAAGAACGTTGCTAGTTGTTAAAGTACCTAACTTTTTTATTATCCAACACAAGCGAATTAATCAAAAAGCAAAATGTTAAGAAAGCCTAAGGCTACAGTTGAGTTTTAATTTCAATATTTTATATACGCTGGAATATTCCACAGGGTGTTCCGAACTTTGAGGAAAAAACACAGTATCATTGTTACACCCGGTATACAATGACACTTACCTGTTTAGCAACAATATTATTACATCGATATTCTTGAATAATAAAGCTATAACAAAAAAGAATTAAAAAAGAATGTGTGTGTACTTTGTACGCACGTAAGAGGTTACACTTCTATTATAATATAATCTAACTTATGATTTCAACGAAATCAATATACCTATCTACTTTAAACAGTTTTTTTTGTATTGTATTTAAATATTAAACTAATTTTAGAAAGAACAAAAAGAAAACCAATAAATAAAAAAAAAGGATATGACGAACAGGGGACCTCTCGATCCCTAGGCGAATGCTCTACCGATCAGCTACCACCGCTTTTGTATTCAGTCGATCATTTCTCGGACATAATTACAATCACGGTGACAGATACATTAATTGAAAATAAACATTTTCAATAATACTTATAAGGAGGAAGACAAATCCACAGACATAAAAATTATAATAAATATATTTACTAAAAATACTAATAATATATTCTTTTCACGCACACCTCATTTGCGCTACATAACTTAAAAGATGTAGCGACTAATACCATACTGTCGGTGTGAGCATGCGCCAGGGAATGTAAAAATTCACCCTCGTGCCTAAAGAAGTATAACTTCAAAAATAACTCAAATCGGACAACAGGTTTAGAAAATAGGAGACATCAAAAATGTCCCATTTTTAAGGTGGTGGGTTAATTTTGATGCTTAGTGTATTAAGATATGGTCTAAGAGCTGGCAACGTTTTCGAGCAACTATTTTAAGACAGCTGATTCTTTAATATATCATTCCCTAAGCATCCTAGAACACCTTACCGGCCATCTGGCTACTGAGACAAGTTGCATTCATTACTGCGCAGCGCACCTGTACAGGTAAATATATCGAATTTAAAATTATTTTAAGACGAAAAATTTTTTTGCCATTACTTGTAAAACATTCTTAGAAATATGAATTATAATTGCCAGACATTTCTGTGGTTGCTAAATACGTGCCAGACGCTATAGTCTAAATGGCTATCAACGTTTTCGAGAAAGTATTTTAAGAGAGCTGATTCTTTAATATATTATTCCCTATGCTTCCTTGAGCACCTTACCGGTCATCTGGCTACTGAGACAGGTTGCGTTCATTACTGCGCAGCGCACCTGTATAGGTAAATATATCGAATTTAAAATTATTTTAAGACGAAAAATTTTTTTGCCATTACTTTTTAAACATTATCAAAAACATGAATTACAATTGCCAGACATTTATGTGGTTGCTAAATGTGCGCCAGACGCTATTTATTATAAATAATAATAGAAAAATTTAAATCATTTTAGTATGTCTGTAATTTTAATATTATACAGAGAGAGTCTGTAAAGTGGAATAAATTCAATATCTCAAATACTAATTGTTTTTTTGGAAAATGCTCAGACCCGTCGATTAGTATTTCAAATTGTCCTTTTTGACATTCAATAATAATGATACAGGATGTCCCAATTTAGAGATATGACGTCATCGTCGATTTTCTTAAATGGCAACACTGTCATTTTGATAGCTAATTTGATAGGGTTTGTAAAGTTATACATAACTGCAAAATATCAAATTTTTATTCTCTACCATTTACAAGATAATAGAAAATAACAAAGTTATATCTGTAATTTGGAATATATTCAATAATTAAAATACTAACTGTTTTTTTGAAAAATTCTCAGACCCGTCGATTAGTATATCAAATTGTCCTTTTTGACATATAATAATAATGTATACAGGGTGTCCCAATTTAGAGATATGACGTCATCGTTGATTTTCTTAAATGGCAACACTGTCATTTTGATAGCTATTTTGATAGGGTGTGTAAAGTTATACACAACTGCAAAATTTCAAATTTGTATTCTCTACCATTTAGATGATAATAAAAAATAACAAAGTTAAGAAAAAGAAGTAATCAACTAATAATTGAATTTAATTATTTCAATAAATTAAGCAAAAACTCATAATGTTGCCCTCAATTATTGTCAAATTGTCAATGGGCAACGTTATGAGCATTTTCTTAATTGAAATAAATAAATTCAATTATTATTTGATTACTTTTTGTTCTTCATAACTTTGTTATTTTTTATTATCTTGTAAATGGTAGGGAATAAAAATTTGAAATTTTTCAGATGTGTATCTTTACACACGCTATCAAAATAGCTATCAAAATGATAGTGTTGCCATTTAAGAAAATCAACGATGACGTCATATCTCTAAATTGGGACACCCTGTATACATTATTATTATATGTCAAAAATGACAATTTGATATACTAATCGACGGGTCTGAGCATTTTTCAAAAAAACAGTTAGTATTTTAATTATTGAATATATTCCAAATTACAGATATAACTTTGTTATTTTCTCTTATCTTGTAAATGGTAGAGAATAAAAATTTGATATTTTGCAGTTATGTATAACTTTACAAACCCTATCAAATTAGCTATCAAAATGACAGTGTTGTCATTTAAGAAAATCGACGATGACGTCATATCTCTAAATTGGGACACCCTGTATACATTTTTATTGAATGTCAAAAAGGACAATTTGAAATACTAATCGACGGGTCTGAGCATTTTCCAAAAAAACAATTAGTATTTGAGATATTGAATTTATTCCACTTTACAGACTCTCTCTGTATTATTAACACATAAATAAATGCAAAATTAATTTGCCAGACATTAACTCGGTTGCAGTCATCAGCCAGATGGATTTAAAATCGGTTAAAATGATATATATTTTCAGCAAAACGTACGCTGGCTGTGTTAAGAAATAAGACAAACAAAAATACAGGTAAATATATTTGAAATTAGTCTAAGACGAAAAAATTGTTTGTCATTACTTTTTAAACATTATTAGAAACATGAATTATAATTGCCAGACATGTCTGTGGTTGCTAAATGCGAGCCAGACGCTATTTATTATAAAGAATAATAGAAAAATTTAAATCATTTTGGTATGTCTGTAATTTTAATATTATATTATTAACACATAAATAAAAGCCAAATTAATTTGCCAGACATTAACTCGGTTGCAGTCATCAGCCAGATGGATTTAAAATCGTTTAAAAGGATATATATTTTCAGAAAAAGGTACGCTGGCTGTCTTAAGAAATAAGACAAACAAAAGATACAGGTAAATATGTTTGAAATTAGTTTAAGACGAAAAATTTGTTTGTCATTACTTTTTAAACATTATTAGAAACATGAATTATAATTGCCAGCCATTTATGTGGTTGCTAAATGCGCGCCAGACGCTATTTAAAATAATAATAGAAAAGTTTACATCATTTTAGTATGTCTGTAATTTTAATATTATATTATTAACACATAAATAAATGCAAAATTAATTTGCCAGATATTAACTCGGTTGCAGTCATCAGCAAGGTCAATTAAAGTTGTAGGGTATTCCAGTAATTTATTAGTTATTACAGAAAGATAGCGGTAGAGTAGACTGGCGGAAAGAGACAGGAATAAATCTACCTACGGTATTTAAAGAAATTTTTATTTATCTCAATCTAGCTAATAATGACAGAATTAAATATATAAAATGTTAATAAATAAAAATTTTATTACACGTGTCTGTTGACTGATGATCATCAATCGGCGCGATTTCAGGACAAAAGTTTGTTTCTTGGAAATTTTAATTAGTACATGAACTTGAAGAAGCCTCGTCATATGCCACTGTTTCACTTATACTAATTGAAGTTTTTGGTAATAATGAATAATGTCTTAGAACTAGATGTACCAGAAAAACCTGTCGACGATAAATTGGAAAATTCATCACTATCTAAAACAGTGTCACTCACACTTGACAGCGAAGAACTTGATGTATGACGAAGATTTGACAAAACTGAATTAATGTCAGATATGTTACGATACTTGCAAAAGAATTGTAACATTTTTATGGTATCCATCAGTGGTATTCACTTAGTCCGGTAACTGTACATTATTATATTTTAAATTGTATTTAATACGCGCACTCAAAACTTCTTTACACTTTAACAGTTTTTCATCCAAAAAAGTTATTACATTCTCGTTTTTTTCCTTGCAAAATACACATTGTATTTTATTTGCCATTATATTGTATCACAATTACTTTTCACTAAATAGAAACTCGACAAGAATCGTTAAAAACAAACTGAATTTATTGTGACTGACCCATCTTAATAACATGTGCGGACAACATTCACCCCCGAAATTGTCGTATCTTTTGTTTGTCTAGTTTCTTAACCCAACCAGCGATCGTTTTGCTGAAAATACACATTATTTTTATGATTTTAAATCCATCTGGCTGGTTAATGCAACTAAATTAATGCCTGGCAAATTAATTTTGCATTTATTTATGTGTAAATAATATAATATTAAAATTTCAGACATACTAAAATGATTTAAATTTTTCAATTATTATTTATAAAAAATAGCGTCTGGCGCATATTTAGCAACCACAGAATTTCCTGGCAATTATAATTCATATTTCTAATAATGTTTAAAAAGTAATGGCAAAAAAATTTTTCGTCTTAAAATAATTTTAAATTCGATATATTTACCTATACAGGTGCGCTGCGCAGTAATGAACGCAACCTGTCTCAGTAGCCAGATGACCGGTAAGGTGCTCAAGGAAGCATAGGGAATAATATATTAAAAAACCAAGTGTCTTAAAATCACTGTTTTCCCGACGTTGCTAGCTCTTGGTCCAATATGACAATGTGCGAGTGACTACCTTTAAAATACTACCTGTGGCTATTGCATTTTTTTAAGTGTTTTATCAGTTTGATATAGCGTTGAAGCGAGAGTTGTTCAATAATTTTTTTTGCAAAAAACAAAGTGAGAAAACAATTCAGTGCAATGTGTGTTTATAAGACTAATTCAATTATTGTCTATTTATACTAAATTTACATTCAAGATGCAGTAGAAATAAACAAACCAAGACACGTTAAATGCTACTAGGAGCACTCCCGAATCATAATTTACAATGTATATACAGTAGAACCCCGATTATCCGTGTGCGGATTATCCGGGCTGCGGATTATCCGTGCTATGATTTTGTATTACCTAAATTGCATTTTTGAGGTTTTATCAAAATAGCGTCAGTGTAAATCACTCGACAGAAACCCTATACGCGGAGAGGGAGACTCATAATGAAAGATTTATTTGTTCTGTTGTATTTTTATGGTAGGTATATATGTATGGACATACGTACATATGTATTATAATAAGAAATAAATGTTCGGTGCTTTTCAATTATTCGTGCCAACGTCCAGTCCCGAGGAGCACGGATAATCGGGGTTCTACTGTACATACATTGTAAATCCCAAATCATGATTTTTAAAGTTTATACATTGTAAATTATGATTCGGGAGTGCTCCTAGTACCATTTAACGTATCTTGGTTTGTTTATTTCTACTGCATCTTGATTGTAAATTTAGTATAGGTATTTTACTTTTGGGATGTTTGTGATCTTTTTGTAGTAAACGTTTTCTTTGTTCAGATTACATTGTAAGACTGACTACTCGTTTTTTTATTTTGCGCCTGAGTCGTTACATTATGTTAAAATAGAATAAAATAAAAATAACGCTTTTCTTTTGTTATTCTAACAAATTTTTGATATTTTTAACATCTATTGCCGTATTTTATATAATATGTGCGGCATTATGTACCGCAGTGTGTCCACTCATGTAACTTTACGAGACGTGGCTACCGGAGGGTTAAAAAAATTGAAAAATAATGAGCATTTTTGTGTTGTTAAATGTGATTGTGTTAAATTCACTAAATGTTCATGAAATGTGTTCACTATTTTCATAAAAATGAAGAAACTGTTAAAAATAATCGTGATTAGAGCTGCATTACCGGGACAAATTTCCCGGGAAATCAGTAAAAAATGGAAATCCCGATTCCCGGGAATTCTTACAGATTTCCCGGGATTTTTTTAAATATTTTATTTTAAATTATGAGCGGAGATATTACTAACTCAAAATGAATAAATGATTCTGATACAATAGGGATGTTCACTAATTTTTAAATATAATTAAATTCAATAGATTACAAGGTATATAAAAACGTAACAATCATAAAACTGTTTAAAAATGTATATTTTTTAAGATAAATGAGTTCATAATGTTGATTTTCTTGGAGGCTAGAAAAACGGTACCCTGCAGCGAGGCTACGGTCTGTGACGTCAGCAGTCGTAACGTCTTTGATCGACGACTAGTTTTGTATACTTATTTACTCAGTGTATTTGAATGTGTGCAGTTTTTTACGTATTTAATTATTAAAAATAAAGCCAAATAAGTGGTGTTTTGTTCCTGGGTGTGTAAATACATCAAAAAACAGTTCTGACAAGATTTTTATTACCGTTCCAGCCAATTTAAAACAGAAAAAGAAATGGTTTGTTGCAGCTAGAACTTAAAATAACTAACTTAGGAACTAACTTAATAAAATAAACATTATAGAAGTTTTCCAGAGACTTTCGGCCCTTGGTAATAATGTAATTGTTCTTTCTGCATTTACATTTTTCAAAAATACTTATTAGTTTTCTCAGGATTCGAAAAAAATGAATGAATTTAAATAGCATTGGACCAAGATTTTGCACCTACCCCCTTAAAGAGTAAATGAAAAAGTTTCGGGACCTCAAATTTGTATTCCTTAAACTGGGATATTCCTAAAAACGGGATTCTAATAATACATACAGTAAAAGTAAACCTTGAAATAACTACATGTGGATGTAGGTAATATGACTTTATATTATATTAAAATCATTAATAATTTAGTGAAAAGATTGGTTGAAATGAAAATGTATAATACCCAAGTTCAAAAATATTTTTTACCTTGGAACAGTTGTCAACTCGAAATACGAAACAACCGAAATAAGATCTAGAGTTAAAAAGGACATAGCAACATTTAACAACATGCATGAGAAATATTTTCACCCATTGCGACATAATATCTCTCCCACTAAAAATGCGGCTGCTAAAATGTTATTATTTCCGATCTTGCTATATGGCGCAGAGGCCTGGACAATAATGGAAACATTAATGAAAAAGCTAGAGGCATTCGAGATGTGGGTGTACCCACGAATCCTCAAAATATCCTGGGCGACCCACACCAACGTACAGGTATTGCGTCGAATGGGAAAACAAAAAGAAATCTCTTTTACAATTAAGAAACGAAATCTTAAATATTTCGGTCATATCATGAGGCATGATAAATATCGTATACTCCAACTGATAACGCAAGGTAAAATAGAGAGCAAACGCGGACCCGGAAGAAAAGACACTCATGACTTAAAAACTTACGCCAATGATTTGGACAAAAATCGATCGAGTTATTCAGAAACGCCTCAAATGAAATTAAAATTGCCATGATGATAGCCAACGTCCACAACGGACAAGGCACATGAAGAAGAATAAAAATATTTTTAATACACCTAACCAAGGTAAAGTAATAACCAGCCAATGTATGTATACAATATGCATGCGTACAATGCATGCATACAACTTTCTCTATTTTTTTTTTGTGGAGTATTAAGCATTTCTTTTTTTAGCTTAAAGAAGACATGGAAAATTATATGGAATATACACTCAGTAAAGCTGTGGTAGATTTATTTTTTTACAAGATGCCAATAAATCATACACCATTGTTACATCTACACTACAGTCGGTAGTTTATACGAATCGGCTTTCTGAAAACCTTCTTCCATTTTATTTGTTTATTTTTGTAAAACCCAAAATATGTCCTTACAAACAGTCTATCTATCCACTTTAAACTAAACAAATTCACTATAAAACTCCACTTTAACCCTGATAAAACAAGAAGAGAACAAAATAAAATGACCTGAAACGTCAAACAGGTAAACAGTAACACTATGAGAATGGCGCGCGCTTGGGGTATGCAACTAGTGACGTCAGGCCAATAGAGAAGCGTTCTTGAAATTTAAAATAATGCTAGATTTCTAATAAAGATTTTTTATAGAAAGGCTTTTTCAATTTTGTTGAAATTTTGGACAATTATTCCTAGGGTGTTTCTTAATCGTTTTACATGTTTGAAATGACTTTTTAATTTTTTGTGAACATCCCTATTATTATCTCTGTCTGCTTAATAATCATTTTAAATCATTCCAATAATTAAAATATTTATTTTTCAATTATATTTTAAACATTCCAATTTTGGCGTTAAATCAGAATGTATCATATATAATAAGTCAGCATAAACATTCTTTTGTTTATGCGACGATCTGATTCATTCGGAAGCATCCATAATTATAACATAAATATTAATTTTTAATTAAAATTATGTTTATGAAGAATTAGTACATAGGAAATGGAAATTTAATACGTTATTATATTATTGCAAATCAACTGACCGGACGTTTAAAAAATTACCTACACTAAAAAGCATCAGACCTACATCAACAGAAAATGCGTTTTCAACTTCAGCAAATTTCTGTACAAAAAAAGCCAGCCTAAAAGATCAAATATGCACTCAACAATTTATGTTTTTTAAAAACATATTTCAATAATAAAACAACGAAAATTCAGATTAAACACATATCTAATTTTTCTATTTTTAAAATTTCCTTTAAAATTCTGAATTTTCTTTTAAATTTTTGAATTTTTCTAAACATTTTTAATTCGTAATCAAATGTATAACGTTTTTATAGTAATTCCATTAAGGTGATACAGTAGCGATCAACAGGTAGGCAAAACGCGTTCCAAGATTGCGGCTGTAATTTTGAATATATTTTCGAGATATTTGGCACACGTATTCGTAATATAATAAAGAATGGCCGTACAGAGCCCAATTTGAAAAATATATTAATATGTGGAAATTACTCTGTAATCAAATACAATATTTAAAAAACGAGCCTGTACCGCCATTAAGAAGAACAAAAAAATACACTTTCTTCAAATAAACTTTTTTATCCGATGCCTAGATTTTATGTCATTTTGGAACTACTAAAATTTTTTATTTCATTAGTTGTTCCAAAATGACACAAAATCTAGGCATCGGATAAAAAAGTTTATTTGAAGAAAGTGTATTTTTTTGTTCTTCTTAATGGCGGTACAGGCTCGTTTTGTTAATATTGTATTTAATTACAGAGTAATTTCCACATATTAATATTTTTTTCAAATTGGGCTCTGTACCGCCATTCTTTATTATATTACGAATACGTGTGCCAAATATCTCGAAAAAATATTCAAAATTACAGCCGCAATCTTGGAACGCGTTTTCGCTACCTGTTGATCGCTACTGTTTCCTCTTAAAGAATTTAAAAAAACCCTTCTTTTTATTTTTAAATTTCCCGATTCCCGGGAATTCGCGTGAAATCCAAATTACCGACTCCCGATTCCCGGGAAATCAAAAGGGGCCGGGAAAATGGAGCTCCAATCGTGATTATCGTGTTAATAGCCAACGTTCGCAACGGACAGGGAACTTGAAGAAGAAGAAGAAGATATCAGTCTCTCTCTACGCACAAGAGTGTTAAGATATATCGTCGGCATACTGCCAAAAGTGACCAAGTCATGTTTGGGTAGTTTCGAGAAAATGAAATGTAAAGTTTTAGAATGAACTATAAAATCGAACATGATAACTACACAGTTTTGAAGATTTTTTGTTCCTAGGCTTAGTAATCTAGAAGCAAATAATGTAGTTAATAATAAAATAGCTCTTATCATAAACTAACAAAAATGAAATAAATATGACTTGGTCACTTCCGATGTAAGATAAAAATGACTTGGACATGACAAACTTTAGCAAAACGAACGTAACTACCGATAAAAAAAATACCCGAAAAACATGAAACTCGGTCTCTGAAGATCTATATTTAAATAAAATACATCCTTGGGCATTTCATACTTCATGCATTTCAGTTTAAGCCATTCAACATTATTGCCTCTTTTATCTTTGCTTTTATTATTAACCAAGTTACTTGCTAGAGATTTGAAGTAAATGAAATCAGAATCAGAGACGCGCATGAAAAAGTAAAAGCATTCGAACTTTGGAAAAATCGACAGTAAGCGAGGGCCAGGCAGGAGAAGACACTGGTGGCTCCAAAATCTGCGGAGGTGTTTCGGGCCACATCGATCGAACTATTCAGAAGGGCCATAAGCAAGATCAGAATTTCCATGTTAATAACCAAGGTTCGCAACGGACAGGGCACACAAAGAAGAGAAGAAATCAGAAAATCTTAATTCGTGAACGTTATAGGGACTACAACTTTTATTTTTATTGCATTTGGAACGTGCAAGTTGGAAAACGTTTCAAAGGTCATTGTGTGTAAAGATGCATACATTTTTTTTGCTTTTTTGATTGCAGAATGCATCCAGTCTGGAGTATACCTCCATGTATGTGCGCCCTTTCTCCAAAAAGTTATGTTAGATAACATCAAACAGCATGTGCTGCAAAATATACAAAAAAAAGAGCCAAAATAAATTGATTTCGGTTCTGTCCACTTCAGCTATCAGAAAAACACTAATTTCTTTTATAGTAGTTTTAATACTTTTAATCCAGCAGAGTAAAGCAGTTTCCATTTCACCTTCCCCTTTGACCACTTAATTCTGTCCAAGAAAAGCAATAAGCATTATTGGGTTTCTTAGACGGTTGACGGTGAGCGGAAATAACATACTTACAAACAAATCTACCCAATTAGCAGCATACGCAGATGATATAAACATAATAAGCAGAACAATGAATGCAGCGGAAGAAACCTACGTTGAGTTGAAACAGAGTGCAGAAGCAGTAGGGCTAGCAATAAATACAAATAAAACAAAACTACTCATACAAACCAGATCAAATAGACCGGCGCAACAACACTTTATTGACGATATAGACCATATGTGAATAGATTCACGTAGATACCTAGGAATGGATCTGGTCCCAAGCAATGAAGAAGAACCGGAAATAAATAGAAGGCTTGTGCTGGCAAATAAAGCCTATTTCGCGATGGGCCACATATTCAAATCGCGAGACGTACACCGGAAAACAAAACTCCGGGTCTATAAAACAATAATCAGGCCCATAGTAAGTTATGGCTGTGAAACATGGGTGGTGACACAGAAATCTGCCAATGCATTAGATGTGTTTGAAAGAAAAATATTACGTAGGATACTGGGCCCAATAAGTGAAAATAACAACTGGCGAATTAGGTATAATAGAGAAATATACGAGCAATATAGCGAACCAACTCTAGCACAATACACTAAACTGCAGAGATTACGGTGGGCAGGGCACGTGGTCCGCATGCATGAGAATAGAATCCCCAGAAAATTGCTAAATGCAAGAATGCAGGGAAAAAGACCTGTTGGAAGACCTAAAAAGAGATGGGAAGACGAAGTCGATGAGGATGCCAGGAACTTCCTGGGAACGCGTTCATGGAAAAGAACAGCGGTAAATCGAAATGATTGGAGAAGCTTGTTGAAGGAGGCCAATGCTCGATTTGGGCTGTAGTGCCATTGGATGGATGGATTATTGGGTTTCGCAGTTTCATGAGTAGTTAAATTGTAGGTAGATAACTTCCTTGTATAATACACTTGAGAAACGTCCGACATTGGAAGATTTAAAATCAAAAGATTGTAGATCAAAAGTTGCACTTATAAAATTAGTATCTGTATTAATTTGTTTTTTGAAATTTCTTTGCGTTAGAACAATGATTTTGACACAAAATTAAGTATACTTGTACGTAACGTCTACTTAAGTTAAATTGATCAGACAAATTCAATATCAACTCTCTAACGAAAAAAGTGACCAAGTCGACTTGGTCTGTTTTCGCGGTAGCGAATACCAGTATTATGACTTGAGCATACTAAGAGGTAGGTACCTGAAATTAGGCAACCATATTTGTATTGCGACTTGGGCATTTTTTTCTGAAAAGATATTATAATTTTAAGTTATTTGGTCAATAAACATCAAAATGATATTTTTTTGACTTGGTCACTTTTGGCAGTATGCCGACGATATGTTTAGTACCTGATTAACACGTTGCAGGCTGATTGAACCGACTATACAAGAGCATGCAATGAATTTTTAATACCAGATATAGTCCGCTAGTAAAAATAAATGGTGCACTTTGTATAATAAATTTTCTGTCTGCTTATTATTTGTCGTTTTTAGCAATAGAATAATTAACTCAGTGATTATCACATTTCCCGATTTTTATAACTACAGAGATAACCACTAAATAACCATTTCTGTAATATTGTTTATTTAATAATCAGGCTTATATTAATGTTATTTCAGGCAGTGATTAGTTAGTGACACAACTTTGACTCACTGTTTTTACACTCTTCATATAACAACAGTAGTTATCAATAATATAAAGATATGGGATTGAACGAAGCAATCAAGGCTGATTTAAAAATTATAGTGTTTTAAAAGATTAGAAGGGAAAACCCCAGTAGTTGTCTGTATGTCATAGTGGCAAAGTAAACTTACAAAGAAGTAAAAAACTTCGAATGTATTGTATGATGGTATTATCATCATCATCAATGGTGCTACAGCCCTATGAAAGAGCCTCGACCTTCCCAAGTCTATTAAGCCAGTCAGTCCTATCCATTGCCAACCGTTTCCAGTTTGCTGCGCCTATTTTTCTCCCATCCTCATCTACACCATCCTTCCATCTGAGTTTTGGTCTACCCCTATTTCTACTTCCCACAGGTTGTGACATAAGGATTCTTCTAGGAGGGTTGTTCTGCTGTGATCTTGCTAGATGCCCTGCCCATCTTAGTGTTCCTATTCTTATACGAGATACTACGTCTTTACCACCAAATATATCTGTGGTATACCTCGTAGTTGTACCTCCTCCTCCAAACACCATTTTCACAGATGCCACCGAATATTCCTCTCAGGATCCTTCTTTTAAATATAAGCAGGAGGTTTTCATCTGCCTTGGAGATGGTCCATGTCTCCGATCCATATGTTAACACTGGTTGTATAAGGGTTGTATATGGTTATTTTTTTGTTTTTTGACTTAAGTTTTTGCTTCTCATATGTCTACTCAGTCCAAAATAGCATTTGTTTGCTAGGATTATCCTTCGCATTTCTTCCGTCATAACGTTCTCCTTGGTGATCAGGGAGCCTAAGTAGTGAATTTGTCCACCACTTCAAAGGTAGAGTTATCAACCGTGAATTGGTGACCGATGTTTCTGGCTCTATTGTTGGGTGTTGATGCCGTCATCTTAGTTTTCTCCTCGTTTAGGCCCATATTTTTGAGGCATTTGAGAAGGTGGTATACATTTCTTCTAGCTTGCGTGTTGTGCGGGCAACTAGGTCCACGTCATCTGGATATGCCAAAATTTGGGATGATTTATTAAAAATATTTCCTCTGTTGTCTATTCGAGCATCTCTGACCGCCTTTTCCAGAGCTATGTTGAAAAGGAGACACGCCAGCACATCTCCCTGTCGCAACCCAACATGCGTTTCAAACGCCTGTGATTGTTCGCCCTGTATTTCAACTTTGCAAACAACTTTACGCATTGTAGCCTTTGATGGTACCTTTGGTGGTTCACCATTGTATGATGGTATAATTTATTTAAAAAAAAATTTCATTCATCCAAATGGATTACAATAATTCTTCATTCATATGGAAGTCAATGTACATCAAAAACATGCATTATTTCGGAAAAAAAAACAAATAAGCTTATATTTTTCTAAAACCTTTCTTGTTAGTACGTAAATATGTTAAAGTAAAAAGTTCTACTCACAGAAATAACCGCTAATTGTTTATTATAATTATTGTTTAAACAATAAAGCTGTTTTGTATAAATACTTTTAAAAATATCGGAGAATTCATTTTACTTCGATCAAATATTTTCTATTTTGTTTTTGATTATGCTGAATCCGATTGAAAATTAAAAAAAAAATTGAGCTCTTATGCAGTTAGTCCACTTTATGGTTGTTACAACCTGTTGGTCTGTATCTGTATCACTCTGCGCTCCATTTTTGTGCTGAAACAGTATGGTGCAAATATTTGGAATAAATTCGTTATTTCATAAGCCAGTGACTTGAAGAAAACATCCCGAAACAGTTCGATTTTTATTTTTAAATTATGATTTTTTTGGCATCATACTAGTGATGTCATCCATCTGGACGTGATGACGTAATCGATGATTTTTAAAAATGAGAATAGGGGTCGTGTGCTAGCTCATTTGAAAGGTTATTCAATTCTCTATATAGTAGTATAAAGATTAACGGAATTACTTATACAGGATGCCAAAAAAAAATGTTTTTGAATTAAACTAATTGACACAAAAAGAAGAATGTATGTAATTTATTTAATTCACAATACATTTTACTGCTGTTAGGAAAGAGAAAAAAATGTTTGTTTGCCAAAGAAACATTGCTTTTCGCTTAAATTGAATGTTCAAACTGCCAAGAGGCAGATAGGTGGCAGTTCGACATTCAATTTAAGCGAAAAGCTATGTTTATTTGTTAAATAAACATTTTTTTCTGTTTTCTGAACAGTAGTAGTAAAACGTATTTTGAATTAAATAAACTACATACATTCTTCTTTTTGTGTCAATTATTTCAATTTAAAAAAAATAGATTTTGGACACTCTAGATTTTTAATATAAAAAATTATAAGACTAAAGGCTAAGTTTTCAATCTAATGGCATATAAAACAACATAATGCTGCTCTACATCCCATTGTTTTCAGTCTGGTGAGTGTAGAGCAGCATTATGTTGTTTTATATGCCATTAGATTGAAAACTTAGTCTTTTGCTAGCAGTTGCCGCTAGGACATCTATGCCATTTCGTTTGTTGCAATCCGTGACTACACGCCGGGGTTTGTTTTGGTTGGATCAGAGAGAGCAGCCTATGTGCCTCCTGATGAGAGACTAATAAGTTTCGAAACCGGTAGAGGTGCTTGCTGCACTCTCTGATTGGACTAGAATATGATGCGGCTGTATTTTCGTTTTGCAACGAAATTGAAAATGGTTATTAATTTTTGATAAAAAATTATGTTTATGTTTACATTATTGAATAGAGAATTGAATAACCTTTCAAATAAGCTAGCACTCGACCCCTAATCAGCCTATTCTAATTTCAAAACAGAATGTGTGTGTACATACTTTGTACGCACGTAAGAAGTTATTCTTCTATTATATAATTTCAACGAAGTAAATATACTTAACAGGTTATTTGTATTTCATTTAAATATTAAACTAACTTTCTTATCTACCACTTTCAAAAAATTTTTATTAAAACAACCAAAAATTAAAAAAAAAAATATGAATCGTCCAGGATTGGAACCCGCGACCTTCCGTGTGCTTCCGTTCTCTGACCCACCGCTCTACCAACTACGCCAGCGAGCCACTTGAATTGACACGTAAGTTTCGGATATAATTACACAACACGGTGACAAATAGACATATAAAAATGTTATACCTACATAATATTTTATTATCTTACTACAGAGAAAGACAAATCCAAAAATTATAATAAATAATACATTTACTAAAAACACTAATATATTCTTTTAATGACTTATTTGCGCTGATACTTAATATACATACATACCGATCTTGAAAGATTAGCAACTTAACGCCATATTGTCTGTGTGCGCATGCGCGCAGATTTATGAAATTTTACTCTCAACCGCGCCAAAAGAAGAATAACTTCAAAAATTATCGATTACGTTATCACACCCAGATGGATTGATACCACACCCGGCTTTCGAAATAACGAATTTATTCCTTACATTTGCACCATACTGTATGGTCCCTTAAAGTGAATCTGTTAACATCGACCTAGTGTGAATTTAATTTTAATTACACAAACAGGCAAGACAAAGGATTTAACAATCATACAGTGGGCTAGTTTGAACTACAAGTAGAATGTTTCACTGATGATGGTCTGACTAGACCGAAAACATTATGGAGAATTTGTAATCTATTTAGATGATTTTTAAAAATTTTTAAATCCAATACACCACTTAACACACAAAGTTTTCACTTTGTAAGTTTTTTTTAATTTAACGTTATAATTTTACTCTAGAGCCTAGAGTAAAAATTTAACGTTATAAGTTTACCCTAGAGTAAAAATTTAACGGATGAAAAATAGAACGTTACACCGGAACCGGAACTAAATACTCTATTACAAACACGAAATTAAAAAAAATAGGATGTACCGTATAAAAGGCAATAACACTCACCATTAGAGAGGGTGACATTGACAGAAGCCTTAATTGATTCCAATTCAAACTTTTTGGTAGTTGCGTTTTGGACAAAATTCATATTGATGAAACTGGTTTTCTCTATCCATAGTGTCAGAACATTCAAATCTTTGCCACAATTGCCAGTAGCTGTTGCATTAAAAGGAACATTGATTTTCAGGGAGGTGTGATTAACTTGGGGAATTTCAATCTGTAAGGCTGCATCCATCAACAAACAACTGTCATTTGAATTGGTAAAGTTGAGGGACCACTTGCCCATTGATGGGTCAGGAACTGGTGTTGGTGTAGGTGGAATAGGAGTGGTAGTTTTCGCTGTAGGAGTTGTAGTAGGCTTCGAAGTAGAACTGGTAGGTGGAGTTTGCTTAGTTGTAGTAGGAGTAGTAATGGTAGTTGTACTAGATTTTGTAGTCATAGGAGTAGTAGTTTTAGTAGTTGTATCAGGTTTAGGAGTAGTAGTTTTAGCAGGGGTAGTTGTATCAGGTTTAGGAGTAGTGGTATTGGTGGTTGTTGTAGTAGTTGTCTTATGTGAAGTTGAACTAGAACTTGATGCTGGAGAAGTAGGTTGGTTTGTTGATACATGTGGTGGTTCCGGTCCTATGCCACTTGCGCCATCTGAAAAATGAAGTAAATAATATAGAATCATTTTGTATTTTGTATATTAGAATATTATTACATTTAACTGGTTTTCCAGTCTTTTACGGCAGCAATACAATTTAAAATGTCAAATTTAGGGTTCTTACACGACATGCGTTCTCGATAGAGGTATTAGTTAGAGAGAAACGTCAGTCAAATTGGCAGGGCCTTTATCATGATAATTTTGAAAAAAAAAACTATTTATTTTGGAATTTATTGTGTGACTTAAGGTCAAGTACAGTCGGAAAAATGAAAGAATACCCATGAACGATCACATCAATCACTTATTTTGTATTTGTTGTCTTTTTCTATAACAAACGTTTGTTATTTATAGAAAAAGACAGCAAATACAAAATAAGTGATTGATGTGATCGTTCATGGGTATTCTTTCATTTTTCCGACTGTGTGTACATATATAAGGTTCAAAACTTTTTTTGCATAATAAATGCCAACATTTTTTTACTTTTAAATTATTATTTTTTATTTTTTTTTTGTTTTAAACTAATAAGTATTTTTGAAAAATTTCAACGCAGAATGAAAGATTACATTATTACCGAGGGTCGAAAGTCCCTGAAAACTTCTATAATGTTTATTTTGACAAGTTACAGGGGTGAACAAAAAAAGAGAAAATTTAGTGTGATTTTTAATATCAAATACCTATTTCATTCAAAAGAAACTTTCTGTTTATACTTAGGGACTTTCGGCCCTCGGTAATAATGTAATCCTTCATTCTGCGTTTAAATTTTTCAAAAATATTTACTAGTGTTCTCAGGATTCGAAAAAATGAATGCATTTAAAAAGTGTTGATTCGAAATTGTGGGCCTACGCTCTTAATTGTCAACATCTTATACACTCACGGACAAAAATATTGCATATTTTGAAATTAACGTGTGATTTAAAATTGTTTGTGCTGCTCCCTTTGTCGTAGGAATATGATTTCTGTTCCGAATGTGATGTTTTGAAGTATCATACGGTGCGCTGAAATAAGTGCTACCCCCCCACCCCTTTTTAACTTATTTATTTTTAGCACATAAGCAAAACGCTCGGACAGGTCGATTTTTAAAATAATCATAGTATATTATAGCATCAATGTTTCGAACTTTACGCGATCCCTCTTCAGGTGACCAGTATAACTTCGATTCTTTTAAATAGGAAAGTATATTATGTGCCACCTCATTTAAAAGCTTTTAAAACACTGATTACAAAAATGTATAATACTTTAATCCTATTTGAGAGCGTAGGCGAAAAATTTCGGTCGAATTATTTTTAAATGCTTTCATTTTTTTCGAATCCTGAGAAAACTAATAAGTATTTTTGAAAAATTTAAACGCAGAATGAAATATTGCAGTATTATCGAGGGCCGAGAGTCCCGAAGAACTTCTATAATGTTTAATAATTTAGTCTGATTTTTAATTTCAAATGTATCATTCAAAAGAAACTTTTTGTTTAGTCTAAGGGACTTTCAGCTCTCAGACTGCGTTAAAATTTTTCAAAAATACTTAATAATAAATACAAAAAATAATTTGAGTCGAAAAAAATGAATGCGTTTAAAAATAATTCGACCGACATTTTGCGCCTAAATTTTTTTGCATAAATGGTATAATCGGATTTAAATTTGATACGGGCTAGGTATAATATGGTGGCCAATATAATTTTTAGATTGAATCTCATCAAGGTAAGTATTCACTATTCTACCGAGATGAAGACCTGCGTTATGATGCATTAACACGAATTTGTTATCCAATATGAATATGACTGGCAAATAGCAAAACATGATCTTCTAAAATGTTTTTAGTGTACATATCAGCTGTCATTCAACTAGGGCTTCCAATCCCGCAGCCTGAATGCAATCTCGGTATTTGCGGGACTACGAATTTTCAATCCCGCGGGATCTCGGTATTTGCGAGATTCCGCATATTGAAAATACTTCTTCAAAAAATACACAAAACAAAATTTTAAAAATCAACCAAAAAACACATTTTTCACTGAAAATTGATATAGTTTACTTATTTAGCTATATTACTTAGCTATAGGTTACTATTATTTAGCTAAAGCTTTCAAGTGAAAATGCTTGAGAAGGAAACACAACATATCCAAACTTTCGTCTGCCAAACTACTGCGTATTTTAGAGGTAATATAGCCAGCAGCAGAAAATGCCCTTTCGGCTTCCACAATTGTGTTTTAAGGCTTTAATAATGTAAATGTAAGATATTTTCTCATTGACCCCCCGGATTCATAGTCATTTCTTTTTTTATAATGGGTGTATTAGCTCGAGATGGCGATGGGCAAAGTATGTACATTAAATGCTGACGATATGGTCAACTAACTCCTGTTGCAATGTAAGATCAAGATAGGAATCCTGAAGGAACCCCTACATTGACGTTTCTTATACCTTCTCATTACGTCATCATCTTCGTGATCATATTGGTCAGATGAATTTAAAAAGCTGAAGTTCATCCTCGTAAAAACCGTTAATTTCTTTTCGAAGGTAACTTTTCGGTCGAAGATGAAAAGTTTCATCGATACACGATGCGTGGTAACTACAAGGATTTTGGAGATAAATCAGTAGTGCAGTCACATTTCTACGTCGCGTCGTTGTAAAATACGTCTGCGCAAAGACAAAACTAATTCTGAAGCTAACACTGAATGACTATTATCTTCCATTTTCTTGATTATAAATTTGGGCGGTAGCAATCGCGCTGGCGAGGGGTAGAATTTAAGCTTTTTTTCAGTCCCGCAAATCCCGCGCCTATAATCCCGCATCACGCGGAATTGGAAAATGGTGCGGGATGCCGCAATACCGAGATCTCTGTATTCCGGAATTGGAAGCCCTACATTCAAATAATCACCTCCACAAGTTCGGTACCTCCTTTTTAAGAAATAATACTCCATAGCACTATGCGTACCCCAACACCTTATTTCGCTTATAACTGAACTATACGAACACACTACTGGATCAGTTAAAGTGCTTGACACACTTTCAAACGAATTTCATCCAGAACGGGGTGTCAGACAGGGATGTATACTATCGCCACAATTATTCAATATATATGGAGAGCATATTATGAGAAGAGCACTTGAAGGATGGGAAAAAGGCATCTCAATAAATGGTCATAAAATAAACAACCTACGTTTCGCAGATGACACAGCCCTTCTTGCAAATAGTCAAGCAGAGCTGATTGATCTTATACGACTGGTTGAAAACGAAAGTCAAATATTTGGTCTGCAATTAAACATATCAAAGACAAAGATCATGATAGTGGATAGACTACATAACAATCATCCACATATAACCACAATTTATCGGTTTGAGGTTGTGAACTCATACTTATATCTGGGATCATTAATCACAAACACAGGGTCACTACAGAAGGAAATAAAACGTAGATGTGATCTAGCAAAAGTCGCCACAGAAAAAATGACCACAATATGGAAGGACTGTCAAATTTCAAGAGCGTTAAAGATGAGGTTGATCAACTGCTTAATATTCCCAATACAGACTTACGGATGTGAATCTTGGACCCTGAGAAATTCGGAAAGAAGAAAGATAGACGCCACTGAAATGTTCTGTTGGAGACGAATGCTACGAATTCCTTGGACCGAGCTAACAGTTATCCAACGGCTCTCCAGTAAAGTCCATCTCCAACAATTAAAATACTTTGGACATGTTATGAGAGCCAACACAGAAAACATGGAAAGACTCATTATACAAGGAAAGGTGGAAGGCCGAAGATCACGAGGAAGATCCCCAACAAGATGGATCGATCAGACATGAATTAAAAGAAATGACCAGAGACAGAGATCTTTGGAGACGGACAATACACGACATCACGTCGACCATCGACCACTACACTCCCTTCGGGGGGTCAGGATTGAAGAGAGAGAGAGCACTATGCCGCCACCCCCAAAATTAACACTATGTATGAGCGTTGTATGAGGTTACATCTGTCATAGCGTTCATCATATGGAAGAGAGATTTACAAAACCTCGTCTACAGAAGAGTTGACGAACAGTATGTCAGTTGTAACCTCATACAGAGCGTTAGATTTGGTGGTGGCGGCATAATGCTACGGAGCTGTATTATTTTAAAAGGACATACCGAACACGTGGATGTGATTAGGCGAATGCCAACTAATATGTACATGTACATTGAAAACATTCAAGAAGATCATGTTTTGCTATTTGAAAGCCATATTGGATATGACATATTGGTGTTAATGCACGTCTTCATGTCGCTAGCATAGTGAAGACTTACCTTGATGAGATTCAATTTAAAAATTATACTGGCCAGCATAAACCCCAGATCAGATTTAAATACGATTATAGCATTTATATAAAACTAAGGTACTAGTACAAACACTTACGACACAAAGACCAAAAATAAGCATTTTTTCAAGATTTTTTTTCTCAGAACTTTTATTAAACATGAACATAAAACTTTTTACATATTAATATCTAACTATTATAGAATACAAGAACTATATCTTTTTACATTTACGCACGTACACTAATATTACAGAGGGCGCCAAAGTCGAGGCCTCGAAAAAAAGTAGTTCCGATGGCGGACAGTTAATCTCAGGATTGGGATCTCTGACACAAAAAAATCGTACGGCATTTGAAAAGGGAAGGTTTCTTACGTGACAATTTACCACCGTTAGTGAAAAATTCCACAAAAAAAAATATTTTACGGAAATTTGAAAAACTTTGTGAAAAAATCGCCCGTTTTCTTCAGTTTTTCATGGTTAAAATATATTTATTTTTTATTCTATGGTCAAATTGTGGTAAATTGTCACGTAAGAAACCTTCCTTTTCAAACGCAGTACGATTTTTTTGTTTCAGATATCCCAATCCTGAGATTAACTGTCCGCCATCATTTTTCGAGGCCTCGGCTTTTGCGCCCTCTACAATATTAGTGTACGTGCATAAATGAAAATAGATATATTTTTTGTACTCTCTAAGAGTTAGATATTAATAAGAAAAAGTGTTATGTTCACTTTTAATAAAGGTTCGGAGAAAAAAAATTCTTGAAAAAAACGATTATTTTTGGTCTTCTAAAGTGTACTAGTACCTTAACATCGCATTCGGAAAATAAATCCCATTCCTATGATACATGGGGGCCTAAGGATAACAACACAAAAAATTTCATCCCACGTGCATAAACAATATTTTTGTCCGTGAGTATAAATTCAAAACGGTTGATTTCCTGGGACTATCCAAAATTGACGGCGAACATGGTTTAGTACTAATTAATTATCTGAAACATAAAATACACAAAGATTTCTGGTAAGTATCTAGTAACTAGTATCTTTACTAGTAACTATAGTATGAACCAAGAAATCGAGTTCTATAAAGAAATTATTGAATGACAGCAGCGTTGTAGCAGTTTAAAGACAAAGTTTCGAATTTCTTTTTTTTTTGCAATTTTTGTCAGTTTAACAATCACCGGCGCCCATATAAAAATTTTCAGGGGGGAGCCAGACGTGAAAATGTTGCACATTATATTTTGTATACTTTGGATAACCATATATAGTTTAAAGCAGCCGAAAAGCTAGGGGGGCACGGCCCCCCTGCCCATGGGTATGGGCGCCCATGTTAACAATCGATAGGTAAAAAAGAAATTTCAAAATAAATAGTTTTTTCTTCAATATCCATGGGTATTTTTGTAGTTACTCGTCAGAAAATCACAGGAAGGAACCTTGTACACTGTAAATGTATGTACCTAACTCTACCATATATGGACTCTTAATACAGGGGGGTGCGTTGGGGGCAGTCCGTAAAAAAAAATCTATCCTTAGAAAAAATCAAAAGCGTCAGATTAAGACAAGGTAAGTTATTATACATGACGAACAGTGTAATATATTTAAAAAATCTGACGATTTGAGCTGTTTTACTAAAAGTTTTACAAAAAAGCGAATATTTCGAGAAATGAACATGATATCGAAAAACTGAAAGATTTGTGTTCAATATTTTTCAAAAATCTATCGAATGAACGACCCCCACGGAAGTGGGGTGGGGGGTTACTTTATAATCTTAAATAGGAGTCACATTTTTTATTGCAGATTTGGATTCCTTACGTAAAAATAAGTAACTTTTATTCGAGACATGTTTTCGAATGGATAGATATCGATTGGATGGAAAAAACGATTTTTCGAAATGAACAATTAAATTAAGAAATAGAAAATTTCCATTAAAAAGGAAAACTTAACTTTTTTGTTTTTAGAACCCAATCTTCACAACCCAATAGGTCCCCATGACGATTTAGTACCTAACTGCAAAATTAGCATCCAAGGTTTTCCTACTATTATTAGAATAAAATAATACAAAATGAGATTATCACATTATTAGCATCTTCTGTTCGTGATATTTTGGAACGTACTCGTAAAGCAAAATATTTTAGTATTATTTTAGATTGTATTCCTGATATTAGTCACAAGGAACAACTTTCATTTACGTTACGTTTTGCTTTGCAGATATTAATCACAGCGACTTAATAATCAAGGTGCATTTTATTAGCTACCAAGAAATTGTAGAATCAACAGGCCCCTCATTATATGAGATAATAAAACAATTAATTATTCATTTTCAATTGAACTTATATGATTGATTGTAGAGGCCAAGGATATGACAACGGCTCTAACATAACGGACAAAATAAGGTGTTCAAGTTCGTATTTGTAAAGAATATCCTCGTAAAAGTAATAAAAAGAAAAAAACATTTTTGCGTTTTGGAAGTATAACAGTGGTAATCATCAGGTGACGCTGTCAATATTATGTCATTTACAAATCATAATTCGTTGTAATAATTTATGCATGATGAAAATAATCCAAAAATATAAAAAACTGGAAGTATTATATTTTAATAATATCTATAGTCTGGGCAGATTATTATCGGAGAATAGGCCATTTTTGGGAAAAGTTATTTAGGTACCAGCAATTTTGTTGCTGGAATCGAATTTCACGATTGTATATGTTACCAGCCAAACCCGATTTACCAGCCAAACTAGTTTGGCCTAGGCCAAACTAGTTTATCCTGATATAAAGACGCATACTTCAGGTCAAACTAGTTTATCCTGAAGTGTATGTTTTTATATCAGGATAAACTAGTTTAGCCTAGTCTAAACCAATTTAATCTAGTCGAAAGTAATTGATTACAGACTGGTTGCTGATTAAACGTAGATTTAAAGTTTAGAAGACACTATTAAGAGTTGTAAAACTTTTGAGGTAAATGATAAACCGAGCTGGCACTTGTATGAAAGATACAGAAATGAAAATAGTACGGGGAAAACAAGCCATGAAAGCACTCCATGGATTGATATGGAAGAACACTCTAACTAAAGAAAAAAAAAAAAGGATTTTTCAGGGCATAGTGCTGAATATTACCTACAAGACCGGAAGAATGGCCAGTGACAACAATAATACTAAATAAAATACGAACAGTTGAATTTGAGTTTATGTCTAAAAATCACCAGGTAGGATAGAATAAGAAATATGAAACGGAATAGAAGTATCCTGAAATGGTACGGGCATGTACAAAGAATGTCGGAGCATAGGTGGCCGAAAAGATTACTGGACTGTGAGATGGAAAACTCACATAGGAAATGGTATGACAGATAGAGACCTCAGAGATGGCAACTGGGAGAATAGATTGCTATGGAAGACGAAAACGGCAAACTCATAAAGGGAAAAGCCAAGAAGAAGAAAATAATTCAGCGAACTAGTACATACTTCTTAATATAAATAATAAATTGAATAAAATACTTTGTTCTTGGATTAAAAAATTCTTAAAAATAATCATTTTTATTAAAATTGCAATTATTCGTAACAAACAATAATATTGAGTTATATTCGCGGTCGGACGGACAGAAGGACAAACAGCCTAGGTCAAATTTCTCACCTTTAGTACCATCCTTGGATTATAAGCTTTCATTTGACACCTCATTTGTCATTCTTCACGTTGGCGGCAAGTGCAACGAAGTTATAAACAATAGGATGGTAATTTTCGAACCATCGCCTTTTTATTTCGGTTCTCTTTCTCCATACAAATTTTCATATCTTTAAGACAATAAAAATTTTTTCTGCAAAACTGAGAACCACCCTGAAGCACCTAACATTAACACAACATTCAGATACATTACAACGACGCACAGTGGGGCAGGAGAGCTAAAAAGTTTGCATAAAATGAAAATACTAAATGCAGTATTTTCTGACGCATTCATGTTAATTAAATAGTACACAATCCTGCGTATGATTTGGCATCATTTTTTTCCCATTCAATCCCCCTACACCCGTTGCGACGCGTCGCAAAGGGCACATAGTCCGTGTTAACAATGCATAGGACGCGATAGCGTGATTCGACTTACGTTTGATCCACTTATTTCAAGTCAAAAGTTAATTTACTAGTAAAATTGGCTACGGATATTTGATCTTTAGGAAAGTGACAATATTATTACCGATATGATATAATAATTAAGTAAATATAGTTTCTTATAATATGTTGTTTAAAACTACCTGTACAAAATATCAAAATATGCATTTTTCAAAAAGAGCAAGTGATTTGTTAGTGTTCCCAGACTGATCCTACTTTAATTTTGTTTTATTTTGATAGCTTGAGTATTATTCTTTAAAAAGTTATTTTAACTTTTTGCTCATATTTGCTCCTTTTTTCATAATTTTACTTTTTTGTTAGGTTATGTTAACCTAGTTAAATTGAATAACACCGTGAAACTGAATTTTAATTTTTCGTTATTTGTGTCATGTATTTATGTATCTACAGACAATCTCATCTCTACCCGTCTGTCAACTTCCATCTCTACCCTCCTGTCAATGTCAGTGACAGTACTTATTAGACAATATATTATTGTGGTGTACCTATTCAATAATAAACTTTAATATAATTACAAGTGTAAATTATAACGCCTCTTTCGATCCACAAGTAAGCATTACAAATTGTTTTAGCAGATTTAATGCTTGTACAATGTTTGTGACAAGAAAAGAACTTGTTAGCATCATGAGAAGATCTAGCAGCAAAGAAATTGAAAAGCAGTTTGAATTTTTAGAAGCCGAGATGGCAAATTTAACAAAATGCCAAGATTTCAAAAAATCACTGTCGCGTTGGTCAAAAGCGTGCAGAATAGATGACAGATTTCAAAGAAATAATAAAGAGTGACTGAATAAACCTATTTCATTTCCCCAAAAGACCAAAAACAGACGTGGTCGCCCAGAAGCGAGTTTTGAGTGTAGTTCTGAACGTACAAAACGACTAAAAACCAAAGACTACGCGATTCTACTTCAGCTTCGGTTTTAAGCTATGCTACATAGATGAGCTTCAGAGCAGAAGGGCATTCTAGAATACTCAAAGATCTTACGTCAACTACTCCAACCCGAGCCGCTAGATATAAGAAAGCATACAAAACTTCATTAGAATCCAAGCCAAAGATCATGTCAGGAGAAGACGCCCTTGCTGTTTAATAAGCGGAAAATTGTTTCGACACCAATATGAAGTGGTTAGAGCTAGTGCCCCTGATAGATTTCCTTCTTACAAGATCGTTCAGTCTGCCAAAAAAATGTGCTATCCTGATAATATCACATCTACAGAAACATCAGCAAGCGTTCCTTTACAGAACTTACTCGACCATACCGTTCAGAGGTTAGTTCAAAGTATTCAAGAGGTAGTGGAGATACACGTTAAAGACTCTGAATTAGATAAATTATGTCTTTACTCAAAATGGGGGTTCGATGGTTCCTCTGGGCACAGTTCCTACAAACAAGCATTTCATGGACCAGAAGCTAGTGATTCCGCTGTGTTCATCACATGCATAGTTCCTGTGCGTCTTACGTGCAACGCAAAGGTGATTTGGCAAAACCCTAGCCCAGCCTCAACTGTTTACGTACCATTAAAAACTGAATTCGTTAAAGAGTCTGTGCAAGTTTCCATTGCAGAAAAAAAGAGAGTCGATGCTGAAATAGATGAAATACAAAACTCTACTACTACAGTTAACAACAGGAATGCCCATATACGTCTTTCGCTATGGTAGACGGGAAAGTCTGCAATGCACTAACGGAGACAACTTCAACTCAAAAGTGCTTTTTATGTGGTGCAACATCGAAGAAGTTTAACAACGTTGAAGAAATGATCAACAGAAGTGTCAAAACGGAAAACTTAAGTTTCGGTTTGTCAGTTTTGCACGGTTGGATTCGCATGTTTGAATGCATCTTGCATGTTGCATATAAAATGCCAATAAAAAAACGGCAGGCTCGAGGAAATGATAAAACTGTAGTGGCTGAAAATAAGGCAAGAATTCAGAGAAAAATGTGGCCTAATTGTTGATACACTTAAACCGGGATTCGGCAACACCAACGACGGAAACACCGCCAGACGATTTTTTAGAAATGCAAAGTTGTCCGCAGAAATAACAAATGTTGACTTAGAACTTATTAAAAAAATCCATATTGTGATGATAGTTATGGCTAGTGGACATGAAATCGATGTCAACAAATTTCGACTCTATCTTCATGACACTGCCAGATACTTTGTATCACTGTATCCATGGTATAACATGCCACCAACCATGCACAAGTATCTCATACACGGCCCTGAGTAGCATTGCATTGCTACCTATAGGGCAACTGAGCGAGGAGGCACAAGAGACACGGAATAAAGGTTTCAAAAAATACAGAGAGCACAATTCAAGGAAGTGTAGCAGATCAAAAACAAATGAAGATGTATTCCACTTTTTGTTAATTAGTAGCGATCCACTGATCACATGCAAAAGAAATATTAAAAGAAAAAAATTAGAATACCTGCCAGTAGAAGCACTACATATGTTAAAATGTCCGAATGTGCAAGATGTTAAATATGATAGTAGCAGTGGAAGTGAAAATATCACATCTGATGATTCTGATGATGATCTATAGTTTCTTCTTCTTTTTCTTATACTATCTTTCCATCTCTTTGGTGGTCTCCCCGGTGGACGCTTGCCAACTGGTTTTCCTTCTAGCGCAATTCGTGGTAGTCTGTGCTCCTCCATTCTTTTTACGCGACTGAACCATTCTCTTCGTCTTTGCCTACCCCATCTTACTACATCTTGCACGCCACATTGTTCCCTGATGATGTTGTTTCGTATTCTATCCCTTCTTGTCTTCCCTGCTATTGCTCCTAGTGTCTTCATTTCGTCTGTTCGTAGCATGCTTTTGGTTGTATTGGTGTCTTATATTGATTCAATGCCATAGTTGCTAACAGGTCTGATGCAAGTTTTATAAATTCTAACTTTGCTGTCAATTCTCATATATGGGTTATTCCACACCACTTCTCTCAAACATCCGGACATGACTGCGGGCTTGTTTATTTGTCCTCTTAGGTCTCTGGCTGGGTCATGATAACTTGATAAGTCTAAACCTAGATTTTTGAACTGGTTTAGCTGTTCTATGGGTTTTCCCTCTACCACGAGCTTGCATCTAATTGGGTCTTTCGCAATGGTAATGCATTTTGTTTTCTGCGTGAATATGTTCATGTTGAGTCGTCGACATGTTTGGTAGAATCAATAAAGGTCCCTTTGTAGGCCATCCTCATCCTCTGTAATCAGGGCTGCATCATCCGAATAGCACACTGTACTGATTCTACTGTAACCGAGTCTGTATTCTAGTTGTAGAGATTTCACATCTTCTATTATTTCATCCAATAGCATATTGAATAGAAATGGGCTGAGGCTGTCTTTCTGCCTGATTCTCCCTGGTGTTAGTATGTTGACCGTATTCTATGGTTTTTTAGTTTAAGTTTTTTAATATATTACATACAAAATGCTATGTTATTCCTATATATGTGCAATAAATGGTATTAAAAACCAATTGGGTTACGTAATTATTCTAAAACAATGTTAAAACGGTTGTTTTGACATATAAATATTAACAAATATACACAAAAACAAGTAAATTAGAGTGTAGAATTGTTTAAAATGAAAATTATTAAACCTCAAATATCATTTAAATCCATATTGGTAGTAACCAGGTACATGCAGCTTTAAAAATTAAGTTTGAGCAAAACATTTGAATAAGTCATACTTCAATGAAAAATATTTGGAAATCGAGATCCAAAAAGAAGAAGAACATCCTGGTTAAAGAATCTCAGAACCTTCTTCAACGCAACATCTCTGCAGCTTTTCCGCGCTGTTGTAGATAAAATAAAGATTGCCTTGATAACCGACAACATTCATCGCGGATAGGCACAGAAAGAAGAAGAAAACATTTGAAAAAAGATTGTTTTTGTATATGTACACACCATTCATATTTTTTTTTAAAATTTGGCCATAATATATTGACAATGATTTAATGCCAACTTATGTTGTCTCTTGCCCCACTGTGCGACGTTCGGAAACCACTCAGTACGTTTCGGCGCCTGACACATACACATTTGAGGCATACGAATTTCAGATTTCAGTACTGTTTATTTTGCCGCATACCGTACTCCTCAGATGCGCTTATTTTCCATAATATATTGCATCACTTGTCAGTAATAGGTCTGGATCCCGCGTATGAAAAAAAAGTTGATTAATAGCAAGCTGAAAATTTGTTAATAGCTTAAGGGTGTCTAGTCGGATAAACTTTGATATATGGGAACACTGGAACAGGGGCAGTTTTAATTGTGGAACAGGTTAAAAATTTGGAACGGTCAGACTACGAAAACGGCACATTTATTTTGTCCGACAGAATAGACTTAAACTCTCCGAACAGAGATTAAACTCTCATGCAAAAATCAGACTGCTATTTATCAAAAAATGGGCGTTTTAATGAGTGGAACATGTAGAATATTGCAAATGACAGGAATTATGACAGCTGATAAATAGCAGTCTGATTTTTGCATGAGAGTGTAATCTCTGTTCGGGGAGTTTATGTCTATTCTGTCGGACAAAATAAATGTGCCGTTTTCGTGGTCTGACCGTTCCAAATTCTTAACCTGTTCCAGAATTAAAACTGCCTCTGTTCCAGTGTTCCCACGTATTGTCCAAGTAAAAAATACTGTAGAATAGCTTTAAGCCGGTGAAATATGATATTCTTCAAATATAGATGTTAGGTCAAACGTTTAAGAAGCGGCCCTTTGTGAAAGCATCTGTGTTTTTACGGCCAGACCTCCCGCATATCTATTCACAAGTTTCGTGCAAAAGATTAGTTTTAGTTCGGTAGCTAGCAGTGTATTAGTACTGGAGTGTACGTGTGTTAAGTGATACGAGTGTTTTGTTTGCTGTAATTATTTTGAATATTGGTTTAGTATTTCGTTTGGAGAGTGTCAAGTGTTGATTATTGTAATTTAATTAATGTGAATAGTGATGTGGCGCCCGTGGGATAATGTAAATATCGCGTACGATAACGCTGATATTGTAGAAATTGCCAGTGCTAGTGTGAATGTAATTACTAAAAAAAAAGAGATCGTAAAGAAGATTCGAATGCATTTAAATGCAGAAACACAGCAAGTATGTTTGAATGTATACAAAAATCTACGTACGAAATTCGGCTTCGATGAAACACTATTGGCACAAGCCACCTCTGATTTAACAGAAATTCCACTTTCTACTGTATATAAAATAGTTAAAAATGAACCCTATCATCGCAAGAAACGATGTGACTACAAATTTTCAAGACCTTTAAATCCTTCACTTGTAAAACTATTGAAAACCACAATATACGACTGCTACAAAAGCAATGAAATACCTACAATAGAAATAATAAGAAAGAAATTGGAAACAACCGGTCGAAATATGAACTGCTGTGAGAAAACTCTTCAAAATTGGATAAAAAAATGGGCTTTAAGTTCAAAAAAATAAATAAACGTCAAGCAATTATGGAAAGCCAAAGAATAGTCAACAGACGTAATATGTACCTAGAAGAAATTACTAAATATAGGCAAGAAAATAGGAGAATTTATTATTTAGATGAAACTTGGTATGATACCCACGATACAGTAAAGAAAGGATGGACAGATGGTTCAAGCATGTGCATACCAGAAATGCCTGCAAATAAAGGCTCGCGACTAATTATTGTACATTGCGGAGGAAGTGAGGGATGGGTTCCGAATGCTTTAAAATTATGTGGGAAGAAAATGGAAGATTGTAACGTTGACTACCACAAGAATATGGAAGCTGACATTTTTGAAGATTGGTTTGAAAACTCGCTGATCCCAAACTTGGAGAAAAACAGCGTAATAGTGCTTGACAACGCTTCCTATCATTCCCGACAACTCACTAAAATACCAAATACATCTTCAAAGAAAGCTGACCTACAAAATTTTTTAATGGAAAATGATTTGTATTTCGAAGATTTTTACACAAAAAAACAACTTATTGAAGTTCTACACACAAAGCAATTTAGAAAATTATACGCTCTAGAGAGTATTGCCGAAAAGCATGGACACACTATATTGAGACTTCCCCCCTACTTTTGTGTTTTCAATCCTATTGAGTTAATTTGGGGACAATTAAAACCAAGTATAAGGCGTTCAAATAAATTTCCTAAATTTGACAAAAAGGTAATTGAGATCATTAAAAAAGAAGTAGCCAATATTACCAAAGTAGACTGGCAGAAAAGAATCGCCAAAGTGATCAAAGTGGAAGAATATTATAAGAAGATTGGGCACTTCCACATTAATGGTGGAAATAAATTTATTATTGAATTGGGCGATGATAGTGACGAAGAAAATACGGAAGAAGGAGAAAATGAGTTAAGTGTATCAGTATTTTAATTGTTGTGTTGTGTAATTCATTTTCCAAGCATAAGTGTACTAATGAAAAGACTCGGTTAAAAAAATATTTTTAGATTTTGTATTTTTAATAAAAAAAAGAGCGGGGACATGCTTGCATTTTGTGCTGAATTTTAAAGTTTTGAACTGTATACCTAAAGTAATTTTAGATCTAACTGTGTTTTTATAAAGTTCTTTTAGTATCAGTAATTCTAACAATAACAAGATTAATTATAAAAGCTATTCTACATCAGTTATTAATGCAAGCATGCGGTAAGAGGGAGGTCCCTGTGAGGTTAAATGTTATTAAAAAATTGATAAAATTAATTTTAACACATACAATATTATGTCCTGCTTTAACGCTATTTACCTAAGTATAAATAAATATTTTTAACTACATATTTAATTACCAGAAAACACCAGCTGCCGGCCTAATATTAAAGAAGAACAACCCAAAGAAAGCTACAAATCTTACCTATTACACTATATAGATTGCTTGAACTATATCAAAGTTTATCCAAATAGACACCCTTAAGCTATTAAGAAATTTTCAGCTTGCTATTAACTTTTTTTTCATACGCGGGATCCAGACCTATAACTATTGCATTATTTTTTAAATAGATAAATTTTTACACAGTTCTTTATTGTAATTTTGATTTTTTGCCTTTCTTAATTTGTAATAAATGTTGTATGGAAGGGCGCAAAATTTTGATTTGTCCGGGGCGCCCAAAACCCTAGAACCGGCTCTGGACCTAGATAAAAAATGTACATCCTGTACTACATCAAATCCACTTATTAAAATTAAACTCATCACATAACTCTACTCAGAAATATTATACACAGTATCAAATATAAACAAGGAAGGTCAAATAACATTCAACGAATTCAAATTTTATCTGGAATGAAAACAACTTGCTGTGCGACAAAATCACAAGAGTTTAATTAAATAACCTTACTATAAAAACAACAAAAAATCGTTGGCAACAAAAGAATGCACCTTAGCTAACATTACTTTAGAATAGAATAGAATAGAAATATGCTTTATTGTCATGAAAAATTTAACAATTTTATAGACAAAGCTTACAAGAATCATAAAAATAAGAACAATAACAAATACAATTTACTAAAATTATACAAATCGTCAATATAAATAAAACATAATAAAGTCAAATAAAAATCAGTAACAATATATTGCAAAATTAAAAAAAAATTGCAAATTGCGTAATCTACCTTAAGAAATTTAATAAGTAATTTAATAAGTTATGCTGCTGCATATGACACTCAAATATAGATTAAGATTCTACTTATACATAACAATACTGTAATTTCTTAGTTATTGGTTAAGAAACTCTGCTATTGAATAGAATAGAATAGAATAGAAATATGCTTTATTGTCACTGAAAATTATACAATTTTATGGACAAAGCTTAACATAGATTCACGAAAAAGATATACATAACAATAACAATAACAAATACAATTTTATAAAATTAGATAAATCGTCAATAAAAAAAATATATAAACAAGTTAAAAAAAAGTGAAGTAAAAAAACAAAAACCAATATATTGCAAAATTACTATAAATTGCAAAATTGAACCTACAACATAATATAATAAAACACAAACAAAGGAACTAATAAGTTTAAGCTGCTGTATGTGACACCCAAATATAGATAAATACACTTTAGTTACTTGTACATTACTGTGATTTCTTAGTTAGTCATTAAGAAACTCTTCTACTGAATAATATGGTCTTTTAGATAAATGAGCTTTTGTCATTTTACGGAACTTGAGAAAGGATGTTGCAGATTTAAGTTGTAAAGGGAGATGGTTGTATAGTTTTTTTGCGGAATATAGTATAGATTTCTTTACTAACTCAGAAGACGGGATCGGTAAATAGACATCAAAAGTTGAATTTCTGGTGGAGTAGTCATGATGAGGCCTTGCTGGAAAGACATGCATGTGTTTACGAATTAAGCAAACAGTTTCTAAAATATACAAAGATGGAAGGGTTAAAATTTCGTGATCTTTAAAGTAACTTCTGCAATGGGTTGTTCTTCTGAGGCCAAACAGATATCTTATTGCTCTTTTTTGTAATTTGAAAATAACATCAAATTGGGCAGCTGTACTAGACCCCCAAAAAGGAAGACCATATCGAAGATGAGACTCGAATAAAGAAAAATATGTTATTTTAGAAGATGCTAAATTGAGTTCCTTCGAAACAGATCTTATGGCATAGCAGGCCGAGGCGAGTTTCTTACTTAACAAATCGATATGAAGGGACCATTTGAGGTTGCTGTCTAAAAGAATACCAAGAAATTTTACAGAATCAACGGTAGAGATCTGGCTGCTATTCACAAGCAGGGGTTGAAGAGCACCTTTATATGATAATGCTACCGTTTTATCCACGTTAAAGGAGAGTAAATTAGAGTCAGACCAGGTTTTTATCGTAAGAAGATCAGAAGTTATAGTTGCATGAAGAGTTGCAATAGTTGAGTTGCTCCAAGTGATACTGGTATCATCAGCAAAAAGAAAAATTTTTCCATCGATTTTTAAATTAGTGATGTCATTTATAAAGATCAGGAAAAGTAGAGGACCCAATACTGAACCTTGTGGTACTCCACATATAATGTTTTTGAGACTAGAGTCAGTATCATTTGCTCTAACCAATTGTTTCCTATTATCTAAGTAAGATTTAAACCAATTCAAAGAAATACCTCGAATTCCATAGTAATTAAGTTTTTTAATCAAAATGTTGTGATTTACACAATCAAAAGCTTTGGAATAGTCACAGAAAACAGTGGCAGTATAAGTGGCTTTACGCAACCGAGAAAACTAGATTTCCACTATATAGGGCATAAACAGTTTCGAAGTAGCAAATTGCTGGATGATATCTAGAAATTTGCGCAAATAGAGTGAAGTCAAAAAAGATTATTTCCCAAATAAATTATCAGAACACACAAAACAACAGGCAAAAACTATGGTCAACTTTAAATCCACAGCATTCATTCAATATTATCCATAATCCCCAGCATTAATAAAAACGCTGGACGGAAGGGCCGCCCGAGAACTTTATCGTACCGATTTATTATCGTTATCGTACTAGATAATGGCATCCTATAAAAATAACAAAGTTTCTCGTTATTTTGATATTCTAGAGACACCCTGTATAGGTACTTGAAAATATTTTATGGTTCTACGCATCATTAATTCCTGCAACTCTTATAAAAATATTTTTGTAAAATTTTCAATAGATTTTGAGAGAATTTTCGATGCCATATTTCGGGAACACCCTATATACAGGGTGATTCATTAAGAATATCCAATCTCTGAGTTGTAGATTATAGACCTCAAAATATTAAGATTTAACCCAAATCACTCAAATAAAACGTGGCTCGTTACTGAGTTACAGGGTGTTTTATTTAAAAAATGAATAACCATTTTTACCCATTACTTTAATACTACTTGAAATATCCTTGTGATACTAAGCAGAAAGTGTAAGTACTGTACACCCACGAAATTATGATAAACAAACGTTTCTGGCTACTACCAGAGGCGTACGACAGGGAATAGTGAATGGTTGACCCTTCCCACTGACGAAATTGCTATTTTAGCGCAATATTTAGATTCTCCATTACTTTCTATGTAAATAACATACTCTTGATTAGTATCGATTCGCGATTGAAACGGAATATAGAGGGCAGGTCGAATGCAGGAAAATGGCCGATATAAATGGTATAAACAAACATTCATTTGAGGAACAGAACAATACCGATTTGATTTAAAATATTTTAATGTATGTACTCATAATGCTGAAATTTACTAAAAATTTCCTAATAGTGACCAAATTCCATTCAAATCAACAATTTTCTGGTTTGTTTATACCACTTATAGTGGTTAAAATTTATTCCACCAGAGGTCAGATACTTTGTTTTTCATCGCGAATAAAGTCATTAGTTTTCGAGATATGTATTTGAAGTTGAAAATGAAACAGCACAGCTATTTTAATTTAATGTGTTGTGCCCCTTCATTTTTAACTTCAAACATCTTGAAAACTAAGGATTTTATCGTTTTTCTTTTTTTTTATGGCATAGACTTGGGTGTCAATTAGCCAGTCACAACTTTTTTGTTTTCTGTTCATACATAAAGAAGGCAATGAGGTCCTTAGAGTTCCATAGCAAACTCTTCTACAGCTCTCTACTCAGTTCAAAAGCTGGCCGCTATGGACTGTCCAAGTTGCTCACCACATTTTCCATTATACATCTTCTTCTTCTTTTTTCATATGTACATAATATACCAAATTATCAGGATTAATAAGTTTAGAGGTTAATTTTAGTTTCACAGATAAATTTCATTAAACAATCATATATATTCTTGCTGTTCAGAGACAATAGCTACGATATATTGAAAGGTGGAAAATCATTACATTTTATTAAATCTTGGATTAAATTATATGTACATGGAATGTATTTTGCGCACTCAAAGAAAGTGTGATTCAAGTCACCAACCTTCTGACATTCTGTACAAAGATTTGAATCAAAAACTTTGATTCTTGCTAGATGTAGAGGGAAACATGCATGTCCAAACTTCATTCTAATTAATGTTGTTATATATCTTCGAGGTACTACATAATTTTTAAACCAATATATATTTGGAAGAGAATTTATCGTTACGAATGAAAGTATATTATTTACATGAAAATATTGGAGAATCTAAAAATTATGATAAAATAGCAATTCCGTCAGTGGCGTAGAATTTGAGAAGGGCCAATCGTTCATTTTCCCCTGTCATACGCCTCTGGTAGTAGCGAGAAACGTTTATTTAACATAATTTAGTAGGCTGCACAGTACGTACACTTATTGGCAAGTATCAAGGGGATATGTCAAATACTTTTAAAGCACTGGGTACAAATAGGTAATTTTTAAAATTTTAAATCAAACATCATGTAACTCAGTAAGGAGCCACATTTTATTTAAGTGATTTGGGTTAAATATTAACTATTTGTAGCTAGTGTACACACTACTAAATTATGTTTCTGGTTACTACCAGAGGCGTACGACAGAGGATAGTGAATGGTTGACCTTTCCCACATTCTACACCACTGGTAGAATTACAATTTTAGCGCAATTTTTCGATTCTTCAATACTTTCTATGTAAATAATGTACTCTTTATTCGTAATGATAAAATCATTAGTTTTCGAGATATTTGAAGGTAAAAATTAAGGGGCGCAATTCATAGCACAAGATAGCTGTGCCGTTTCATTTTCTACTTCAAATGTCTCGAAACGAATGACTTTATCGTTAAGAATAAAGAGTATATTATTTACATAGAAAGTATTGGAGAATCTAAATCTTCTTCTTCTTCAGGTTCCATCTCCGCTACGGAGGTTGGCAATTATCATAGCTATTTTAATTTTTGAGGCAGTAGCTCTAAATAGTTGTTTTGAGCTACATCCAAACCATTCTCTCAGGTTCTTCAGCTATGAAATTCGTCTTCTTCCGATGCTTCGTTTGCCATCTTTCCTTGCATTATGAGTTGTAGGATGTCATACTTCTCGCCCCGCATCACATGTACGAGATACTGTAGCTTTCTTTCTTTAATTGTAAGTTCAACTTCCTTCCCTTTACCTATTCGTCTCAGTATTTCATTGTTCGTAACTCTATCTACCCAGGAAACCCTCATAATTCTTCTATAGGTCCACATTTCAAAGGCGTTAAGTCGAAGTCTTAATCTAAATATTGCGCTTAAATTGCAATTCCGCCAGTGACGTAGAATTCGGGAAGGGTCAACCATTCACTATACCCTGTTGTACGCCTCTGGTAGTAGCTAGAAACGTTTGTGTATCATAATTTCGTTGGATGTACAGTACCTACACTTTCTACCAAGTATGACGAGGATATTTCAAATAGTTTTAAAGTACTGGGTTAAATCTTAATATTTTAAAGTCTGGAACCTACAACTCAGAGATTGGACATTCTGAATGAATCACCCTGTATGTATATTATTGCATAAATCAATAGAATATGAGTCATATAGAGTATGTCCCTGTAAGTTGTATCCATATGGAAAATTTTGTTATTATTAATTTTATGAAAAAAGTTATTCTTTATAAAAAGTTCTGCATAGTCCAAAACCCAAGATTCAACCATCAGATATCAAATTTTATGAATGTTATACGAGGTATGTCAAAAAGTTTGAATTTCACTCAAGAGTAAAGTAGCTTTATTTTTCACAATATTGAAAATTGCTAGTAAAAAAAGTTGTTTGGAATTAAAAACTATATTCTAATATGCAATTACATCCTTCTAATTGAAAAAAATTTTTTGAAAAATTGTTATGGATATTATAGGTCTGGATCCCGCGTATGAAAAAAAAGTTGATTAATAGCAAGCTGAAAATTTGTTAATAGCTTAATGGTGTCTAGTCGGATAACCTTTGATATATGAGAACACTGGAACAGGGGCAGTTTTAATTGTGGAACAGGTTAAAAATTTGGAACGGTCAGACCCCGAAAACGGCACATTTATTTTGTCCGACAGAACAGACATAAATTCTCCGAACAGAGATTAAACTCTCATGCAAAAATCAGACTGCTATTTATCACCTGTCATAATTCCTGTCATTTGACATATTCTACATGTTCCACTCATTAAAACGCCCATTTGGTGATAAATAGCAGTCTGATTTTTGCATGAGAGTTTAATCTCTGTTCGAAGAGTGTAAGTCTGTTCTGTCAGACAAAATACATGTGCCGTTTTCGTGGTCTGACCGTTCCAAATTTTTAACCTGTTCCACAATTTAAACTTCCCCTGTTCCAGTGTTCCCATATATCAAAGTTTGTCCGACTAGATATCCTTAAGCTATTAACAAATTTTCAGCTTGCTATGAATCAACTTTTTTTTCATACGCGGGATCCAGACCTATTATTTTCAGTTATTTCAATTCTGATAACTCTTTTATTATTAATTTTACGAAAAAAATTGCTTTTTAATAAAAAGTTCTGGATAGTTTAAAACCTAAAAACAACCATCTTATATCAAATTTTATCAATTTTATACGAGGTATGTCAAAAAAGATAAATTTAGATCAAAGTAAAGTACCTTTATAGTTCAGAATATTTCAATTAGAAGTATGTATGTAATTACATACTGAAACATAGTTTTAATTCTAAATAACTTTTCATAATATTGTGAAAAATAAACGTATTTTACTCTTGAGCGAAATTCATATTTTTTTTGACATACCTCGTATAAAATTGATAAAATTTGATGTAAGATGGTTGTATTTTAGGTTTTAGACCATGCAGAACTTTTTATTAAGAATCACTTTTTTCGTAAAATTAATAATAAAGAGTTATCTGAATTCAACTAACTGAAAATAATGTTAGTTATCCATAATTTTGCAAAAAAAAAAAATTTCAATTAGAAGGATGTAATTACATACTAGAATATAGCTTTTAAGTCCAAGCAACTTTTCATAATAGCAATTTTCAATATTGTGAAAAATAAAGCTTTACTCCTGAGTGAAATTCAAACTTTTTGACATACCTCGTATAATATTCATAAAATTGGATATTTGATGGTTAAATCTTAGGTTTTGGACAACGCAGAGCTTTTTATGAATAATAAATTTTTTTCGTAAAATTAATAATAAAGTTTTCCATATGGATACAACTTACAGGGACATACTGTATACTTTTATTTCAAATTACATAGTTCATTTTTTCTGAGAAATGAATAGTTTACAGTTTACATGATATTTGCATTTCATTATATTTCTATGGTTTGCTATAATCGCGTTTATATGGACGGAGAGCTAGAGGCGAGAAATCATCGTCATAAGTAATATGGAGTTTGGCATGTCCAATGTATCTATTGTATATTGATATCTATGACCCCTTTCAGGCTGACACCTCAGTGGATACAGGAAGTAGCAATAAGGGATGAAAGGGGAAAGTTGGTGCAGTCATTAAATGTTTTCACCTTCTATTTTGTTAAACCTCCATCGATTTGCATGAAGATTGGTGAGTAGTTAGAGCATAACTCAAGAAACAAAACTGATATGGTGCCAACGTGCGCTTTTACCCTGGGGGTGGATGCCACCCCTTCTCGGGGGTGAAAACTATTTTATTAAAAATAACCCCACTAATCGATAGAGGGACAAATTTTAAGCAAAATTTGTTACTTCTAATTATTAAAATAAATCAATACTTTTTGAGTTATTAAAGATCAAACATTTGAATTTTTCGTGAAATAAATGCATGATGTAAAGCGGTTTTTCGTGAATAATTCAAAAACTGTAAGTTTTATCAAAATAGTTATGATTACCAAAATTGAAGATAATAAAAAATAAAAGAGATTTGTTATTCGAAAAACCTTTGAGAATTAATAAAAAGTGAGTTATAGGTGATGGAATATATATTTTTTTCGGCTAGTACCCAAATCTAAGTATTCAAGCTCAAATAAAGGGAAAACGGTGCATTTTATAAAATATATTTACTGAACACTTGTTAAAGTACTCAAGAATACCTATCAAGTGAGCTCCAGATGAAGTTTATAACATCAAAGCTAAGCAAGTGATGATGAAAATAAGAGAACCCTTTCGAGTTTTTAGGAAAAAGTGAAAATTAAAACATACGCTATTTATATATTTATTTTCAAAAATTTTTTAACAGAATAATTTTTAAAGAAATTTCGGGAATGAAGTTAGGATTATAATTTATTATCAAGTTCGTTTTATTACAATTTAAATATAACAAGTTAAAAATGCGAGCATTATTATAACGAAAACTTTCTTATGTATTTAAATTCCTAATATGGAAAATTGCTATTATGAAAAATTGTTTAGAATTAAAAATTATGTTTAATGTGCAATTATATCCTACTATTTAAATATTGTGAGCTATAAAGGCACTTTACTGAGCGAATTTCTTGAGCGAAATTCATATTTTTTACACATTGACTAAAATCGATACAATTTTATATAATCTTATGTTTATGATTGCATCTTGGATTTTAGACCGTGCAGATCTTTTTATGAAGAATAATTTTTGTTCGTAAAATTAATAATAAAAGAGTTATAAATGAAAGTGATGATTGGTAGCTATCTCTAATTTGAGAAAAAAATTAAATATTTTCTTTTTATTAGAATAATGTAGCTAATAGTTACATTATTATAATAATTATTAATTATTTAATTATAATAATAAAACTATTGCATATATTAGAACACAGTTTTTAATTCCAAACAATTTTTCGTAGTAACAATAATTTACAACAGTGTGAAAAAAAGGTACTTTAATCTTGAGCGAAATTCATATTTTTTAAAATACCTCCTATAATATAGATAAAATTTGCTATCTGATGATTGAATCGTAGGTTTTAGACGATGCAGAACTTTTTATGAATTATAACTTTATTTCGTAAAATTAAAAATAAAAAAGTGTCCCGTAATATATGTGTCCAACTTAAGTAGACACACTGTATATTATACAATATAATATACATAATACATTAATCATTGGGTAGACAGCACCAAAAATTTGTAACCTGCCATTTAACATTACTTACATTAAAATTAATAAGTAATATTTATTTGATATTTCAATTCTTTTACAGTTTATATGAAGTAATGTATTTTTGAAATAATAATGTATGTTACTAAAATATTATTTTTATATTATTTCGATATTTAATCGAATTTTTTCTATCGATATAAACTTGGTGGCAGTTCTAGCCAGGGGCAGGGGGCAGCTGCCCCCCTTCAGTTTTTACAGTACTTTTGTACTATAATTTTCGTTAAAAAGGCACGTTATCTTGTTTATTCACCGGTTGTGTTCCCTTGCCCCCCACTTTTTTTGGTCTAGAACCGCCCCTGTATAAACTGAATATGTACAGAAACTGAGGGTGTCCAATAATGGGCACATTTGACATAATATTCAAATACATTTTTGCTATATTTTATATAAATGTCTTAAAACAATTTTAAAAACTTATATAAATAATATAATAATTAAGCTCCAAGTTTTTGGAGCCTAAACTTTGAGAAATGTTTGTAGCATAATGTTTAATGGTATCAACTTTTCCGGGAGCTCATTTGATACATATTTCTAAGTACTTTGACAAGTGTTCAGTAAATATATTTTATAAAATGCACCGTTTTCCCGTTATTTGAGCTTGAATACATACATTTGGGTACTAGCCGAAAAAAAATATACATTCCATCACCTATAAGTCACTTTTTATTAATTCTCAAAGGTTTTTCGAATAAGAAATCTCTTTTATTTTTTATTATCTTCAATTTTGGTAATCATAACTATTTTGATAAAACTTACAGTTTTTGAATTATTTACGAAAAACCGCTTTACATCATGCATTTATTTCACGAAAAATTCAAATCTTTGATCTTTAATAACTCAAAAAGTATTGATTTATTTTAATAATTAGAAGTAATAAATTTTGCTTAAAATTTGTCCCTCTATCGATTACTGGGGTTATTTTTAATAAAATAGTTTTCACCTCTGAGAAGGGGTGGCATCCACCCCCAGGGTAAAAGCGCACGTTGCCACCATATCAGTTTTATTTCTTGAGGTATGCTCTAACTACTCACCAATTTTCATGTAAATCGATGGAGGTTTAACAAAATAGGAGGTGAAAACCTTTAATGACTGCGTTAACTTTCCCCTTTCATCCCTTATTGCTACTCCCTGTATCCACTGAGGTGTCAGCCTGAAAGGGGTCATAATTATCAACATACAATAGACACATTTCACATGCCAAACTCCATATTACTTATGACGATGATTTCTCGCCTCTAGCTCTTAGACTAATATGTGTGAGAGACGAAACACGAGATTACAACTTGTCCACATGAGGGCGGTTTGCCAACGTCGACGTCGCGGTTTACCCGAAAAAATACCGCAGTTCAAAGGCACAAATGGAATCGTACATATAAAACAGCTCCGTCGTCAAACCGCGGCGGTTGTACGTTTATTAGGGGAGGAATGGGACCGCCAGTCAACCACTATCATAAATATACAGGGTGTAACAAAAATACAGGTCATAAATTAAATCACATATTCTGGGACCAAGAATAGATCGATTGGACCTAACTTACCTTAATACAAATGTGCACATAAAAAAAGTTATAGCCCTTTGAAGTTATAAAATGAAAATCGATTTTTTCCAATATATCGAAAACTATTCGAGATTTTTTATTGAAAATGGACATGTGGCATTCTTATGGTAAGAACATCTTAAAGAAAAATTATAGTGAAATTTGTGCACCCCATAAAAATTTTATGGGGGTTTTGTTCCCTTAAACCCCCCAAACTTTTGTGTACGTTCCAATTAAATTATTATTGTAGTACCATTAGTTAAACTAACTATTTCTAAAACTTTTTTGCCACTTAGTATTTTTTCGATAAGGCAGTTTTTATCGAGTTGCGGCTTCTTTTTTAATATGTTTACATAAAAATTTATTTGGGGGTTTTGTTCCTTTACACCCCCCAAATGTTTGTGTACGTTCCAATTAAACTATTACTGCGGTACCATTAGTTACACACGTTTCTAAAACTTTTTTGTCTCTTAGTATTTTTTCGATAAGGCACCCTTTATCAAGATTCTTTTTTAATATGGTTCAAAATATGCCTAAAAATGTAAATTATAAATAAATTTTCATATGATTACCAAGTCCCCATAATCGTACTTAACCATTTAAAAATATGTGGTGGATTTGACTAATATTCAAAATATCTCAATAAAAACTGACTTTTCGAAAAAGTACTAGGAGGCAAAAAAGTTTTAAAAACATTGTGTTTAACTAATGGTACCACAATAATAATTTAATTGAAACGTACACAAAAGTTTGGGGGGTTTAAAGGAACAAAACCCCCATAAAATATTTATGGGGTGTCAAAATTTTACTATAATTTTTTTGTAAGATACTCCTGCCATAAAAGTATTACATGTCTAGTTTCAATAAAAAATCTATAGGAATTTTCGATATATTGAAAAAAATCGATTTTCATTTTGTAACTTCAAGGGGCTGTAACTTTTTTATGTGCATATTTATACTAAGGTAAGTTAGGTTAAATCGAACTATTTTTGGTCCCAGAATATGCGATTAAATTTATGACCTGTATTTTTGTTACACTCTGTATAATGATTTACCAACGTCGGCTAACCGCGGCGTCAACCGCTGGCAAACCACCCTCATATGGACAAGTGCTTATAGCAAAAGTTCTATTTAGTATAACTTTTCGAGTTTTTAAGTTACAGCAACGAGTTTTATGTCATTGACAAGGTAATTTTGTATTCTTTCAAGATATGTAAAAATATACAGAGCATGTCTAAAAAATTAAGACTTTTTTCATTTCCGGTTAAACCGGAAACCATGTTTTGTATAATACATAGTTATTTAAAATAAAAAGGTATTTTAATAATCTTAGCTGTTTCCATATGAAATTAACACACTCATAGTTGTTGAATTTACTTCTGAGTATAACTTCTTGTTGTTTCTTTATAAATCTTGGAATATGGTGAGATAATATCAATGTTTTAACATACTACTTTGTAAGTATATAGTAAAGAACTCACTTGTTGGATATGAATTTATTTTTAATACAAGTATTTCATTAATAATTATAAAAAATACATAAAAAAAACGAAAAGTTATTTAAAGTTTATTCAGAATTAATATTAGCGTAGTGTGCAGTTGCTTATGCAAGGTTGATGCAAGTGATGCAACAACTTGTTACTTATACATTTTCTCAGAATTATTAAAATAATCGCTTTTGAAAATGATTTCTGGAATGGAAATCAAAATGTCAAACATTAGTTAAAAATAAATATAGTTCAAGTCATAAGTTTAAAGTGCATGTAAGTTTATAACCAACCAGATATAGTAAAAAGAATAAAGGCAGAAAGATTGGTTGGCCATGATAAGAGACAAGATCAGCATGTCGTAAAGCTGGTCTGAGAAGAGAACTGTAAGGAAAGGGGCCGCTAGGGAGACCAAGGATGTGGTGGAGAGATAATATTGCAGCAGATTTAAACGTTATAAATATTGAACAAGCAGAGGAACTAATGATAGATTGTTACAAGAGGAGGCAGATTGTTAAGTCAGCGAAGACCAACTCCGATTTTTCGTGCTAGAGAGAAGAACTGTCCGAAAATTATTTAGAAAAACCATATCAAGAACGGTACTGATTTGTAAATTGCCCTTATTACAAATCTTCATTGTAGTAAATGTAAATAAAAAAATATGAAAAAAATATTTTTAAGAAACGCTTTTCTTTAGTTACGAGTGACTAAAATTAAACATATTATTGACAAATCAACTAAAAAGCAAAAAATGAAAAAAAAAATAAAAAAACACATTCGTCAAAGAAAAGCGTGGCGCGTCTTCATCGAATAAACGGTAAAAAAAAATTTGAAACTTTATTGTTTATTTATGAAGCATAACGTAAACAATTAACGTAAAAAGTGAAATTATGTATAGTTCATATAATTAGCTACAATTTGTAAAAGTTTCAAGTTTCTACATTGTAAAAAAAACAAGAGAATTTAAGCACTTTCCATTAAAATCTTTTTTTTTTATTTAAACAATTAATAAACATAAATTTTTTTTTATTGACTATTCGTGTATTGTTCCCGTGAATGCATATGTCTGCAAATTTTCATTCATTTGCATTGAAGAAAAGGCAGTCAAATTAACATCTAAAAATATGATGCAAACTATTGAAGTAAAGAAAAGCGTTTAATTAAATTTTTATTACAATAATTATTATAATTGTGGCTTAATCCCATATAAAATTAATAGTTAATCTAATAATGCATTTAATATTAATAATAATAATGCAAAGAAACTTTTAAACAATCCATACAGTAACCACCACAAACGAATATACACGGTGAGTGGGGAGGAACGCGCCAAACTTTAGGACTGTATAATATACGTAAAAATAATCAAATATAACTCAAGTTATTCGATTTTCATTTGTTTCCGAGATACGGCGTGTTTAAATTTTTGTTACAAACTGACGATTTATTTATTGCTATAAAACCGGTTGAGATGTGCAAATGAAATTTGGTGGGTTTTAAGACATAGTTATTGCGTATGTTTTGACACACAATTAAGAATTTTATATTCACCATTGGCGCGCGTACGGGTAATAGTCTAAAATTTTTTAAAGATAAAAATGGTATGTCACTGAATTATTTCAAATTAAAAATTTTTTTTGAATTGCTCGTTCAATTTGTGACAAAAAATCTATTTTCCCTTTTTTCGTGCGATGCTTAGTTTTCATGCAAAAAATAAAACATCTTAACGCTTACAAAGTTTTCGACCAAGTTTCTATATTATGAATGTGTAGAAACTTATTTCGAATACAGTGGAACCTCGATAACTCGGATTAATCGGGACCACGACCGATCCGGGTTATCGAAAATCCGAGATAGCCGGAGAATATGGTAAAAATTAATCAAATACGGTATACTTACAGATAAACTCCGTTAGAATTGAAATAACATGAAATATTTTTATAAATATGCACAGTACATATTACCTACTCATTACAATTCTAAAAAAAACACCAAACCCAAACAATACAAGACACACAACACAATACTAAAGACCATTGTTTATAAAAGAATTTTTTAAATAGTCTTTCCTAAACAATGCTGACAGTTTGAAATAAAAAGGAATCGATACTACAGACAGCTGGCTGTTGTTTCTGCGGCGTGTACTATGAGTAATTTTTAATCTCGTGTTCAAATTACACACATAAGTACACGACACAGAGAGTCTAGACACATTATCTCTCAAATATTATATTACATACACTTTTATTGTTGAAAGGATTGTCTGATAATTAACTATTTTGATTGGAAATAAGCCACAATTAAATTGAAAAATACAAAATATTGAAAATCAAAATGTTTATCTGATGAAAATCGGTCCGGGTTAGCCGGACTTCCGAGTTATCGGGGGCCGACTTATCGGGGTTCCACTGTACTTTGTAAGCGTTAAGATATTTTATTTTTTGCATGAAAATGAAGCGTCGTATGAACAAACATGAAGATAGATGGTTTGTCAGAAATTGAACAGGAAATTCAAAAATAGTTTTTAATTTGAAATATCTCAGTGGCATACAATTTTTTTTTCTTTAAAAAATTTCAGACCCTTATCCGTACGCGCGACAATGGTGAATATTCTTCTTTCTCGAAACTCCTTATGCCCCTCAGGGGCGCCGGAGGTTTTATTCATCCTCTATCCATATCTTCCATTTCTTGTGGTCCTTTGCTAACTCTTGTTGAAGTGTTTTTCCTGTCCAATTTCTATAATCTGATCGATCCATCTCTTCCTTGGCCTCCCTTTCCTTCTATTACCATATCTTTTCGATTCCATCACCTGCTTTGGTAGTCTTCCTTGGTCCATTCTGTTAATGTGTCCATACCATTTTAATTTTCTTTTTTGGATCTTGGTTATTATCGATTCCTGTTTCAGTCTTTGTCTAATATCTTCATTTCTTATTCTGTCCAATTTCGTTTTTCCTGCTATTTTTCTTAGCTGCTTCATCTCCGATGCGTTTATTGTACTGTCTATTTTTGCATTGTTTACCCATGTCTCACTTGCATATATTAAAGTTGGTACAGATATTGCATTGTATCCCTTCAGTTTTATTTCTTTATCTATTTCTTCCTTTCCAAATATTGTTTTATTTAGTGCATAGTAGATCTTATTTGCTTTTTTCGCCCTGTATGAGATTTCTTGATCTAGCTTTCTATCCTCTGATATTATTACTCCCAGGTATTCAAACGTCCACACTGTTTCTATTATTTCGTTTTTGCACCTAAATATCGTTTTTATCGATTTATTTCTTCCCTTTTTTTGGGCTACTAGCATGGTCTTCGTTTTCTTTACATTTACCTCCATTTTCAAATTTTCTATTTCTTCCACCCAGATATCGATTAATTTTTGCATTTTCATTTTATTGTCTGCTATTATTACTAGGTCATCTGCATATAGTAATCCTTCCATTTTCACTGGTACTAAATTCCTGTACCCTATTGTTGACTGTAATTGCCTTGACTTTCTTTTAGCGCTCTTCATTACTCTATCCATTGCTAATATAAACAAAACTGGGCTGAGACTGTCCCCTTGTTTTATTCCTCTCCTTAGGTTTATTATTGGCGATCTGTTTCCGTTTATTTGTACTTTAGCAAGTACGTTTCTATATGTACTTTTTACCACGCTTGCTATCTTTTGCGGGATTTGCAGGTCTTCCATTACTGACCATATTACTTCTCTATTTATAAAATCAAAAGCAGCTTTAATATCTATAAACGTAATATATAAGTCTTCTCCTATTTCGTTTTTCCTTTCAATTATATTTCTCAGTATGTATATCGCCGCAGCCTACGAAAAGTATAACTGCAAAAAATGCCGTTAAGAGTAGAACTTTCAATGAACGCCGCGAAAAATATTATTTTCGATTACATGATTGATTGTATATTTTATTACTAAAATTTTTTATTTCATTAGTAGTTCCAAAATGACACAAAATCTAGGCAACGGATAAAAAAGTTTATTTGAAGAAAGTGTATTTTTTTGTTCTTCTTAATGGCGGTACAGACTCGTTTTTTTAATATTGTATTTAATTACAGAGTAATTTCCACATATTAATATATTTTTCAAATTGGGCTCTGTACCGCCATTCTTTATTATATTACGAATACGTGTGCCAAATATCTCAAAAAAATATTCAAAATTACAGCCGCAATGTTGGAACGCGTTTTCGCTACCTGTTAATCGCTACTGTTTCCTCTTAAGATAATTAAACTGCAAATTGTTACAAATTCTCAAAATCCAGTGATTCTTCCTTTAGACAGTGCATTAAGGTGACTACAGACTATGCAGGTATTCACCATTCGTGATGCGCGATTTGTCCAGTTCATTGTAGTTTGTAGTAATTGGAAGTAGGGCATACATATACATACTATGTGTTTGTTCACTATTTGTATGCACAATGCCTGATTTATCCATGTTCGTTGCAGATTCAAATTAGTTCTCGGAAATTCTATACAGTGATAAGTGTGCTAATAACCGGCAAAATAACGGAAATGATGGAAAACGCAATATGTTGTAAAATAAAAAGAGATGAAACTAGTAGAGGTGGTAAATTATCAAATCCTCCTATCATAGTGACAGTTGCCAAACTCCTTTGATACGTCTTAAGGTGGGAAACTATCAATATAATGTAAATTTTAGGTTTCCATTGATAATTTCCCACCTCTACTAGTTTCATCTCTTTTTATTTCACAACGTATTATGTTTTCCGTCTTTTACATTATTGTGCTGGTTTTTAGTGGACTCATCACTATATGTAATTATTTTTATTAAATTGTATGTACATATTTCTGCTGTGAAAATATGGAGAATTACGGTGACGTGGCAATAGCTAGTGCTATTTTTATAATTATGGCACAAAAGAATATACACAGCCTATACTCACCCTAGAACAAACTAGTTCGCACAGTGAATGGACCAATTAATTATAAACACAACCGGAACTTTCAGCGAATCAGTGGTTTGTGTTGATGCGCAGCCTTTGATGTTCTCGAAGGAACAAATTACTATGCACACACAAATCATGTTGTTTACAAATCGATTTTTAATGAACAAGACCCTAAACACCATTCATGAACTACCTGCGAATTGTGCATGACCAATGCATGCATAGTCTGTAGCCGTATTTACAAGGAATTATAACTGTCTCTATTCAAGGGCACAAGGGCGGATCCAGGGAGGGGGCCATGGCCCCTCCCGAGAATTTAAAAAAATATAAATTTAATTATTTGCAGTTCAAATGTTTTTAGTTTCAAACACATATACAAAACACATATACACATATGTACAAAATGGGGATAAATATGTCTTCTTGACTATAATTGAACAAAAGCAGCAATGAAAGCTTCAAGACCTACATAGGCTCTTTTGTAAATCAAAATGTTGATAACTTTACAAAGTGCCAATTGTTAGAACGACCTTCGCAGCCATCAAAAACGTATCAATTTCCATATTCTGTACACACAAAAAATAAAAAAGGAATGAAATGTTACTTGGATCACTAATACTTAGAACAAAGGGGTTGGTTGGTACTTTCGCACATTCAAAAGGTTTTGCAAGTATTGCGTTTTATTATTCTAATAAAAATATGGCCACAATAAAGGAATGACAGCCCAAAGCCTTGTCACGAAACCTTTAACATCTTTCGCCAAACTCATGGGCAAAGACAGAGCCATACAAACCCATGAAAAAACATCATACCACAGGGAGTGCGTTCAGGTTGGGCTGAATTTTCTACAAAGTTATTGCAACCCACAAAAGTTAGTCATTAACCAGATAGACTCTCAGAGGTCTAAACAGATCCAAGAAAATAGAGTAAGACTACGACCAATAGTAGAGTCTATAGTGTTCCTAGGTCGACAAAATATTCCTCTAGGAGGCCATCGTGATAATGGCCTCCTGCGTCTAGACGAAGATGCTCTGGAGCTGGACCTAGCAATGAGGGGAATGTAACAGTTTAAACTCGCTTCGTGAGATAATACTCTCAAACAACACCTACCCACAGCCTTTTCCCGAGCAACATACATTAGTAGCACGAGTCTATTCTAGTCTGTATCAATTGATAACATGTTTTGGTGAAGAAATAATTTAAAAAATATTGAATCAGGTTCAAAGTGCAAATTATTACTCTGTCAGATTTGACGAAACGACCGATGCCGACGTATCCCACGTGGAACGGCTTTCTGTTAATTTGAGATACATACTCAATAATACATTCGTGAAGACTTTGTCAAGTTCATTGATGCTTATGAGAACATAAAAATAATTAGTGAAAATCAAGAAAGAGGGGAAAAATAAGGCCTAACAGGAGAAGCATTGGGAAAAATAGTATTAAAGTTGTTGAAACAACTGTACTTGGATCCTGAAACTGGAAGAAATGTGTAGAAATCGGAACTAACTTTAATAATACTTTGATAACGATAAGTTTTGAATGTCTTTATGACACTCAAAAGTGTGTGAAAAGTGCCTTAAAACTCACCATTGTAACCCTAAGTTTTAAAAATTACCCCCAGGCCCCCCGGTACCGCCTCCCCAAATAAAGTTCATGGCTCCTCCCGAAAATCGGTCCTGGATCCGCTCTTGGTTGGAACAAACCTATACGCTCTGAGCTTCGCTGACAACTTTGATAACGATAAGTTTTGAATGTCTTTATGACACTCAAAAGTGTGTGAAAAGTACCTTAAAACTCACCATTGTAACCCTAAGTTTTAAAAATTACCCCCAGACCCCCCGGTACCGCCTCCCCAAATAAAGTTCATGGCCCCTCCCGAAAATCGGTCCTGGATCCGCCCTTGCAAGGGCATTTGCCTAGGATAGTGTAGGATCATACAGAAACAACTTAAAATGTTTCTGTATGAATTTTAGACAGCAACTGCAACACTATAACATTCATAAAGAAACTATTAGAACTGATGCTGTGTGTATCTAGTAAAATAATGAAATGGAGATATTATCATAAGGAAACATATAACTATTTTAATGGAAAATAAAATGTTTTTGATTTATTTCTATACATATAGTATATGGTATCGATATTGATGATAATGTATGCTGATGATGTAGTGTTAGTAGGAAATAGTGCAAGTGATTTAGAACAAAAACTGGAACAGTTGAGGAAAAAGGTTTAAAACTTAGTAGCACAAAACAGAGTACAGTGGAATCTCAATTATCTGTCTCTCCATTAACTGTCACCTCTGTTAACCGTCAATCCGTAAGTCAATTTGCCACTAAAGACAAGTGTCATTTTGGACAATGCACCTGCCCATCCTGAAGCCGGTATGCTGCGAAGTGATGATGGAAATATCACATGCTCTTTTCTGCCAGCCAATACAACATCAAAGATATAACCAATGGATCAACTGAATAACGCATGGAAAAGAGCATGGATATGGCCTGAATCAACTGAAGATGAACATGCCCCATGACATCTGAGCATGATGCGGTAACAAATGAAGTTAGGGTTGAATCAACTGTTTTGTTTTCGTTATCTAATGATGGCATAAACGAATGGTTAATTTGTGATGAGGACGGAAATAGCTATCGATTGCTTACAGATGATGAAATCGTTGAAATGGCAACAGAGGCGGATGAAACAGATTCAGAAGCTGACACAGACTTGGAATTTGACGGTGGGGATGTCGATGATGCTATTGCAACTGACAACAATTTGTGTAAAGAAGCTAGCTAGAGAAGCTGCACCGCACATGCAACAATTTATTGAGTGGTATTCCCGAAAAGAAGGAGCCAATACAGTAGATTAAGAAATACAGCCGTTTCAAAATGTGAAGAAACAGTAACACAAAGATTTCAATGGTCTCAATGTACTGGAATTAAAAATATGTAAGGATAATTTTTGTTTTTAGGTTATATTATGCAGAAAATCAGTTTTTTGCCTCTCCTGTAAAATTGTAATTTAATGAGATACGAGGTTTTCACACTAAAGCCTTGGTTTCCTCGAAAGCGGCACCCATTTCCCATGAAACTTTATTGTACCATGCAGTAAGCCATCGAAAATGATTATGATTATGAAACAAAGAAAACCATAATTTGCTAAGCGAGTTTAATAACATGAGCAGGGACTGTATAATATGAAATCAATGACAAAACCACATGTTTTGAAGCATAAGAACACACACAATAAAATAATTCAAAATATCAAATCTAATCAATTTAGAGCTAGCTTTATTTGCTAGGATTTTATGTTGCTAATATGATTTGATAATAATACCACAATACATTCAATCAACAATTTGAACAAAACCAGATGTGGTTTTAATGTGGTTTTTTCTGATAATTTATAATCGAATATTATTGGTAATAATTATTGATAGGTATTCACTTTTATACAGTTTTTTCATGTAACGCTCTGTTTCATCTCTATCTTTAAAGATACTACACAGTAGTATCTTTAAATATACTACACAGTAGATCTTTTAGAAAAAATTAACTGGTTTACATTACAAAGTCTAACTACAAGACGGGTAAAAACAATGAGGAAAAAAATAGAACTAGGACATTAGTAACGACGTAGTGGCGTAACATTATGAGTGATTAAAAAGTTTATTACATGTTTCTTACCTGTTACTTGTAAACAAAATAAGACGGATAACACTAATAATATCTTAAAATTTGCCATGGTTTCTTATTATAACGTTCGTATTTATTCCTATCAAAACAAAGGTACAAGATGATCTGTCAGAAATTATTAACAGCAAGCAAACAACGTTCGTTCGAGAAACGACTATGTACAATTCGAATTCGAACTGTCACTCCGCTGTCACTGACTCACATTTTTTGTAAGCAATAAACTTTTGGTTAGGCAACATTTATTACAGACATCCTCATTCCGTATTGCCTACTCCTTCACTCTTAGAGTAGGGAGAATTTTATGTAAAATTCTCCCTACTCAAGGTTTCACCGGGACCGGTCACCATTTCACCTACACCACAGCCAAGGTTCATAAATAGACCTTCAAATGGTATAGGGACCTTGCACCACAGCATAGAAAACGCAACAGCGGTGACACACTAGAATGCGGGAAAAGTTCGCGCACTATTACTGCGCAGATCGTCGGCCATTATTCCCGTAGTACCAGACAGTGTAGAAAATCGACAGTATTGCCGATTTGTACATAATTATCAGATTTACTCATGGACGTATAAATAAAGATACTCTTTATTTATACGTCCATGGATTTACTTAACTTTTATGACATTCTGATAATAAATAATATTTTTTAATGTCCACTTTACATCAACAATAAATTGACAAAGTTATTCAAGGCCAAATTTGAGCTGTACAAAATGTATGGTTTCTAAAAGAAAATGAAGGAATTTGATGAAATAGAACAATTGGATATGTTTTATTTTGTCAAATTTCTTTATTTTCTTTTTATTCGCGGCAAAATTGGATGTAGAATTGTGTTTTGTACAAGCCAAATTTGACCTTGAATAACTTGTTGTCAATTTCTTGTTCAATTATTGTTGATGTAAAGTGGACTTAACATAATTTTATACGTATGCCTGTGGAAATTATGTCAATAATTGGGACATAACACAAAATATTGACGATGAATGGCGGGCGATTGTATTGTTAATCTTTTGCAGAAATTCCAGAAAATATTTAAAAATAATCTTTTTTTTCTCTCATTCTGGCCTTGGTTAACTAGAACCTTTAGCCACGTAACTGTATAGCTTATCACTAACTCAGGTGTAATGTGTAGTGTGTGTGTGTGTTAAGTAAGTATTTTGTTACTTTGCAAAGTCGACGTCATTGTCTTTGCAAAGAGACGCTAATTGTATCCGAACGTCTGCGGTCCCTCCGGTGAGTACCGGTCCCACAAGGACAGAAACTATTTTCATTTATTAATTTATAATAAATGAAAAAATTCCTGACCCTGGTGAGATTCGAACTCATTACCATTCGGAACTTTCTCGGAACTTTCGATCCAAAGGTTAGGCGCTCTTACCACTGAGTCACAGAGGGGGTAAAAAGAATCTCTTACGGGTAATAAAGTTGATACGCAGCAATGCAGAAATAAAAAAATCACGTTTTCTTACATATCGTTGTCTGTCAACGTTTAAATGCGATCTGTGAGCAAATATTAAATTAGTGTTAGCAAAAGTGAAGGAGTAAAAGAATGTTACTCCTTTCAAACAGACAAAAAATGTTAAATTATTTTAATCACATAAAGTCTTCATTTTCACAAGATGAGGATGAGGAAATTTTATTTGAAAGCGTTCCAGATGTAATTTTATTATAGTATAAATATAATATGATATATTACATAATATAATTTAGTTACAAGTATTTTTGAATTAACAAGTAAAGTTGAATAAAATAAACTTTTTTCTTAATGTATTTTTATTGCCCTTAGAAACTACCAAGATCAAAAATTTTAACATGATTTTTGGCAAAATCTGATCATTTTAGCACTGGCTTAACTATATTATATTAAATTATATTATAATTTCATAAATAGTGACATCGGCAACACTGATGAACGAACACATCACATCACCACTGAGATGTACTACTCGATCAATGTCGGCTCCGTACTTTTCAACTTCAAAGGCGGCATTAGGGATGGCGGTTTTTGACAAAACACCGGTTTTCGGTTATACCGGTTTTTTTGTTTACGGTTTAACCTGGCGGTTATAACCGGCCAAAAAACCGGTTTTTCCAAAAACCGGTTTTACATATCGTTAATATTTTATCGTTAAACGAAATATTATAATAAAACTTAATTGTTTCTCTCTGATGTGAGTTTGCACTTTCAGTTTGCTTCTGTATTTATAAAATAAAATTTAAATTATGGTTTTGTTTGGAATAATTACTTGAGAATAATAATTATGATTGGGATCCAAAATAATATCTAACCTAATCCTAATCACCGTAAAAACCTAATAACCGGTTTTTACTTTAAAAAGACAAAACCGGTTATAACCGGGACAAAACAACAACCGGTAAAACCGGTTATTGCGAAGTAAAAAAACCGGTTGTAGGTTAAAACCGGTAGGTTTTTCCCATCCCTAGGCGGCATCGTAGTGTGTTTTTGCACTTTACAGCATTACAGCACACTGACTTTACAGTTACAGGCTCAGGCTCTAGGTTCTTGTAGCAACAACGTTCTAAATTTCATTAGAAAATGGTAAGAAGAAGATAAGCGCGTATTTTGGTAGTATGAATATAGTAAATACATAGTCTTAATATTGAAGAGTTTAATCTACATTTTGTTGCGTCATGGGTTCTAAATAAAACATATAATGTTTTCGAAATATACCTACTTGCATGTGAATGAAATGAAAATAATTAGGTAAAATAATTATGCGATGTATTCGACCGTTAGGTACTTGATGTTCATTTTATCTAAGAATAAAATACTGAAAACTTTTGTTTTTTACATATCCACAAAAATTTAGTTTTTTTTATTCTTATTTATTTTAAATCATTTTACCTACCTAAATAATGGTAGGGGAGCAAAGTATGCTAAATTTGCAGTCACTCGAGCGTTATGGGGACCTATTAGGTTGTGATTATTAGGTCCTAAAACCAAAAAAAGTTAAGTAAAATTTTCCATTTTAGTGGGAATTTTCCATTTTTTAATTTAATTTTCCATTTCCAGCAATCGTTTTTCCGATTATAGCGCCATCTATCCATAATTCGAAAAAATGTCTCGAATGAAAGTTGCTTATTTTTACGTAAAGAATGCAAATCTGCAATAAAAATTTGGGGGTCCCATTTAAGATTTTAAAGTAACCCCCCACCCCACCTCCGTGGGAGGTCGTGTTTGGTACCATTCGATAGATTTTTCAAAAACATTTTGAAAGTGTATTTTGCAGTGCAGTTTTTCGATCTGATGTTCATTTTGCGAAATATCGTGGTGTTTGTATTTAAAATTTTAAATTTACCCCCCACCTCTCTCCGTGGGGGTCATGTTTAATACCATTCGATAGATTTTTGAAAAATATTGAAGTCGTATTTTTTAGTTTTTCGATCTCATGTTCATTTCGCGAAATATTCGCTTTTTTTGTGAAAATTTTTGACTCGCCCATTTCCTTACGCACCGCTCAAATCGTCAGATTTTTTAACTATACACTCTTTTGCATGTACTTAACTTACCTTATCTTAATCTGACAATTTCGAGTATTTTTAAGGATAGATTTTTTTTCCGGCCCCCCTTAACGAACTTCCCTGTGTTAAGAACCAATATATGGTAGAGGTACATCTGCAGGGTATCAGGTTTCTCCCCATATGATAATCTGACCCGCTCGAGTAACTGCAAAAATCACCGATTGGGCTCCCCTACCAACATAATTATAATACATACATTTCAACTACCTGCATGTATACCTACCTATACTTAAGTTTTTATTTATTGCATACCTACTCTCGTCTTCTTCACTGTCTGCCTCTTATTCTACTCCTTAAAGTAATCCACAGAGCATCAATTCCTGGTATTGGGTGATTAACGTCTCGACGTTGAACATGACCAAACCAAACCATCTTAACCGATGCTATTTCATTTTGGCATCAATTGGTGCCACACCTAGACTTCCCCGAATATACTCATTTTAATTTTATCCTTTTTTGTCACTCCACTCATCCATCTAGGTATTCTCATTACCGCCACATGCATTCGTTGTTCCTCTTTCTTTTTCACTGTCCAACATTCAGTTCCGTACATCATAGTCGGTCTTATGGCTGTTTTATAGAATTTTCCCTTCAGCTTCATTGGAATTTTTCTGTCACACAACACACCACTCGCTTCTTTCCACTTCATCCATCCAGCCTTAATTCTACTGCATGCATCTCCATCTATTTTTCCATTACTCTGTAATACCGATCCTAGATACTTAAAACTATTGCATTTCACAATCATTTCACCATCCAAAGATACCATTTTATTTATAGTAACTCCATCTTTAAATGAACATTCCAAATACTCTGATTTTGTCCCTTTTTTAGTTTTAAAACTTTTTCCTCCAGAGCTTGTCTCCACTGTTCCAGTTTTTGTTCTTTCACTATTTCCTATTAACACTACATCATCAGCATACATTAAGCACCATGGAATGTTACCCTGTAGTTTCGCGGTTATTTGCTCCAAAACTAATGAGAATAAAAAATAAGGACTAAGCACCGAGCTTTGGTGCAATCCTACTTTTACATGAAATTTATCAGTCTCTCCCACACCTGTCCTAACACTAGTCGTTACTCTCTCATACATATCTCTCACAATTTTTACATATTCACCAGGGACTCCTTTCTTATTGAGTACCCACCACAGAATTTCTCGAGGAACTCTATCATATGCTTTCTCAAGATCACTGAATACCATATGAGCGTTTGTTTCTTTATTCCTGTATTTTTCCATCAATTGCCTTAATGAAAATTGCATCTGTTGTTGATCTGCCTTGCATAAAGCCAAATTGATTATCGGATATTTCGGTTTCTTCACGTATCCGTCTATCAATAACTCTCCCCCATATTTTCATGGTGTGACTAAGTAGTTTTATAGTTATAGCCCTGTTACTCCGGTCAACTTAAGCATCCGAGGCTACAAAAATTACCATCAAGCTGAAAATTGGCAGGATTGTTCAAAATACCATCATAAATGAAATCTAAAAAGTCCTCATAAATCCGACCTCTGCTAAAAATTTTACGCGGGGTCAAAGGTCACCAAATATTGATTTTAGCGATTTTCAGCGAAACGGTAAGTTTTATCGTAAAATCAGTTCTAACAAAAAATGTAGATTAGATAATTATCTAGAAAAAATGCCTTATTACTTTTTTTCCTGAGAGCCACTGTTTTTGAGATATAACGATTCACAAAGTGGTAATCGTCATAATATGCGCACACGTTTCCACACCACTTTTGAGGTAGTGTACTTAACGCGTTTTTTAACGTGGTTTCCCCAGTAGGCCTATTCCACGGATCTGTTATGATTCTGTTTAATTTAAAGCTATTTTAATAATTGATATTGGCAAGGGTTAAAAATGATAAAAGTTATATAAAGCGGTATAAATTAAAAAAAAAGGGAAATTTATCAAACTGGTTCATAATTTTCTAATACTTCTGCTTCCCTTGTTCTTCTTCTCATTGTTATTCTTCCTCTTCTTCATCTTCTAGTTTTTCTTCTTCTCTTTCATCTTGTTCTTCTTCTTCTTCTTGTTCATCCTGGGTGCAAGTAAATTGTCCCAATAATGACACATCGCATGGCTCCTTGATAGAATCAAATGAATCCTCAATTGTTGGTGATTCAACATTGGAGCACGACCGGTTTTGACAATTAATGCATGCTACCGAACAAAACAGTTCAACTTTTTTGCAACCACATTTAGCGCTACATCCCTTTTTACAGTTGCAAAAAATTGTGTTCAGGAGTTTTTCCGGCGCAGGGGGGAGTAAAGTTTGAATTGGTTCTAATGAACTGTCGACTAATTTCCATTCCCAGTCTTTTGGATCTAGCTGATAACCAAGCCACACTTGAACTTGGTAATATACCCGACAAAGGTGTTGATGAGCAGCCGCTGAGGTTGGAGGAAGACAAGATAACTGCACTTGTTTTTTGTTTCGAGTACTTTTTAAAAAACATGCATATCGAAACTTATCTAAGCACGTAGTTTTCTTAGGCGCTCCATACATAGAGAGAAGAAAGCTTTTTTTTTTTTTTTTTTTTTTTATTTTATTCTGGCCTTGGTTCAGAACCTTTAGCCACGTAACTACATATGCAATTAGAGAAGAAAGCTAATTCCATTGTAAATAACTTCTTGTGGAGTTGAATTAGCTTTTTAAAAACTTCAGCACATTCAAGTAAATCTTGTTTTCCAAACATTTTAAAAACAGTAGTTTACCCCTCCTGAAAAATGTAGATGTCGTATGACAGCCAGTTATTGCGTGTAAAAATAGTATATGATTTTGACATTTTGCAAAAGTAGATAAACTTTTCGATGAATATATTTCCGATTGGTTTTGAGCTTTTCCAGGTTTTAAAAAAAAAAAGATAGTTTTTTCGATTGGAGTTCTACCAGTGAGTAATACGAGCAAGTCTACATCTTCACCTACAATAATAGTTGTATTTGTTAAGTTGAATTGCTCTATGGCTGTTTCAATTATCATTACGTCAGCATCATTATTAGCTTGTTTTACCGATATATTTTCAGCAATAAACTTAGCTTTCAGCATTGAAATGAACCGAGATTTGTTGTGAGTATTTGCAAGAAATTTCTGTTGAGTGGTAGATACTGTTATAGATTGATCAAATAAAATATTAGAAGATGAAGATGTTGCTGAAGTTCTACGACATTGTTCTGCAGCTCTAACATTTCTCGTAAAATCATTATAGCCATCAAATAAAGTTGTCTTTCATTATTATGTTCAAACCCTTCTGAGAAAAGAATAGGTAGGGTGATTAGATTAGCCGACGAACGTGTTTATTCCGACAAAACCCATCTTTACAAATTGAACTAAGGCGCATAAATAAAAAGTATTATTGTAAGGTAATACTTTGTCATATCAATTTACTATTTGTGTTGGGATTAAGCCGTAAAATTCAAATAATTCTTATTATTTTCGCGTTACATTCACTTTGTAAAGATTTTTTTGTTGGTACCGTAATATAATACAGCTTATACATTGCATCCCTCGGTAGACCGCAAGCGGTATAGTAGAAACATTATCATATTTATAATCTTATATTATTATGTGTAATATAAGTTAAGTTGACCGATAGAATATTATGTTTACTTGTATTACAGCTTCAGTGATGTATAATTCAGTGGTGTACTAACTAATACGTATGTATATTATGACGATTAGGAAGTCTTTCAACTCTTTGAATCGTTGTATCTCAAAAACAGTGGCTCTTGGGAAAAAAACTATTAAGATATTTTTTATAGATAATTATCTAACCTACATTTTTTGTTAGAGCTAATTTTACGATAAAACTTGCCGTTTCGCTGAAAATCGCTAAAAACCATATTTGGTGACCTTTGACCCCGCGTAAAATTTTTAGCAGGGGTCGGATTTATGAGGACTTTTTAGATTTCATTTATAATGGTATTTTGAACAATCCTGCCAATTTTCAGCTTGATGGTAATTATTGTAGGCTCACTCCTATTTTTGAGTCTAACTAGACCGGTCTATGTAGTTTGTACATACATTGTTGTATATCTCCTTTGTTTTTGTAAACAGATTCTAATATACTGCTTCTCCATTCGTCTTGCATTATTTGTCCAACTTCCATAATTCTATTAAATAGACCTGCTCCTTGTCCCTGTCTCTCCCAATGCTCTCCATACTTCCCCAGGAATATCATTTGGTCCGACTGCTTTTACTTTCTTTATTTTTTGAAGCGCTTTGAGCCACTTCCTCGTTTGTTATTTTGGTGACAATTGATGTTACTGTCTCCGTTAACTCTACAGGCTGTCTGTCAAATTCTTCATTTAATCAACTGCCAAAGTACTTTCTCCATCTTCTTTTGACCTCCTTTTCGCGAATTAGTATTTTATTATTTTCATCTCGGATACATCTAATCTGATTACAGTTTTTTGACTGATTACAGACTACAAATCTTTTGCTTTCTTTGCTCTCTGTTTGGCTATTTGATATATTATGTGTATCTTTGTTTTCAGCTTTAGCTTTTGCTACTGCTACTCTTTCGCTTCCTTTTTGGCGACCATATAGTTTTGAAGTTGTTCTGAAGCTATTTCCTTGTGGCATTTTTATAATCAAGTATTTTCTATGGGAAATAAGCCACAATTTTACTAAAAAATGAATTTATTAACGTTTCGAAGCCCAAATCGGGTTTCGTTGTCAAAATACAAAATACCATTAAAATAAACAAAATTGTTGTTGCTAAGTAAAAAAATTCTTCTAATAATTTATTTAATCTGACTCATTTATATTGGCAATTCAGACGTATATTATACATTTTAAAGTAGAAGACTTTAAAATGATATCGCTAATATTTATGAGTTGCGTTCCTGGGACGACTTTACTAAAAGATAGTTCATTCGATTACATGAAATCAATCCCAACTCAAGAATATCCGTCGAAAAAAAATCATACCATGTGATCTGTCTTTAAAAAGAAAACCAAATGCAACGATGACAGTAAAATTCTCGCGTTAGAGATTCCATAGTAAATCACGAAGGAAAACCAGGAAAAAACCTCGTGATACTATCCCGACATGGTAAGTATTTGGTCTTACATTTAATTTACCTTCAAAAAACTAATACCAAATTCTGACTTTAATGTTTAAATTATAAATAATATTAATAATACATAGATATACAATAAGTAATACTAAAATATAAAATTTGTACTAACTCGATAAGTTATTGACTTACTAATCGTGGTATTTTCTTTCTATTGACTTCCTCTTTCAGTATGGGTAACATCAACATCCTACTGGATTCTACCATATAGTTTTGAAGGTCTGTGTCCCATCTATTTTCTTGCCACTTTTTATATAATTTCCCTTCTCTTTTATTTTTCTTTCTGCTCAAACTTCTTTCCTGATGGTTTCCCAAATATTTCAATAGCAGTCTCTCTAATAATACTGACCATTTTTGTCCAAATTGTATTCATGTTCCAACATATTTTTTTACTATTCTTTTCCTTAAGTCTTCTTCACTGTCTTTATTAACGTTTATTAGGTATCTATAACTGGGTCGATATTATTCATTAAATTATCGATATTTCACAACTCTTCTACGGTAATTACCTACGTCTTGCACGTAGTTATTCCATTTTTATGCAGTTAAGGTGAAGATTTAACTGGAACCTAATTTTACAACACTTTAAGTACGTAGTCTTAGCCTTGGTTTGAATTCCTTTCTTGCATTATTCAGAGTTTTATAGAATTTTCTTGTTTGATTTTCCTGTTCTAATGCCTCAAGTTCTTCCAGTATTCTATTTTCATAAATTCTCTTTTTTCTTCTATGAATTCACTTCTCTTCCCTTTTAAGGTCTTTATATTTTTGTTTTTTTTTTCTCGGGTTCTTCTTTGCTGCATCTGTTTATATGCATCGTTCTTTCTTCTTATAATGTCCTCACACTCAGCATCGAACCAGTCATTGCGTGATGGTGGTTTTTCTGGCCCTAGAATATTATTTGCTGCGTCTTTAATGTTACTTTTACACATTTCCCATTGTTCGCTGATTGTTAGATTCTCATTAGTTATGCAGTTAGTTTCGATATAGTTTTGAAACCTTTCTACCGTTTGCGGATTTTTGAGGAGTTCAATATTAAGGCGCGTTGTTTTGGTACTTCTCTCCTTCTTCGCATTTGAGATTCTAGTTCGAATTCTTGTGCCAACTACAAAGTGATCTGAATCAATATTGGTGCCTCGATAGGTCCGGACATCCATCAAGTTTGAGAAGTGTCTAGCATCTATGATCACATGATCAATTTGGTTGTTAGTTAATCCATCGGGCGAGGTTCAAGTTCCCATATGTATGTAAGTGCCCTAAATACTTAAGAGGTGGTTTCTTCAATATTCATGCCACTTACTGAAATCTTGTCGCTTAACACAAGATTTGTCATGATTTGTGTGGTAAATTTTTAATCCAACTTGTAGGGAGGCTAGGTATAGTTTCTGTTGCGATATTGCATTATAGATGCTGTCAGCAAATAGAACAATATCGTCAGCGAACCTCAAACGACTAAGTATTTCTCGGTTAACATTAATTTCCTTTTTACTCAGATTTGCGTTCTTAAACATATACTCTAATAATGTAAACAATTTTGGCGAAATTGTGTCTCCCTGTCGCACTCCCCGTTTTATTTTAATTGCGTTGGTCTTTTTATCTACCAGTTTCAAGCTTGCTGTCGCATTTTGATTGATGCATTTGATCATCTTTATATATCGATCGAAAGAAAAGCAGGCCCACCAAATGCAGCGATTTTAGACTAATCAGTTTGATGAGTCACACACTTAAGATACTTTTACGTATTATACAAAACCGAGTATTCCTTCTGTGCGAAACTAGAATGGGTAATAGGCAATTTGGATTTAGAAATGGTCTAGGAACTAGAGAAGCACTATTTTGTATGCGCGTTCTATTACAAAAAAGTTGTGAATTCCGAAAGAACGTTTATGTTTGTTTCATCGACTTCGAGAAGGCATTCGACTGAGTACAACATGATACACTTTTCGATTGCCTGCAGGCAGCAGGACTTGACCACTACGATATAAGACTGCTGAAATACTTATATTACAATCAAGTAGCCTCTATCCAAATTGGAGACAGTCGTACTGAAATACTGCCGATTAGGGATGGCGGTTTTGACAAAACACCGGTTTTCGGTTATACCGGTTTTTTTGCTTAAGGTTTAACCTGGCTTTTTGGAAAAACCGGTTGTCGATTTTTTTAATCCACAAGAAATGAGATTTAAAAAAAATAATATCAACATAAATATTTTACTTAAAAATAAATTGGATAATGCAATTTATCTTTTATTTTTACTACCATCAAAAAAAATTTATCATGTATTACTTTTAACACGTTTGTATATTTGTAGAGTAGGTACATTTTAACTCATTTAATACTTCCTGTATGGGTGTATCGTTTTGAAAACGTAGGGAAATTCTTGGAGATTCGTATTCGTAATCAGTAATTCGATATTCATAGTCAGAGCATTATTTTTGGTAATCAGAAAAAGTCATTCACCCACTTTCAATGTCAAGAGTTAAGTGTGAAAAATAGATGATGTTTGCGTCTAATTCAACCAGATCACCTCTTATGTAAATATTAGGATTACAAATACCTTTTCAAGGAAATAATATAATAAAACTTAATAAATGTTTCTGGCTGATGTGAGATTGCACTTTCAGTTTGCTTCTGTATTTATAAAATAAAATAAAATTTGAATTATGGTTTTGTTTGGAATAATTACTTGAGAATAATAATTATGATTGGGATCCAAAATAATACCTAACCTAATCCTAATCACCGTAAAAACCTAATAACCGGTTTTTACTTTAAAAAGGAAAAACCGGTTATAACCGGGACAAAAAACAACCGGTAAAACCGGTTATTGCGAAGTAAAAAGACCGGTAGGTTTTTCCCATCCCTACTGGCGATAAAACGTGGAGTACGACAAGGTTGTGTTTTATTACCCACCCTTTTTAATCTGTACTCTGAAGAAATCTTTAGGGAGGCTTTAGATGACAGACAAGAGGGAGTAAGGCTAGGCGGAGAAGTAATCAACATCAATTATATACGCTGACGATACAGCCATTCTTGCTGAAAATTTACAAGATCTTCAGACACTACTAAATCTAGTCAGTGAAGCAAGTTATCGGAGAGGCCTTAAAATCAACTTTTCAAAGACAAAGTGGATGGCAGTTGGAAAGATTAATATAGATCAAGGTCAGCTTTCTCTTGATGGAGAGGAGTTAAAACAGGTAAATCATTTCAAGTACCTTGGCAGCTGGTTAAATGTAAATTGTGACTCTGATGAAGAGATAATAACTAGGATCGAAATATCACGGAAGGCTTTTATGACCTGGAAACCAGTTTTATGTAACAGAAACCTGTCGATGAATATTCGAAAGAAGGTGCTGAAATGTTATGTGTGGTCTATCCTATTGTATGGTTGTGAGACATGGACGTTAAAAACCACAATACTAAACAAAATAGAAGCATTCGAATTGTGGTGCTATCGACGAATATTAAAGATATCGTGGGTTTCGCACACTTTTTATGAAGATGTTCTTCAAATGCTGAATTCAGAACGTCTGCTCATAAGCATCATAAAGAGGAGAAAAACAGAATACTTCGGCCATATAATTAGAGGACCTAAATACCATCTGCTTCGCCTTATAATACAAGGAAAAGTGGAGGGAAAGAGATGGATTGGTCGAAAGAAACTTTCATAGCTGCGTAATATTAGACAATGGTGTGGCTGCACAGTAGAAGAATTATTTCGCGCAGCAGTCGATAGAGAGAGATTTCAAGAAATTGTAAACATGATGACGGCCAACGTCTGAATACAGACACGGCACCTAAAGAAGAAGAAGATATATCGATGATCTATACGGCACTCTGTTAAGGCTTTTAATATTGTTTGATGACTTATTGTGTGGAAAGCTTTTTCGTAGTCAACAAATATCAGGACTAATTGCGTGTTGTAATCAACACCACCACTCCTTTATAAGACGCCTGAACAGTGGGTTTGTCATATCGAGGCAGCTTTCCATTGGTTTAAAATTAATTTCTAACCAATTTTAATTACGAACGACAAGCTTCGACGACACGACAAACCCACCGATAAGGCGTCTGAAACTTTCGTCTTAGCTTACTTTGGAAGTGAACGAAGTATAGTGTCGATACTCACACTAGCCCAGGGGGACCGAGCGTTTAACGTACCCTCCGAAGCACGGTGAAGGGCTCGTATCATGTTTAGAAATAAAAATGTCGTTGAAGGTAAAGGCAGGTTTTGTTTTTATTTGATTCAGAGTTGGACCACCATCTCCATATAGCTATTTCAGCATCTATGCATCCTCAGTGAAGCTATGCAGTCACAACTCTGAAACGAATATCAACAATCCTGCCTATTTGCACAAGAGACGACGAATATAGAAGAAAGCAAATAAAGGACACTTTGGCCACGTATTTACCTTCTTTTCTACTAAGAAAAGGGCCGAAAGACAGTTTCAGGTACTCAAATCTGAGTAAAGATGAAAAAGATAAAGGCAGTTTTTGTTTTTATTTGATTCAGAGTTGGACCAGCATCTCCATATAGCTATTTCAGCATCTATGCATCCTCAGTGAAGCTATGCAGTCACAACTCTGAAACGAATATCAACAATCCTGCTTATTTAAGGGAAAACATCGCGATGCAATGTTTCCACCTTTTGAGACGCAAAACAGCGACATCTCTCGTAATACGAGAAGACGAAAAGCCCTAGATACAAAGTTTGCTACTTTTATACAATTAGAATAATTGAAATAAAAATAACAAACAATATTTTAAATCCAAGACTTTTCGTTAAGAAACTGCTTTCTGGCTGCATCCTGTATCTCCGGCTTTTACAATATATAAGCACAAGAGACGACGAATATAGAAGAACGCAAATAAAGGACACTTTGGCCACGTATTTACCTTCTTTTCGTCTAAGAAAAGGACCGAAAGACAGTTTCAGGTACTCAAATCTGAGTAAAGATGAAAAAGATAAAGGCAGTTTTTGTTTTTATTTGATTCAGAGTTGGACCACCATCTCCATATAGCTATTTCAGCATCTATGCATCGTCAGTGAAGCTATGCAGTCACAACTCTGAAACGAATATCAACAATCCTACCTATTTAAGGGAAAACATCGCGATGCAATGTTTCCACCTTTTGAGATGAAAAACAGCGACATCTCTCGTAACAAAAGGAAGACGAAAAGCCCTAGATACAAATTTTGCTACTTTTATACAATTAGAATAATTGAAATAAAAATAACAAACAATATTTCAAAAATCCAAGACTTTTCGTTAAGAAACTGCTTTCTGGCTGCATCCTGTATCTCCGGCTTTTACAATATATAAGCACAAGAGACGACGAATATAGAAGAAAGCAAATAAAGGACACTCAGGCCACGTATTTATCTTCTTTTCGTCTAGGAAAAGGACCGAAAGACAGTTTCAGGTACTCAAATCTGAGTAAAGATGAAAAAGATAAAGGCAGTTTTTGTTTTTATTTGATTCAGAGTTGGACCACCATCTCCATATAGCTATTTCAGCATCTATGCATCGTCAGTGAAGCTATGCAGTCACAACTCTGAAACGAATATCAACAATCCTACCTATTTAAGGGAAAACATCGCGATGCAATGTTTCCACCTTTTGAGATGAAAAACAGCGACATCTCTCGTAATATAAGGAAGACGAAAAGCCCTAGATACAAATTTTGCTACTTTTATACAATTAGAATAATTGAAATAAAAATAACAAACAATATTTTAAATCCAAGACTTTTCGTTAAGAAACTGCTTTCTGGCTGCATCCTGTATCTCCGGCTTTTACAATATATAAGCACAAGAGACGACGAATATAGAAGAAAGCAAATAAAGGACACTCAGGCCACGTATTTATCTTCTTTTCGTCTAGGAAAAGGACCGAAAGACAGTTTCAGGTACTCAAATCTGAGTAAAGATGAAAAAGATAAAGGCAGTTTTTGTTTTTATTTGATTCAGAGTTGGACCACCATCTCCATATAGCTATTTCAGCATCTATGCATCCTCAGTGAAGCTATGCAGTCACAACTCTGAAACGAATATCAACAATCCTGCTTATTTAAGGGAAAACATCGCGATGCAATGTTTCCACCTTTTGAGACGCAAAACAGCGACATCTCTCGTAACACGAGGAAGACGAAAAGCCCTAAATACAAAGTTTGCTACTTTTATACAATTAGAATAATTGAAATAAAAATAACAAACAATATTTCAAAAATCCAAGACTTTTCGTTAAGAAACTGCTTTCTGGCTGCATCCTGTATCTCCGGCTTTTACAATATATAAGCACAAGAGACGACGAATATAGAAGAACGCAAATAAAGGACACTTTGGCCACGTATTTACCTTCTTTTCGTCTAAGAAAAGGACCGAAAGACAGTTTCAGGTACTCAAATCTGAGTAAAGATGAAAAAGATAAAGGCAGTTTTTGTTTTTATTTGATTCAGAGTTGGACCACCATCTCCATATAGCTATTTCAGCATTTATGCATCCTCAGTGAAGCTATGCAGTCACAACTCTGAAACGAATATCAACAATCCTACCTATTTAAGGGAAAACATCGCGATGCAATGTTTCCACCTTTTGAGACGCAAAACAGCGACATCTCTCGTAACACGAGGAAGACGAAAAGCCCTAAATACAAAGTTTGCTACTTTTATACAATTAGAATAATTGAAATAAAAATAACAAACAATATTTTAAATCCAAGACTTTTCGTTAAGAAACTGCTTTCTGGCTGCATCCTGTATCTCCGGCTTTTACAATATATAAGCACAAGAGACGACGAATATAGAAGAAAGCAAATAAAGGACACTCAGGCCACGTATTTATCTTCTTTTCGTCTAGGAAAAGGACCGAAAGACAGTTTCAGGTACTCAAATCTGAGTAAAGATGAAAAAGATAAAGGCAGTTTTTGTTTTTATTTGATTCAGAGTTGGACCACCATCTCCATATAGCTATTTCAGCATTTATGCATCCTCAGTGAAGCTATGCAGTCACAACTCGGAAACGAATATCAACAATCCTGCCTATTTAAGGGAAAACATCGCGATGCAATGTTTCCACCTTTTGAGATGAAAAACAGCGACATCTCTCGTAATACAAGGAAGACGAAAAGCCCTAGATACAAATTTTGCTACTTTTATACAATTAGAATAATTGAAATAAAAATAACAAACAATATTTTAAAAATGTCGTTGTTGGTGCCGACATTCAAACTCGTGCGCTCTGGCTTATGAAGCTAGTATCTTGCCGCTGAGCTACCTCTGCCGCCATCCAAATCGCAAATCGAAAAGTACTGTTTCGTGATTGAACAAAAGAATTTTCAATCGGTCGACTCGTTCTTGTTTTATATGAATTTTTTTTAAACGGTGAGAATCGAAAAAATACTAAAAAATATGGGACAAAAATTCATTCAAACTTATTTAAAAACTTCTCGAATTTTTTATTTGAGATGAATTTGCACAGAAATATTCTGCCTCCCACAAAAAAGGCTGGACGAGTAAAATTGCAGGAAAAAAATCGACAATTTTCAACATTTTTACTTGATTTTTTTACAACTTATTCAAATGTTTTCCAGGTGTACCTACCTAAATTTTAAGTAAATAGTTATTTTTCTACAACTACTATTCAAAGTTCACTTTTCTGCACAGTTTTATGTCAACAAAGTTAATATTTTCTCACAGTATAAGATTTATGACATTAGTGTGCAGAAAAGTGACGTTTCAGTGCAGAAAAGTGACGTTTCAGTGCCGGAAAGTGACGTTTCTCTGCCGGAAAGTTCTTTTCTGCACAGTACCATTACATTCCACAATAAAATCATAATAATTATAACATGTTTAGATGAAATGGTTTTATTTAAGATATTAGATTTGATAGTGCTTTTCAAAAAAGAACCGATTTAACTCATGTCCGAGAAATCTGCAAAATTCACTACTTTAACACATTATTTTTGAACTTTACATTTGGTATTTTACAAATGACTACCTCATTCTGAGTAACGTTATATTATATTCTGTTGACATCTGTGGTTAAAATGTAGACAAATATACAACCTGTAAGACAATTATTATACTTAATTATCAAATAGAAATTAAATTATGGATGTTACAACTTTTTTATTTTACAATTTTATTCTTAATAAACATTTTATAATTATCAATTAACCAGTAAGGATTTAGCAACCTCAGCAAGATACGTCGAATGAAATTTAATCCAGAGCCCTGAATAAGAACAAAAATTATTCACATAAAAAATAAGGTGGTGGCATAACTGCACGTCACGTGGACATTTCAACGAATTGCGTTTGGCTTATCGCAATGCTCAAACAAAATTAATCGATGACTAAATTTTTACTTATGTAGTCAATACAATGTATGTATGGACCCTGACGGGTAATAGAGGTGACGGTTAATAGAGAGACGGATAATCGAGGTTCCACTGTAGGTCTGGTGGAAATCCGTGACTGCATAAATATAATGTCAAATGTGACATTATTTTGTAATAATTTATTTAAAATGGTTTAAATTCAAACAAATTAAGGCAGTGCATTAATTTTTTAACTGCGATTTCTGTGTAATTTGTTTAGGTATAAGGAATTTAAATTGATTAGTGTTAATTAAATACAGTTTAAAATTTATAATTAATTTATTATTATAGTAAATCTTCGTTTGGAAATTGTGATTTTTATTTTTAGCAAAAACTGTGGTTGTAGAAAAAGTATAGTGTGTAACACGTGCAGAAAGGTAATTTCTCACTCGTTTGAATTGCGACACTCGCCTGCGCTCGTACCGTAACTTTTTAAACTCGTGAAAAATTAGTACCTTTCTGCACTTGATGCACAATATACTATTCCCGCACGCCGCGTGCGGGAAAGTGCAACTTTCGGAAACGAAATGCAAGGGGGAAACTGGCTGTTTTAGCACGGCTGTAGAAAATAGTTATTTTCCTAACTAGTGTGGAAAGTGACACTTTCGGCACGAGACTGCCGTGGACCCGAACGACGCGATAGCGGAGTTCGGGCAAGCAGTCGAGTGCGGGGAAGACACTTTCCGCATGAGTTAGGAACAATATTTTTTCTAGGGCCGTACGTTTGGAAAAAGCCACAAAAAATAGAGTTATATCAATTTTTATTTAGAAGTGAAAATACACAAATTAATTCTTTGACAAGGTTGTCAAAACCAAACTTTCAATATAATGGGTTACCACGACGACGATATTGGTTTCCATGACGACGATTCAAAACCATTGTAATTGTCTACTGATCTGACTTTTAAATATTATGTCAAAATAATTTTATTTCATCGAATTATCAGTAGGTAGTAATTGCACAAGAGCTCTAAAATTCTATATTAATTTTAGAGATCGAGTGCAATTTGTTGCGATTTTTTCATGAATAAAACTGTTCAAAACCAAAATTTTATTGTAATTTATTTATGTAAGTACAAATTAGTACAATTAAATACACAGTTGTTATAAATATTTGACGGTTGAATGTCATCATTTTTATAATTTTTAAAACATTAATTGTGATTATTAGTGTCACTGAATGTAGTTTTTCATAGCAACGAAGGGCATCTGACGTAATATACTTGACGACAGGAAATTATTAAAAATTATCAGTTTAATTTTTATTTCTGTAGCTTTCTATTGGTCAGAATCTCTTATGAATGAAATAATCGCGCTAATTTCATTAAAACATGAACACAATAAGATAAATTTGAAATAAATTAGTAAATAATATCTAAATATTAGTTTATTGCATGTATTATAATATATTATAATGCCATATTACAAGGTATTTTACTTTCCCGCACGCCGTGCGGGAAAATTTACTTTCACGCACGCCGTGCGGGAAAGTGCAACTTTCGGAAACGAAATGCGTGCGTGAAAGTGGCTCTTTTAGCACGACCGTAGAAAAATAAATTTTTCGTTTTTAAAATAAAATTATTTGAGAAAGGTGTTTTTTCCCTTCAATACCTATGTAACTCCTTAAGCCGGCCACTCATTTTACTGAGGTGTCTTTCGCAGTGGCGTAGCTGAAGATTGGGGGGCCTCCCCGCGACAATTTTTGTGGGGCCCCGTATTATAAACATTACGACAACTAATAACAGTATAATTACTAAAATATGTATAAATGACAATATTTGGCATTTCTTTAATAAGTTTTCATCAGTTAGTGTTCATAGATTTTTTGGGAATACATAGAGATAAAAACCTATTATACATGTATTTTAATCCGACAAACCTATTATTTATGTAGATAAGGACACACCCTTAAACTTGATAAAAATAATAAATTTAAAGATAAAACCCATAACTAAATTAAAATTCATGGTGACGTTTCAATTATTACTTTAATCATCGTCAGAATAATAAGCTTCTTGAGCGGATGCTTTTAAATAATTTTAAAGGAACAAACATAATTAATGAAAACGTAAAAAATGACATTGACAATCATTGGGTTAAGTTAATAATTTCAAACACGCCATGTCTTGTTGCGTGTTTAAGGGTGGCTTCAAAAGAAATATGGATAATGCCTCCTTGATGCTGAGTTCTGTTGGAGAACTTGCATGACCAATGATTGAGAAGTCCTTACGACTAATAGTGTGGTCAGAATCAGTCATATGTTGGAATACTGCTGAATTTGGAACTGTTCTTGATCGTCTTCCTAAGTGAGGAGTGATACCTAAGTGTTCGCAACATCTGACATTAAAGTGACGTCGAGTCTTCCCGACGTACGTAGCTGCACAGCTACTACATTTGAATTGGTATATAATGTTAGATGCGAGATCACTAGGAATCATGCCTTTCACATGGAAACGAGATCCTATCCTTTCCAAAGTCGTGAAAGCAAATCTTAATTCTATAGAGGGAAATGCTTTTTTAATTATTCTACGGATGTTGCGTCGGATTTGTAAGCTGTGGTAACCAGTATATGGAAGTTTGATATAGATCTTTTCTTTGATTTCTTCTACTTTGTTGTTTGGTTGGAATTTGTTATTGAAAAAACGTCTGATGTATCTTTCTAAGAAGTTCAACGAAAAACCATTTTTACTTAAGATCATCTTTATGTTTTCTAATTCTTCATGTAGGAATTGCCAGGTTGAACAGATAGTGAAAGCGCGGTGAACAAGTATATTGATTAAACTTGTTTTGTATTTGTTGGGAATGAAGCTATCTGCGTTTATATACAGGCCGGTGAAGGTTGGTTTTCTGTATATTGAAGTGGAAAAACCTGAAGGTGATCTGAATATGTTAATTCCTAAGAAGGGCAGATTTCCATTGATTTCAATTTCACTAGTAAATTTCATATTGTGGTGTTTCTGGTTCAGATAATCTAAAAAATGTTGAATGTGATCGGTATGTTTGAAGATGAGAAAAATATCATCCACGTATCGTCTATAAAGAAGTGGCTTAAAATCAATTGGACAGTCAGCTAACCATGTTTTCTCATGGTGACATAGAAAAGTGTTCGCGAAAACTGGTCCTAAAGGAGAGCCCATTGCAACGCCATCTATTTGTCTATACACTTTTCCGTCAAAACTGAATAGACATTCTTTGGCAGCTAATGTCAGTAGATCTTTAAATTTTGACTGCTTCATTCCTAAAAAGCTTGAATTGGAACTTGGGAAAAGTGAATTTATTATTATGTTGATGGTTTCATCTAAGGGAACGTTTGTAAACAGACTTTCAACGTCGAAACTGACCATAAATCAATGGAAATATGCCCTTCTTAGGAATTAACATATTCAGATCACCTTCAGGTTTTTCCACTTCAATATACAGAAAACCAACCTTCACCGACCTGTATATAAACGCAGATAGCTTCATTTCCAACAAATACAAAACAAGTTTAATCAATATACTTGTTCACCGCGCTTTCACTATCTGTTCAACCTGGCAATTCCTACATGAAGAATTAGAAAACATAAAGATGATCTTAAGTAAAAATGGTTTTTCGTTGAACTTCTTAGAAAGATACATCAGACGTTTTTTCAATAACAAATTCCAACCAAACAACAAAGTAGAAGAAATCAAAGAAAAGATCTATATCAAACTTCCATATACTGGTTACCACAGCTTACAAATCCGACGCAACATCCGTAGAATAATTAAAAAAGCATTTCCCTCTATAGAATTAAGATTTGCTTTCACGACTTTGGAAAGGATAGGATCTCGTTTCCATGTGAAAGACATGATTCCTAGTGATCTCGCATCTAACATTATATACCAATTCAAATGTAGTAGCTGTGCAGCTACGTACGTCGGGAAGACTCGACGTCACTTTAATGTCAGATGTTGCGAACACTTAGGTATCACTCCTCACTTAGGAAGACGATCAAGAACAGTTCCAAATTCAGCAGTATTCCAACATATGACTGATTCTGACCACACTATTAGTCGTAAGGACTTCTCAATCATTGGTCATGCAAGTTCTCCAACAGAACTCAGCATCAAGGAGGCATTATCCATATTTCTTTTGAAGCCACCCTTAAACACGCAACAAGACATGGCGTGTTTGAAATTATTAACTTAACCCAATGATTGTCAATGTCATTTTTTACGTTTTCATTAATTATGTTTGTTCCTTTAAAATTATTTAAAAGCATCCGCTCAAGAAGCTTATTATTCTGACGATGATTAAAGTAATAATTGAAACGTCACCATGAATTTTAATTTAGTTATGGGTTTTATCTTTAATTAAACCTATTATTAGTAAGTTGTTGCAATAATGTCTAAATTTATCTAAATTTACATTGAAAACATTAACTTCAAAACTTTTTTGTTATAAGTTATTTTTTCGTCGCAGCTAAGCTCATCGTAAAATTTTTAATAAGGTTTATCCGTTTATTTTTAAATTCCGGTATAATACCCCACTATTCTGCTTTTCCTGCTGCTTTTGCTAAAGTTTCGGAAAACGAATTTCTCATTTCTCGAAGATTGTCACTAGTTTTTCCAAAAAGTTGAAGGGCGACCTTTAACTCTGCCATTTCAGATTTGAAAAGTTTTGATGTTAGAGATTAATAAAGTTAAAATTCAAAATTTTGATAGCATAGTTTTTTAGATAGCATAAAATTGTCGTTAAAGATTTATTACTTGTCGGAAAGCTCGACGCAAAGCCATAACAGCATCATGTCTGGATGAGCACAGGGTTTCACATAACATTTTAAGTATTGGCAAACGCGATGAATCCAAAGTCATAATAGTACATAGTACATCCCATATTTTAATACTTGCACTAAAAAAACATAATCTTTTAATTATATCCTAAAAAAACAACTCCTGTACACCAGCAAAGGCATCATTCAACACTAGGTTCAGATTATGGGATGCACAATGATCATATTGAAAGCTGTTTTTCAATGTCAGAAGGTATGTTGTGTACGGAACGGTCCTTTAATTGTATAAATTTTAGAATTTCATTTACAAGACCTTCTGCACTTTGGTCTAATATGCGAATAAATCTCAAAAAACTTTCAACAAGTTCTGCTTTGGAAGGTAAATTATTTTCATCGCAAGTTATTTTTACATACTGGAAAATAAAACTAAGCTGATCGTGTTTTGAAATATCTTGAGTAGTATCAAGAATTATTGAATAAAAACAACTTTTTTAACTCAATTAAGTAATCAATCGGTTTTCAGTTTCTTGAGCTAGCAAATTTATAACTTCGTTTTGTATTTGGGCGGTCAAGTAATTTGTTTTTAGGTTATTGTTCTTATCGATTAATTTAGCTGAAACATGATCATATTTAGCTAGTAAACGAACCACCGACAAAAAATTGCCTTTTTGGGATTCACTTTAATCTAAACTACCAACATGTCCACTAAATGCTAAATTGCACCCGGAAAAAGTCAATTACTCGCTTCATTACTTCGTTCCAAATTCCCCATTTTGATGCTTATTAGGAAAATATGTTTTGGTCCCCAATTTAAAGAAAGTAGAAGTATTAAGCTTGATGGCTTTAAGGGGCCCCGCTTTGCGGGCCCTGCGGGCCTGTCAGCTACGCCACTGGTCTTTCGACAAGATCTTCGATGATATCAATTCTGCAGTAGTGCAACAGACAGTTCAGTCTCTATGTGGTCAAATTGTACGATTTTGTTGCATGCACGGTCACACAAGATCAAAATTTTTGCCAATTACAGTATAACAGAAGCCACGAAAATGGCCATTTTCGCATTTTTCAAATTTTAAATCGCGTTAACTCGACAACAATCTATTTTAGAGAAAAATCACAAGAGACCTTTTAGAAAAAAAATATTTTTGTGAATTTGTTTAAAAAAAATTGTTTATAGTTATTTTTCTAACAAGTACAGAAAGTCATACTTTTCCGCACGCGACTGGAGTTTGCCGAACGACGCGAAGCGGGAGATCGGCAAGCAGTCGAGTGCGGAAACGAGACTTTCTGCAAGCGTTAGGAACAATATTTTTTCTATGAATCTTTAAAAAATGACCAAATTTTAATCAATTAATTTAATTAATATTAAAATAGATAGGTACACAAATTAATTCTTTGACAAGGTTGTCAAAACCAAAGTTTCAGCATAATTGGTTAGCATGACGACGATCTTGGTTTCCATGAAGACGATTCAAAACCACTGTTATTGTCTACTGATTTGACTTATAATATTATGTCAAAATTATTTTATTTCATCGAATTCTCGCGTTAATTTCATTAAAACATGAACACAATAAGATATATTTGAAATAAATTGGTAAATAATATCTAAATATTAGTTTATTTCATGTATTATAATCACTTTAAGGCCATATTAACATATCTAAATTAACACGCTTGCGGAAAGGTAAAACGCGTGCGGAAAAGTAAAACGCGTGCGGAAAAGTAACACGCGTGCGGAAAAGTAAAACTTTCTAAACTAAAATGCGTGCGCGAAAGTAGAAAAAACAATTTTTCAACTGACATTTGTTATAAGGACCTCTTTCTGAGTAAGTTTGTGCAAAAAAATCGAATCGGAATAATTTATATACCTAACGGAGGCGACGATACCGCCTGGACTAGAAAGGCATGACGAGTATTTAGAACGAAGAGATAAATAGGCAAACCTTTATGTTCTATATATTCATTGACAATCAAACAAATAGTAAAATTCGGCAACTTTTTATTTCCTGTATGTAAAATATATCCTTACTATTCGAAAATTTTCTTAACATAAACAGAAACACGGTACGTAATATACAGTGATGAGCGCGCTAATAACCGGCAAAATAGCACAAAAGATGGAAAACGTATTAAGTTGTGAGACAAAAAGAAATTAAAGACGTATCGCACGAGTTGGAGAACTACCAATGTCACAGTCACAGTGACAGTTTTAGTTGACATACTAATCTGATACTGGTAAAGGTGGGAAACAATTAATATAGTGTAAATTTATAGTTAATATCGCTAAATTTCCCAGCTCGACTAGTTTCATTTCTTTTTTTCTCACAACCTAATACGTTTTCCATCTTTTGTGTTATTTTGCCGGATATTAGCGCGCTCATCACTGTATATGCGATGTATTCGACCGTTACTTTATGTTCATTTTATCTAAGAATAAAACACTGAAAACCAAATTGACGTATATTTCGCGTATTTTAAATTTAAGAAATATTTTCCAAAAATTTAATATTTCTAAACTAGACATTACGCTTTCGAGGTGTGAACAGTTTCTGTTTTGCAGCAGTTAAAGTTTGCCACTAGTTTAGGGTCTTAACCTAGCTAACAACCGCCGGTGTTGTTGCTTAAGTGTTTGCATATAGGTAAGTTGAGCATTTTTGCTTATATTTTTTTAAGCGGCTTTCTTTTATGCTATTTTGCTTGCTCTTTTTATTTCTTTTTGCTTTCTAGTTATTAATACTTCATTGACTGGTTTTTTCTTACAATGAGTGAGGAAAAGGGGGGCTCAGTCCCCCCTTATCCTGATACTTCTTCTCCGGCTAAAATTGCAATGACTAATAATTCCGAAAAAAATCAAAATCAGACTTCCGACAATAATTCTCAGGATGAAAAAAAGGTTAATACATACTCCGAAAAAGATCATGGACCTTTTGTAGTATATCTTGAATCTACAAATATACCGAATATAAAAATTGGCACATTCAATACAATTAAAATAGCTCGAGATATATTCAACCTCAAACTTAATGACGTTAAAAAAATAGATAGTAAAGGACTCAATAGAGTTTCAGTTGAATTTGCCAATTTTCACTCGGCTAATATGCTACTTAAGAACACTCAACTTCTAAATCAGGGATACAAGATATATATACCTTTTAACTTCGTAACCTGCAAAGGTATCGTCAGACAAATTGATACAGATATTGATGAAAAAGAACTTCTTCGGTGTTGCGATACAGGAAATGACATTGAAATTTTACATATAAAAAGATTAAATAGAAGAGTAATTAAAGATGGAGTAACTTCTTATGAACCCACAGGTACGACACTATTTACATTTCGAGGCGTTCTTATGCCCAAAACTGTGTTTTTTTATGGCATACCAAGACTGGTGGACACATATATTGCCCCAGTGACACAATGCTATAACTGTCTTAGATTTGGCCACACAAAAACAAACTGTAAAGGGAAAGAAAGATGTTTTAATTGCGGGGAAAACAAACATGAAGACGTATGCATGACAAAATGTTTTTACTGCAAAGACTCTCACAAATCTATTGACAAGAGCTGCCCAGAATATACAAGGCAAAAGAATATTAAAGAACTGATGGCGTATGAAAATTTGACATTTTTTGAGGCAAGTGAAGCCATTCCAAAATCATACATCTCAAATAATAAATTTATTTATAACCCGAGAGATTTTCCAAATTTTAAAAATAACAGCAGGCCATTAGAAAATACTCCAAGTACCAGTACAAATAATTCTAACACCATAGAACCATCGCAACGAAGAACAAACAATTTTAGATCATCTACAGTAAAACGTTCCTTTCAACAGGTGGTTCTGAACTCCGACAACAAACGGAGAGTCGTGCAAAAACGTCAAGATAAGCAACCAAATGAAAAGAGTACATATACGCAGCAATTAAGACCAGAAAAGCCAACCTCTTCCCCCACTAGCTCATTTTCTCGTTCAGAACCTTTCAAATCAAGAACCTCGGCTAATTTATCACAAAACTCCAATCAAGCCTGGCAATCCAGTGCATCGCAAAACTTTCAAAATATTGATACCTTTTCTTCAAATGACTTTTTAAACTCATGCCTAAATTTTATTAGTAATACATCATCAGAAAACTTAAATTAAATTTACTTAAAAACCATTTATTTTCCCGATTAAACGTAGAGTCCTATATGGACCAAGAGGATAAATCTGATTCTGATTTTAATTAATTAAACATATCAAATCACATAATCATGAATTCAAAAAAGAAATTAAAAATTATTCAGTGGAATATTAGAAGTATTAAATCAAACAGGGAAAACATAACGAACTTAATTTTCAAAGAAGACCCTGACATAATTGCTATTAATGAAACTTGGCTTAAACAAGATTTTAATTTTTCTTTGAAGTATTATAATGTTGTCAGACAGGACAGAGATGACGGATATGGTGGAGTAGCTACTTGTATCAAGAAATCTATTATTTTTTCTACAATTCAGAAGTACAACTCAGACCAAATCCAATACATAACAACAAAAATTGGTAACTTATACATAATAAACATTTACTCCAATACAAATAATGCCATAACTCCTCCTTTCTTGAGCTCAACAATAGAAAACATACCTACAGAAAACTTAATTATACTAGGTGATCTGAACTCTCACCATCCCCTATGGGATAAATGTCCTACCAATAAGGGAGGAAAAAATATTTATGATTTTATTTTTGATAAAGAATTAATTATCCTAAATGATGGGTCAGCAACATTGTTTCAACCTCCTAATAATAATCTTAGCGCTGTAGATCTAGCCATAGCAAGTAATAATATGGCTCTATGTTCTACTTGGGGTGTCATACAAGATTGTGGAAATAGCAACCATTTCCCCACCTTTGTCATAATAAACAACTGTGAGTTTAACAAAAATGATAGCATCTATACACAAACATACAAAATGAGAAATATTAAAAGAGCAGACTGGTATACATTCCACACTGGGATGATAACAGGAATGCTTGATTTACCGGTAAACTCTAATTACAATGAGTTTTTGGAGGTAGTTAATCAAGTAGCAGATAACTCAATTCCCTATAAAAACTGTAGAACACAGGGTAAACCTTCAAATCCGTGGTGGGATGAAGAATGTTCACTTTGGATTAAAAGCCGCAAACAGACAATTCAAAACTTTAAACAATCTGTTTCCTTAGAGAACTATATAAACGCTAAACGTATAATCGCCCAAACTAAACGAAACCTCAGAATTAAAAAAAGAAATAAATTCATAAACTTCTGTGAATCATTAAATAAGGAATCTAACACTACCTATGTCTGGAACAAAGTTAAAAAATTCTCAAATAACAAAAATTACGGCCAGACATTTCATAACCCCGCAGATAACATTAAAACAGAAATTCTACAGAACATGTCTGCAGTTTTTATTGATCCAAATTTTGAGCTTGACGATATAAACGAGCAAGTTTCCCCTTTTACAATCTGGGAACTTAACAATGCTGTAAATAATAAAAAAAATTCGGCACCAGGTATGGACGACATTCCTTACCTTATGATAAAACATCTACCACTACAAGCTAAACATTTTCTGTTGAATATCTACAATAATTGTCTAAATGGTGACAACCTGCCTGAAGATTGGAAAAACCATAATGTGATAAATATCTTAAAGCCACACAAAAATCCACTCTTGGCCAGTAGTTTCAGACCGATAGTTTTATCCTCATGTGTGCTTAAAACATTAGAAATATTAATCAAGAATCGCCTAGATTGGTCCTTAGAACATAACTGTTCATTCACCAACCATCAGACAGGTTTTAGAAAAGGAAGAGGCACTGCTGACAACTTGACCCTCCTTCATTCCACAATTGTGGAAGCCTTTGAATCCTCCCAATCGGTTTTGGCCATCTTTCTTGATATCAAAGCAGCATATGATAATGTCAATATATACAAACTTTATAGCAAACTAAAACTTCGAAATATTCCATCTGCAATAAATAATATTGTGTTCAAAATTTTACAGAACAGACTTTTATATTCAAGATCTAATGATGGTGACTTTTTGGGACCTTTCATGGCAACTAAGGGGCTACCTCAAGGTTCTCCCTTAAGTACCATTTTGTTTAATATTTATATAGCAGAATTGTTTTGTATTAGCAATAATGAAGTTAAAATATGTGGATATGCAGACGACTTGGTTTTGTATATTAAGGGATATGATATCCAAAGCATGGTAAGTAAAACAAACAAAGAATTGGAAAACACATTACACTGGCTTGCAGAACATGACTTGTCCTTATCCAAAGACAAATGTGAAGCTGTATGGTTCACAAAGGGTAGGCGAAGAGATAATCTAACAGAAATCAAAATCAACAACACAGCCATTCCTCTAAAAAATGAAGTGAAATTTCTAGACATAATTTTTCATAAGCATCTATCATGGGACTTACATGTTGACAATATTATACTCAAGGCAAAGAAAAATATTAACATCCTACGTGCAATATGTAGAGTCTGGTGGGGAGCTGACCCACGAACACTCCTAATGGTTTTTAATGCCTTGATCAGATCTCACCTCGATTATGGTTCCTTCCTATTCAACCCAATATCACAAAAATGCAACAACAAACTCAATGCAGTATTTTTTGAGGGACTTAAGATATGTTTGGGGTGCATGAAGTCTACACCAAATTTGGCAATCTTGGCAGAGTCTGCCCAAATGGACCTAGAACATAGAAGATTATTGTTAGCCTCTAAATTTTTAAGTAAAATCATCATTATTGAGAATCATCCCATAATATTACTCCTAATTGAAATACGTAAAAGACTTATAAACAAACCTAATTTTTATACAAGGCATAATGTACCATACTTGGTTTCGGCATTAGAATATTTTTTTCCATATTTTAAAAAAATATACAAAAGCCCAAATTTTCCATGCTATGAATTAGACTATGATACACTAATGAATCCACTTCCAATTCTAAATTGTAATATCAAAAAATATGACCCGATGATTAAAGAAAAATTCCTTATGACTACTGAACAATATGGGAAAGACCATACCTTTATATATACTGATGCCTCAAAAAACAAAGAAAGGGTAGGTTTTGGGATATGCATCCCGAGTATTGATTATAATTTCTCCTCAAGACTTCCTGGAGCTCTAAGCATAAGCAAAGCAGAGAGTATAGCAATACATCAAGCGGTGGAAGTCGCAACTACAAAACATCTAAAGAATGCTATAATATTTTCTGATTCGCTCAATGCAATAACCAATATTAAAACATGTAACATATCTGCTTCAGCAGATATAAGGGCCCTAAAAACAAAGAAACTTATATCTTCAGCCAATGAGAATGGTACCAAAATTCTCCTTTCCTGGATACCTGGACACTCTAATATATTTGGTAACACCCAGGCTGACATACTGGCAAAAATAGGAAGAGACCTGAATGTACCCATGGAAGTACAACTGAATTCCCAGGATGCCCTATCAATCATCAAAGGAAAAATTACAAAAGAGTACCAAGAAAAATGGAAATCTTTAGTCCAGAAGAAGACTTCGCAATACAAAACAATTCAAGACTTCTTTCCTACAAAACCTTGGTATTCAAATTTTCCATATAGAAATAGAAGACACACTACCACCATCATTAGAATGCGCACAGGCCATTGTTTAACAAAACAACATCTGTATAAAATGAATATAAAAGATAATCCTTTTTGTGAATGTGGTCGTCTCGAGGATCTAAACCACATCTTTTTTGAATGCCCGATTAATGTGATTCCTAATTTTGATATATACACAAAATTTATTTCCATGAACTTCAAAACACCGCTCTCTATATACAATATTCTAAGTTCTTTAACGGAAGAATCAGTCAATGTAATTATGCGTTTTCTTGCAATTAACCAAATAAGCTTATAAACTGCAATGCGTTTTCTAGCAATTAACAAAATAAGCTTACAAATTGCAAGGCTCAACTGTTTATATGTATCCGTGTTATATTATGTTGCTATTTGTCATTTAATTTATGTTTTAATTTTTAATCATACTGAACCTGACCCAATTAATCTCATTTAATTATAATCATCACACCTCATCAAAAGCTTCCTTACAAGAACATAGTCAGCGATTTTGGTATGGCTTAGAGCCAGACTACGACAAGATCGCTTATAAATCGTGCTGGTAATCGCCTTGCAGCGAAACCAAAAAACAAAAAAGAAGAAGAAAAAGAACACTGAAAACTTTTGTTTTTTACATATCCACAAAAGTTTACTTTTTTGTATTCTTATTTATTTTAAATCATTTTACCGACCTAAAAAAGTAGGAACGTAATAATAGGGAAGTTGCACAATTTTTTTTATTACATAATAATGTTCAGTTTTGTTTAAAAATGAGATTTCCAAAATTTCACGCTTCAAAAACTCGTAATAACTTAGAAATACGTACTTAAAGTCCTCAGCGGTATAAAATAGTTCAAACGACCCGTGACGTCACATAGTTTTACATTAGTTATTATTAGGCTTACCATACGTCCCGGTTTGACCGGGACGGTCCCGGTTTGAGATCCCTGTCCCGGCGTCCCGGCCGGTTTGCATTAGTGTCTCGGTCAAACTTGAACAACACCGACACCCAAGCCATTGATCAAGGATCGTCCAAAGTGCTCAAAACACAAGTCCAGCGCAAGTACCATTGCAAGCTCATCTACCATAACATCGTTTTTCAAAAATGCTGAACCCGTAGAAAATGAACTTTCCATTGCTGCTAAAGAAGCTACTTTTGCATTCCATGTAGCAATCCACAATAATACATAATTTTAAGACATCTGATTGCTCCTCAAAATAAATATCGAAGCTGTTTGAGCCCAAATTGGGGTCTACACGCACCAAGTGCTAAGCGATCATCACGGGAGTGATTGCACCTCGCACCGATGGCAAGAGATGAACTACACAACGAGCTAAAAGAATGCAAATTTTCGGGCATTTCAACAGATACATCAAACATACATGATGTTCAATTTACAGGCACCAAAAGTTGTTAGGTACTTGGTACCTGAGACAGAATATCTGTCTGTCAAGTTACTCGATTTTTAATTTGTCGCCGGAGAAACGTCTGAAATCTTGGCAAATCACATAATGTCGATAATAAAAAAACACTAAATAGAAAACAAGATGGCAGCTTTCTGTGGTGATAACTGTAATACGAATTTCGGAGGGAAAACTGGCGAGACACCAACAACGTCTATTCCAGGTTCAAGGAAGTTATCGGCGTTACCATAAAAGGCATTTGTTCCAGCGCACACATCGTTCACAAAATAATTCAACATGCAGTTAATGGTCTTCCTGTCGAAATACAAGCAATCATTGTAAAAATATACAAATATTTTTGTATATATACCGTATAGTACGCGTTACAAACTTAAAAGGGTTTTGTGAGACAGCTGTCATCGAGTTCAAAAAATTAGTGAAACATGGAAATACAAGATTGCTGTCTTTATTACCAGCTGTGGAAAGGATACTGCCGCTACACTAATGCTTGAAATCTTATTTTCTTGCTCAAGTAAACTGCCCTCTCGCATTGCTAAATTTCTTCACAACAGAACTGGGAGCACTTTACTTTTGGTTTGTGCTCGGACAGTTAAATGTATTCAACAAAACCGTTTAGTCTATGGAAAAGACTAACTGAACTGTGACAGATGTAGGTATGGAGTTCACAAAAGTTAAAAAACAATCTTCAAAACAGGATGAACAACAAATTTCTTCCACAAGCAGCTAAACAACTCTTAAATAAATTGAATGATAATGTTGAAATGTCGATAAATGTTGATAAATGTCGAAAACTTCATGAGTGACGTTCACGCTTTCTATGAGCGCTGCATTTCTTATTTAGAATTGTGGGAAAAGATCTTCGGCGGAGCCGAAGATTTTGAGTAGTTCTGCTTGAAAAATGAGCTTAACTGGAGTGACATCGAAAAAGCAGCAAAAAATATAAATAAAATGCAAAAACCTCAATCGAAAACCCAAATAAAGATTGATGAGTTATTTGATGCTGTGTTAATGGTAAAAGGCACAGTATAAAAAGGGACAGTAAAACCACTTCTCTGTCGGCACTTTGATCTCAAGAAGTAATACCGGCAGTACGCACTTGATAATTCACCAGTGGTGGATGCGGGTTTTCCCTGTTAAAACCCGTACGTTTCTATGCAACTAGCAATGCGAGAGTGGGGCAAAAGCGACTAAGAACATTGCGCGGTCGCCATGCGCGACTACAGATTTTACTTCCAATTTTTCGGAGAGTGGTTCTACTGCCCCTCTTTATACTGTGGTAAAAGGCTTCTTCCAAAATTCTAATGAAACTAGTTATTCCGAGAAATGGGTCCAGCTATTCACCCATTTTCACAAGTAGCGTATTGAGGTGCTAAATTAAAAAAAATTGTGGAGTTTGCTATGTGTCTACCGGGTACTTCAGCGCCACTGGAGAGAATTTTTTCACGGATGAAAAAAAATGTGGTCTGACGATCGGGAGATGCCTTGTTTACGTGCAAACTCAACTTGAACATATGTCATGTATTGAATTTTATGACAAATAGAATTTTATAAAAATAAATAATATAACTGGGCAAGTTTTTAGTGTTGTTTGTATTGTACTTTATCTCTTTTTCTCATAAAAAATATATTCACATTTTTTACACAAACTAAACGAAAAGCAAAACGAAAATGAGCCTCTTCATCTTCTGCGTCCCGGTTTGGCTCTTCGTAATTATGGTAAGCCTAGTTATTATTATGGTTATGTTTCGCTGTGTCTAAGTACACGCTAACGTGTACGCAAATAAAAAAAGTTAGGTATGTACACGCGAATTAAACTTCATCAAGCCAGTGACGTTATTATTTAGCGTGCGCAGTGACTGTATATTTTGGTACATGCTATTTTGATATGTTTAGCGTGTGTTTGATAGAAAAATATTTGTTAAAGGAAGGGAAGGAAGGGAAGAATTTGTTAAAACAGAACTATTCAGATGTTTCAAACTTAATTGTAATAAATCAATGTATATACTAAAGTATATATTTAGGTTAGCAAAATAAATATATGTATTTAGTTGACATAACACGTAAAAAATATTGTTAAAATAATTTTTATACGTAAGTTAATTATTATAACCAACTATTCTAAATGGGAAATAAGCCACAATTTAACTAAAAAAATGATTTTATTAACGTTTCGACGTCCAAATCGGATGTCATTGTCAAAATACAAAAATTAGTCAGATTAAATAAATTATTAGAAAAATTTTTTACCAAGCAACACCATTTTTGTTTAATTTAATAATATTTTGTATTTTGACAACGACGTCCGATTTAGACGCCGAAACGTTAATAAAATCATTTTTTGGTTAAATTGTGGCTTAGTTCCCATTTAGAATAGTTGATTACAAAAATGCCACAAGGATAATAGCTTCAGAACAAGTTAATTATTATTGTGAAAGCTTTAGGTCTTCTTTTTATTTTAATCTTTTACGGTAATACATACTATTTCATTTATAACTAAAAAATATATATATTAATTTATAGTCTCTTATCTTTTTCGTACTGTTTTAAAATGTTCTTAAACTCATTAAAAGAACTAAATAATTGTCCACACTCCGTAGTTAATTTAAAAACAAACACTAAACAAATAAAAAATAAGAAATCACTGACACTCTAACTTTTTTATTTGCGTACACGGTAACGTATACCTAGACACAACCTTATATTTAGGTATATTCTTCTTCTCCTTCTTTAGTTTATTGGCCTCCACCTACTTGGGTATTTGGCAAGCTCATTGTCGTGGAATAAGTCAAAAATATTTATATTCTAATGACATTTATCGTATGTCATTGTAATAATATATACCAGTTTGTTAAAATTGTAGTTTTATACTGTTTTTGAAGGAAAGGAACGAAGGTTTACTATTGAAAATAAAACCATTTTGTAAAAGTACGAATTTTTCTATGAATAGTTCAAACGATCAAAAACACTTGTAACGTCACATAAATGTATTTTCTAGTGACGTTTATAACGTCTAATTTAAAATTCTGTTTATTTTAATGGAAAAATGTAAATGTAAAACCAAGTGACGTCACGAGGCGTTTTGGACCACCTGTTTTAATTTGAATTTTTAATCGTCTTTAGGGGCCAAACGAAAGACAAACAAAACTTTTTTATCTTTGATACATGTTTTAAATTATGTTGTGTTTTGATTTATAACATTTTTTTCGAATTTAAAAATTTATGCAAGTTCCCTATTATGGGCGACGATACAGCCTGGACTAGAAGGGCATGACGAATATTTAAAACGAAGAGATAACATATTCAAACCTTTATCTATTATATATTCATTGACAATCAAACAAATAGTAAAATTCGGCAACTTTTTATTTTCGTGTACGTAAAATATATCCTTAGTATTCGAAAATTTGCTTGGCATAAACAGAAACATGGTACCTACCTATATATAATTTTTTAATGAAAATTGTCTAAACCCAATAAATCCCAATGGACTTTCACGCCTTTAGACCAGGTAGAAGCTCAAAAAACTAGAACTAAATTCGTAATCACCAACACCAAAACAAAAATAAAACAGAATGACGATCAAATTTCATTATTAACATACAGTAGAACCCCGATTATCCGTGCTCGTCGGGACCGAAGGGTGGCACGGATAATTGAAAAGCACGGATACTCCGAACATGTATTTCTTATGTATAATACATATGTACGTATACACAATACACATACATAGTAACTACCATAAAAAATAACAGAAAAAAATAAATCTTTCATTATGAGTCTCTCTTTCGTCATATAGAGTTTCCGTCAAGTGATTTACGATGACGCTATTTTGATAAAACCTCAAAAACGCAACTTGAGTAATAGAAAATCATAGCACGGATAATCCGCAGCACGGATAATCCGCACCCGGATAATCGGGGTTCCACTGTACTTAAATAGAAAAAAATATATGATAAATAGAAACTAAATTAACTACTAATTACACACATGATGCAATTCAGTTTTATTTTTTATGTACAGGGCTCTTTACAACTTTACACTGGGAAACGTAATCAGTAGTCTTGAAGACGAAAAATTCCAGCATGGGTTTAATCCTGATAGAAGTAGCAACCTAACCAGGCTACTAAAAGATTCGCTTGGGGAAGTAGTATTACACTTATGATAGGCTGTATTATAGTCCAGAGTAATAAGGATTTTCTGGGGACATTCAAAGATACAGGTAGCTGACTACTTTTTTAGTTATTGTAGACATATAGGAAGAAAACCTACCTGTTTCCTGCCTAGAGTTCGCGTCCGTTTTTTAATTATTAACAATTTAGTGCAAAAATTGCGGTTTTTTTCGATTTTTTGCACTCTATTCAAAAGCTAAATAGTTGACATAAAATTACAACATTAAGTTTTTTAGAACATTGAGATGCCCGGTTGCACCAACAGATCTTAAGCTTAAGTCGAGAATATCATAAGAACTAATATAATATAATTATAATATATTACAATAAGAATACCATAATATAATAATAGATATAATTGATAATAAGGTAAAAATCTAAAATTATTGTGCAACGTAAGTGATACTCAAGGAGGCCTTATCTATAAGTAGAGCTTAGCTAATCTGGAGCTTAAGATCTGTTGGTGAAACCAGGCATGAAAAACCTTCAAAATGCATATTTTTGAAAGTTAATTTGTTGCTACGCAAACTGCAAAATAAGTGAAAATCGTTATTTATTAATAACTTTTACTAAAACTACCTTAAAACTTTAGTGTTTCACCAAAAGTTGGGTATTGGCGTACTTAACAAACCTTCAAAATTTGAGACTGATCCATTAATTATTTTAAGAGTTATTCTATTTGTTTATCTCAGAGACCTTTATTTTGCAATAAGATAAGACAGAAAATAACGAAGATAGGGCAATTCTGAGTTTGCCAAATGAAAGTAGAAAAGTGATAGTATCAAACAGTGGCGTAGGTGAAGATTGGTGCCCCCCCGCGACAATTCTTGTGGGATCCCGTATTATAAACATAACGACAATTCATCATCATTCAACCCGGATCTATCCACTGCTGGATATAGGTCTCCATTAGTCTTTTCCATGTTTTCTTATTTTGTGATGTTTGCATCCAATTTTTGTCGATCCGTTTTATGTCATCAGACCTCTATTACGGTATGCTTCTTGTGTTGGTATCCAGTGTATTATTCGCTCTGTCCATCTGTTATCCGACATTCTAGCTATGTGCCCCGCCCAGTTCCACTTAAGGGTCATAATTCTTTCTATGGCATCTGTCACTCCTGTTCTCCATCTTATTTCCTTGTTCATAATCCGATCCCTACAAGAAATGCCTAATATCGAGCATTCCATTGGTCTTTGTGTAACTCAAATTTTATTTCTTGTTTTCTTGGTTACTGTTAAAGTTTCTGCACCATATATTGTAAATACTAGCAACACGCACTGATCAAATTCTTTTGAGACACATAGGCAGTTTTGACTTACAGACATAGCTAATCTCATGCCCTAAGTACTTATAAGAGGTGGTTTCTTCAATATGCATGCCATTTACTGAAATTTTTTCGCTTAACACCAGATTTGTCATGATTTGTGTTTTTGTGTGGTTCATTTTTAATCCAACTTGTAATCCAACGACAACTAAAACAGTATAATTACTAAAATATGTGTAAATGCCAATATTTGGCCTTTTTTTTGATAAGTCTTCATCAGTTAGTGTGAATAGATTTTTTGGGAATAGACATGAAAGCCTATTATACATGTCTCTTAATCCGACAAACCTATTAGTAAATTGTTGCAATATTATATCTAAAGGACATCGCACACATCTTATGGAAAATAGAATGTCACTCAAATTCAATAAAATTTATACGAATAGATTCGTTTTAAATTAACGGTCAAATCTTATCATTGCGCCAACTCTATATTTTTAATAATAAGAGCAGAAATTGATATAAATAAATCTGAAATCAAATGGGTACGTACATAAGTTAGAGAGAGAAAAAATATTTTAAAATACCCAAATTGTCGGTACTCCATAAATCAGCGGATTAGTTTCACTAATCCGCTTAGGCCCAGCGGGGTTTAAGCTCTTTTGAATAGCACCCAGAGCAATAGTGATTGTAACTGACACTTTTACTGACTCCAAAAATGTGATTTCGATAAACTTTAATTGCAATTTGCGCCGTAATTAATCATAATTAAGAGTTAGCGCAATGATAAGATTTGACCGTTAATTTAAAACGAATCTATTCGTATAAATTTTATTGCATTTGAGTGACATTATATTTTCCATATAGACAAGGCGAAAACGGCGGGTTCGAAGGGAAAAATATTCCCATGAGATTTTTTTGCATAATCACATTCGTCAGACATCCCAGAATAAGGTTCAAGAAGTCGCCCACGTGAAAAGTGGGCCAATTTTTTTTAACAATTTTTTTTTTAATCAAATTGCAAAAATCAATATTTTTGGCTCGAACAATTTTTTCTTTAATTTTTTGGACCATTCTGGACGAAAAAGATCTCTTATAATTTTTCTCTAAAGTTGATCGTTTTCGACTTATAAGCAATTTAAAATTGAAAAAAAACGAAAAATGGCGATTTTCAAGGCTTAATAACTAAGTTAAAAGTTATTATTATGAAAGTCAATATATGACTAAATCAAAGTTTAAAGTCCCCCCTACAAGATCCTGAAGAAATTTTTGTCATTATTTTATTACTAAGCTGTTATTTTTAAGTAATAATAATAAGCGCCATGCACGTGTGCGACGTATGTAAATGCTGAGTGCGAGAGAGAAGCCATTCCAGCAGTCCAATTGTGCATCTTACTCGCACTCACATTTACAACCGCGTCAATACGATCTAATCGCTCATTGATATTAATTAAAAATAACAGCTTAGTAGTAAATTAATGACACAGATTTCTTCAGGATCATGTAGCGGAGACTTTAAACTTTGATTTAGTTACTTTCTGACTTTCATAATAATAATTTTTAACCGAGTTATTAAGTCTTAAAAATGGCCATTTTCGCGTTTTTCAAATTTTAGATTGCTTATAACTCGAAAAAGATCAACTTTGGAGAAAAATTATAAGAGACCTTTTTTGTCCAAAATGATCCAAAAAACCTAAAAAAAATTAGTCCGGGCCAAAAGTATTGATTTTTTGCAATTTGATTAAAAAAAATTGTTAAAAAAAAATTGGCCCACTTTTCACGTGGGCGACTTCTTGAACCTTATTCTGGGATGTCTCACGAATGTGATTATGCACAAATATCTCATGGGAATATTTTTCCGAACGAACCCGCCGTTTCCGCCTTGTCTAATAAGATGTGCGCGATGTCCTTTACATTGAAAACATTAATTTAAAAACTTTTCTGCTACAAGTTATTTTTCGTCGCAGCTGAACTAATCGTAACATTTTTTTATACGTTTTATCCGTTTATTTTTAAATTCCGGTATAATACCCCATTATTCTGCTATTCCTACCGCTTCTGCTAAAGTTTCGAAAAACAAATTTCTCATTTCTCGAATCATGAAATTTTCGTTAAAGATTTCATTACTTGTCGGAAAACTCGACGCAAAGCCATATCAGCATCATGCCTGGATGACCACCAGGTTTCACATAACCTTTTAAGTGTTGGCAAACGCGATGAATCCAAAGTCATAAGAGTACATGGTACATCCCATCTTTTAATACTTGCAATAAAAAAACATAATCTTTTAATTATATCCTAAAAAAACCAACTCTTGTACACCAGCAACGTCAGCATTTAACACTAGGTTCAGATTATGGGATGCGCAATGAACATATTAAGCTGTTTTTTCAATGTCAGTTATGTGCCTTTGTACGCCTGAATATACACCACTCATAACGCTTGCCCCATCATACCCCTTTCCTCTACAGTTGTGTACTGAAAAGTGCTTTGATTGTATAAATTTTAAAATTTCATTTACAAGACCTTCTTCACTTTGGTCTAATATGCGAGTAAATCTCAAAACAACTTTCAATAACTTCTGCTTTGGAAGGTAAATTATTTTCATCTCAAGTTATTTTTACATACCGGAAAATAAAACTAAGCTGATCGGGTTCTGAAATATCTTGAGTATTATCAAGAATTATTTAATAACAACAACTTTTTAAATTAAATTAATTAATTTGTTTTCAGTTTCTTGAGCCAACAAATTTATAACTTCGTTTTTTATTTGGGGGCTCAAGTAATTGATTTTTAGATATTGTTTTTATCGATTAATTTAGCTGAAACAGGATCATATTTAGCTAGTAAAAGAACTACCGACAAAAAACTACCTTTTTGGGGTTTACTTTCATCTAAACTACCAACATGTCCACGAAACGCTAAATTGAACCCAAAAAGAGTTAGGTCAATTAGGTACTCGCTTCATTACCTACTTCCTTCCAAATTCTCTATTTTGATACCTATTAGGAAAATATGTTTTGGGCCCTAATGTAAAGAAAGTAGAAGAATTAAGCTTGAAGGCTTTAAGGCGGGCCCTGCGGGCCTGTCAGCTACGCCACTGGTATCAAAATGTATTAAAAAAGATAAAAAAATAATTAATATAGTCAAAAATTTTAATGCCAAATTTTGGAAATTTTGTAGTTTATAAATTAGAATAACTTTAAAAATGTTGTCCGTAAAAACAATCTTTTTATATATTCGAAAAGATAGTATTTTAACACGAATTTTCAAATAAAAAAAATTAGCATGGGTTCATGTGGGACAAAGTTAGCCATATGTTTTTTTAAATTCACAGCTAATTTGTTTATAATAATTAAGGAATATCAATAATGTCATTTTAAAGAATGGGATTTGTATTTTTTGTTAAAAAATTTGCACAGACATTGTACCTTCATAGCACCCTCTACGATTTTTCAAAAATGTAGTTCAAACGATTATTATTGGGAACCTACAAATCCACCAAGTTAAAATACCGAAAAAGCAATTTCAAACGAATATAATTTTCTGTATCTCCGGATAAACTCCATGGATTTTGATCTTTCTTTTTTTAATTTGTATCTAATTTCTACGTACATTACAAATATGCAATTTGTTTATAAATTTATTAATTAATAAATAGTCTAATTTGTTTAAACAATTCTTGAAAAAATATTTTTTTTACAAAAATCTATTTTTTTAATCATGGTATCATTAATGATCATAGAAAAAGTTAAAGTACATTTTAACAAATAAATGATTTTTATTAGATAATTATTGATTGAAGATAATTTATTTTTTAAAGTATAGCTTAACGTTTTCTATGATTAATAATGATAGTATGATTAAAATCATGGATTTTTGGAAAAAAATTATTTTTTCAAAAATTGTTTAAACAAATTGGACTGTTTATTAATTAATAAATGTCTAGACAAATTGCATATTTGTAATGTACAGAAAAATTACATACACGTTAAAAAAAGAACGATCAAAATATATTCAGTAGATCTCGAGATATAGAAAATGATAGTGCCTTTTTAGTTTTTGAACTCGTGCATTTGTCGGCTCCCAGCTCCCCCTTCACTTACCACGACTAGTCACCAATTGAACTACATCTTTAAAAATTCGTGTAAAATGCCAGATTTTCTAATATGTAAAATGACTTTTTCTACGGACAACATTTTTAAAGTTATTCTAAATGTTTAAAAACTACAAAATTTCACCAATTTGTCATTAGGATTTTTGACTATATTAGATACTTTTTATCTTCTTTTAGTAAATTTTAATAGCGTCAGTTTTCTACTTTCATTTGGCATACGCAGAATTGCCATATCTTCATTATTTTCTGTCTTATGATATTGCAAAATAAAGGTCTCTGGGATAAACAATTAGAATAACTCTTAAACTAACTAATGGATCGATCTCAAATTTTGAGGGTTTGTTAAGTACCCCAATACCCAACTTTGGGTGAAACATTAAGTTCTAAGGTAGTTTGAGTAAAAGTTATCGACAAATAACAATTTTCACTTATTTTGCAGTTTGCGTAGCAACAAATTAACTTTTTAACTTTCAAAAATCGACATTTTGAAGGTTTTTTAATGTTCTAAAAAAATTAAATTTTGTAATTTTATGTTAACTATTTAGGTTTTTAATGGGGTGCAAAAAATCGAAAAAATCGCGTTTTTTGCACTAAATTGTTAATAATTAAAAACGGACGCGAACTCTAGGCAGGAAACAGGTAGGTTTTTTCCTATAGGTCTATAATAACTAAAAAAGTAGTCAGCTATCTGGATCTTTGAGTGTCTCAAACATGGTCTAATTCTAGCTTATTACCCTGGAGTATTAGTCCGACAGATTACAATTTAAAGGAGACTATCTCCACGCTCCGATATACCGATTGGGCGAAAAAAATTAATAATCAACCTGTTGTTAATCAAGATCTCCAGACTTATGAGAGAGCTTTTTTAAGAAGATTGTTCAACAATTGAGATTACACATCCTAGGGCAAGGCCGTACATAAGAAATACAACCGGCCAAAAATGAAAATATAGACAACGTTTAACACCAAAGTAAAAACTCCTGTTGTAATTGGTATAATTGGTAAAGTACTTTTCGGAGAAAAATTTTCTTTTCTACAGAAATTCAGTGTAATATTAAACACGAATAAAAAAAAGGAATTATTTAAATAAATTGCTATAAAACATAATAGATTTTTAGAAAAGCGAAAAGTCTCAGATAAAAAAATCACTATTAAAATAAAATAGTAAATAATTATTTAAATCTGAAAACTTTTCTTGTTGGAACTTCTTTCTGATACATCCTTATTCTCTGCCTTTTACAATTTATAAGAACAAGAGATGAATAAAGAAAGCGAAAAGGACTCTACAATATGCAGTCACATTCCGCTTTCATTCGTCTAGAAAAAAGGTCCGAAAGAAAAGAATGTTCCTAATACTCAAATATGAGTAAAGATACTGTCTTTTTCATTCAATACATTTTTACTTTAGCTCATAGGCGTAACCAGGGGGGGTTTTGGGGGTTGTAACCCCCCCATTGGGATGTACTTTCAGCTCTATACGCTTAACATCATATCCCTCAGATATTTCCAGTAGTTGTAACCCCCCCTTTCAGGTAGATGTAACCCCCCCTTAGGATCATCCTGGTTACGCCTATGCTTTAGCTAATCAAATATTTACTGTAAATACGTATTTATAATCGATGACAAGATCGTCACTCTGTTTAAGATAAGACAAAATAAACACAACTTAAACCTATTTGCCACAAATAAATGTAATTTATTACTGTAGTGTGATACTGTTGATATGGATTACTATACTTTATAATAGGTTTCAAAATTTAATCCAGGCTGGGTAGATCCCAGACATTTTAATACGTCTCGGTCGGTACGCAATCAAATGAAAGCTTATTTTTGAAGTTCGCTATTTCAAAAATTCTACAAAAAGTTCTACAAGGCTTAAAGGAATGAAACTCATAAGAGTACTCTACTAGAGAGAAGTCATACTTCATTCATAGAGTTAGGCAACTTCTTCAGTACCTATATAATATAAGATGTCAATTTGTCATTATACCACTATAGATTAGACTATCCTTAATTTATCACAGTACGAGCTAAAAACTAAATTTAAAAAATACTATTTAACATTAAATTTTGTTTCAGATCTTCGGTTTTAAAACATAATAAACGAAAATAATCTAGACTAAAAGGTTCATACTAGAGAAAAACCGATCACAGTGACATTTGACAGATAATAGCAACGTTAACTAGATAATAAAATACACATCAAATAATAAAGTATTAGTCCGGGAGGTAGCGTCAAGTTTGATCGGAGCATTTTAGCATGGCTGTTTTTTTTTTATAAAGGCAGTTGTTCCAAAGCTTATTAACAAATGTGTGTCAGCTGGCCCAAAACCGGGGCCTTTAGGCAAGAAAAGATAAAATATGAAAGAAGATGGAAAAACCCTACAACTTACAAGGGCGGACCCAGGACCGATTTTCGGGAGGGGCCATGACCTTTTTTTGGGGAGGGGTACCTTGGGGTCTGGAGGTAATTTTAAAAAAATAGGGTTACAATGGTGAATTTTAAGGCACTTTTCACACACTTTTCAGTGCCATAAAGTCATTCAAAACTTATCGTTCTTAAAGTATTATTAAAGTCAGTACCGATTCCTACACATTTTTTCGGATTCAAGTGCAGTTCTTTTAACAAGTTTAATACTATTTTTCCCAATGCTTCTCTGGTCAGGCCTTGTTCTTCCCCTCTTTCTTGATTTTCACTAATTATTTTTATGTTCTCATAAGCGTCTATGAATTTGACAAATCTTCACGAATGCTGTTATTGTGTATGTATCTCAAATTTAGAAAAAGCTGTTTCACGTGAGATACGCCAGTCTTTTCGTCAGATATGACAGAGTAATAATTTGCACTTTGAACCTGATTCATTATTTGTTCAATTATTTCTTCGCCACAACATATTATCAATTGACTTGAAAAGTGGTGCTGCTAATGTATGTTGAAGATGCTGAGGATCGGTGTTGTTTAAGAGTCTTATCTTCTGATGCGATTTTAAACCTTAATAATTCCCCTCATTGCTAGATCCAGCATCATCGTCCAGAAGCAGAAGGCCATCATTACGATGGCCTCTTAAGCCTTGGTTTTCTCGAAAGCGGCACCGACAAACTGCGACCGTAACACTGCGATGGATGACGTCATAAAAAACTGTACCACGCAAAATAATAGCAGTGGTTTCCAAGGATGCGTTGGAAACCACCGCTTGCTGAGTTTCAAATTTCATTGCCGCAGTGAAGAACCTTGAATTTTTCACCGTAATCTGACGTCATTCATCGCAGTGTTACGGTCGCAGTTTGTCGGTGTCGCTTTCGAGGAAACCCAGGCTTTAGAGAAATATTTTGTCGACCTAAGAACACTATACATAGACTCTATTATTGGTCGTCTTTCTCTATTTTCTTGTATCTGTTTGGACCTTTAAGAGTCTATCTGGTTAATGACTGACTTTTGCGGGTTGCGATAACTTTGTAAAAAATCTAGCCCAACTTGAACGCACTCTTTGGTGTATGATGTTTTTTCATGGGATTGCATGCCTCCGTCTTTGCCCATTAGTTTGGCGAAATATGTTAAAGGTTTCGTGAGAAGGCTTTGTCATCGTTTGATTTTTCATTAGAAAGATAAAACGCAATACTTGCAAAACAATCCTGTTTGAACATGCGAAAGCACCAACCAACGCTTTTTTTCTAAGTGCTCGTGACCCAAGTAACGCTTCATTTCTTTTTCTTTCTTTGTGTGTACAGAATATAGAAATTGATACGATTTTGATGGCTGCCAAGGTCATGTCAACAATTTGCACTTTGTAAAATTATCAACATTTTGATTTGCGTCATTCTTGAAGCTACCGTTACTGCTTTTGTTCAATTCTAGTCAGAAGACTTATTTATCCCCTGTTTTGTACATACGTATATTTGTTTGAAACTAAAAACATTTGAACTGCAAATATTTAAATTTATATATTTTTTAAATTCTCGGAGGGGGCCATGGCCCCCATGGCTCCCTGGATCCGCCCTTGACAACTTATATGTCAAATATTTATTTCCGTGCCTTACATTCATATAATGGCCTAGTGGTTAGAATACCTGGCTCCTGACTTTGACCCAGGCGAGTCGGGTTCGATTCCCGGCGTCGGAAATCCTTTTTGTTTTTAAAATTGACATTTCGATTGGAAAAATAATTGTTTTTATAATACCACGTTTTTATTATTTATATACGACACAATATAAAAAAGTATTATAAAAACAATTATTTTTCAAATCAAAATGTCAATTCGACTCGCCTGGGTGAAAGCCAGAAGGTAGGCATTCTAACCACTAGGCCATTATGAATAGAATAGAAATATGCTTTATTGTCACTGAAAATTATACAATTTTATGGACAAAGCTTAACATAGAGTCAAAAAAATAACAATAACAAATACAATTTTCTGAAATTAGATAAATCGTCAATATAAATAAAATATATGTACAAGTTAATAAAGTGAAGCAAAAAAACAAAACCAATATATTGCAAAATTAATATAAATTGCAAATTTAACATACAACATAATAAAATACAAACATATGAACTAATAAGTTAAAGCTGCTGTATGTGACACCCAAATATAGATAAATATACTTTAGTTACTTATATATTACTGTAATTTCTTAGTTAGTCATTAAAAAACTCTTCTACTGAATAATATAGTTTTTTAGATAGATGGGCTTTTGCCATTTTACGGAACTTGGGGAAAGATGTGCAGATTTAAGTTGTAAAGGGAGATGGTTGTATAGTTTTTTTGCGGAATATAATATAGATTTCTTTACTACCTCAGAGGACGGGATCGGTAAATAGACATCAAAAGTTGAATTTCTGGTGGAGTAGTCATGATGAGGCTTTGCTGGAAAGAGATGCAGGTGTTTACGAATTAAGCAAACAGTTTCTAAAATACTTATACAAAGATGGAAAAGTTAAAATTCCGTGAACTTAAAAGTAACTTCTGCAATGTGTTGTTCTTCTGAGGCCAAACAGATATCTTATTGCTCTTTTTTGTAATTTGAAAATAATATCAAATTGGGCAGCTGTACTAGAACCCCAAAAAGGGAGACCATATCGAAGATTAGACTCGAACAAAGGAAAATATGTTATATTAGAAGATGCTAAATTGAGTTCCTTCGAAACAGATCTTATAGCATAGCAGAGTTTCTTACTTAACAAATCGATATGAAGTGGCCATTTGAGGTTGCTGTCTAAAAATATACCAAGAAATTTTACAGAATCGACGGTAGATATCTGCCTCTTATTAACAAGCAGGGGTTGAAAAGCAACTTTATAGGATAATGCTACTGTCTTAGCCACGTTAAAGGAGAGTAAATTACAGTCAGACCAGGTTTTTATCGTAAGAAGATCAGAAGTTATAGTTGCATGAAGAGTTGCAATAGTTGAGTTGCTCTAATATTGATGTAAGGCTCGGAGATAAATAGCTCCTGGCTTTCACCAGGCGAGTCGAATTGACATTTTGATTTGAAAAATAATTGTTTTTATAATGCTTTTTTATATTGTGTCGTACAAATAATAAAACCGTGGTATTATAAAAACAATGAACACATCAATTAAACAGGTTGAAGAATTCAAATATCTGGGAACTGTAATAAACAGAGAAGACCTAGGCAACAAAGAAATTCAAAGGCGAGTTGAACAAAGTAGGAAGGTAGTAGGTTGCTTGAATTCCGTGTGGTGGGATAAAAATATATCCAGAACTACAAAATTAAGAATAGGGAAGACATTTGTGGAATCGGTACTCATGTATGGAAGCGAAGTCTGGACATTAACAGCAGAGTCCAGAAGAAGGATCAATGCTGTGGAAATGGACTACACACGTAGAAGTGCTGGAATCTCCCGATTGGACAGAATACGTAACGAAGAAATAAGAAGAAGAATGCAGGCACACGATACAGCGGTAGACAGGCTCGAGAGAAGAAGCCTAAAATGGTTCGGTCACTTACTTAAAATGGACGACCAACGATGGCCAAAGAAACTCCTGAAATGGAAACCTCCAGGTAGGAAGAAAAGGGGAAGACCAAGACTATCCTGGAATGACACGATAAGGAAGGCCATGGAACACCGAGATTTGGAAGAGGAAGATGCCCAGGATAGAAATAGATGGCGGTTAGGTGTGGGGATGCGGCGTCAGCCGATATGACACCCCGTATATATATATATATATATATATATATATATATATATATATATATATATTATAAAAACAATTATTTTTTAAATCGAAATGTCAATTTTAAAAACAAAAAGGATTTCCGACGCCGGGAATCGAGCCCGACTAGCCTGGGTGAAAGTCAGGAGCCAGGTATTCTAACCACTAGGCCGTTATGGATGTAAGGCATAGAAAGACATATTTGACATATAAGTTGTAGGGGTTTTTACATCTACTTTGCTGACAGTTTTACATCTACTTTGCGTCTATACAGCTGGCAGATATTTTCGTTATCAAACAAGTACTACCTACCAAAATAAATTCATAGAATCCGTGCTAAAATTACCGTAAACATTTGACACTACCTCCCAGACTGTATGTTCTCGTTATTAATTTAGATAGTGCTCGAGATGTTATGGAAAACGCTTCCCATCTGTGAGTTTTGGAGTGTTCTTGCAACTCAAATTGAAGTATATCCCCTGGCTTCGCAATAGCGTCTTCCTACAATATAGACAATCAGTACTAAGAACACCAGAAGAGCTAATACGCATCCAATTACGAGTGGTAAGACATCTGAATATGTAGCACATTCGATAGCTAAAAATATTAAAGAGTTAATAATTAAAAATATATAATAAATATATAATAGCAACTTCATACAATTAGAAAATTTAATTTGTTTTTAATTTTTCCTGTTATTAATTTTTTTTCTGAAAAACACCGTTGGCAAATCTCATTGGTTACATTGTGTACAATTAATTCAGTCAATTTGTACTCTAGGAGCCCTCTAGTGGGAAAGTTGTTGCATTTTTTTTGGCTATCAGTAGTAGGTAGGTATATACAGGGTGAGTTTTTAGTGCGGGATCGGTCGATAATTCCATTATGGTATAGAATATCGAAAAAAGTTAGTTAGAAAAAATGTAGGCAACGATATTCTCTAGGCTTGGAAAATATGCCCATTTCTACAGGGTGATCAATAACTGCGTGGTATATCAAACATATAATTTTTTAAATGGGACACCCTATATATTTTTTCATATTTATATTCCTCTCATAATTCCTGTTCATATAATATAGGGTTTTGCATTACTATACAGAGTATTTAACAAGTTATGACCATTTTTATTTCGAAATCCCTATGAGATTAACACCATGTATATAAAGAAATAATTCATAAACAAGAATTTGTTTTGCATAATAAGATAAAAAATATACTGTAGTTTTTAAGTTACGTTTAATTGAAATCATTGACAAATATTTGTATACAGGGTGAACTACAAAACCAAATTACGATTTTCTCAATTTTTTTAAATGGATCACCCTATATTTTTTTAAATAGTGTACTTATGATATTCTTTCATTTTTATATAGCATTCCCTATATCTAAACTCGTCAGTTTCCGAGATATTTTCAGTTTACTTCAAATTTCGGGAATACATTCAATTTTTCTACTAAAAATACATAAGTTAGTATTGAGTGATAATATAACAAAATTATTTTAATTCAATAAATAAGTAACACAGCATATAAACCATAACAATATGCAATAAATGTGATATTAAGGAATTATCATATTTCCCTAATATACAAGAATCGTAAAATTCCTACAAAAAAATATGTCTTGTGAGTAGTAATAACGTATGGTCCTAAAGTTTTGGGAAAAATTTCAAAAGCATATAACTCTGACCACAATAATCTTATATTTTTATTAAATTATTCAACAATTTAACTTAACTATCCTTATTATAAATCAAAATTCAAATGACAGACAAGGGACCATTATTTTCGATTTGCCTAATAATTCCCCTGACACGTTTCATCATCATTTGGACGACCTCGGCGTCAATTTCTCTAATTTTTGTATATATGCGGCGTCTTAACTGTTCCTGATTTTGTGCTTCCCATCCGTTATTATAGACTTTCCGACTTAATATTGCCCAGAACTCTTCAATTGGACGAGCCTGAGGTAGGTTGGGGGGATTGTCTGCTTTCGGTACAAAGGTAATGTTGTTAGTTTCGTACCAGTCCCTTGTGATCCTAGCGTAATGACATGAAGCAAGATCTGGCCAAAAGACTATTTGATCATTTGCATGATGTGTTTTCACAAACTGAAGCAATTTAGAGAGACATCTTTGAATATAAATATTTGCGTTTAAGGCTTCGCCTCGAACAACACCAATGTAGGGCTGTGAGGTAAAGCCAGCCTCAGAAATTGCACACCATACCAAAATTTTGTCCTCAAATTTTTTCTTACTTTTGAATTTTATTTCATCAGGTACATTTTCGTAATCGTTCGTGTAAAACCCATCGTTACCCTTCATCTCAGAGTTGGACAAAGTAATAGCTATTTGTATAACAAGGGAGGAAAGTGCTACTTTTCCTCCCGAGAATGAAGTTTACTGCCCGACGCGTAGCGGATGGCAGTAATCATTCAAGGTAGGAAAAGGCACTTTACTCCCATGTTATACATATGATTTTTCCACCTTCCTCAAATAACCAGTCATTTTTTTATTTTTACTTAATATATTTTTTGCACGATTGATCATTTTTGACTGTTTACCGTGACAGATTTTACGTCAGTAGGTGACATTTACTAGCAACTCGACGGTAAGTAATCCAACTCGACGGTAAGTACTCCAACTCGACGGTAAGTAATTCACTTACCGTCGAGTTAAAAAATCTCTTAATTTTAATTGATTTTTTGAAAGAATAAAGAAAACTAACGAATTATTTATTAATATTGAAACTTATGGTACAATTTGTTAAATTATTTAATGAAATCCCACTTGTTTGGGCTGTGGTTTCACTTCTAACAGAAACTCCTGCAGAATCGCATACATTGGTAGTATTACTAGTATTGCACAATATTTTTTCGGCAAAATCTATTTCATTTTGAAGAAAATCTTCTACATAGCTTTCTGCCACTGTCGATGAACGCCAACCTCCATGACGCTTTAATCCATGACGCATATTTTAATTTATAATAATCAAAATTGTACTTAAAATTATTGACAACTAAATAAAAACTCAATTCTCCATTGTTGTTATGCACCCTAGTTACTACCTAACAACCACAGTATCTATCTTGATAAAATGAATGAAACTAGTCAATATGACGAAAATGTTTAATTTTATAATTTATAATGGTATCAATCGTGCAAAAAACGTTATAAGCATGTCGAACGTTAAGGGTAACCGATCTCAGACAATAATTGGAGTCGTCGCTCCGCTCCTCCTCCAAACAATTGTCTTCGATCGGTATAAAACCCTTACCGTTCTCCATACTTAATATACTATTTGTAACTAACCAACAAAATTTATTAGAACTAAAACCAACAAGTAGGTACATTATAACTGTCAACTGTCAAATATAAGTCAAATTATTAATGTAAACAATTTACTGTTTTTTACCATTCTGCAAAATACAGAGTGTTTTTAAATAAACGTTAAAATCTATAGATACATACGTAATAGAAAATAGATATTGTACAGGGCGTCAATAAGTTATATTTCATGAATGAAATACCATGACGTCACTTTTACTTTTCCTCCCTAGGGAGGAAAAATATTTTCCTCCCTAGGGAGGAAAAGTACAACTTTGCTCCCTACAATCAGGTCAGGAAAAGTATACTTTCGGTAGAGGTAGGTGGAAAAATATTTTTCATCGTCCATCACGATCAACTTGTTGACGAAATGCACTCGCCTTAACGCGCGGCAACATCTCGGAATTCTCTCTAATTGATCCTCTGTGTATTTTGGAGCTTTCCTTCTTTTCCGGTAGATAATATTGTTACTCGATAGGGTCCTGTATACTGTAGTCTTTCCAACATGAAATCTTCTGGCCAGTTTTCGCTGTGAGACCTCAATTTTGTTCTTAGCTGCTTCAATCAGTCTTGTCTCTCTTATATGGTTCAAAATCCGCGGTCGGCCACTTTTACGCAAGTTAACACATGGTATCCCTTCTTCACATTCTCTGATTGTGCGATAAATTGTCGATTTGCTTATGTTTTGATCTCGATAAATATTAACAATATCTCGTTTCGACATTCGCCCAACCATATTATAAACACCTCGACGAATATCAATTTTATAAGACATTTTGCTGAGCACAAACCAAAATATTCTGCTTTGTTTATTAAATGTCAATAACTGATGACATTTCAATTCCATGGCCTTATTTGTTAAATGCATTTTGCTTCTCAATCAGACCAGGTGAAATTTTTCCCAAAACTTTAGGACCATACGTTATAACAAGATTATTTTTATTTAATAAACAACTCACACAAATCATAAATCAAAACCATATACAACAGATGTAACAGTTTCTAGGTTATGTTAACAGCATTTTAAGCCAAGAAGTTTTTAGTAACACATTCCTAATTGCAGATTGTGACGCGCAGTTATTAATACTATAATTTTCATACTAATTTTCATTAATATGCATCAAGAAATCCCTACTTTGTTAACACTCGTAGTCAAACTAGGTGATCTATAATGTTAAAGGTGCTATTGTTTGCGATTATTTGATTGGCCCACATTTTTTTGACGGTTGAGGTTTTACATGACGGTGCTCAAGTTCTTCCAAAATTGATTTTTTCATATGGGGCTATTAATCCGGTCAACTTAGACATCAAAATGCTTGGCAAATAACAAAAATTGCCGGAGAGCCAAATTTTGGTGGAGAGCTAGGGTATACCATAACAAATAAAGTTTAAAAAGTCCCCATCGATCCCATGTGTGCGTCAAAAGTTATTCGGGGTCAAAGGTCAAAATTTGAGATTTTTTGGATTTTTTTCGAAAACGGTAAGTTTTATCAAAAAAAAACCTCAAACCAAAGTTTAACCGTTTTCCGAAATAAATTTAATTTTTTTCCGAAGAGTTACCATTCCTGAGATATCGCGATTTTAAAAGTTACTTTATACATTATATGCACATATAAGCCACGTATATACATATGTGGTCCTTAAGACAAGTATAAATGCCTATTTGTGTCTCTTTTATATAGTATATTATACTATTCTGAAAATATTTCTTAAAAAGGTAATCAGTCCCAAACTGAATTTCCTCTATCCACGTGGCCTTGAAAAACATTTGGCTATACCATTGTTTAAAAAAGAACAGATTGTCTATTATCGGCAATGGCTACAGTATTGTCCGTAGGTCTGGTTCATAATATTATCTGTTTCTTTTAGTGCTAAAGGTTCAGTTCAAGTGAATATAAGTACTTATTACAAGCGTCTACCATTTAGTACCGTTACCGTTATTTGTACAATTTTATAGTTTTAAAAATGTCTCAGTTTTTCTTTATTTGCAATAAACTTTTAAGTGAAACTAAAACAGTTGTGGTTGATCGTGGAATGCCAAATTTAATCGAGGCTTATGTCGAGAGAGGTGATGAGTTTATTGAGTATTTAAGAACTAAAAATCCGTTAAAATACACGTGAATTGCAGAAAATCATACATTCGGAAAACTTCAATCGCTGCAGTGAAAAGACAACGTGAGGAGGAACAGGCTAGTACTTCAAAAGTAAGTCCACCTCATACTAGAACGCGAGTAAGTAAATCACAATACCGATACTTAATGTTGTTCTGAAGCTATTTTCTTGTGGCATTTTTATAATCAAGTATATTCAAATGGGAAATATATAATAATATATTTTAAAATATATTATTATATATAACATAATATATAACCGATACTTAACTTTTGTAAAAAATACGCGAAACAAGAAACAAGTAGGTACAACAATCATGTCTTCCTCCAACATCAGCATCTGCTTTTCAACATTTGTATCGAGTATATTATCAAGTTCAAACATGGCTAGGCAATGAACTGAATCCAGAAGACTGGGGTTGGAAATTAATAGATAATACTCTGGAACCGATTAAAACCTTACTCCAACCTGCTCCAGAAAAACTCCTTAAGACTATTTTTTGCAATTGCAAAAAAGGTTGTAGTGGCAAATGTGGATGTAAAAAAGTCGGGTTGCTGTGTTCTCTAGTGTGTACCAACTGCCAAGGTCAGTGTTGCTCATATGTCCAGTTTAGTACAACAGAGGAAGACTCCTGTGATTTTAATGAAGAGACCAATGACTGTCACATTTGAACAATTTTTGAACATCCAGAAGAGGAAGAGGAAGAAGATGAAATCGAAGAAGACTTGAGTTGAAGAAGACTTTCAAGAATATGAATCTGATTAAAATATCTAAAGAAATCAAAACAATAGTTAACCTAATAATCAATAGCAATATCAATAATCAATATCAATAATAAGGTAATATCTAGAACTTGACCGGTATTGTTTCCTTAAATTATCCTAAAATTGTCAAAACAGTTAGTGGAGTAGGCCTACAGGGGAAACCACGGTAAAAAAAACGCGCCGAGTACACTACCTCACAGGTGGTGTGGAAACGTGTGCATATCATGTATAATGTGACTCTTTGAATCGCGATATCTCAGGAATGGCAACACTTAGGAAAAAAATAGTAAGGACTATTTTTGCAGAGAATATTAAGATCTACAACTTTGGTTTAAGGTTTTTTTTGATAAAACTTACCGTTTTCGAAAAAAATCCAAAAAATCTCAAATTTTGACCTTTGACCCCGAATAACTTTTGACGCACACATGGGATCGATGGGGACTTTTTAAACTTTATTTGTTATGGTATACCCTAGCTCTCCACCAAAATTAGGCTCTCCGGCAATTTTTGTTATTGGAAATGTCTATATAGACCGGGTTAATAAAAAACCTTGTATACCATAAGCATCCAACAACGCATGATGATATGAAAAATAGAATAAGAGGAGCTTTTAATAATATTAATTTACAAAAATGTTAAGAAATGTGGCTCGGTCATTTGAATATCGGCTACAAAATTGCATAGACGTTGAGCGTGAACATTTTTAACACTTACTTTAGACTTATATCCTTAACATCACATTAATTGGTACTTTCATTAAATATTGTTACGGTTTATATGTTTTGTTTGAAATTCATTGAATGCAAATATTTGTTATATTATTACACAATACTTATTTGTTAAGTTATTTCTACTTATTAAAAACTGAATGTATTTCCGGCAAATGAGGAAAACTAAAAATATCTCAGAAACTAAGAAGTTTAGGTATAGAAGATGCTATATAAAAATGAAAGATTAATTATTTATATGGGAAATAAGCCACAATTAAAATGAAAAAAATAATTTTACTATGAAGTCTCTAACGCGAGAATTTTACTGTCGTTGCATTTGGTTGTCTTTTTAAAGACATATCACATGCTATAATTTTTTATGACGGATATTCTTGAGTTGGAGTTAATTTCATGTAATCGAATGAACTATCTTTCAGTAAGTCGTCCCAGGAACGCAAGTCATAAATATTGGCAATATCATTTTAAAGTCTTCTACTTTAAAATGTATAATATATGTCTGAATTGCCAATATAAATGAGTGAGATTAAATAAATTATTAGAAAAATTTTTTTTTTTTGCTTAGCACCAACACATTTTAGTTTATTTTAGTAATATTTTGTATTTTGACAACGGCACCCGATTTGGGCGTCGAAACGTTAATAAAATTATTTTTTTCATTTTAATTGTGGCTTATTTCCCATATAAATAATTAATCATAAAAATGCCACAAGGAAATAGCTTCAGAACAAAAAATGAAAGAGTATCATAAATACAACATTCCTAAAAAATAAAATATAGGGTGATCTATTTAAAAAAATTGAGAAAATCGTAATTTTGTTTTGTAGTTTAAAAGTGCATATGGGTGGTTCGCCAAAATAAGCGGCATATTGTGTAACTCGCTTTTTTCTTAAGTCCTTTACATATTGTGTTTCAAATTATGTTGCCAAAGTTAAGTCATACAATAGATGAATGTACGCCACTTAACCTTAATTTTAAAAAAAGTATTTTTACAAGCATTTTATGCAATTTTAATGTCAAAATATCAACTCCGAGGCTGTAACCCATCTTGTTTTTTGATCTGTTTTATAGTATTACACACTGAAAAGTTACAAAAGTGCAGATTATTTTATCAATAATTAATTAAAAACCCAATGTAATTTAAAACTATAAAATTAATAACTTTCATTTTTAAAATCAAACCATAAAAATCTACTACTAAAAACTGTAACCACTTTTGTGCATCAACACCGAGGCTTCATGAAAATATATGAAAATTTAGGCCAAACTGCACTATACTGTATGGCAGGCAGCTTGACAAGAGAGGAACGCTTCAGTCAAACCCAAATTGTGGAAGAAAGTGGACGAACATGATATCGTTAAGCGATAGAAAATTTATCAAGGTGTCTTAAGCTAAGCGTATGCTTTTATACAGTCAACACCGAATACTTCGTAAAAACTTAATTTTGCTAATTTTTTTAATATGTTTTTCTTTTAAGTATGCGCTATAAAGTTTTTTGACTCCAAACGAATAAAGCAAAAATATTTTTAAAATTTGTAGAAAGTAGAATTAAAAATGTATGAAATCATCAACACCGAAGCCATCAACTCCGAAGCCCAGTCGTGCCTCGGAGTTGACGAACGTGCCTTGGAGTTGTTGAAAGTATGTGAGTAGTTGTTCTTAAACTAAAAAAATACAATTTAAATTTAGTCTGATATAGGAAAAGGGTTACTGGGTAAGCTCTCAAGATGTTTAGGTCGGTTTGGTAATATTACCTTCTTTTTATAGAAAATGGCTCGTATGTATACACTAGAGTACGAAGGAAAAATGAAGGCGAAAACCCCCAAAATCGTTAAATAAAATTGTATGAAAGAAAGTAATATTTTATGCAGCTATGCTTATTTCTGTAAGAATATACCATTTTGGGCAGTCTTCTCTAATGTTGATAAAAGACACATCTGTCTATGTAGGCACATTATGTGAAAACATGGAGCTCATGTGTGGAAGCGGATAACAAATCATTATGTTGCGCAGAAAAGACTGAAGAATATATAGAAAGGAAATGCCAAGATTGTGTTCAAAAGCAGATTAGATTTTTGAAGTTTAACGGAGAAGACACGGCTACATATTGGAAAGTTTTGTCAACACGAAGGCCGGTCTAAATCAACTCCGACGCAATTGATATTTTACCTATTTTTCATGTTTTTCTGTAGTAGTTTATATCAAAATGGAAGTGTTTTGTATAGTTTTATTACATACCAATTTTTATTTAATTGTGACGATCATAAATTTCAATTAACAGAGAATTACGTCAACACCGTGGACACTTTCAACTCCGAATTCACATTTCCGTTTTACGGACAATATTTAAAAATGATCTCTGCTGGTATCATGGGTAAGTTGAATAGCTCATTTTATAAAAAATATTTAAAAATGAACTAATTATAAACCATTTTTTAAATTAAATTTCTCTACCTCGAAATTGCCGTCTATTTTGGCGAATCACCCATATAACATTTATAGTTTTACTAAAAACTACTTGGCTTAGAATACTGTTGATATAACAATCTAAAAACTGTTACATCAGTTGTATATTGTTTTGATTTATGTTCTATGTGAGTTATTTATTGAATAAAAATAATCTTGATATATTATTATATACAAGAAAGATTTTTTTTTGTAGGAACTATACGATTCTTGTATACATATTAGGGAAATATGATAATTTCTTAATATCACACTTATTGGTACATTCACTGCATATTGTGCATATTGTTATGGTTTATATTTTGTGTTAGTTATTTATTGAATAAAAATAATTTTGTTTAATTATCACTCAATACTAACTTATTTCTACTAGAAAAAATGAATGTATTCCCGAAATTTGAAGACAACTTAAAATATCTCGGAAAGTAATGAGTTTAGGTATAGGGAATGCTATATAAAAATGAAAGAGTATCACAAATACAAAATTTTGAAAAATAAAATATAGGGTGATCCATTTAAAAAAATTGAGAAAATCGTAATTTGGTGTTGTAGTTCACCTTGTATACAAATATTGGTCAATGATTTCCATTAAACTTAACTTAAAAACTACAGTATATTGTTTATCTTATTATGTGAAACAAATTATTGTTTACGAATTACTTCTGTATATACATGGTGTTAATCTCGTAGGGATTTCGAAATAAAAATGGTCATAACTTGTTAAATACTCTGTAGAGTAATGCAAAACCCTATATTGTATAAACAAGAATTATGAGAGGAATATAAATATAAAAAATATATAGGGTGTCCCATTTAAAAAATTATATATTTGATATACCACGCAGTTATTGATCACCCTGTAGAAATGTACATATTTTCCAAGCCTAGAGAATTGCCTACATTTTTTCTAAATAACTTTTTTCGATATTCTATGCCATAATGGAATTATCGACCGATCCCGCACTAAAAACTCACCCTGTATGTGAGAGATTGTAAAAAATGTTTATGATACAAAAAAGTTAATAGTAATTTTTATGAATTGTCGTAAATCTCCGTGTTTTCACAAAAAAATCATAGAAACAACAATAATTAAATATTGTAAGTTAGATATTTTTATATGGGATTCAGTTTTGATAGACAATTTTACCCACTTTTTCTTCATCACCAGCCTATTTACTAATGTGACTCTGGACTGGAAAGAACGGCACTTAAAAATAGTCAATTTTGTACGATTGGTCTTTACCCCGTCTGTAATTTTGCTTTTCCACGATAAATTTATTTTATTTAATATTTTTTATGTTTTGTAGACTTGCCCTGATTTGACCTTGAAATGACCTTTACCTGACGTGGTAGAGCTTAAGAGACCCCAGTTTTGTGTTAAGCGACCCCAAAAACCCCCTAATATAGTTTTTCCAGAGCGATTGTGTCGATTTATCTTGATTTGACCTTGAGCGAGAGGTGAGAGAGGTCAACGGACCCCGGATTCGTGATCAGCGACCCTAAACCCCCTAGTCATATGGTTTCGTTCAATAGTCCACAATTTATTGAAGTTATACTTCTTTAGTCGCGATTGAGAGTAAAATTTCATAATACTGCGCGCATGCGCACACAGACAGTATGGCGTTTAGTTGCTAAATCTTTCAAGTTATGTATAAATATATCAGCGCAAGAAAAGGTGTGAAAAGAATATATTAGTGTTTTTAGTAAATATATTTATTATAATTTTTGTGTCTTTGGATTTGTCTTCCTCGGGAGTAAGATGAGTATTATTAAAACATTTTATTGTATATTTATTATACTTCACCTTGTCTGTTTGTTACCGTGAATTGTCATTAGGTACGTCCGAACCGATACAGACACAGTCCTCGTAGCGTATTTGGTATAGCATTCGGCTAGAGATCGAGAGGTCTTGAGTTCGAATCCGGAGCAATCCTATACTTTTTTTTATTTTTTTGAAAGCGGTAAGCACAAAATTAGTTTGGTGTTTAAAAAAAATTAAACAAACTGTTTGAAGTATATTTATTTTTAAGAAATCATATAATAGAAGCATAACTTCTTACGTGCGTACAAAGTACACACACATTCTTTTTTTTGTAAACCTGTGTAATTGACGAAAAAATTTAATAACAGATTTCAAAAGCTTGTTGCTGTGAAACAGAAGACTCCGCCTACGGCGTCGGTCTGTTTCCAATAAGCAGCAAGCTTGAGAAATCTGTTATTAAGTTTTTGAGGATTTATCAATGTTCGAGGGTTATTCGGAAGAAAATGTTTTGCTTTTGACATGTTCAATTTATACTTATTAACTTATGTGAAACTTCAAAATTGACATTCATGCGTATCTGTAGCAACGAAGTGAAAACAGCTCATGGGATCTGTTATCAGTGTAATGTTGCTGTAATTGGTTATTTTTATTCACATGACCTCAAATGTATAAATTTAATTGGATTTCTAAATAAGCAAAAAATTTTCGGGTATAATATCACAAGAGAGTGAGAATAAATTGAAAATAATGCGACAGTTTTTCGAAAATTTGTTGCCAAATTTGACAACACATTTGAGTAAAAATGAAGCATTATTTTCTTATTTATTCGTAAGATTATTTTTTAATACGTATATTATGGATATTTTCTTAAATGTGACAGTTGTCAAAACTAGGAAACTGGTTGCCATTAAACAAAAACAATCTACTTAAAAAAATTATATCGGTAATTTTCTACAGTAGATAATTCTCAGTATAATTTTAATCTGATTGGACAGAATTAAACACGTGATCAAATATCTTACTATACAATTGGAAGTTAAAATCATCAAAAAATAATCGTATAAATAACAACTAATTTTTATTGTTGTCGTCAGCACTAGTTGTGGGCAGTTCGTTTTGAAAAAGACATAAGTCACGGACTGATAACCTTTTTCCTATACCCCATTCCACGAATATACGTCTCTTTTGGATTATCGCGACAACGAATATTTTACTGTGCAAAATATGAAGAACGAAAGTAAATTGCAAATTATATTGTTGTTTATTGGAGTAATTATTAGAACAAAATACTTTTGTACTTCTTATGTTGCACACTAAAATATTCGTTGTCGCGATAATCCAAAACAGATGTATATTCGTGGAATACACCATACTAAGCAAAAATCAAAATATTTCAACACATTCTAACGTCTATAATATTAGCTGGACTGAGCTGGACTGATATCTGTCTTCATACAGCACATGCGTCTACATTGTAAGAAACCATTATCATCATAAACGACGAAAAAAAAACGGGACTTATGTCCTTTTCGAAATAAGTGATTCAATTATGCAAAGATCTGCGACGGTTATGACTGAACCGGTGAATGTATAATTTTATTATTGTTATCATTTCCACATCACTTGAAAGAAGTAGATCACTTTTGGTGCATGTTTTTATAGTGGTAATTCTATTTGGATTTGAAATTTATTTATATTGCCTTATCTTTAAAAATTTTTAATGGAAATTATTATTTATATTAATTAATCAAAAATTACATTCAATTTTAAAAGACCAAAAACAGTTGTTGATGGCAGGAAGAAAAATTAGATTGTAGAAAAAATAATTTTTATCACAATTATTGTAAATAAAATATATAAACATATACATTTATCTATACAGGGTAGCGATAAAGTATAGAAACACGGTAATTTCTCGGAAACCGCTGGAACGATGTTTACAGATTTTGGTGGGTAAGTGTACTTTAATGAGGCCGATATTATAGTGGTTGTCAAATCTTCCATTTTTCTGGAAATATAATGGACTTTCCTATTTCATATATAACACCCTATATGTTTTTCATGTTATATTCCCTATACCTAAATGCCATAATTTCGGAGTTATTGCTACATTTATTAAAAAACAAAATTGTAAACCAATTATTATAAAAGTAATTTTTTTTAGCCCGGGTAGACATTATTTTAGGTTCTTTAGATCATTAGGAACAAATAAGGTCTTTTATCGTTTTTCTGTAAAGTTAATCGTTTCCGAGTTATAAACAATTTAAAACTGAAAAAAATCGAAAAATAACGATTTTCAAGGTTTAATAACACAAGAAAAAAAAAATAATTTGTGAAATTGCGAAGTACATAAATTCAAGCCCAAACTTTCTCCTATCAGCTCCCTGTAAGAATTTTTGGCATGTTTTATTGTAAAACATTGTTTTTTTTTAATTATTAATGAAATGCATATGAGAGGACGGACAATCGAGTTGCATTAACAACTAAAAACAATATTTTAAAATGAAACAAGACTAAATAACTTATAGGTAACTGATAAAACAATGTTTGAACTTGAATTTAGCACGTCGTAGTCTCAAAAATAATATTTTTTACTTGTGTTTTTGAACCCTCAAAATCGTCATTTTTCGATTTTTTTCAGTTTTAAATTGTTTATAACCCGGAAACGATTAATTTTAGAGGAAAATTACAGACTTTTTTAGTTCCCAATGATCCAAGGAACCTAAAATTATGTCTACCCGGGCCGAAAAAATTGATTTTTATAATTTGTATAAAATTGGTTTTTTAATAAATGTAGTAATACCTCCGAAACTATGGCATTTAGATATAGGGGATATAACATGAAAAATAATCAGTATTTCTTAGGGACTTCAAAACGCAAAAAATATACAGGGTGTTCCATTTAAAATAAGAAAGTTTATTAGATTTTCAGAAAAACGGAAGATCTGACAACGATGTAGTTACCACTATAATATCGGCCGCATTAGAAGACCCTTACCCACCAAAATCTATAAAAATCCTTTCAACGGTTTCCGAGAAACTACTGTGTTTCCATATTTTATCGCTACCCTGTATGTACTAGCTGACCCGGCAAACTTTGTACCGCCGTAGAAATATAGAATGTGTCAAACTTCAATAAATAAAAATTAACAGCAAATCAAAAAAATACTAAAAATATTATGTATTATAAACGAATTAATTTAATTCTTTCTGATAAGCAATATTTTTATGTGGTGCGTAAATTTACAACGATAGCGGTTTACCAACGTGCGATTAATTTTTCATGTCCGAAACATGGACACTCTAAGCTTATTCCGCAAACTTCCAAAAAACTTGCGATTTGTTTATCGTCATAGCAAAATCCAATGGCACGGGAAATTGTAGACGCTTAAAAACAAATGATAAGTCTGGTCTATCGATAATTTATTGGCTATCGAACATGGTTAAAAATTATTAAATTACTAATATGGCTATTAAAAAATAGGGGTAGGTTATAAAAGGGTGTAAATTAAGCGGTGTATGTATTTTTTATTTGACCCGATTGACAGGGCCCCCGTAAGGACTACTGACGCCTGTGTACAAAAAAGGATTTTGACGCCCCTCAAGGCATTTTGGATCATGTTTTTGTATTTATTTTTTTGAAGGTAGATAGGTAAGTAGGTGCTTGAAATAAAGCAAAAACTGATCTTTAGAAGTCAGACTAAAATATCAAAATCAAACAAACAGAGTGAAATCATAAAAAAATAACTTAAAATAAATTCTTGTTCACACCCATTTTAAATCATTGACTTATGGGGTACAGACACGTTGTTTATAAAATACTAGAACAGTGGTCGCCAACGTCTTCAATGTGTTGAGCTACTTTGTTAATTTTGGAATAAACAGCGAGCTACCCACACGGAAGCCACGTAACGCAACGTAAATGAAATAATCCACAGTTAATTTATCATTATATGTATTTATTTTACTATTTAACTGGTAATACATAATACATAGGTACTAATAATAAACTAATAACAAAATAACTAATATTACTAGTACGTACTTGTTCATAGCTACATTCCTACATATCAAACGAAGGTGTTTGAAAAATAAACACAAACTTTTATCCAGCCACAACGGCACATCACGTATGATTTAAAAATAGTTAATAATAACAAAAAAGTAACGCACTATCATAAACATAAACACTGAAAAAGAGAACGTCAAACTACTGTCAAAGTGTAAAGACGCATTTCAAAGTTCCTCTCGAAAATTTAAATTTATTAGCAGTTTTTATTAGTTAAATCCGTTAGATTTTCTTTTTTAGTTTCGTTAATTTAGTTGTAGTTTAAGTTTTATATAAATATAAGTCAGTTTTAGCGTTCGAAGCGATTAAATCTTGATGAGCGGACACGGTGACGGTGACCCTCCCGATCCCGGAGAGGACGAATTTTACAAGTTTAGAGAAGAACAGAATAATAATATGGAAATAACAGCGGTTTCAGGTATCGATAATATTAATAGAAATGTCAATAGCAGCTCAAACGTAAGTAAAAATCAACTTCATATTTCGTCAAACTCGTCCCAATTAAATACAAATGACATTAGAACTGCCTATAAATATTTACAAACTGACACAGGTCCTTTTGAAGTAATCATTGAAAATAAAAGTGATTTACGTTTAAATGCGATTAGATTAGGGTTGGTGACATAATATTAAAAAATTGGCCGGAACTGGATAATAAAATAAAAATAATTGATTTGGCAGGAAAACATCGAGTAAAAGTAGTTTTTGGAGAGTCAAAATGGGCCAATTTTTTAGTAGATCAAAATAAATCAAAAAGGTTTACTGAAAATAAACTTGAGGCTTATGTACCTAAATTTATGATTCATCGTCAGGGTATTTTAAGGGATATTGATAAAGACATTTCAGATGAGGAGTTAAAAAATAAAATTAAAGCCTATGACTACCACTGTAAATTTACAGTAGTAGAAGTCAAAAGATTAAAAAGGAAAATTGTTGAGAATAATACTACGGTATATGTTCCAACTAAAAGGATTATTGTGACTTTTAGGGCACAAAGTTTACCTAAGTATGTAGTTATTAATAAGGTATTAATTCCGGTCGAACTATTTGTACAGAAAATAATTTTGTGTTTAATTGCCATCGTTACGGACACGTAGGTGGACAGTGTCGTGGTAAGTCTAGATGTTTCAAATGTCACGGTGAACATTTATCCTCCAAATGCATAGAAAACCAAACAATAAATGCCTTCAGTGTAAAGGAGATCATTTAACTACAAATTTTCAGCTGTGTCCTGAATATCTGAGGCAAAAAACTATTAAAGATATTATGTCTCAAAAAAATTTAACATACAATGACGCAATTAAATTAATCCCCAATAGAACATATGCAAATGCAACTACTAGTGAAAATAAAACATTAAATCCTCAATTTCCCATAGAATTAGCGTCTCAAAAAGCTTTTCCACTCCTTCCCAGTCAAGCTGCTCTTCCATATTCTTCAGGTTTTTCGCAGTCTAGCCCCATAGATTCCCATAAATACACTATCTCTAGAAATCCAACGAAAAGGGCCAGGCCTCAAACACCTGATCCTTGTATTAATGAAGCAATCAAAATAACTAAACCAATTGAAATCGCTAGGTTACAAGGGGGTATTTTAAGTCAAGAATCTTACTGAGAGAATATTATTAAAACGAATGAAATGTCAGAAACAGAAACGATAACATTAGTATTTGAATTAGTTATGGATATATTAAAGTCTTTAAATAGGGATAATATTTTAAATGTTCAACAGTTTGAAATGGTTAATATTATTAAGGACAGACTCAATAAACAGGGATTAAGCTCGCAGACATGAACAAAACGTTTTCTATTACACAATGGAACTGCCGATCGGCAGTTTCAAATAAATGTAATTTGGAGTATTTACTTCATGAATATAAAATCAATATAGGTCTTCTTTCGGAGACTTGGTTTAAACCAAATATTTATTATAATTTCGTAGGTTATAATTGTTCACGTTTAGATAGAGAAGATGGAAAAGCTGGTGTAGCAATTTTAATTAAGGATGAAATTAGATTTTCTGAGATAGATTTACCTCAATTGGAAAAGATTATGGCTAGGTGTGTATGTGTTCGGATTGGTCAATTTAAGGAAGTTTATCTTGTTTCAGTTTACATAAAACCTTTGAGTAGAGTTACACTGACACAATTTCTTAATTTTTTTAATAGCATACCAAAACCATGTATAATTGGTGGGGATTTTAATTCGCATCATTCGGCTTTTGGATCAGATCTAGAAGATTTTGAAGGAAGAAACCTGTTAGAAGCAATAAACTCATTAAATCTTGTATTTTTAAACACAGGGGAACCAACCCTTGTTACTAGACCAGGCCAAAGATAAAGTGCTATTGATATTACTATATGCTCTCAAAATATCAGTCAATTATTTCAGTGGGAGGTACTTCAAGATCCCCATGGCTCTAACCATTTGCCAATACTCATGAGATGTCAACTTAGAGGAACGCCACCACCAACAAAAAGTCATAAAATATGGAAAATTAACAAGGCAGACTGGAGAAAATTTAGCACTTTGTTATATGAAAAATCATTGAATGTTATTGACGATAGTTATGACAAATTATTAGAAGATATGAACGAAGCAGCTACCGTAGCTATACCAAAAAAGAGTGCAAATAAACGAAATACTTGGGAAAAATGCAAACCATGGTGGAATAATGACTGCCAAGATGCAGTAACGAAACGCAAGCAGTTATTTAGTAAATATAAAGAGAATCCAAATTAGATTATCTTAATAAGTATCAAAATCAAGATGCGATCGTTAAAAGAATTACAAATGAAGCAAAAAGAGCTAGTTGGAAATCATATTGTGAAAGTTTGAACAAAAATACTCCAATGAAAGATGTTTGGGCTAAATTAACAGATTCAAAAACAGGAAACAAGCAAATAGACATCAAATAGAGTGGGGAGACTGGACAGAATATTTTCATAGTAAAATCTGTCCGAATTGGGTTAACGAAAAACCAAGAGAGTTCAAAAATTATTATACAAATGATCACATGCTAAATAAACCTTTCACAATGAACGAATTACAACAAGCTTGTAAGAAAAGAAATAATACGTCTCCCGGAATAGACAACATCCATTACCCAATGATTGCTGAGATTCCAGTTATAACTAAGCAGCGCTTATTATTCATTTATAACAGTATATATACAAACAAGTCGAACATACCAGACGATTGGAAAAAATATTTAATAGTACCTATTCTTAAGCCTAATAAACCTAGAGATTCTGCAGACTCCTACAGACCTATTGCATTGGGGTCTTGTATAATGAAAACGTACGAACGACTTATTAAAAACAGGTTAGAACACTGGCTGGAGAAAAACCAATTATTATCAGCAGTCCAATATGCATTCCGAAGAGGACGTTCAACTCAAGAAGTTACAACATCATTTGTTACTGATGTACAATTAGCATTTACTCGTAACAACTCAATCTCCTGCCTATTTTTAGACATTAACGGAGCATATGATGTAGTTAATCTAGACATATTGACAGATAAATTATACGCCATAGGAATTCCAGAAGGGGTTATTGCGAACTTAATGAAGTTATACCGTGATAGAAAAGTGTATTTAAATATAAATGGAGTGATAGGTACGCCCAAATCAACATCAATTGGATTGCCTCAAGGAAGTATTTTAAGTCCATTATTGTTTATTCTGTACACTGCTGATGTTACTAGTTCTATTACCGAAGAAACTAGAATACTTCAGTACGCAGACGACTTTTGCATTTGTACGGAAAAGAAGTCGATCGAAGCTTCAATCAATGCATTAGAAAACGCCACAGAAAGAATTGCCGAATGGTCACAAAGAAATGGATTCAGCATCTCTCAAGATAAATCAGTCATGTGTTCATTTACGAGAAGACGTTATCAACCACCAAACCAAATTAATATAGGACCTTTCACATTCCCATATAAAACATCTGTTAAATACCTTGGCATAATTTTAAATCAAAAGCTCTCTTGGAAAGAACATATTCATCATTTGTCAAAAAAATGTGAAAACGCAATAAATGTACTAAGAGCTTTTAGCCACACAAAGTGGGGAGCCGATCCAAATATATCACTAATCTTCTATAGAGCACTAATACGTTCAGTGATTGACTATGGTTGTATTTTATATGGAATTTAACTCAATTGGAGATATTGGAAAAAATAAAAAATAAGTGTTTACGACTTTGTCTTGGGTGTATACAAAGCACACCAACAAATATTTTAGAAATCGAAGCAGCAGAGCCTCCTTTGCATCTTAGACGGCAATTTTTGTGTGAAGTTTTTATATCAAAACTCCTAGCACAGAAAAGATCTGAGAAAATACAAAACCTCAATTCAAAAATAGATAGTTCCTTCTGGCGACGTAAAATTCAACCCAAAGTAATAAGCAGTTATCAGCTATTAATCCAATTTAATAGCGAGGTTTACAGAAATGACATCCTTCCCTTTTATAATTGTGATTATAACCTATTAGAACTACAAATTCCTTATTATTATCTTAATATTGAACCACATGTTAATCAATTTAACATAAATACGTTTGTTGAGCAAACAATTCTGAAAAGATGGCCGGAGTCCGATTGTATTTATACATATGGATCCAACTTCGCTGAGTCTACTGGATGCGCCTTTTACCATTCAAATGAAAATCTGTCCAAAAAATTTAAACTCTCAAATCAAATGTCTAGTTATACTGCTGAGCTCATCGCAATTCTTCAAGCTTTGAGGTATATTAATATCCATCACAAGAATAAGTTTATTATATTAACAGATAGCAAAAGTTCGGTAGACACAATAGTACAAACTAAATTATCAAGCACTTCATCAGTAGTAATTATAAAAATTTTAGAAACAATCCAGTTACTTACGAATACAGGTAAATAAATTTCTTTGGTTTGGATTAAGGCTCATTATGGAATTAACGGAAATGAAATAGTGGATAGACTTGCCAAGGATGCTACTACAACAGGGGAAACGATAGAAGAACCATTAATGCCAGTCACTGATCTACGACCATGGTTTAAGAAAAACAAATGGAGCAATGGCAACTGGAATATGATATCTCTCTTAAAGGTATACGATTTCATGATATCCAACCAAAAATTTATAGAAAACCGTGCTTTAACGACATTACAAATCGGCACTTCATTAAAACCTTAAATAGAGCAAGGAACAAACATGGTTTATATCCAGTTCACAAAAATAAACTAGGGTTGGCCACTTCTCAAAACTGCACTTGCGGGGAGTTGGGTACATTAGAGCATGTAATTTTCGATTGCGCAAACTTCCAGAGGCTGAATCAACAGTTATATAAGAATCTACAAACAGTAGGAGTTACTCTCCCCACCAATTTAAATTCCATTTTATGTACACGAAATATAAATTTGTATAAAATTGTTTATAACCACTTAAAAAATATGAAAATTGATATTCAAAAAAAAAATATATAAAAAAAAATTCAAAAAAAAATATATAAAAAAACAAAAAAAAGAAATAAATATTAAAAAACAATAAAAAAATAAAATAAAAAAAAAACAAAAAAAAAGCAAAAAAATCACAAAGAAGGCCTAAACCTCCGCGAGGTTGAATCGGGTTTAGGTCTTAGCGCTGAAAAAAAAATTAATTTCAATTAGTGGTTTAGTATAAGTATTTAGTAATAGTGTTTAATATTAGTATGTATTTTTAATGTAATGTATGTAATATATGTTTGTAATTATTAAAATATAATGTATATCAGTTAAAATTAGGAAATTGTGTCTATGAAAATAAAAAAAAAATGAGCTGTCCAATTGGTTCAAATCAAGGTCATAAATCTAAACACACACACACAACATTGAAAAATAAAAAAGCACGTTCAATGAGAAGGCTGACACTCAGACTCATCGATAATTTTTTTAATGTTTGCAGTATAATTTGATGCAGCCATTCGAATACAATTATCCAAATGTTCATCTGTAAGTCGATTGCGATATTTGTTCTTAATAAACTTCATATTGGAAAAAGAATATTCACACAAATAGGTTGAACTGAATAATGCTTTCACTTTCAAGGCAACACGGCATAGAACTGAATATTTGTCTTTACTTACAATAGGCCAGATACATTGAGTACTTGAGACTAACGATTTTAAGGCTAAATCATTTTGAAACTCAATGACTTTAATTTCTGTTGCAGCGATGTCTTCGCCAAAGTTCTGCATAACACAAGCTGTAAACTGTTGATATCAATTTCCATAAAGGGTGAAACAACAAACTGTGCTACTAAAGCCATTTCATTGAAATCCTTAAAACGATTTTTGAAGTTACTCTTCAGGGTAGAAATTATTTCTACATGATATTTGTTGTCATAGAGTTCTAATGGATTTTGAGATATTTTTTCTGAAAGAATAGGAAAATGCTTGGAATCGCTGTTAATTAGGTTTTGTTCACAAAACTCCAGCGTTTTGATAAATGCTTTTATATCAGAAATCATTTCCGCTAGTTCTTTGTCTCTCCCCTGAAGCTGCAAATTAAGTTCGTTTAATTTCTCTGTAATTCCACGAGAAAACCAAAATCTCTAAGCCAGATTGAATTTTCTAGTTCCGGAGTCGGTTCATCGCGTTGTTTGAAAAATTGAACTATGCCAGATAGGACGTCATTAAAACGTTTCAGCACCCGTCCTCTACTTAACCATCGGACTTCAGAGTGAAGAAGTAGGTCCCCGTATTGACAGTCAACTTCATCGGCCAAGGTTCTGAATAATCTTCTTTGTAACGCTTGAGCTCTAATCTTGTTCACAATTTTTACCACCAGTTTCATAACGTTGTTTAGTTTCAGAAAATTTCCACATAATGCTTGCTGATGGATAATGCAGTGGTAACAGAGAAATTGCGGAAAAGTTTCATCTTTACGACAAACGCCACCAGACCCTTATCACAACCCACCATAGCTGGAGCGCCATCGGTTGTCAAGCCTACCATTTTCGATATTGGAATTTTCTCGGAAGAAATAATATTTTTTAAATGAGAAAACAACTCCTGTCCAGTAGTGTGTCCTTTCAGTGGGATGAACTTCAAAAGATCTTCTTTAATCGTAAAATCACTAAAAACCATCCTGACGAACACGGCCATCTGGGCAGTGTCAACGAAATCTGCTGATTCATCCAGTTGAAGTGAAAAATAAACACAGTTATCTAAGTCAGTTCTTAACTGTAAAAAAATATCATTGCTCATTACTTCTACACGTCTCATCACTGTATTAGCAGAAAGTTGCATAGATTTTATAGCTGAAACTATCTCGTCTTTATTTCTAAAGTTGGCAAATAACGAATCAGCAGCTTCTAAAAACGCCTGTTTTATCATTTCCCTGTCTTCATAAGGTTTCTTTTTTTGTGCAATTATCTGGGACACACGGTACGATGCTTCAGTTGCAGCCTTATTTTTGTCGACTGTTCTTAAAAATATTGATTGTTGTTCAATTAACTGTTTCAGTTTCTCCTTTCTGGCGGCAGAATGTAGTGGGAATGATTTTTCAAAATTAGAATGTACAGTTTTATGATGTCCCTCAATATTTCCTTTTTTAGCAACGGAGACCGAAGTATTACATAACAAACACACATTTTTATCTTTAACTTCTGTAAAAAAGTATTGTTCTTCCCATTCCGAATGAAAGTGGTATGTCTTTACCTTCTTACAACTGCTTGCCATAATATTATTTTTGTTGTTCTCTACTAACCCAACCGCTGGATGTTGGTTACGCGTTCAGTTTTAAACTAAGCGCAATGCAAGCAAGCAAGCAATTTGATTTAACCCGACCTGTGGGAATGTCCACCCTCTCGAAAGAGTACATTCGGGTGTTGCGTCGCCGCGCCGTGAGTATTTATCCCGTTCAAAGCAATCCAGATCGTTCTCTAACACTAACGCGCTGGTCCGGCAGGTCGGTTCTATAAATAGCCGATTCTAGCTTGATGGCGTCAGCGACAGATCACTCACCGCAACGTTGCCGCTGTTTATGTTTAATATTATGACAATTAGATTTTTTTGTGGAATTTTCGGAAGCTTCTCTGATTTTTGCAGTTTGTATTTTTTAAATTAAAATCGTTGTGAGAGCTACCAGAATTGCCTCCGTGAGCTACCGGTAGCTCGCGATCGACAGGTTGGCGACCACTGTACTAGAAAATAACCCAAAACTAAAGATCACATCTTTTCAGGAACAAATAACAGAAATATTGCCCAATCTCTACGTATATTAAGTACTACTCTTTACTTATGCTTAGATAGTTTTAAAAATATGCAGATAATTCTGATAAAAAATACCTATTTAGGTAACTTCTTTATAAAATCAAAAATTGTAGCTAGATACAATAGAAAAATAAAAAATAGCTATTGTAATAGAGATATTTTTCGAGACTTTGCTGTTTCAAATTCATTAATTACATCGCTAAAATTTATACCATCAAAAATTTCTTGTTCAATTTCTAATATTGCTAGCCCAGAAAATCTTTTTTGAAGCATTGTCGATCTTAGTATAATTTTTAATGATTTTTTACTTTGAAAAAGATTACTCGCCAGAAACTACAGATACAGGCAATATCAAAATAATTATTTGGCCAACAAATCATTGGGTCTATATCCGTATTATTCTGATCTGTCAGTCGTTCTTCAAGAACAGAACATTTTAAAAGATCGCTGTCACTTAATTTGAATATGTCGCCAAAAAATCCGAAAATATTATCATACCCCTGTCATTAGTCAAAACGGATTTTTAGAGATCTTAAAGTTCGATCTATAATTTTTAAGAAAAAACGAATTTTAAAGGCGGTTTTTGGATAATGGGCGGTCTCATCTCGGTGTTTATAATCAAACAGTTTTGGTTTAAATTTCCCCCTGACCGTTGGTAACGGTGGATAGTCTTCTTCAATTTCGAAAGAGAGACTTGTAACCTAGTTCTTTGGCTTGTACAAGAATTTCTTGAAATGATTGGTCAGATCTATATTGCTGGAAGTGATCAACTAATTTTTTTAGCTAGATTGGCAAACTTTAATATTAATTGTAGCACTTTGCATTTAGTTGCTGACAATATTTATGTGGAATAAAATGTCATGCCAAATAATAATTCCACAAATAAATTGAAAATTTTGTACACATGTTAAGAGGGAACTCGCTGTATGTCTTGCATCAATGTGAAAGAAATTATCTTCAGCTACTTCTAGAAGACTTTTGCAAACTTAATTAAATAAAGTTTAAGTGGCTTTCTTGAATCAATTCTGCTGGACCATCTTGTCCTACTTAGAGGCTTTAAACTTAACCCGGGAATATTTTTTCTCATAACATCCCACCTTTTTGTGGGTGACAAAAAAAATTATATAACTCTTGCAAAAGATTAAAAAACTGTACCTAATTGTAGCATCTGATATCTTAGAAGCGTCATTTTTTGTTAAGTTCAAAGTATGAGCCGCACAAGGTACAAAATGGGCTCTAGGATTCGCATCAAGACAAGAATGAGTTTTTGAAGCGCAATTTGCTTTTCCTTCATGTTTGCCCTATTGCCATAACCTTGTCCCCTAATATTTTTTATATCTAAATTTAATTTTTTCAAATATTTATCACAAATATATATCCCTTCCTCTGTAGAGTTCCAGTATTGGATTAAACGCAATACAGCTTTCCTTAATTTTAACCTTTTTTGAAGTGGTGTTAAGAACAACATACCTCAGAACAAGCCTAATTTTCTCAATACGACTAGTGTCTGGTGTACAATCTAATATTATTGAAAAATATTTTGAACTACGAACCATTTCTTAAATATTATTCCTTACTTTAGACGATAATAATTCAATTATTTTATTCTCTATTTGCATGCCTCAATAATGGATCATTTTAACAATTTTTTGGGAATTACGCACTAAGCTAACGTGCTGTCTAAAATGAATGAGTGAGAGAAAGTGATTTCTGTTTTTTGTTGTTTTGCAATTTTTGACCCTGGATTTTGGCGCCCGTGTGCATTGCACACTTTGCACATATGATAGCGGGGCCCTGCCGATTGATCTGACAACGTTTCGTAAAAGTTTTCGATTGGTCTGACCTTGGCGATTTCAGATATTTCTGTCGACTTGTAGTTAACACAAAATATTTAAAAATAACATTGTTTATTAGAAAAATATTTTTAAGTTACTTACCATCATAAAACGTATGTGCTGTCACATTAGAAAAGGGTTGAAACTGCACATAATTAATATGCAATAAAGCAACAGTATCATTACCACCTGCTGCAGTCAAATTCAAAGTTTGAACCTTAGTACATTTGTAAGAATGACCCAACCAAGTAGTGAACTCTGAATTTTCATGAGTTGCGTTTAATATGTGGGAGGTGCCTAAAATAAAAATAATAGATAACTAATGCCTGGTTGCACCAACAGATCTTAAGTTTAAGACGTATCTTAAGTTTAAGACGTGTCTTAAGCTCAGCTTACTAAAAATATGGGTTGCACCATTGAGTCTTGGTTTAATTTTTAGCTTGCCACAATGGATTGTCGCGTGGATTGCATCGATGCACATTTGCATGTTTTCAAGCTGCGTGCCCGCTGCGAGCAAGATGCAAGCGATCACTGGCGGGTCAGCAGTCATGAGTTGAATTTATTCACTGCACACTTGAGCTGGCCCGCGGCGTGCACGCGAGTGTACAGTCAAAGTGCAGTAAATAAATTCAACTCATGCACTGCTGACCCGCAGCTTGCTCGCAGCGGGCACGCAGCTTGAAAACACGCAAATGTGCATCGAGCATTTTAAACTTCGTCTCACTTAAGACGTGCTTAGATAAGAATCGAAAATTATGGTGCAACGTAAGTGAGACCCTATCTATAAGCTGGGCTGGGCAAAGCTGGAGCTAACGATTTGTTGGTGCAACAGGCATAAGACAATTATATCACATACATCAAATATTTCATTCGAATTTTGAGGTTGATACTCAGAGGCGGCCCTAGCCCATGTAGCGCCCGTGTCAGTCGATGCCCTGGCGCCCTTGACTGGTTGACGCGCAGTCAAATTGGAATAGTCGAATAGGTACCTATAATACCTGTACTAATAGTACATAGAGTATTAGAGGGTATTAGGTGCTTATAATGCAAACAAAAATCCAGATTCAAATAGTGCAATATTAAATTATGTCGGGAGCCAATAGGTATTCACGGCGTCAGAACAACCTACCCAAATCTGTTAAAAATATTTAATTAAAAATGAAGTTTTTTATCTATGAGGTATACACAGGTTTGAGTACACGAGTAAGTAGTACTTTTTGGAGGGAATTGGTTAGATGAATAAAAAAGGACAACTTTGTGATTTATTTGTATACAAGTAATCTAAAATGAAGCTGGACCTTGAATGCCGCATCAATGAAAAACTAGAATCATTCGAGCTGTGGGTGTACCAAAAGTATTCTGAAAATATCGTGGACAGAACACGTCACAAACAAAGAGGTTATGAGAAAATAGAATAAAGAAATGGAAATCTTAAATACCATCAAAACAAGAAAATTGGAATATCTTGGATGGAAAGATTCAAGGAAAAATACGGAGACGTATAATATTTAAGCATAGGGAGACGCAGAATATCGTGGCGGCGCAACTTGAGACAATGGTACGGATATACAGCAAATGAACTTTTCAGAGCAGCCGTCTCTAAAATCCGAATAGCTGTGATGGTTGTCGACTTCCGTCGCGGAGATGGCTCTTAAAGAAGAATAATTTAAAATATCCAAAGGTGTAGTAGAATCATCGATAAAGATGGGTAATAATTCTATTTCATTAAAGAGCTTAAACCTATCTACGTCTGAAGAGCCAACATAACACAATTTATTTTCTAAATTAGAGCAATATATGCTCTTTTTGTATCTAACTCTAAATCCTTCCAGTGTTTTAATGTTTGAAGGAACGAAAAAGTGTCATTTTGTTTTAAAAGTTCGAAGCGTTCGTCAAACCTAGTAATTGCGGTATCTAATAGGTAATAGTAAAAGTTTACTTTAAAATGTATCTTCGCGTCGGTTACTGATTCATCTTCCGCCTCATAATTATTAAAAAAAAGTTCATATTTGAAACAAAGTAAAGGACCCGCTCTTTGGCGCTTGGAGCCCCCAACATCCCGGCGCCCGTGTGCACCGCACACCCTGCACAATAGGTAAAGCCGCCCCTGTCTAGGGAAATGTTGAAGTTTTGGTCCACTATTTTGGTCAACCTACATATTAACGTTTATTTAAATAAGTAAATGCAGAAACGATAATATTTAGGCAGTAACTGGAAGCTGGAAATTACCTGAAACAGTTGCTTACACGGATACGTATAATACGTACGTATACATAACGTGTGATCCAAAATTATTGTCACCATAGGTCGCTCTGAACGACAGAGATAGCTATACAGTGCACGTCCATTCTTAATTCAGATATATTTACCAGTTTACGTTAACTTTGCAGTGTACGTCAACTTCAAGAAAAGTTAGGTTATGTAGAGATGTTGGTTGTTTGATTTTATTTATTATTTTTACTTATAATTTTGTTAATTCTTTTTGTTTTTGATTAAAGTTCTGTGTTAAAGGTTTTGACTGTTTTTTTATGTTTTATAATGTTAATCAAAATTAATTGATAAACCAATGATATAAATTCAGATTCAAAGAGGACATACGTAATTTTTTGCACGGCTAGCTTTGATTCCAATAATTTTGGATCGCTCGTTATCTTTACGCCAGCCTTGCTACGCCCCTGATCGAACTTTAGGGGCATCCGTCGATTCGAACGACAGGTTCTACTGGCACCGAGAAAATTCGGTTTCAAAATTCGGTTTTCAACATACGGGATTCTGGGAGCGTTTCACGAAATACATAAAAAGATAAATTAGGTTTTATGAGTCAGTCGAAAATATAAATTTGTACGGTTATAGTATATTATTCAACGAGCATGTAATGATGGCTATTACTCACGATGATGAAGTTTGCGACACGAGCCGTAGGCGAGTGTCGTAATTCATCAGAGTGAGTATTAGCCATTACATGCGAGTAGAATACTATACTTTTTCTACGACCTTTTTTTATTTTAATTAGTAAAAAATTTAATAATCAAGTATATTCAAATGGGAAATAAGCCACAATTTTACCTAACAATGATTTTATTAACGTTTCGACGCCCAAGTCGGGTGTCGTTGTCAAAATACAAAATAATACTAAATAAACAAAAATGTTTGTTGCTTAGTAAAAAATTCTTCTAATAATTTATTTAATCTGACTCATTTATATCGGCAATTCAGACACGTATTATACATTTTAAAGTAGACGACTTTAAAATGATATTGCCAATATTGATGAGTTGCGTTCCTGGGACGACTTTACTAAAAGATAGTTCATTCGATTACATGAAATCAATCCCAACTCAAGAATATCCGCCACAAAAAAATCATAGCATGTGATCTCTCTTTAAAAAGACAACCAAATGCAACGGTGGCACTGAAATTCTCGCGTTAGAGATTCCATAGTAAATCACGAGGGAAAACCAGGAAAAACCTCGTGATACTATCCCGACATCGTAAGTATTTGGGTTTACATTTAGTTTACTCTCAAAACTAATACCAAATTCTGACTTGATATTTCAAATTTTAAATATGTAATACTAATACAACGACACCCGACTTGGGCGTCGAAACGTTAATAAAATCATTTTTAGGTAAAATTGTGGCTTATTTCCCATTTGAATATACTTGATTATAAAAATGCCACAAGAAAATAGCTTCAGAACAACATTAAAAAATTTAATTATCAACTACTCGAGATTTAAATAATTATAATAATTTACAAAATACCTAAATGCTATTTACCACTAGTACGTGGCTGAATAATTGGTTGCCTACTATTACTAAATTCTTATTTATTGTAAAAATACAACTATAGTATTTTTACTACAAAAACGTTATTACGTAGGTCAAAATTTTTGACGTAAGAGAACTGTCAAAACATTAGAATGTGACTTTTCATTATTGCTATGTTTATTATAAACACGGCAATAATGAAAAGTCACATTCTAATGTTTTGGCAGTTCTCTTACGTCAAAAATTTTGACCTACGTAATAACGTTTTTGTAGTAAAAATACTATAGAAATAGTTTATTATATAAGTCACAAACCATACATACTCATAGACGTTTCACGTAAATTGTCAAGGTCAAGACAGCAAATTAGTTACCATTCCAATCCAGAGATGTCGCTGTCAGTCAATTCTCTTGTCATATTTAACAACTGACAGTTTACAATTAAATTAATTTGTTAATTTACTTTTTATTTTACAGTTTGTGGCTTAATTATTTTATTATAGTGGTGTTACGTTTTTAATTAGATTTATTCACAATTTTAATCAAGTGTATTAACCTCCTCTCCGTTTTTATGAGTAGAATTTTTAGTTTACATTGATCATCCCGTGTTGTGTTTCTCCACATTTAAAAAAAAAACAATATAATATATCCTGAAACAGTTTATTCCAATAGACAAGTGTGTCATCAACATTTCGGACCTATATATTTTTGGAAGTTTGTAAAAGATTATAAGGTAATATTTATCTAAACAATCATCCTACAAGATTCTTTCAAAAATTTTCATTCAACTCGATACACATCAGTGCTTTCACGTGACACATAGCAGTAGTGTTTAGCATTTTGAAAACAAATTGGAATATTTGAAGTTTTCAGTAAAATATGGAATAAAACATTGAATTGTCTTTCTGTTGTTTTAATTTCCTGCGAAATTTCATCAAAAATCCCGCAAAATTTATAATTTGAAATTCTCACGTAACTAAAATTTGTCAATTTAGTTCCCATTCCAATCAAGAGATGGCGTTAATTCGATCCGAAAGATTAACATGGTCGTGAAACGTCTATGAGTATGTATGGTTTGTAATATAAGTTCTATTCGTTTCCGAAAAATTATAATCTTAAATTTGTACTTATTGTCAGTGAATCTAATAAATAGGAAATGGCTGTTGTTGGTGGACGTATTTCATATATATAGTTATAATGTATATTTACATTTAACTATATATAATATAATAATATAACTATACATACCTAATATGTTATAACATATTTCACACAATATAACTTAAAAAACAAACACAATATTATAAATTCCAATTAACATAAACAAAATGCGCTAATGTCACTGTCACTTAATTAAATGATAAACGTCAAAATTTTTAGTAAACAAGATATAAACGTAAAAAATATACTGACATTGTTACAGTTAGTATTCCTTTAAAAATTTTTCGAAGTTAAGTATTGGTATAAATTAAAATAATTATTGTATTAAATAAACAAGTTTAAGTAATTTTATTTGCAGTTTATATACTATTAATATTAAAAGTAGCATGTGTCACTTGAATCTAACTTCAGCCCGTGAGTAATGACTCGTGAGTAACTTCAGCCCGTGAGTAATGAATTATTACTCACGGGTACAGTAATGGTTGCTATTATCTATAAAAAATAGCGAATAATGAGCATGTTATTAAATGGTCGTAGAAAAAGTAAATAAATGTTATAAATTACAGTTGAGTCCCTGAATCTTTACCCGTGCGTCATCATTTAAAGCAGTGTTTTTCAATCTTTTTTATTTTGCAACCCCTTTACAGGTTGAAATATTCTGGCGACGAATATAGAGTTAGAATCTACGTTAGGTAATCATTTTTTCTTATTTTGGTACATTTATCTTTTATTCACGCGGGCCAAAAATTAAAGAACAGCCAACATTTTGCTTTGCAGTTTGACGAATCTATAGGTGTTTCCGACTGTGCACAGTTTGCAGTATTTGTGCGCTTTGAAGCAGATGACAATATCATGGAAGAAATCTTATTTTGCAAAGCACTTCCTGCAAACACTACTGGCCAGTGTTTGTACGATATGTTTTTAGAAAGCACCTGCCACTACAATATTGGTTGGGAAAAATATTTCGCTATTTATAGCGATGGCGTTAAACTATTAATGGCAAAAATAGCGGACTCATTGCAAAATAAAATCGATAATGCCAAACATATCCTGAACACACTGTTTTTTCATCGACAGGCTCTAAGGTAGTACCTTCTGATATAAATAACCTGCTCAAGGAGGTAATAAAAATTGTAAATTCTATCAAAGGTAAAGCTTTGCAAACCCGGCTATTCCGAATCGTTTGTGAAGATATGGACTCGCTTCATCAAAATCTCCTTTATCACACAGAGGTCAGTTAACTATCCAAAAGAAAGGTATTGACAAGAGTTCTGAAACTAAGAGCTGAATTGTTAATGTTCTTACAAGATGCAAAATCTAAATATGCTTACGGTTTTTCTAACTCTATTGGCTCTTGAAATTAACATCGTGGCACTTTTTTTAGCCACCTTAACAATTTGAACAAGAACCTTTAAGGAAGAGAAGAAATATTTTAACAGCTAAAGATAAAGTAAAAGCATTTCACGCAAAACTTCGTTTGCGGTCAACCTCTCTGCAAAACAAAATGTTTGAATCTTTCCCATGTGTTCAGAAGATTGATGAAGATAATGCAAGATAATGCAACAGACCAAGTTTTGCAGTATCGGCTCACGTTCCTTGCATTATACAGAGCTTGCATAATTTACAAGAGCAACTTTTGACATACTTTCCAGAGTTGCACCCTGAAGCCGACAATAGTCGTAGATGGATTAAAAATTCTAAACCCTTTGTTGGACACATCAATAGATCTGACTGGTGTTAACAAAAAAATGAAAGAATGTCTTCTAGATTTAGATGCCGATGGCATGCTTAAAATGGAATTTTATTCACAAAGTGTCGACGTATTTTGGATAAAAATAAAACACCAATATCCGGAGCTGGCACGGGAAACTCTTAAATTATTAGTGCAATTCGCCACTTAATACTTGCGTGAACTGACATTTTCTTCAATGGTAGACATTAAAACTAAAAAGAGAAGTAGACTGCAATTAGAAAATGATTTATTATTAACCTTTCAAAAATATTACCACAATTTGATAAACTTAGATTGAAAAACACTGATTTAAAGCATACGAAATAAGTCGATGATAAGTCGGAAATTGAAATTTACTAAACGCAACAGCAAGTCACTTACTGTCACTTGCTTCACGTTTCGCCGGGGGCACGCCCTTCACTTTTTGCCGGGGGCCCGCCCTTCACTTTTTACCGGGGCCCGCTCATCCCTCTCGACGCTCTGAGAAGAATGTATGTAATTTATTTATTTCAATATACATTTTACTGCTGTTACAAAACAGAAAATTTTTTTTTTGATAAATAAACATTGCTTTATGCTTAATTTCAGTGTTCAAGCTGCCACCCACCTGCCTCTTGGTAGGTTGAATTTAAGCAACAAACAATGTTTATTTATCAAATAATAGCTATTTGTATAACAAGGGAGGAAAGTGCTACTTTTCCTCCCGAGAATGAAGTTTACTGCCCGACGCGTAGCAGAGGGCAGTAATCATTCAAGGGAGGAAAAGGCACTTTACTCCCATGTTATACATATGGTTTTTCCACCTTCCTCAAATTAATAACAAGTCATTTTTTCATTTTTACTTTATTTATGTAACTAACCAACAAAATTTATTAAAACTTAAAGTAACATGTAGGTACAATATAACTGTCAACTGTCAAATATAAGTCAAATTATTAATGTAAACATTGTTAAATCAAAATAACAATTTACGGTTTTTTACCATTCTGCAAAATACAGGGTGTTTTATAAATAAACGTTAAAATGTATAGATACTTACGTAATAGAAAATAGATATTGTACAGGGCGTCAATAAGTTTATATTTCATAAATGAAATACCATGACGTCACTTTTACTTTTCCTCCCTAGGGAGGAAAAATATTTTCCTCCCTAGTGAGGAAAAGTACAACTTTGGCCCCTACAATCAGGTCCGGAAAAGTAAACTTTCGGTAAAGGTAGGTGGAAAACATTTTTTTCTGTTTTCTGTCAGCAGTAGAATGTATTTTGAGTTAAATAAAATACATACATTCTTCTTTTTGTTTCAATTAATTTAATTCAAAATAATTTTTCTTGGACACCCTGTATAAATAAATAAGTAAATGTTAATATTACTGAATAGAGAATTGAATAACCTTTCAAATGAGCTAGCACACGACCCCTATTCCCCATTTAAAAATAAGTGGTGGGGAAAGTGGAAGAGAGGGGGTTGACATATGACAGATGTATGTATCGTAAAAATGTGTCCCCCTTAGATCAAAAATCGACCTGTTTCTTCATTTCCTTAAAATCTAATAAATACTGTCAAATATCGAGGTGAACTGTTTTCTTTGGCCCACACTGTATTTATATTGATAACTACATAGTATTATTTTATGAAAAGTGTAAAAACAATGAGTCAAAGTTGTGTCGCTAATTAGGTAATTACGGCCTGAAATAACATTAATACAAGTCGGATTATTAAATAAACAATATTAAACAAGTGTATATTTAGCTGTTATCTCTGTCGTTATGAAAATCGGGAAATATGATAATCACGGAATAATTTTATCAGGCGACATAATAAACATACACAAAATATATTATACAAAGTTGATTATTTATAAAATAAAAATTCCATTTTTATTCAGTTGCAATGCAAAGGCAAAACCGTATTATTTTTCACTTAGAACAGCGAGCGCAGACCAGCACTCTAAATCGACGATTTTCGACTCTATTTGGAGTCATCATCAGAGAGGCGTAGGCCTGCTGCTCTTTGCCCGAAGTGACAAAATTACGAAAGATTATCCCAGCATTGCAACTGACGAGATTTAGAGTGCTGGAGTGCGCTCCCTGTTCTAATAGACGGAGAGGCAGCGCTGAAAAATCTATTTGAATTTACTAAAGCTAGATTTTTCACAGTTGATTACTGTGAATGTGTAGAGAAACATACTGCGGTCGGTCAAGCGAAACGTAGAACAGGGGTTACTGAGAGGGTATCAAAGTTGCTTTCCTACGAAGGTAATTATTTCCATTTACTAAGGCTGAAAATCAGTACACACATTCTAAATTGAATGTAAATAAAAGTTATTATAGTCGGTCAGCTGTATGACGGGACAGAGCCGGTCGGTCGGCCCCAATAGTCGATTGAGGAAATGAAGCATTTTGGCTCGCAATTTTTTCGTCCAACATGGATTTACTTGAAATTTTCACAGAAGGTAGAGAATAGTCCAAGGATCATTTTCTATATCATGACGCTATCATACGCTAAAACCTTGGGAGTGGTTGCCACGCCATCTCGGGGGTGGGAATTTTTATTACATTTTAACTATGCAATTCGATGGAAAAAGGGATTCTAAGAAAAAAATGTTTTTTACATTTTGTTCGTAAAACTAATATTTTTCGAGTTATTCGCGCTTGAAAATAACAGTTTTTCGACGAAAAAATCAACTTTTTTAGAGGGTTTTTTTAGAATACCTCGAAAAATATTCTATATATTTTTGGCGATAAAAAGTTTCTTCAAAAATGATTTTGTAGGATTTTTAAAGAGCTATAAGACTGTGTAAATTAGATTCCATAAGATCCCTTAGTTTTTAATTGGGCGGGTTTAAAGGGCTCGAATAAGGGGGTGTTTACTGGTAAATAGAGGTTTTAAACAGCTATATCTGGCTAAATATTCACTATAATGAAAATCTATATACAGGGTAATTTTAGTCATTAAAAAAGCTACAATTTAGTAGTTTATATTTTTTTTGTATCTTCAGTATTTTCGAAGATATTTTCAAGTAAAAGGTGAAAAATACCAAATTGCAAAAATCAATTTTTCTTTAAACTCCAATTTTTCCAAAATTAGGCATTTTAAATAGGTGAAACTCCTTGAGTGTATTGATAGTATAAATATAAAAGGAACTACAGAAAGGTAAAGACCAATTTTGAATTAGGAAGGTAGTTAGGGGGTTGTTTTCACTGATTTTTTCGTAGAGAAAAGCAGGTACCGACATTTTTTTGATTATAAGTCGCTTAATTTTCATGCTGAAAACTTTTTATTATGTTTGTTTGAAAGCTCTAATTGTATACTTGAAAAAAGATTATTTAAGTTTTCCTCGAAAAAAGCAAATTTTTCCCATTATTTGGCTTTGAATATTTCAAATTATGCATTTGACGAAAAAAGCTAATCTTTAACATGCCGTATCTCGGTTTGTATTGGTCTTAAAGATATTATAGGAACAGAATTTGGTTTGTGTTTGTTAAAAGATACAATTTCGATATCTAAAGTTTTTTTGATTAAATGCATATTTTTCGAGGTATTCTCAAAAAAACCCTCTAAAAAAGTCGATTTTTTCGTCGAAAAACTGTTATTTTCAAGCGCGAATAACTCGAAAAATATTAGTTTTACGAAGAAAATGTAAAAAACATTTTTTTCTTAGAATCACTTTTTCCATCGAATTACTCGGTTAAAATGTAATAAAAAAGTCCCACCCCCGAGATGGGGTGGCAACCACCCCAAGGTTTTAGCGTATGATAGCGGCATGATATATAAAATGATCCTTGGACTATTCCCTACCTTCTGTGAAAATTTCAAGTAAATCCATGCTGGAAGAAAAAATTGCGAGCCAAAATACTTCATTTCCTCAATCGACTATTGGGGCCGACCGACCGACTCTGTCCCGTCATACAGCTGACCGACTATAATAACTTTTATTTATATTTAATTTATAATGTGTGTACTGATTTTCAGCCTTAGTAAATGGAAATAATTACCTTCGTAGGAAAGCAATTTTGATACCCTCTCAGTCACCCCTGTCCTACGTTTCTCTTGACCGACCGCAGTATGTTTCTCTACACACTCACAGTAATCAACTGTGAAAAATCTAGCTTTAGTAAATTCAAATAGATTTTTCAGCGCTGCCTTTTGGTCTACAAGTGAAAAATAATACGGCTTTGCCCTCGCATTGCAACTGAATAAAAATGGAATTTTTATTTTATTTTTATATTGGTATTTACTCCTTTGAGTAACTAGGTCCATTTTCCGTTGGAATTTACCAGCTGAACAGACGGGGTCGTGAATTGAAAGTTTTTGAATTCCCTCTTGTTTTCTTCGCTTCAGCATCCATCTGGCTTGTAAATTTTAGAAGCCATGGAGGTGTTACCAGGGAAATGGACCAATAAGTTTTCAATTAAAAATCTTTTAGTAATATTTTTAATATTTTCCAATATTATTAATGTTTCTATTTGGTTGAAAACTTACTTTGCCTTTCAGTTGCCAGATGACGCTAGTCACCTACTCCATAAACGTCAGTTGCAATGCGGGGATAATCTTTCGTAATTTTGTCACTTCGGGCAGAGAGCAGCAGACCTACGCCTCTCTGATGATGACTCCAAATATAGTCGAAAATCGTCGATTTAGAGTGCTGGTCTGCGCCCCCTGTTCTAAGTGAAAAATAATACGGTTTTACCTTCGCATTGCAACTGAATAAAAATGGAATTTTCATTTTATTTTTATATTGGTCTTTACTCCTTTGAGTAACTAGGTCCATTTTCCGTTGGAATTTACCAGCTGAACAGACGGGGTCGTGAATTGCAAGTTTTTGAATTCCCTCTTGTCTTCTTCGCTTCAGCATCCATTTGGCTTGCAATTTTTAGAAGCCATGGAGGTGTTACAAGGGAAATGGACCAATAAGTTTTCAATTTAAAAATGTTTTAGTAATATTTTTAATATTTTTCAATATTATTAATGTTTTTATTAGGTTAAAAACTTACTTTGGCTTTTGATTATTTATTTTTACAAGCGCACTAAATCTGGAAATAAAAATTCATTGCATGAAAGAACTGCAATAGTTAAGTTCTACATTTCACTGGACACATAGATCAGGCTACCAAGATAAATTAGTGGCGTTTGTAGACATAACCGCAGCGTATGACACTGTCAGCCCTAGACTACTCCTTGAAAAGTTCAGAGCATTAATAGGAGATGAAAAGCTCACAGGCGTCGAAAAAACATTGCTGAAAAACGAAAAATTCTGTGTCTACTTCAAGGGGAAGAAAAACCGCTGGCGGAAGCAGAAGAATGGTCTAGCATAGGTGGGATGCTATCACAGATGTTGTTTAATGTATATGTTACCGGCCAAATCCGATTTCAGTTTTAGGCCTATCGCGCGTAGGCCAAACTAGTTTGTCCTAGGCCAAACTAGTTTATCCTGATATAATAAAAACTCACACTTCAGGATAAACTAGTACGGCCTAGTCTAAACCAATTTAGTAGAGTCAAAAGTAATTTAGCGAACATGTAAGGACTTTTACATGCGGGGAGTTCCCAAATCACGTCCCAACAGGGACGGCAAAAAAAATTATACATCGATATATTGTGTCATACGATACATCGAATGAAGATATTGTTAGATGCTATAAATCAATATATTCTTGTATAATTAAATAATATAAAAAATAATAAATAAAAAGATGAGGTTTTCTCCAAAAATTAAAAGAAAAGATACACTTATGAATAAAATCGAGTACGAATTAATATTGTTTTCACCAATTTTGAAAAAAATGTGAAAAGGTTGAACTATCCACGTCCGTCTGTCCGTCCGTTTGTCCGTCTGTCTGTCTGTCCGTGAACTCAACTCCTAAGTCGTAATACCAGGTAGAATGACAAATGAGGTTTCAAATGAAAGCTTATAATCCAAGGATGGTACTAAAGTTGAAAAATTTGACCCAGGCTGTCTGTCCGTCTGTCCGTCCGACCGCGAATATAACTCCTCCGCCACAATATAAGGTAGAATGAAAAATGAGGGGTCAAATGAAAGCTTATAATCCCAGGATGGTACTAAAGGTGAGAAATTTGACCTAGGCTGTCCGTCCGTCCGGACACGAATATAACTCATCCGTCACTATACCAGGTAGAATGACAAATGAGGTGTCAAATGATAGCTTATAATAAAAGGATGGTACTAAAGGTGAGAAAGTTTGATCTAGGACTTCCGATTTTAGAAATGCGAACGGAAGTACTGTTTTATAGTCACCGGAATATTACAAGTGATATATTTTTCGACGCAACTTCGCAAGACGAGAACAAATATATACTTCCAGTTTCATGGATGTCTGTCCGTCCATCCGCTAATATAACTCCTCCGTTATTAATACAGATATAATGACAAATGAGGTGTCGAATGAAAGCTTATGACCCAAGGATGGTATTAAAGATAAGAAATTTGACATCGGACTTCGGTTTTAGAGTTGCAACAAGTACTGTTTTAAAGTCACTCAAAATATGATATGAATGTAAATAAATATGACTCAAAATTAGTAAAATCGTATATCAATCGTCGCAAAGTTACACAAAGAGTTCAAATATTGACTTGCAGTTCTACTTTCGATTACTTTGGGTGAAAACCTATAACTTGCGAAGTCCAATTACCTACTTGTTTTTATTTATAAAAACTATCCCTGGATATATTGCATGATGTGCAAGCATTTTATTTTACAAAAGATTATTCACACTATGCTGAGATATCTAATAAAAAACAAAATAAAGATACGAAAGGAAACTCGCCCTGGAGTGTGTGTATTTATATTAGGGTAAACTAGTTTGGCCTAGGACAAACTAGTTTATCCTACGCGTGATAGAACAAACTAGTTTGAGCTAGGCCATACTAGTTTATCCTAATGCGCTTAGGACAAACTAGTTTGGCCTAGGCCAAACTAGTTTGTCCTGAAATCGGGTTTGGCCGGTAAGATATACACTAACGACCAACCAATCTTTAAACCTGCCGAGCACTTCCTGTATACTGACGGTTCTGTATACTGACGACCTTGCTTTAACCGTACAGGACCAATAACCTTCTAAGAGGTCGAAATCAAGCTTTAAGAAGCACTCCAGGACCTTACACTACGACAGAACCTCGCTAAAGCATATCATCATCATCAGCCCATAGTCATCCACTGCTGAACAAAGGCCTCCTCGAAAAATTTCCATTCAGATCTATCCTGCGCTGCTGCAATCCAGTTGGTACAAATCCTCTTTATGTCGTCAGTCTATCTTGTGGGTGGTCTTCGCTGATTTCGTCTGTCCGCTCTTGGTTTTCACTCCAAGATTTTTTTGGTCCACCTATCATCTCTCATTCTAGCGACGTCTCCTGCCCACTTCCATTTAATTTTGGCTATGTGTTTTATAATGTCTTCTACACCACTTCTTCTACGAATTTATTCGTTTCTTAACCTATCTCTAACGTTATGCCCAACAATGATCTTTCCATTCTACGTTGCGTCACTTGTAGTTTTCGTGCAGATGTCCTTGTTAGAGTATGTCCTCTTCGCCATATGTAAGAACAGGCAGGACACATTGATTAAAGGCTCTTCTTTTTAAGATGATAGGTATACATATCACCTTTAAAAAATCACGCAGTCTTCCATATGCTGCCCATCCCAGAGTTATTCTTCTAGCAGCTCAGCTGTTTGATTGTCTCTGCTAATTTTTACCGTATGTCCAAGGTATATGTAGCTGTCAACAACTTTAATTTCGACGTCTTCTACCTTTAAAGGATGGCTCGGAACTAAATTTGTCATCATTTTTGTCTTTTGGTAATTAATATTTAGACCTACTTTATGTGCCGCATCGCGGTTTCAAATTCAAACAAGCTGAAAATGCGAGCATTATCATAACGAAAACTTTGTTTATTTACGTATTTTAATTTGTAATATGGAAAATTGCTATTATGAAAAGTACTTTAGAATTAATAATTATGTTTTAATGTGCAATTATATCATTCTAATTTAAATGTTATGAACTATAAAGGTAGTTTACTCTTGATCTAAATTTATATTTTTATATACCTCGTATAAAATTAATAAAACTTTATATAATATGTTGGTTGCATCATAAATCTTAGAACATGAATAGCTTTTTATGAAGAATAACTTTCCTTCGTCAAATTAAAAATAAAAGAGTTATAAATGAAAATGTTGGTATCCATAATTTGAGAAAAATCTTCAAATATTTTTTTCCATTAGAATTGCACATATCAGACCATAATTTTTTATACCAAACAATATTATTTCATATACTGTCGGTTCGCTAAACTCAGACACAACTGGCAAGTGATTTCAGTCAATAATTTTGCCAATTTGGCAAAAAAAATAATTACTAATTACTAAATAATTAGTAATTTTGCCAATTTTGGCAAAATTCGCAAAAAACAAAAAAGTTACCTACTAAAATCACTAGCCAGTTGTATCGAGCTTAGCGAACCGACTATACAGGGTGTCCAGAAACTCTACCGACAAACGAAGACAGGAGATTCCTCAGATAATTTTAAGATAATTTAACCACATTCACCTAGTCCGAAAATGCTTCCTAAGGGAGTTAGAGCTCTTTGAAGATGGCGTCTTGTAATTAGTTTTTCTTAAATACCTCCAGAACGCTTTTAGTTAGAAAAAACGAAAATTGGTACACATATTTATCTTCCAGAGATAAATCGATTCCATCTATGGTGACTTTGGGTGGTGGTTTTGGGTGGGACAACGGTTATTTTATCGCATAACTTTTTTGTCTTTAACTTTTAAGCACTTTTGATACTGGATTATTAAATTGTGAGGTATTCTAGTACTAAAAGGTACTCTTGCTGTAAGTCGGTAGGACACACCGTTTTCTAAAAAAATCGATTTGAAAATTTTTCGTTTCCTGAATTTGAAAAATTTTTTGAAAATTAAAAAAAATCCTTAAAAATTAAAGACAAAAAAGGTATGCGATAAAATAACCGTTGATCTACCCAAAACGGACGCATATGACCGGTACTAGAAATTCACAATTAATAAAATCGATTCATCTCTGGAATATAAATAAATGTACCAATTTTGGTTTTTCTAAATATTTTTTTTAATTGAATTTTTTTATATTCAAACAACGAAAAATTTTCAAATCGATTTTTCTAGAAAACGGTGTATCCTATCGACTTAAAGTAAGAGTACCTTTTAGTACTATAATACCTGACATTTTAATAATGCAGACTCAAAAGTGCTTAGAAATTGAAAACAAAAAAGTTATGCGATAATATAACTGATGCCCTGCCCAAACGGACGCCTATGACCGGTACTAGAAATTTGCAATTAATGAAATCGATTTATCCCTGGAAGATAAATATGTGTGCCAATTTTCGTTGTTCTAAATAGAAGCGTTCTGGAGATATTTAAGATAAACTAATTACCAGACGCCATCTTCAAATGGCTCTAGCTTCTTTAGGAAGCATTTTCGGACTAGATGAATTGGGTTAAATTGTCTTAAAATTATATGAGGAACCTCCGTTTGTCGGTAGAGTTTCTGAACACCCTGTATTTTATTTTCATAACAAATGGAACAGTCCATTTATTATAAAGGGTAGGCCGTATACTCGTAAATATATACCTACTTAATAAATTATTGCTTATAAAATATACTCAAATTGTATTTTTGAACATCTTATTTATTTTATATAATAATTAAATTCGCTATCAAATATCATTGATGTTTTATTAATACTTAATTTAAAATTTAGTTTGACATTCACGAAGTGTCAAACTCAAATGTAAATAAACTATGCTTTGCTGAACAAATTGAGATTAAAAAAGTAGCCTACTTCCTAATCAACCATTTGAGCTGACGTTTAGTGCGTCGGTAGGAAATAACCCGATTCTGACGTCACATTTTATACTTTGAGGTCGATTATCTCGAAGACGGTTAGAGATATCGAAATGCCGTTTTCAGATTTGGATTCAGAAGGCAAAACTACATAAGAATCCATCGATACACCTGCTCTAAGTATTGCAGGAGCGGCAACGCAATAACACACACACTTTTGCAAATTTATAAACGAAAAGTTTTCGTTGAAAAGTAGTCTACTTCCTAATCAACCATTTGAGCTGACGTTCAGTGCGTCGGTAGGAAATAACCGGATTGTGGCGTCACATTTTAGACTTTGAGGTCGATTATCCCGAAGACGGTTAGAGATATCGAAATGCCGTTTTCAGATTTGGATTCAGAAGGCAAAACTACATAAGAATCCATCAATACACCTGCTCTAAGTATTGCAGGAGCGGCAACGCAATAACACACAGACTTTTGCAAATTTATAAACGAAAAGTTTTCGTTGAAAAGTAGTCTACTTCCTAATCAACCATTTGAGCTGACGTTCAGTGCGTCGGTAGGAAATAACCGGATTGTGACGTCACATTTTAGACTTTGAGGTCGATTATCTCGAAGACGGTTAGAGATATCGAAATGCCGTTTTCAGATTTGGATTCAGAAGGCAAAACTACATAAGAATACATCGATACACCTGCTCTAAGTATTGCAGGAGCGGCAACGCAATAACACACAGACTTTTGCAAATTTATAAACGAAAAGTTTTAGTTGAAAATAATAAAAAAGCCGCAGTTTAAATAATAATAATATAACATGGACCGTATAAAAGGCAATACCACTTACCATTAGAGAGTGTGACACTGACAGAAGCCGCAATTGATTCCAGTTCAAACTTTCTGCTAGTTGTGTTTTGAACAAAACTCATATTGATGAAACTGGTCTTATCCCAAACTAGTGTCATGACATCTATATTACCACAATTGCCCGCAGCTGATGCATTAAAAGGAACATTGATTTTCAGAGAGGTGAGATTAATCTGGGGGATTTCAATCTGTAAGGCTGCATCCATTAACAAACAAATGTCATTTGAATTGGTATAGTTGATGGACCACTTGCCCATTGTTGGTTCAGGAACTGGTTTTGGTGTAGGTGTAATAGGAGTGGTAGGTTTCGCTGTAGAAGTTGTAGTAGTCGAAGTAGAAGTGGTAGATGGAGTTGTCTTAGTTGTGGCAGGAGTAGTAACGGTAGTTGTACTAGATTTTGTAGTAGTAGAAGGAGTTGTAGGAGTAGTAGTTTTAGCAGTGGTAGTTGTATCAGCTTTATTACTAGTACTAGTAGTGGTCGTGGTGGTGGTGGTGGTGGTTGGGGTAGTTGTCTTATGTGAAGTTGAACTAGAACTTGATGCTGGAGAAGTAGGTTGGTTTGATGATACATTTGGTGGTTCTGGTTGTATGCTAATAGCGCCATCTGAAAATTAATTAAATAATATACAATAATTTTGTATTTTGTATTAGAATAGTATTACATTTAACTGGTTTTAAGGTCTTGTATGGCAACAGTACAATTTAAAATGTGAAATTTAGAGTTCGTACATGACACGCGTTCTCGATAGAGAACGCGTGGCAAACGCGTTCTCGACTAGCAAAATATAAAATTAGCAAAATTAATTTACTATAACGAAACAAGAGCAACTTTGACATTTAATAATGCGTTAGTTAGATATCTCTAATCGAGTTACTTGGGAACAAAAAAAATGAAGAAAATTGCTTCATGGGAAGCCGAGAAAATGCATTTTTTACCGTATACAGATTTTGAACTTTAAGATTTCATTTCCTCAAACCTAATTTTTGATTGGAATTTTGCTATTTTTGGCATTTTTCACTCGTAATACCAATAGGTTTTATTATTATAATATGTTATGAGTATTTTAAAAATATAAAAATTGGTGTGGAGAAAGAGGACTGAAATAAAACGGTGATGGTTTGAAAATTTTGATTCTATTGTTTATATCTTTGCCGTACATGCCGGTCAACTTTGACCGGTTTTATCTCAGGAACCACTCATTGCAATTAAACGTTTTTTCTTTTAAATCAAGCGTCCTGTCACGTTCTTTCCAGTACCGTTTTTATCATTTAATTTAATTTAATATTTCCCGAGATATTTTATTTGTTTGTAATCCAAAAAATTGTTTATAATTATAAAATATTCCTGAGGCCGCTTAAATAGTCCTATTTCAATGCTGTAAAGTACATTAGATTGGTATAGTACCTTTTTATATAAAAATCATAGTTATTCTTATGCATCATAATTACTGTGGTTATTAAAGCGACCGTAAATATTTAATTAACAATTTAATTGTTGCTAAACTGTTCATTTAATTTTCATCGGCTTCTGGAAATGTAATCTATACCAAAAGAGCTTTTATATAACCAAGTTTTATATAACCAAGTAAATCGGGAAAAAGATGTCTCTATGCAGAATTTAATTTCGGTGAATTTTTATTTGAGTGCTTTTGGTGTAAAGTTAAAATCTTTGGAGTTATAGAGCAAAAATTGAAAAAAAGACACGATTTTAGGGCGCCATTTTTTTTGTAAAAAAAGTAGCACACTATCTGCGGACTTTTCATACCGATGTTATTAATATAATATAGAATCATAAGATTCGATTTCAGCAATAAAATTGCTGGTAAATAACTTTTCCCAAAAATGGCCTTTTCTCCGATAAAATCTGCCCAAACTATAAAAGGTGCCCCGATAAGATTGGTCATAAATTATACCACAGATTCTGGGGTCGAAAATAGGTTGATTAAACCTCACTTACCTATATACAATAGTGCACACAAAAAAGTTACAGCCCTTTGAAGTTACAAAATGAAAATCGATTTTTTTCATATATCGAAAACTCTTAGAGATTTTTTACTGAAAATGGACACGTGGAATTCGTATGGCAGCAATATCTTAAAAAAAATTAAAGTGAAATTTGTGCACCCATGGGGGTTTTATTCCCTTAAACCCCCCAAACTTTTGTATACATTCCAATTAAATTATTATTAAAGTCACGAATGAACAACATTCATGAACTTGCCGGACAACATATCAAGATAGCCAGTGACAGAATGAAAGATCAATATGATTCTCGATGCAAGAATGAAAGCTTCGAAGTAGGTGATTTTGTCTGGCTTTATAATCCACAACGTCGTCGAGGCTTGTGTCCTAAACTGCAAAGAAAATGGGAAGGTCCATATGAAGTTAAGAAGAAAATAAATGACGTAATATACAGAATTAAGAAGTTGCCAAACGGTAAACCAAAAGTTATTCACATAAATCGTCTTGCACCATATGCTGGCTCAAATGAAACAGAAGAAGCCCGAGTCCTCCAACAGGAGGTGAAAGATGCCGCACAGCCAAGTTTTAAGGAATTTATGTCAAATTACGCAGAGAGAAAGAGTTCTAGATTCGGCGTGACAACAGAACTTCAGCAAGATTTGTTTAGTGTTCTAGAAGACGTCTCTCTAGCCCACTGTGTTGCCCAAGACCTTGAGATGACTAAAGGAATGTCGTCCGTATTCAACAGAAAGTTCGGCCGCCTGGACGAGTTAAGAAATCAGCAGCCTAAAGTTGGAAAAGTACTGCAATTGGAAGATGATCCTCGATCTTTGCTGTATATGGTGACCAGGAAGTCTTATACGCACACGCCAAGCTACGAGAACATATGGCGTTCTCTAACTAATTTGAAGAAAATCGTGTAAAATTATGACATCAAAAATTTGGCTTTACCAAAAATAGGCCATGCAGTAGAAAATCTGGATTGGAAGATTGTGAGAAGCATGCCTGAAGTGGTCTTCAGAGAAACTGGCGTACGAATTACTGTGTGTTGCATGAACCCGAAGATGTCGTACCCTTCAAAGACAGTAGACTGTTATTTCTTCTTGAAAGGTGTATGCAGAGCTGGAGAGTCGTGTAGATTCCGCCATCCTGGGCTTTCATCTAGAGTTGCTGATCGGGATGCCCAGATCTTAAGAGAAGAGCAATGTAACAAAATAATAAATCACCGACCGCAAGTAGCAGCTCCAAACGGTTCCATCTCGAGAACATTCTGGCGAAAGCACGATATACGTGGAATCGGTGGAGAAAGACGTGCGGTATGTGGAAGGTCACACAATAGCTAGAGGTGGCGAAGTCTAGAATTATCGAGATAACGTTATTTTGTATTTAAGCAAATTGCGGTATTAGGAGAGTTTATTAGGAGAGTTTAGGAAACTTGTATAAATAAATTCGTATAAACGAACTGAGAGAATTATTTTAACCGTAATTACGCTACAGCATTAATGACAGTTGAGAAACTGCAGGCGACCCGCGGTAATATCACTGTCACTTAAAATCATAAACGTCAAAATTCATAGTAAACAGGGTATCAACCATAGATATAATAACAAGTAGATTAGGCCAGGTCCGAAAAATAGCGTAACGCGGAGCAGTTCGGGTCGGTGGTCTATCTATCTCTCTCTACCGGCGCTTTGCTTTCTCTCTCTAGCATGTGATGGCCGCCGCCTCTGTGTTTGTGTCGTTCCATTACTCCCACCTCTTGGTAGATACGCTCACACTTGCACGACAGACAAAGATAGCTAACCTAGACCACCTTACTTGATATTGGCGTTACACCCCGATGCATTTAGTGGTATATAACTAGCCTGGTCTATTGTTAACATATTTCTGGTATCAACGCATGCCATATTGTTTATTCTTGTTTAACTTATTATGATTTCTATGGACAAACCGCTTAATTTTGCGATATTTACCTACTAGTTTCTGTGAGTAAAAAAGCCTAATTCTAGTATAAAAAGTAATTCGTGAATAATTTCATGCATGGAAAAAGTTAGAGTGGAAGAACTATAACGACGTAGTGGCCAGTGCCGGATTTAAGGTCCTTGCGGCCCTAGGCCAAATTACCCCGAGCAGCCCCCGATAACTTCACGACTATGTAATTAAAGCATAACGTTTATTTTACTTTACTTTTAATTTTGCTTTTTAAAATTGGCACAACATACAAAGCATAACATAAGTGAATAGAAATGCCACTATACTAATGTTCTATTTGAATACGGTACATAAATAGGTTGAAATGTTGTATTCACTAATTAAATAATCTTGGTTTAAAAATTTGGCTAAAACCTCAAACCAGCTTTAACTCTAACAAAAATTTCTATTTATAAAAATATATAATTCAAAAAGTTAGTAAACTGCACGTATTTGTAAAATTATTAATACTGCTAAATTTATTATATTCATTTATATTATAAATATGTAATTAGTATTGCAGTTAATTGTTAAAATTAAATACCATTTGTTTTTGTTTGGGAGGAAAGTACAGGTGACAACAAAAGACTAAAAAAAGCCTAGTTGAAACGACATTATAAGTAAAAGACAAGCAAAATAATGTGAACTGTAATAGTGATAAGCTACGGTACTGAAAAATAAAAATATTAAGAATACAACAAATAAAATTCTAAGTTGGATTAGTGATTAGATTACCACTGACACTCACTCCACTCCATACTCATAATAAATCTCATATCTAAACTTCAAACACTCAATTTTCTAGCTTTTTTGGATGTAAAATATTTAATCAAATTGTTAATAGTCTAAGGGCCGGTTGTTCGAACGCTAATCAACAATGATCATTATTAAATATTTAATTACTGTCACCAAAACTGTCAATGTCAACTTTGTTTGGGTCGCTGAAAACATAATTAATTACAATTATGAGATTTATTATTAATTGTGTTAATAATTATTGTTATATTAATTGATTATAGTCTCAGAATTGTAATTAATTATGTTTTAACAATTGACATTGACAGTAATTAATTATTTGATAATGATCATTGTTGATTAGCGTTCGAACAACCGGCCCTAAGGGCCGGTTGTTCGAACGCTAATCAACAATGATCACTATCAAATATTTAATTACTGTCACCAAAACTGTCAATGTCAACTTTTATTGGGTTGCTGAAAACATAATTGATTATAATTATGAGATTAGTTAATCAATTAACATAACAATTATTAACATAATTGATTAAGTAATTTCATAATTGTAATCAGCAACCCAAAAAAAGTTGACATTGACAGTTGGTGAGAGTAATTAAATATTTGATAATGATCATTGTTGATTAGCGTTCGAACAACCGGCCCTAAGGGCCGGTTGTTCGAACGCTAATCAACAATGATCATTATCAAATAATTAATTACTCTCACCAACTGTCAATGTCAACTTTGTTTGGGTTGCTAAAAACATAATTGATTACAATTCTGAGACTATAATCTATTAATATAACAATAATTATTAACATAATTGATAATAAATCTCATAATTGTAATTAATTATGTTTTCAGCAACCCAAACAAAGTTGACATTGACAGTTTTGGTGACAGTAATTAAATATTTGATAATGATCATTGTTGATTAGCGTTCGAACAACCGGCCCTAAGAGCTGGGAGCGGATTTTGTGCGTGATAAGTAATATGGAAAAACTATACGGGGATCTGTTGGATTAGTTGTGTACATGACTCTCCCCAACGACCGGAAACCAGAGTGGGGGACGAGGGTAGTAATAAGGGGTCAAAGTCGCGGTTTTTATTATTTTTTTTGTGACGCTCACGATCGACATAGTGCACCAAAATTTGGGAATAAGTAGGTTATGACGTAACTAAGTAAAATCTCCAGGGGTAGAACGCTGCGTGGCCGACAAAGGGGTGGGGCAGGGGTGAATATAAAAAATAGAAGGGGTTTTTTGCGACGTTCATGATTGAGATAGTGCACTAAAATTTGGGAATAAGTAGACCATGACGGGGACGCGAGTAGTTATAAGGGGTAAAATCGCGGTTTTTATTATTTTTTTTTGTGATGCTCAAGATGGAGATAGTGCACCAAAATTTTGGAGTAAGTAGGTCATGACGTAACTAAGTAAAATACCCAGGGGCGGAACGTTGCTTGGGGTACAAAGAGCTGGTAGGCGGGGTGAGTATAAAAATATAAGGGGTTTTTTTGCCGTTCGTGATCGAGATAGTCCACCAAAATTTGGGAATAAGTAGATCATGATATTACTAAGTAAACTCTCCAGGGGCGGAACGCTGCGTGGGGGACAAATGTTGTGAAGCGTCACAAAAAAAATACAAACTGCGACTTTCACCCCTTAAACTACAATTATTCCCAACTCTGGTTTCCGCCCCTAGAGATTTTGCTTAGATAGGTCATCATATACTTACTCCCAAATTTTGGTTCACTATCTCGATCACGAACGTCACAAAAAATCGCTTATAATTTTTATATTCACCCCTGCCCCCACACCTTTGTCGGCCACGCCGTGTTCTGCCCCTGGAGGTTTTACTTGGGTACGTCATAACCTACTTATTCGCAAATTTTGGTGCATTATCTCGATCATGAGCGTCCCAAAAGAAATAATAAAAACCGCGATTTTGACCCCTTATAACTACCCTCATCCCCCACTCTGGTTTCCGGATCTGGGGGTTTTAGTTAGTTATGTCATGGTCTACTGATTCCCAAATTTTGGTGCACTATCTCAATCACGAACGTCGCAAAAAACCCTTTATATTTTTTATATTCACCCCTACCCCCACCCCTTTGTTGACCACGCAGCGTGCCCCTAGAGATTTTACTTAGTTACGTCATGACCTACTTATTCCCAAATTTTGGTGCACTATCTCGACTATGAGCGTCACAAAAAAAATAATAAAAACTGCGACTTTGACCCCTTATGACTACCCTCGTCCCCCACTCTGGTTTCCGGCCGTTGGGGAAAGTCATGTACACAACTAATTCAACATACCCCCGTATAGTTTTTCCATATTACTTATCACGCACAAAATCCGCTTCTATCTCTCCGACTATTAAAGTCTAAGGTTTGAACTTGAAAAGGCTCAGCATTTGAAACAAAACTAGCCAAACTAGACAATCTAGAATCTTTGTCAAAAGTCGGGGCCCTTGCCAGTGCTGGTTACATCAATAATTCACCACATTCCTAGAACTATCCACAATCCACCTGCAATCTGTAGCCTGCTATACCCTGGCAAGCGTTAATAGTTATTTTTGATATGAACGTTGGTTATTTTAATTAGATTGTATACAAAAGTAATATACTAGATTCACAGTAGCCGTAATTACTAATTATTAATTTATAAAATAAAAATTCAATTTTTTTACCAAAAAAAATTTTTTTACAAAATGCTGCGGCCCCATTTTGCTTGCGGCCCTAGGCCGCGGCCTAGTCGTCCTAATGGTAAATCCGGCACTGGTAGTGGTGTGGTAACATTGAGTAATTAAAAATGTTATTATATGTTTCTTACCTGCTGTTACTTTTAGACAAAGTGCGATGGATAACGCTAATAATATCTTAAAATTTGCCATGGTTTCTTTATAACGTCCGTATTTAATCCTATTATAACAAGCAAATGTACCTATTACAAATTATCTGTCAGAAATTAACCGCAAGCAAACAAAGTTCGAGAAACGCAGTGATTATCACTATAACTGGAAAAACATGTGATAATAATATCACTAATAATATATTTTATATTCGTTGTAAAATTTTTGGCACATTTATTGTAATCGATATACATTTAGTTAGGCAACATTTTTTACTACAGACAGCATAATGTAAATTAACGACAAGATTGCATACTAGTCTAGTAAAATAAAATTACACTACATGTAAATAAAAATGTAAATTCGTACAGGTTGAAACAAATTTTATATCAAAGTTTAGGTGGGTAGAAAAGATATTTTGAAGAAAGTATCCAAATCATACAAGGGGATCATTGTTTAAATAATTAAAAAGGGGTCATTTTTGCAAAAAAATTACTTTTTTAACTGCTGAGGTCATACAATTACTAATGAAGGTCTATAGGATTATTTTCTACAAAGCTGAAGAGTAAATCTTTCACATAAGACTTACTAAATTAAATTTGACCCCCTATTTATTTAAATAATTATACATAAAACTTTAAAAACAAATTTGCAAAATATTATTTTTAGCGTTTTAAAAAAGCACTATAAAATATTTTATTTTATAGACTAAGTTGCGCTATGTTACCAGTATTAAGCAAAAAAAAATTGGTTAAAAAATATTTAATATTTTTTGAGATATTGAATTTGTTAATTAAATGTTACTATATTTTCAATTGCAAAAACGCGGTTGTTGCCAAAGACTTATTTACCTGTATTAAATCTTATTATTTTTATTTTTATGTATGTTTTCGATAAATGTATTGATAAATTCAAATTTCAATTAAACTTCCCCCTAAAATGGCATTTGAAAATTATTCAAATTTGTTTATAATTTGCTTTTTTAATAACGTCGCGGGGATTAAATATTTTGAAATGCCGTTTCGATAATTGGATTTCTGGGTATTTTCCACTAATAAACAAATTTTTTTGTATTTTTTCCTCTTCTTTTTTTTTCTTGGAGTTATATTACTACGGGCCCTTTTAGGGTTAAGTTTCATTAAGAATGTCGACTCTCTAAGTTGTAGATTCTAGACCTAAAAATATTAAGATTTAACTAAAGTCTCTTAAATAAAATGTGGCTACTTACTGAGTTACAGAGTGTTTCATTTAAAAATTTAAAAATTATTGTTACCAAGTACTTTAAAACTATTTAACGTATCCTTATCATACTTGGCAGAAAGTGTGGGTACTATACAGTCTACTAAATTGTGATAAATAAAAGTTTATAGCTACTACCAGAGGCGTACGACAGGGGATAGTGAATGATTGACCCTTCCCACATTCTGCGCCACTGAGGGAATTACTATTTTAGCGAAATTTTTCGATTCTCCAATACTTTCTATGTAAATAATATACTCTTTACTGGTAACGATTAAGTCATTAGTTTTCGAAATATTGGACGTTAAAAATGAAATGGCATAGTTATTTTGAGTTATTCATTCATTCATTTTAAACTTCCAATATATCTCAAACTGATTACTTTATCGATACCAATAAGGTTATTTACATACAAAGTATTGGAGAATCGAAAAATTTCGCTAAAATAGTAATTTACTCAGTGGCGTAGAATTTGGGAATGGTCAATCATTCACTATCCCCTCTCGTACGCCTCTGACACTAGCTAGAAACGTTTATTAATCAAAATTTAGTAGGGTGTATAATAGCCACACTTTCTGCCAAGTATTATTCAAGGGCTGAGTCAGCCCCCCCCCCCCCCCCACTACTTAAAAATAGGAATATTGAATCGGTTTTTGCGGCAGAATTACGAGCTATTTATGAGCTCTTGAAATTATATAGTTTCGATTTTTGAGCTCATCCCCTTCACCCCCAAACAACCCTTTAATTGATTTAACTTAAGAGAAAAATGCTGAGAAAACTTAAAATATATTGTATTGAGGATATAATTACTATAGCGTATATACTCTAAGAATACACTATTAAATCACGTGCATTTCGATTATTGAGCTACAACCCCTTCGCAAGAAAACCACCCTATCTTCCCGGCTTAAGAGAAAGTTGTACTTGAAATGCATTAAATTAATTATTTGGCTACTACATATCATTTAATAATTTATAAGCTTTCAAATTACGCGCATTTAAAGCAGTAAATTGCAATTTATTTTATATAGTGGTCACTGAAAGTAAAAATCAACGATTACCTTCAATTTCGGTGAACCTTCATCGATTTTCACGAAAATTGGTCAGTGGTTAGAGGATACCTCAAGCAACAAAGGTGACATGATACCACCTTGCGCCTTTACCCTGAGGGTGGATACCGCCCCTTCTCGGGGGTGAAAAATTATTTTATAAAAAATAACTGCACAAATCTATAAAAGAACAAATTATAAGCAAAATGTATTATATAAAGTTATTAAAATAAGTCAATACTTTTTAAGTTATTAAAGATCAAAAATTTTAATTATTCGTGAAAAAAATGCATGTTTTGAAGCGGTTTTTCGTAAATCACTGAAAAATTGTAAGTTTTTACAAAAAAGTTAATAGTAGTTTAATTCGTAAAGCTTATATTCTAAGAATAAACTCTTAAATCACGCGCCTTTCGATTATTGAGATCCCCTTCGCAAGAAAACCATCCCATATTCCCGGCTTAAGAGAGAGAGTTCTACTTAAAATAATTTAAATTAATTATTTGTGGACTAGATATCGTTTAATAATTTATGAGCTCGCAAAATATACGCATCTCAATTATTGAATTGCTATTTTCTTTCTATAGTGCAGTCACTGAAGGTAAAAATCAACTATAACCTTCGATTTCGGTAAATCTGCATTCATTTTCACGAAAATTGGTGAGAGGATTTTGATGCTATCAACTTTTTCTGGAGCTCATTTTGGATAGGTATTTCTAAGTACTTTGATAAGTATTTAGTACCTAAGTGTTATAAAATGCATCTCTTTCCCGTTATTTAAGCTTGAATCCTTAGATTTGAACAGTCGCAGAAAAAATATACATTTAATTACCAATAACTTACTTTAAATTAACATTAAAGGGTTTTCAAGTAAGCAATTTATTATATTTTTTATTGGCTTCAATTTTAGTGATAAACACTTTTTTGTAAAAACTTACAGTTTTTGAGTTATTTATGAAAAATCGCTTTAAAACATGCATTTTCTTTCACAAAAATTAAAATATTTGATCTTTAATAACTCAAAAAGTATTAATTTATTTTAATCACATTATATAACAAATTTTGCTTACAATTTGTCCCTCTCTCGATTTGTGGGGTTATTTTTAATAAAGTAATTTTCACCCCCGAGAAGGGGTGACATATACCCCAGGTTAAAACCGCAAGTTGTTATTGTTAATTCGTGAAAATGAATGGAGATTTACCAATATCGAAGGTCATAGTTGATTTTTACCTTCAGTGATTGCACTATAGAAAGAAAATGGCAATTCAATAATTGACATGCGTATATTTTGCAAGCTCATAAATTATTAAACGATATGTAGTCTCCAAATAATTAATTTAAATTATTTTAAGTACAACTCTCTCTCTTAAGCCGGGAATATGGGATGGTTTTCTTGCGAAGGGGTTGTAACTCTATAATCGAAAGGCGCGTGATTTAAGAGTTTATTCTTAGAATATAAGCTTTACGAATTAAACTACTATTAACTTTTTTGTAAAAACTTACAGTTTTTCAGTGATTTACAAAAAACCGCTTCATAACATGCATTTTTTTCACGAATAATTAAAATCTTTGATCTTTAATAGCTTAAAAAGTATTGACTTATTTTATTAACTTTATATAATAAATTTTGCTTTTAATTTGTTCTTTTATTGATTTGTGCAGTTATTTTTAATAAAATAATTTTCACCCCCGAGAAGGGGCGGTATCCACCCTCAGAGTAAAGGCGCAAGGTGGTACCATGTCACCTTTGTTTCTTGACGTATCCTCTAACCACTGACCAATTTTCGTGAAAATCGATGAAGGTTCAACGAAATTGAAGGTAATCGTTGATTTTTACCTTCAGTGACTGCAGTATACAAAATAAATTGTAATTTACTGACCTAAATTCGCATAATTTGGAAGCTTATAAATTATTCAATGATATGTCGTCGCCAAATAATTAGTTTAATGCATTTTAAGTACAACTTTCTCTTAAGCCGGGAAGATAGGGTGGTTTTCTTGCGAAGGGGTTGTAGCTCAATAATCGAAATGCACGTGATTTAATAGTTTATTCTTAGAGTATATAAGTTATAGGAATTATATCCGCAATACGATATATTTTAAGTTTTCTCAGCATTTTTCTCTTATGTTATATCAATTAAAGGGTTGTTTATGGGTGAAGGGGATGAGCTCAAAAATCGAAACTATATAATTTCAAGAGCTCATAAATAGCTCGTAATTCTGCCGCAAAAACCGATTCAATATTCCTATTTTTAAGTAGTGGGGGGGGGCTGACTCAGCCCCCCCCACTAAATTATCAAATTCCTGCTCAGTGGAACGAGCTCAAAATTTTTAGTTTGTGGAATATGAGAGCTCATAAATAGCTCATAAATCAGGGCTATTTGCTTTTTGATTTTGGCAAGTGGGGGGGGGGGGGCAGCTCAACACGGGTCCTGCTTTCTACCAATTCCTCTGCGTCCTTCGATTTCACCCATCATAATAAGTTGAAGAATATTATACCGGTCTCCCCTTACTACGTGTCCAAAATAGGCCATCTTTCTATATTTGATGTTATCAAGCAGCTCGCGGGTAGCATTTGCTCTCTTAAGGACTGCCACATCTGTCAGCATAGCCGTCCATGGTATTTTCAGAATACGTCTGTGAAGCCACATTTCAAAGGCCTCCAAACGGTTAATGGTGGATATTTTTAATGTCCATGCTTCGACACCATACAAGAGGACTGACCAAATGTAGCATTTAATCATGCGCTTTCGAAGTTGAAGTTGCAAGGTATCATTACAGAAGAATGACCTCATTTTTAAAAATGTCGTGCGGGCTATCTCGATTCTACATTTTATCTCTTTATCTGGATCTAGTTGTTCAGTAATATGGCAACCAACATATTTAAAACTGGGTACTCTTTGAATTATATGACCATCAACATATAACCGTGAATCTTGATGGGCCAAACGGCTAAATACCATGTATTTTGTTTTTGAACAGTTTATATTTAGGCCAAACTCTCTTCCCACTGTGTCAATGGCATTTAAAAGGTGTTGTAATCCATTCATATCATCACTTAAAATAACTGTATCGTCTGCATATGTACAGGGTATGTACAAAATTATAACCAATTTTATAAGAAAATCGTAACAAGTTCAACATCCTGTATAAATAAAAATAAGCACAACAGAAATGGTTTATTGGTGCCATATTTTTTTATTTATTGTCAAAATTTTTAAAAATGATTGATATTGCTAATTTTCTTTATATCGAATACAGGGTGAGTAAAAACGCAAGTACATTATTTTCTCAGTAATTTTAAATGGAAAACCGTATATTTTATATCACTATTGAAAAGTGCCATTAATTTATTAGTTTAATTTTTTAGTCTGGGGAGATTATCGGAGAAAAGGCCATTTTTGGGAAAAGTTATTTACAAGCAATTTTATTGCTGGAATCGAAACTTATAATTGTATATATTAATAATATAGGTATGCAGTGGCGTGCTGGCCATATAAATGAAACGGTGCAATCACCGAGAGGCCGCGGCCTCTTGAGGCTAATTGAATGATATTAACAAAACATTTCAAAAAAGGCTATGTATATAAATATAAACATGTAATTGTTATGATTGTTTGAGAGAATGCATGCGTAGCCACCTCAAATTAGATATACATATTACATGGTCCTCAGCGCGTGGGACTTACGCAGTCTGAGGGCCACCTAGTGCTGAAAGTTTGTCATTACATACTCTCATATATTATAAAAAATGGTATAACTTTAATGGCATTTAAATCATTTACTGAAATATTAGAGAACTTTTATCCTGCCATATATGCGACTGAAATAATTAGAGAAGAACTCGTCCATTTTGCTGATAAATGGATTGTATTAAAAAATAGGATTTTGCAAAATACTGAAATTATAGAAGATCGAGCTAATGATGAATATGTTCAGTTACAGAAAATATGAACATAAAGTAATAAATAGCAATAATTTTGATACCGGGAAAACTTCACCTCAGTGTGGTACTAAAAAGTGTGTAAAGATTGTATAGCTTGCTGTTAAGCTGTTTTGCATAAGTACAATTTATATCAGTGTTCTTATCCATTTATTAACTCTTTCAGTGACACAAGGACCTTGTGAAAGAAGCTTTTCAACGTTGAAATACATAAAAAATCGGTTAAGAATTACTTTAACACAAGATCGCTTGGAAAAATATTATTTATGCTAATGGTCATAGAAAATGAAGCTTTGCATGAGAAAATTATTGCGGCCAAATATTATTTCGCCAAAAATGGCGAAATAATCGACTAATTGGCTCAAAAATCTACTTTAATGCGGAAATTATTGATTGAGAGTAAATTATTTTACAAATAATTGCAGAAGAATGTTTAGATTATTGCGTTTTATTAACATTTAAATTGTTAAATTAAGTATTAAATAAATTAAAAAAAAACCATGTAATTCAAAGTTTTATGTTTGATTTAACAATAATTTGTATTTTTGTTTGATAAATAATAATTAAAAATCCTGTTAATAAAAGGTAAAATGAGGATGGGAGGCCGCTTTTCTATAAAATCACCGGGCCACTTTAAAAGTTTCAGCACGCCACTGTAGGTATGCAAAGTCCGCAGATAGTGTGCTACTTTTTTATAAACAAAATGGCGCCCGAAAATCGTTTTTTTTTCAATTTTTGCTCTATAACTCCAAATATTTTAACTTTACACCAAAAACACTCAAGTAAAAATTCACCGTAATTAAATTCCGCATGGAGAAGTGTTTTTCCCGATTTACATCGACAAAAATTTTCCCCGAAAAATGCGGGTTTTTCCAACAAAATCTTTAATTTTCAACTAAAATTTTAGATAAGCAATTGTTTATCGATAATTAAATAACTTGGTAATATAAAAGCTCTTTTCGTATAGATTATATTTCCAGAAGCCAATGGAAATTGAATGAACAGTTTAGCAACAATGGAATTGTTAATTAAAATTTTACGGTCGCTATAATAACCACAATAATTAGGATACATAAGAATAGCTATGATTTTTGTATAAAAAGACACTGTACCTATCTAATGTACTTTACAGAATTAAAATGGGACTATTAAAGCTGCTTCAGGGATATTTTAAAATTATAAACAATTTTTTGGCTTACAAACAAATAGAATATCTCGGGAAATATTAAATTAAATTAAATCTTCAAAACGGAATTGGAAAAAAGCGGTAGGACGCTTCTTTTAAAAGAAAAAACGTTTAATTGTGATAAGTGGCTCCTGAGATACAACCGGTCAAAGTTGACCGGCATCTACGCAAAGATATAAAAAACAGGATCATAATTTTCGAACCATCACCTTTTTATTTCGGTCCTCTTTCTCCACTCCAATTTCCATATCTTTAAAATACTCATAACACATATTATTATAATAAAAACTATCTATATTACGAGAGAAAATTACCAAAAATAGCAAAATTCCAAAACATTTTATTCCAATCAAAAATTAAGTTGGAGAAAATGTTATCTCAAAGTTCAAAATCGGTATACGTTAAAAAATGCATTTTCTCGGCTTCCCATGGAGAAATTTTCTTCATTATTTTTTTGTTCCCAAGTAACTCGAGTAGAGCCATCTAACTAACGCATTATTAAATGTCAAAGTTGCTTTTGTCATTTTTTTAACGTCTACCGATTTTGAACTTTGAGATAACATTTTCTCCAACCTAATTTTTTATTGGAATTTTGCTATTTTTGGCAATTTTCACTCGTAATATCGATAGTTTTTATTATAATAATATATGTTATGAGTATTTTAAAGATATGAAAATTGGAGTGGAGAAAGAGGACCGAAATAAAAAATTGGTGTGGAGAAAGGGGATAAAAATAAAAAGGTGATGATTAGAAAATTATGATCCTATTGTTTATATCTTTGCCGTAAATGCCGGTCAACTTTGACCGGTTGTATCTCAGGAACCACTCATTAGAATTAAACGTGTTTTCTTTTGAAAGAAGCATCCTGCCGCTTTTTTTTCAGTACCGTTTTTATGATTTAATTTACTTACTTAAGCCGTCCTCTTGTATCTTACGGTGTCGAGGTATGATTTAATTTAAGTTAATATTTCCCGAGATATTCTATTTGTTTATAAGCCAAAAAATTGTTTATAATTTTAAAATATTCCTGAGGCCGCTTAAATAGTCCAATTTCAATTATACTGGGTTGGGCTAAAGAATGGAACCAAGCAAATATCTTTGAAACGAAAAGAACAATCTGTTTGAAAATTTGCATGCAAGTACAGTGACGCAAAACGCATCTCTTGCTATACTTTTTGTTACTAGTTCACTTCCGGTTTCACCGGAAATACCCTTAACTTATTTATTTTAAATGGGACACCCTGTATATTTTTGCAGATTTTGAAAGAACTTATTATTTTTAATTCATACATACCAGATTTGGAAGAAAAAAATAGTTAAAAAGTGTCTGTAGATAATTTTTTGTATTAAAAATAAACGAGTAGTACCATCCATACTATAGACTAAATTATTGTTGTATTTATTTGAATTTAGCATAGTAGGTAACTGTCACTGAACTAATTGAGAGAAATAAGTTTTATTCAAAATGGTTCATTTAAGTGAAAGAGATCGCATTGAAATATTAATGATAATCGGTCATGGTGATCGTGTTAGAACTCACGACGGGGTGTGTAATATTTTTAATGAATTGCATCCTGAAAGAAATCCTATATCACGTTCAACGGTTACTAAAACATTGAAATGTTTTAATGCAGCTGGGATAGTCAAAAATTTGCCAAAAACTGGAAGACCACGGACTGCAACGATCGAAGTTATTAAACAAAATATTGCAATTGATTTAGAGGAATCACCTCAAACTTCCACAAAAAATTTGGCACTAAACCATGGAATAAGTCAACGTTCTGTGAGGAGAATATTGAAAATGGAAAAATATCATCCGTATAAGATACAATTGGTTCAAGAATTGTCAGATGATGATTTTGACCGACGGCTAGAGTTTTGCGAACGAATGTTGGACATTTGTAACAATGACGAACATTTTGCAAGTAATGTAGTGTTTTCTGATGAGGCAACTTTTTGCTTAAATGGAACCGTTAACCGCCATAACTGTAGGTATTGGTCGAATGAGAATCCTCGTTGGATTATTGAAGCACATATCCAACATCCACAAAAGTTAAATGTTTGGATGGGAATTGTTCAAAATAGACTAATAGGCCCTTTTTTCATAGACGGAAATTTGAATGGTGACAAGTATTTAAATTTACTACATAACCAAATTATTCCTGCACTTCAACAGAATGGCGAGTTACCACAAAATTTTTGGTTTCAACAAGATGGAGCGCCTCCCCACTATGATCGACGGGTTAGGGATTTTTTGGATATGAATTTTCCAAATCAATGGATTGGACGTAGAGGATTCCTAGAGTGGCCAGCTCGTTTTCCCGACCTCAACCCGTTAGATTTTTTTCTTTGGAGTTATCTAAAATCACGGGTTTACGTTAATAGACCAACATGCTTGCAGGATTTGAGACAGAGAATAATTGAGGAATGTGATCTAATACGTGGAGAAATTCTGGAAAGAGTGACTCAAGAATTTATTTATAGGCTTGCAAGTTGTCAAGAGGTGAATGGAGGGCATTTTCAACATTTAAAATGATTTTTTTTATTTTTATTATCATTGGTCTAACGTAAATAAATTAACCTATTTTTTAACTGTAAAGAGATTTATTTCTTGTTTTAATAGTTTTTTCTTCCAAACTTGGTATTTATGAATTACAAATAAAAATTTCTTTTAAAACCTGCAAAAATATACAGGGTGTCCCATTTAAAGTAAATAAGTTAAGGGTATTTCCGGTGAAACCGGAAGTGAACTAGTAACAAAAAGTATAGCAACAGATGCGTTTTGCGTCACTGTACTTGCATGCAAAGTTTCAAAAATATTGTTCTTTTCGTTTCAAAGATATTTGCTTGGTTCCATTCTTTAGCCCAACTCTGTATAAAGTACATTAGATAGGTACAGTATCTATTTATACAAAAATTATAGTTATTCTTATGCGTCTTAATTAATGTTTTTATTAAAGCGACCGTAAATTTTTAATTAACAATTTAATTGTTGCTAAACTGTTCATTTAATTTTCATCGGCTTCTGGAAATGTAATCTATACCAAAAGAGCTTTTATATTACTAAGTTTTCCTCGAAGTAAATCGGGAAAAACATGTCTCTATGCAGAATTTAATTTCGGTGAATTTTTATTTGAATGTTTTTGGTGTAAAGTTAAAATATTTGGAGTTATAGAGCAAAAATTGAAAAAAACACGGTTTTAGGGCGCCATTTTGTTTGTAAAAAGGTAGCACACTATCTTATGCGTCTTAATTAATATTTTTATTAAAGCGACCGTAAATTTTTAATTAACAATTCAATTGTTACTAAACTGTTCATTCAATTTCCATTGGCTTCTGGAATTATAATCTATGCGAAAGAGCTTTTATATTACCAAGTTATTTAATTATTGATAAACAATTACTTATCTAAAATTTTAGTTGAAAATTAAAGATTTTGTTGGAAAAACCAGCATTTTCTTTTCGTCGAAGTAAATCGGAAAAACCCGTCTTTATGTAGAATTTAATTAAGGTGAATTTTTATTTGGGTGTTTTTGGTGTAAAGTTAAAATCTTTAGAGTTATAGAGCAACAATTGAAAAAACACGATTTTCGGGCGCCATTTTGTTTATAAAAAAGTAGCACTCTATCTGCGGACTTTGCATACCTATGGTGTATTCCACGAATATACGTCTGTTTTGGATTATCGCGACAACGAATATTTTAGTGTGCAACATAAGAAGTACGAAAGTATTTTGCTCTAATAATTACTCCAATAAACAACAATATAATTTGCAATTTACTTTCGTTCTTCATATTTAGCACAGTAAAATATTCGTTGTCGCGATAATCCAAAACAGACGTATATTCGTGGAATGGGTATATATTATTAATATATACAACCATAAGATTCGATTCCAGCAATAAAATTGCTGGTAAATAACTTTTCCTTGTATTTTGCTAATTAGCCCAGAGTATTTGTATAATATTCCCTATGTCTAAATTTGTTAGTTTTCGAGATATTTTCATTTTTCAGAGCAAATTATTAATTATGTGTCTAAATTTTTCCAAATATTAAGTAAGCCATGACTGAATTGTCTAAAGCTGGGAATTTGCGATTAGGTACTGATTATCCATCCGGTAATCAATGTAACAATATAGTAAATAAAGAAAGAAAAATAATTTATTAGTAATAAATTTTACAAGAAAAAACACAAACACAAAATACAACATTTTGTGAAAACAACAATTAAAAGCTACTTTTTTATGTAAATGTAACAAATGAAGAACGAACAATAATTTATCAATAATAAATTCTACAAAAAAACATGAACACAAAATATAAGATTTTTAAAAAAACTAAAAGTTACTTTTAATAAAATATTTTAAATATTTAATTACATAAGGTGTTCAAAATAACCTCCTAACACCTACCGCAATTATGCACACCTAAACACGGTCATTAAATGAGTTATTTACACTACGAAGCATTTGTAAAAACACTTCGAAATACACTTTGTATTCTATTTTTCTACATTTCTATCATTCTACATTTATATTCATCTCATCCCTTGTTGTTAGAGGTATTTTATAAACTTCATTCTTAACGTAACCCAAAAAAAATGAGTCCAGTTGATTAAACTCTGGTGACCTGGGTGGCCACGCTACTGGTCCATTGAAAAAGAAAAATATCTTGAAAACTAATAAATTTAGACATAGAGAACGTTATATAAAAATTAAAGTACGGTAATGGTACTTCTCAATAGTGATATAAAATATAGGGTGTTATATTTAAAATTACTGAGAAAATAATGTACTTGCGTTTTGACTCACCCTGTATTTGATATAAAGATAATTAGCAATATCAATAATTTTTGAAAAGTTTGACAATGAGTAAAAAATATGGCATCAATAAACCATTGCTGTTGTGCTTATTTTTATTTATACAGGGAGTTGAACTTGTTACGATTTTCATATAAAATTGGTTATAACTTTGTAAATACCCTGTATAACATAACAAACCTTTATATTTTTGTGATGGAAAAGTTAACAGAATTTCGAAAATAAAAAAAAATACAGGCTGTTCTATTTAAAAAAAAAAACATAAGTTTGGTCTGCCACTAGGTTATCGAACACCCTGTATTATTCGTTTCACCTTGACTTTACAGTATAGGCTCTACTATAGTAACAAACAATGATGCCTTTCATCAGAAAATGGTTTGAATAAAATAAGCGTATATTTTGTAATGTGAAATATAGCTTTAATATTGAAGAGTTTTATGGAATTATATTTTCTACATTGTGTTTTGTCAGGGGTTCTAAAACAGTGATTTTCTCTCTAAGTAGCATCTTAACAACTCACCGTTCATTATATTTGCAATTTCGTCTACGATACGCTCACTCATCTCACTGTTAAGTATTTCAATAGGGCTTTTCATTCACAGTCATTTGTTTCGAGCTTCTGTCATATGTCGTATAATCCGTCCGTGTATAGGTATTAATATTACACACCGATTATACAATATATGACAGAAGCTCAAAACAAATGACAATCGATGAAAAGCCCTATTGAGCTACTACGTTCAACACACCGATTTCAAGTAATCTTCGAAGTGGATTTTCATTTCATTAAATAGTCCAGAAAGCCACTGCGCATCTGCTAGGAAAAATATTCCGATTCGGATTTTTTGCAAAACCTTACTCAAAAAGGACCCCTTTTAACAAATTGGCATGTTGCCAGGTCCAAAAGTGGGTCAAAATTTTTTTAAATGTTTTTTTCTTGTTTTTTTTTGCGAAAATTATTTTTTTTGCATCGAACAAAGTTTTTTTAGGTTTTTTGGATCATTTCAAACAGAAAAGGTCTTTAGTGACTTTTCTCTAAAATGATAGTTTTTGACATATAAGCGATTAAAAATTTAAAAATTGCGAAATCGGCCATTTTTTACCCTAAAAAACTATGTGAAAAACTGAAAATTTCGATGTTGCCAAGGTAAGAAGATATTCTTTAAACATCGATTGATGAAATCCGGAAGAGTTTTTTGCAATACAATATCGAAAACCCCTTTGTTTTTTAATTGCTACTCAAGCGGTCGCTACACTATTTTTAACCGTTGCATGTATACAACATTGTATGTAATTTGCGTATTATGTGAGGAAAAATATTCCGATTCAATTTTTTTTACCATCTTGCTTAAAAAGCTTCCCTATTAACAAATTACATGTTGCCAGGGTCAAAAATGTGTCACAAAAAATTTTAAACAATTTTTTTAAACTTAAAATGTTCTCCGATTACATAAATATACACATGCAACGGTTGAAAATAGTGTCGCTCCCGCTTGATTAGCAATTAAAAAACAAAGGGGTTTTCGATATTGTATTGCAAAAAGCTCTTCGGGATTTCATCAACCGATATTCTTAGAATATCTACGTACCTTAATACCACTGAAATTTTTGGTGTTTCACATAGTTTTTGAGGGTTAAAAATGACCGATTTTGCAATTTGTAAAATTTCAATCGCTTATATCTCGAAAACTATCACATTTACAGAAAAGTCACTTAGGTCTTTTCTATTTGGAATAATCCAAAAAACCTAAAAAAATTTGTCCGAGGCAAAAAAATTAGTTTTAGAAAAAAACAAAAATCAAACGTTTAAAATGTTGACTTTTTGATCCTGGCAACATACAAATTTGTTAAGAGAGGATATTTTCAAGCAACATGGTGAAAAAAAAATTGAATCGAAATATTTTTCCGCACAATATATTTACGCATGTTACATTATACATGCAACGGTTGCCAATCAGTACCCACGTAACAATGATGTTCGTATCATGTTCTAAGCATATACTACCAACATTCGTCGGAGTATATTCTTTTTAGTATATGCGTATTACAACATGTACCAACATGTACCTTAAAAACCATTCTAAATTCCATGTTCTTTGCATATACTTTAAAGTATATTCTCGTACCGAATATACTGAGTACATTCGTGTACGTAGTTACTCGGAATATTCGTAAAAGTTTATTCTTAGAATATACCTTTATCGAATATTCTTAGCACATACTTATAAGTACATTCTTAATACATTCTTATAAGTAGATACTTTTAAAATATCTTAAAAATAATATGTATGTATAGAAAATATAATATTAGCCTTATAGATTATCAACTTCGTTATATTTTAGAATAATTAATAAAATTTATGTATGTAGGTAGTATTGGACGAATTTCATTTCAAAATTGTTTTATGGTAAAAAAGTTTAAACATTAAAATTGTATTAACGTTTATTATTAAAAATTCGTTTTCATAATTGAAATAACTTTACCATTTCGAGTTTATCACGAGTATTTCTACATCGTTGGAATTTAAATTTAGGTACATTCAATTCAATACGGGAGGCTGTGATACGGGCCATTTCAGAACCAAAGCATGTCAAAACCCACAACCGCAAAGGCTTTGGTGTTGCCAACCATCGAGTAAGCTTTTTCCATCAACCTTAAAAATTCCCACTTTTATAAAAAAATTCCCTCCTGTTTACAAAATCTGAGAAGATATGTTTAATTATTTTCAAATATTTTGATTTTTTTTTAATATTTTACAATTTGGACTGGAACAAAAATTCCCTTTTACTTTTCCCTTTATCACCTTTTATGTTGAAAATTCCCGCAAAAAGTGAAATTTCCCTCTGTCTGGCAACACTCACTGGTGCACCGATGTTGTTATTCCACTTCCACAATACATATCCCCCTAACCCCGTCTTGTCTTATTCTGACCATTTCTTACCTGAATGGATAAGGGTAGGAAAAAACGGTAAAACATGAAATCGAAAATATGTATCTATGCAGTGTGGCAGGGTTAAGGATGAAGACGAATGATAAAGTACTAGGACTAAAGAACATACATATACTCTCTTTATTTAAATAACAAATTTGTTTGCGGTGCTTCAAAATAGGTATAATCTATTTTGGTAACTCAATATTATTTAATAAATACATATAAGTAAGTACATATAAGTATATAAATTTTAGTTACTCATACATAGTTTAGTTTAGCTAAATATTATAATACAGAGTGGGCCAAATAAAAGGAGCCACCCCGATATTTGGCAGTATTTATTGGATTTTAAGAAAATAAAAAAAGGTCAATTTTTGATTTAAGGGGGACACATTTTTACGGTACAAACATCTGTCATTTGTCAACTCCCTCCCTTCCACTTCCCCAACCCTTATTTTTAAATAGGGAATAGGGGCCGTGTGCTAGCTCATTTGAAAGGTTATTGAATTCTTTATTCAGTAATATCAACATTGACATAAAAATTTATACAGGGTGTCCAAGAAAAATTATTTTAAATTAAATTAATTGACACAAAAAGAAGAATGTATGTAATTTATTTAACTCAGAGTACATTCTACTGCTGATAAAAAACAGAAAAAAATGTTTATTTGATAAATAAACACTGTTTGTTGCTTAAATTCAATATTCAACCTACCAAGAGGCAGATGAGTGGAAGCTTGAACATTAAAATTAAGCAAAAAGCAGTATCTATTTATCAAAAAACATTTTTTTCTCTTTTCTGTCACCAGTAGAATGTGTTCTGAGTTAAATAAATTACATACATTCTTCTTTTTGTGTCAATTAATTTAATTCAAAATAATTTTTCTTGGACACCCTGTATACATTTTTAAGTCGATGTTGATATTACTGAATAGGGAATTGAATAACCTTTCAAATGAGCTAGCATACGACCCCTATTTCCTATCCAAAAATAAGGGGTGGGGGAAGTGGAAGGGAGGGAGTTGACAAATGAGAGATATTTTTATCGTAAAAATGTGTCCCCTTTAGATCAAAAATTGACCGGTTTTTTTATTTTCTTAAAATCTAATAAATACTGTCAAATATCGGGGTGGCTCCTTTTATTTGGCCCACTCTGTATAATAGTTTATATAGGCAACTAAAATTTATAAATATGTACTTACTTTTTAAGTAATATTGCAGAATGTAGGTGCTAACTACATTCTCATTTGCCATTAAAATATGTAAATATAATAGGTATTTGGTAGAACCAGTAGAACCTAAGATGATATTAGGTGATGCTGAAAACATACTTCTGAGCAATATAGCACTTGATAGCACTTTCTTAGAATATCCTTAAAAATATATTCTTCGAATACAAAGATGTGCAGTAGTACGTTTTAAGTATATAAATAGAAAGTTTATAGCACTTCCTTGGAATATTCTAAAAAGTACGTTCTTAGTATAAACTAAAAAGATGTGCGGTAGTACGTTCTAAGTATATAAATAGAAGGTTTATAGCACGTCCTTGGAATGTTCTAAAAAGTATATTCTTAGTATATAATGAAAAGAAGTGCGGTAGTACTTTTTTATCAGATTATATTCATTTTAGGTAAGCACTGATGATGACTGGTAAACCAGTCGAAAACTAGTTATGTGAATTTGATGTGGCCCTTTTGAGGGTTTTTTAAATATACCTTTTATACAGGATTTATTGTTTTTTGTATCACATGGTATACAGCCAACTACAGGAAAACTTTTTCCTTGTGAATTATATACATTACACATAGAACGTTTAAGTACTGTAATGTAGTATATACTCAGTATGTGCTATGCACATTCGCAATGGTAATTACGCATATTCTTAGTATATACTTTTTCTGAAAAGTATGTTCTATGAATCTACTAAGAACATGAAATTGTTATGTGGGTATTAGCTGATAACGAAAAAGACACTATTGAAACTGGCAAAGTCGAACGTTTTGAAATTACAAAAAAAAAATGAATGGCTTGATAAATAACTTTGCTTCGGAATAAAATATTTAGAAAGAACGACTACTGGAAATAATTAAACGGTTTAAAATGAAAATGACAATATTTTGTCAATAAATACTATTTGAGAGAATGGAAATAATTTTTCTAATTTAAATCGGGCATCACTAACTTCATTTTAAAATTGAAAATGTATATACAGGGTGCAAAAAAAGAGCATAGATGGAACGACTAATGAATGTTTGCTAAAAATGAAAAACAACAGCTACCTGGAAGGACCTCTAAATGCAGAGTGGGTCTCATTAAAATAAATTCTACAAAGTAGCGGGTTTGCCCGCTACAGTAGTTATTCAAGTTTATCTGTAGAATAGCTTTTGGTTACGTTTGCTATCTTCTTCCATTTTTAGCATTTTTCTTCCATTTTTATAGTTATTTTAATTCTCGTTTGTTTTATCTTTCAGATATTATTTTATTGTTTTTTCCTCACTTTTACTTGCTTCGGACTTTTTTTTATTTTTTTTTTTCGGACCACCACCAGGCTATTTTTTTGTTTTTTTACTTGTTCCACATACTTCCTTAGCTGCCTCCATAAGTAGATCATTAATTATTATTGTTCCATAGGTTGTTTGGTATATGTAGTGCCTTCCTTTTCCTTTATTGTTTAAGTTTTTCGTTTAGTTTTTTTTCACATGTTTTGCAATTTCTTGGCATTTTTTGACTTTTCCTTCTTTTTTATTTCTTCTCGTTTATTAATTACTGCCATGTGGTCCTCTGTATATTTTGTATCCATTACCTTTCTTGTATCGTTGCTTTCAACTAGTATACAGGGTGTTTCAAAAAGGTATGTCATAAATTAAATCACGCATTCCGGGGACAAAAATAAATTGATTGAATCCAACTTACCTTAGTACAAAAGTGTACACAAAAAAAGTTACAGCCCTTTGAAATTACAAAATGAAAATCGATTTTTTTTCATATATCGAAATCTCTTAGAGATTTTTCATTGAAAATGGCATGTGGCATTCTTATGGCAGCAACATATTAAAAAAATTAAAGTGAAATTTGTGCACCCCATAAAAATTTTATTGGGGTTTTGTTCCCTTAAACCCCCCCCCCCAACTTTTGTGTACGTTCCAATTAAATTATTATTGTGGCACCATTAGTTAAACATAATGTTTTTAAAACTTTTTTGCCTCATACTACTTTTTCGATAAACCAGTGTTTATCGAGATATTTTGAATATTTGTCGAATCCACCACATATTTGTATATGGTATCCACCACATATTTGTATATGGTTAAGTACAGCTGTTAATAATCTTAAAATTTATTTTTCTACAAACGTGTTAAAATGCAATTTTTAGCACTCCATACGAGCGTTAAAAATGCTACTTTAAGGCACTAGTGCTTTAAAAAAAATTTAAGGCACTGCAGTTAAAAAAGAGAAATGTCAGATTTTGAAACGTCAAAATATTTATATTTCATTTATTAACATTAATATTAATAGTACAACTTGCGCAATTTGAAAAAGGTGGTTTCAAAGGTTTTTTAAAATTGAATTTAAACTGTATTATTGCATTTTTAACACGTTTGTAGAAAAAAACTATTAAAATTTGTTAGAATATACAACAATAAATTAAGATGTTATTCTATAGTTGTTATGATTTACGTATTGACAGTATAGGCAGTTTTGATGTAATGTCAAGAAAAATATAAAAATGTCAGTCAAGTTCAAGTAAAAGTTTTTGTAGATAATGTCCTGTAATTGAGAATGAATAAATTATAACTGTTGCTATGAAGACGTTTGTAGAAAAAATATTGTATGATATACGTGTTAAAAAGTACATTTTTAAGGCACTCATGTGAATTGCAGAATTTGCTTCGCTCATTCTGTAAACTTTCACAAGCCTGCCTTTAACGTGTACTTTTAACACTTATATCATAAATAACTATTATAATTTACATTTTTAGGTATATTTTGAAGAAGAAGCCACATCTCGATAAAAGGTGACTTATCAAAAAAAGACTAAGAGGCAAAAAAGTTTTAAAAACACTGTGTTTAACTAATGGCACAGCAATAATAGTTTAGTTGGAACGTACACAAACATTTGGAGGGTTTAAAGGCACAAAACCCCCATAGAATTTTTATGTAAACATATTAAAAAAGAAGCCGCATCTCGATAAAAATTGGCTTATCGAAAAAATACTGAGGCAAAAAAGTTTTAAAAACGTTGTGTTTAACTAATGGTACCACAATAATGAATTAATTGGAACGTACACAAAAGTTTGGGAGGGTTTAAGGGAACAAAACCCCCATAAAATTTTTATGGGGTGCACAAATTTCACTTTAATTTTTTTAAGATGTTGCTGCCATAAGAATGCCACATGTCCATTTTCAATGAAAAATCTCTAAGAGATTTCGATATATGAAAAAAAATCGATATTCATTTTGTAACTTCAAAGGGCTGTAACTTTTTTGTGTACACTTTTGTACAAAGGTAAGTTGGATTCAATCAATTTATTTTTGTCCTCGGAATGCGTGATTTAATTTATGACATACCTTTTTGAAACACCCTGTATATTCAATTATGGATTTCTCATTTTGACTTTTCTAATGTAAATTATTGTCATATTTTTTAAAGTGAAAAATTCTAGTAATATCCTTCCATTGTCATTTATGTTCATTTCTCCATATGGTCCTATACGCATAGTGTAGATTTCGTCTTTTATTCCGACCCTACTGATAAAATCCTCTGCAAATTTAACAACTTTAGCATGGTTCTGATTAATATTCGTTCTATAAGATATAAAACTGATGAATTATTTCTATTTCTAGAGGAATTAGGGTTTCCTCCGATAGTTGCGGTTACTGAGCACTGGCTTGAAGTCAACGAGCCTTTTTTTGTAGAAAAATATTCCACTATTGCTAGGTACGATCGTCAAAGTTCAGCGCATGGAGGTACCCTGATTCTTTCTACAAATAATGATTTTTCTCTGGTAACAAAATATGATTTTCTATTAAGCGAAGCATTGTTTGAGTTTTCCTTAGTTTACAGTAAGAACTTTAATCTTTATATTATTTGCATTTATAGATCACCTGACTCTTCCGTGGAACTATTTTTTCAGAACCTGCTTAATTTGTTAGATGACCTGTCCCATAAAAGCACAAAAATTTTATGCGGGGACTTTAACATTAATTATGCTGCTGCTTGTGCTACACAAATATCCCTAGTCAACATATTTGAATCGTATGGTCTAACAATGCACATTGATTCTCCTACAAGGATTACAAAAACTTCATCTACCATAATTGATTATATTGTCTCAGACTTCTCACCCCGTGATGTCTGCGCTACAACTGTTAATGCGGGACTATCTGATCATGAAGCGGTTTATACGAAGTTTAACATCTTTAGCAAGCACTCTTCGAAAACTCGACGTTTAGGCTGGATTTTTTCCGCTCGGAATTTTCGTAAATTCCAAAATTTATGCTTAACCTCTGAGTGGCCCTTTCCTTCTATGAACATCGATAATAATTTCAGTGACTTTTTGAATAAGCTTGTCTGTATCTTTAATAAAGCATTTCCTTTAATCACAATTAATCCAAAACATCACAAACCCTGGACTACCAAAGGTGTCCGCATATCAGCCAAAAATATGCGTTCACTACTGTACATCAAGAAATTTACTACCAACGTCTCTGGTACTGAATATATCACCAAGTACAGGGCAATATATTTAAAACTTATAAAATCAGCTAAAAAATTGTATTATCAAAATCGTCTGAGAAGCTCTAAAAGTGTTTCAAAAGAAACTTGGTCCATAATAAACGATCTTCGTAATAAAACTCACACAGCTCAAACATTTTCCCTTCCAGACCCAGAAAATCTAAATGAATACTTTGTTAATGTGAGTAAAAATATAACATCAACTATTGTGTCACAACAAGATCCCATTTCCTATCTCCCTAATTCAGGAAAGGTCTCGAATTCATTCTTTATAAGACCGGTTGATAAATCTGAACTGATTCAGACAATCAATAATATCAAAAGCAAATCTTCCTGTAGTACCGATGGACTATCCATAAAAATTTTCTCAAATCTCCCAGACAGTGTGTTGGGAGTCCTTATCTCTCTAATTAATGATTCTTTTGAGAAAGGTAAATTTCCAGAGTGCCTAAAGACGGCCATCATTATTCCTCTTCATACGGGTGGTGAAAAATCAAATGCCTGCAATTATAGACCTATTGCATTACTACCGGTACTCTCCAAAATTATTGAGAGACTCATAAAAGCCCGACTTATGTCCTTTCTCGTTGATAACAATATTTTGTCACAAAATCAGTTCGGCTTTTTAAATAATAAATGTACCACATATGCCATGTTTTCTGTACTACATGAGGTTTATCAAGCATTAAACAATAATCTGCACACTGCCACTGTTTTCTGTGATTATGCCAAAGCTTTTGATTGTGTGAATCACGAAATTTTGATAAAAAAACTAGATTTCTACGGAATTCGAGGTATTTCTTCGAACTGGTTTCGATCTTACTTGGATAATAGGAAACAACTGGTTAGAGCAAATGATACAGAGTCTAGTCTCAAAAATGTTGTATGTGGGGTACCACAAGGTTCAGTATTGGGTCCTCTACTTTTCCTTATCTTTATTAATGACATCACTAGCTTAAAAATCGATGGAAAAGTTTTTCTTTTTGCTGATGATACCAGTATCACTTGGAGCAACTCAAATATCGCAACTCTTCATGCTACTATAACTTCTGATCTACTTACAATAAAATCTTGGTCCGATTCAAATTTACTCTCTTTTAACGTAGATAAAACAGTAGCATTGTCCTATTAAGGAGCTCTTCAACCCTTACCTCTTCATAACAGCCAGATCAGTATCGTTGATTCTGTAAAGTTTCTTGGTATTTTTTAGATAGCAATCTGAAATGGTCCCTTCATATTGATGTGTTAAGCAAGAAACTATCCTCAGCTTGCTTTGCAATAAGATCTGTTTCGAAGGAAATGAATTTAGCCTCTTCCAAAATAACATATTTTTCTTTGTTCGAGTCACATCTTCGATATGGTCTCCCTTTTTGGGGTTCTGGTACGGCTGCCCAAACTGATGTTATTTTTAAATTACAAAAAAGAGCAATAAGATATCTGTTTGGCCTCAGAAGAACAACACATTGCAGAAGCTACTTCAAAGATCACAGGATGCTAACACTACCTTCTTTATATATTTTAGAAACTGTTTGCTTAATTCGTAAACATCTACATGTCTTTCCAGCAAGACCTAGACATGACTATTCCACCAGAAATTCTACCTTTGACATCTATTTACCGATCCCGTCCAGTGAGTTAGTAAAGAAATCTATATTATATTCTGCAAAAAAACTTTACAACCATCTCCCTCTACAACTTAAATCTGCAACATCTTTCCCCAAGTTCCGTAAAATGACTAAAGCCTGAAAGACCATATTATTCAACAGCAGAGTTTCTTAACCAATAACTAAGAAAGTACAGTATTCTTATTTATAAGTATAATCTTAATCTATCTTTGAGTGTCATATGCAGCAGCTTAACTTAACTTATTAAATTTCTTAAGGTAGAATATGCAATTTGCAATTTTTTTTTAAATTTTGCAATATATTGTTACTGTTTTTTTTTGTTTCTCTTCATTATTTTTATTTATATAGACGATTTATATCATTTTAGTAAATTGTATTTGTTATTTGTTATTGTTCTTATTTATGATTCTTGTAAGCTTTGTCTATAAAATTGTTAAATTTTTCATGACAATAAAGCATATTTCTATTCTATAATGTATATTTCTACTCTTGCGGCTTCTCTTGCTAACGGTAACTCTCTCAAAAATTCATCTTTGCTTTGTGCATTGTGCGTTATCATCTTCGTTTGGTTCTTATACTACTCTAATACTCTTATTACGGCTACACTCTTTATCGTTCATTTCTATTTGTAATATTCTCTTTTACTACGCTTTCTAGAAGTACCTATATCTGTTTTCCACATTTTCATGTATTATACAACCTCCACCTACAGTTGCTCATTTGTCTTCTTGATACTCCACTATATATAAAAGTATGACTATTTTCCATTCTTACTATTTCTTGTCATTTTTTCATGGTCTCTTTTATCGCTAGTATAAATCTGCTGCCCCAAACTCCTCTACTATTATAGTTCTCTTTCTTTCCTATTTATGCTCTTTATATTCCACGCTCCAATTTTTCAAATGATATGCTCATTTTTTTCTTACATGATGTGTCTACGTGTTTAATGATTTTCATTCTTTGATTTAATTTGTATCCGTTGTGATAGCCTGGTAGTCCAGAAAGCCACTGCGCATCCACCAGGAAAAATATTCTAATTCGGATTTTTTGCACAATCTTACTCAAAAAGGACCCCTCTTAACAAATTTGCATGTTGCCAGGACCAAAAGTTGGTCAAAAATTTTTTAAACGTTCTTTTTTTGTTTTTATCCTAAAATTATTTTTTTTGTATGCAACAAAATTTTTTTAGGTTTTTTGGTTCATTCCAAACAGAAAAGGTCTTTAGTGACTTTTCTCTAAAGTTGATAGTTTTTGACATATAAGCGATTAAATATTGAAAAATTGCCAAATCGGCCATTTTTACCCTCAAAAACTATGTGAAAATTGAAAATTTGAATGTTGCCAAGGTAAGTAGATATTCTTTAAACATCGTTTGATGAAATGCCGAAGAGTTTTTTGCAATACAATATTCAAAACTCCTTCGTTTTTTAATTGCTAATCAGGCGTGCGCGACACTATTTTCCACCGTTGCATGTGTATACAGTATGGTACAAATGAAAGAAATAAATTAGTTATTTCGTAAACCGGCAACTCTAAGGAAAAATCCCGAAACAGGTCGATTTTTATTTTTAAATTATGATATTGCGGCATATATGGTATACTAGTGACGTCATCCATCTGGGCGTGATGACGTAATCGATGATTTTTTTTAAATGAGAATAGGGATCATGTGACAGCTCATTTGAAAGGTTTTTCAATTCTCTATTCAGTAATATAAACATTTACATAATTACTTATACAGGGTGTCCAAAAAATTTTTATTAAATTAAATTATTTGACAAATTGAAAAAAAAAATTAAATTATTGGACACCGTGTATAAATAATTATGTAAATGTTTATATTGCTGAATAGAGAATTGAAGAACCTTTCAAATGAGCTGTCACACGACCCCTATTCTCATTTAAAAAAATCATCAACTACGTCATCACGCCCAGATGGATGACGTCACTAGTATACCATATATGCCACAATATCATAACTTAAAAATAAAAGTCGACCTGTTTCGGGATTTTTCCTTAAAGTCGCCGGTTTATGAAATAACTGATTTATTTCTTTCAATTGCACCATACTGTATGCACATGCAACGGTGGAAAATAGTGTCGCGCACGTCTGATTAGTAATTAAAAAACAAAGGAGTTTTTTCGATGTTTAGAGAATATCTACTTACCTTGGCAACATTCAAATTTTCAGTTTTTCACATAGTTTTTGAGGGTTAAAAATGGCCGATTTGGCAATTTTTCAGTTTTTAATCGCTTATATGTCAAAAACTATCAACTTTAGAGAAAAGTCATTGAAGACCTTTTCTGTTTGGAATGATACAAAAAACCTAAAAAAAAATTGTTCCATGCAAAAAAAAATAATTTTAGGAGAAAAACAAAAAAAACGTTTAAAAAATTGTTGACCAACTTTTGGTCCTGGCAACATGCAAATTTGTTAAAAGGCGTCCTTTTTGAGTAAGATTGTGCAAAAAATCCGAATTAGAATATTTTTCCTAGCGGATGCGCAGTGGCTTTCTGGACTATGGATTTTTTCAGTTTTGCCTTTCTCATATTCCTTGTTTTTTGACACAAATTGACTCCGTTTTTCATACTTCTATTCCTTCTGCTCTATTTCCCGTTTTCTGCATTCCAATATTTTTAAAAATGCCTTTCATTTTCCAACTCCATTCCTCTCCGTCTACTATGCTCTTTTTAAAACATACTTTCACCGTTTTACCATTTTCCCTGAGTTTTTTCTACATTATTCAGTTTTCTTATTTCTCTTAATAATAATAGTCTCCCGTTTTATACCGCTCACGTGGCTTTGGGAGTATAGCAGGGTAGTCCGCTATATATAGGGTCTACGGTATACAAGGAAGGTAACAAGGCCAGTGCTACGCTTCAACCGCCTATTATTACCCATGATTTTACCCAAGGTACTCATTTTATTCAGGCTGAGTCGACCTGGGGCCTATAAACATTTTAAAAATGTCTAGTTGTTCTTGCCGGCGGTAGGATTTTAACTCCGGACCACCGGCAACCAAGCCAAGCACACTACCGCTTAGCTACGCCGGCCCTCTTATTTCTATTTCTTTTGTTAAATCGTCATTTATGAATGTTTTGTTAAAGGAGAATATTTATTTTGGACATTTATGTTCGAGAATTTGATCTGTACACCATGTTTGCTTGTGCTTGAGTTGTCAATGAGGAGGTGCGTTCTTACAAAAAATGAGTAATACGTCAGAACATGCAGCCCAAATTGTAGCTTTAATTGGAGATGGACGATCGGTCATCAATATCTTGCTGATGGACAATATCTTGCTGATGTTATGGGAATCCACCAATCCAGTATTTCAAGTGCTTTAAGAAGGTATAGAGAAAGTGAAGGATACACAATAAGACTAGTTCCAGGATTCCTCAGGTGCACGAACCCAGCAGATAAACGTTATTTAAATCTGCAGACTTTGCGTACACATCATGTTACAGCTAGACAACTGCAAAATGATCTTTCCACAGCCCGTAATGTTTAAATAAGTGCCAATTCTATTAGAAACATTGGAATCAGTGCCAGAATGCCTGTTACTGCTCCACCGTTAACGAAGGCAAACCGTATGGCCCGTTTAAGTTTTGCACCAGAACATGTCTATTGGGATATTAACGACTGAGCTAACATTCTTTTTATTGATGAGTCAAGATTTACACTTTGTGCATCCGAAGGTGCAAAGTGTCTCTTGGATCCACAAAGTGCAAATCTTGAGTCATTAATAAAAAGAATATTAGTCCAGTCTTTAATATCCCAATCGACATATTCTGGTGCAAAACTTAAACGTGTTATAAGGTGTGCACTCATTAACAGTGGAGCAGTAGCAGTCATTCTGGCTTTGATTCCAAATTCCCTTAACGTGTCTCTATCCGAATTGGCACTTTACGAACCGAACATTACCGGCCACGGGCTGTGAAAAGATTTTTTCGCAGTTGTCTAGCTGTAACCCAAGTAGCAATTTGTCGACGCGACAACGTTGTCTACCGCGTGGCAACGTTTTCTTACAACGTTGTTATTGCCTAGAACACGACCCTATTCTGCACTGATTTGGTGGACGATTTTTGAGTTGTCTTGACGTAGCCTAGGCAACCTCCTGTTTAAGCAACATCGTTTCGTAAGCGTTGCATAAGACAACTGAAGCGACTATAAAAAGCACCTGCGCGTGCAATGGTTGCTCAAGGAGTCAGACTAGTTATGTTTTTTTACCTATATTTTTAACACCTGTATGGTGAATGCGATTACCAAAAAGTAAACTGTTTTGACATCGTATTGGGTATTTAAGTTTATATAAATACATAAAGGACTTATTACCTGATGTGAAATTTATAAACGCATCTCAGATTACCGTGAAATATGGATATTTCACCATTAAAAAACACACGCGCTCCTTTTTTATGACATTTTTGACAAAAAATATGCAAATTTAAAAAATCAAATTTTAATATAAAAGTCAAAATTTATGTTAAAGATGTTCTGTATAAATTTAATGTATTGATGGTGCTTTTAAAGGTATCAGAAAATGCCTGCATTTTTTATATTCTGTTTTCATTTTCTTTACATCCCAAAAATCTTAAGCAAAACCAAAATGGCGCAATAAACAATATTACTAAAAAATACCTTATTACCAACCTTAGACGGATAAGACAACTTAGAAGTCCAATCGCCAACCAAACCCGGCCGCGCCGACTATCAAAACCATTTTAGAACGCACCCTCTTATTGGGTGACAGAGGTCATGTGACCAGTGTCAAAAGTGTATCATTCTCCTTAACAGCGTTGCCACATTTAGTATATTTCTACTTTTTTGGTAGATTTTTGATATTTTTTAAAAAAATCTAGTAGGCAATATTTTTTAGTAGATTTTTGGTATATTTCAACAGAATTTGATCCATTTTTTTCGAATCATGAGGAAACTATAATAGGTATTTTTGAAAAATTTAAACGCAGAATGAAAGACTGCATTATTTAGAAAAACCAAAACGTTTCTTTTGAAGGAGATATTTGGAATTAAAAGTCACACTCATTTTTTTCTTTTTTCACCCCTGTAACTCATTAAAATAAACATTATAGAAGTTTTCAGGGACTTTCCGTCCTCAGTAATAACGTAATCTTTCTTTCTGCGTTTAAATTTTTCAAAAATACTTATTAGTTTTCTAAGGATTCGCAAAAAATGAAAACATTTAATATACATTGAACATTTTAACAGACGACATTTTGCGCCTCTCCCCTTAAGTTAGCTGTTGTTTTTATTATAAAAATCCCAAATATATCCCAAAAATCCTTAAGTATGTTTCAGTTTTTGGTTTAGTAGATTTTAGCTAAAAAATGGTAATTACCAGTTGGTGGTTTGGAATAATTAGGTTTCCAATTTTGTGGAATTCCTCTTGGGACATTTAGGATGGATGTGCATATCACTGTATTTACATGGCCTAAAAAGAATCTCCTGATTTTGTGAAAACGAAACTACTGAAAGAGTAAAAACTGACCTGGCAACCCTGTCTGCCAAAGCTGATACAAAGATTAAAAGGTTATCAAATCTCAAATCTGCTGATAAAACAATGGAATGGAAACCAGCTATTAAAAAAACAAATAAACAGGATGTTAAATAAATCGAAAATTTCCATCAAAATAAAATATATAATAATAAGAAAAAATAAGGTTATAAAGGAAATTCTTTTTCTGCTCTGGAAGTTGCCGCAAACGTGTCACACCTCTAGAACAACACCTAGGGTAGTGACGTGACAGACAACTACTCAACTACAGAGTCGGCCAGGGCGTAAATTAGTTTAGCATTATAACATTTTTAAGTCGTTGCGATTGTTGAAAAACTGAACTGTGATATGTAGTTGTCACAATGGTAATAAACTAGTTGCCCGTATAACTAAAACTAAAGGTATTACTTAACGTTGTAACATCGTAATGTCAGTCGGGGTAGGGGACGTTGGCCGAAACAACTGAAAATACTCTTGAGCAACGTTGTATACAGTGCATTTGTTTGTACTGACAACCAATGCGTCGAAAAATTGCTATATACTGGGGAACATGATGTGTACGCAAAGTTTGCAGATGTAAATAACGTTTATCTTCTGGGTTCGTGAACTTGAGAAGTCCTGGAATTGGTCTTCTTTTAGGACTTTTTTCCTCTAGGACCACTAGGACTTTTTTTAAAGTATAATGGCTCTTCTTTATATTCTCTATTTTCTTTCTTTTCTCATTTCTCTTAGCTCATAAGGGATATAAGCTTAGTAAAAAAAAAACAACAATGTGTAGTGTTAGAACCGCTATTTATATTCTTTAAAAAATTACATTTAAGCACAAAGAAATTATTTTAAAAGATGCATATTGACCACAACATACTTTGGCAGGTTGTGTCCAACATTTAGACCATAAATTAAATACTTGTTTACACGAAAAATTCCAGAAACAGATAGATTTCAATCTTATTGTTATTGTAAACTCGGTGTTTGTTTATACTGAGTGTTAAAGATAAACTTTATTATATATTTAAACCATTTTATAAAAGAGCATGAACAATTTGAGTAAACTAAAGAAAACCAATAAATAGAAAATGGTAAAAATCAGTTCAAATATAGGTATTATTTTATCTTCAGAAATCCATATCATTTCTGTTATATTAAGTTCTCTTAATTGTTTGAATCTGGAATATTTCTTGGAGACAAAATATTTTAAGTAATATACAATGCAGATTAACAATGTGTAGCACAACATATCAAAATTATTACTTTTTTACGGCTTCATAGCCCTTTATTGAGATCTTGTAATTATTCTTAGGTTATAACTGTTTTATTATTCGCTTTATAATTTAAAGTTGTAATACTAATTAAATAAATAGTTACGTTATTATTTTAGGTTGAATTCGGTTAAAACCTAAGAGGACGAATTGGTAATATTTCATTTTTGCATCTCGTAATTATTTCGTTTAAAAATGTATGGTTCATAAAAATATCGTTACTTTAGTATTTGCTTTTATTTATTTTTTTTATAACGAAAGTATTGTTATTTACCATACGTCAAATGTCAAACGTCAATGTCAACACAATCTGTGTGCAATTGATTTTGGTGTTTCACAAGTAAAATAAATTAAAAACTTAATTGATGGTATCGAGTTCGATAAGTATGTATTTCTAGGTATAATAATTTGATATGGAATTATCCACAAGTAACCATTCCAAATCGTTGTGCGTTTTATTGACTGAAATATTACCAAAGTTTCGTCGAAAATATTTTGCCATATTGGCGGTTTACTTTTGATATGCAAAATGCATTTCGGAAAATAATCAGTCTACTACATCTTGCGAACGGTAGAATTTTTCATTTTGAAAATCTTAAAACTGATTATTATCTAAGTATTATTAGGATAATCTAGACTCTATGAAGTACAGTTAACACTTATCTTCTGGTAATTTATAACAATATTATTAATTTCTTGCATATTCATCTTTTTTGTTCCTTATAATAGAACTATAGCATTTTAACAGTGCTTAACACATATCGTAGGTGTCCGTAAGTGTAGGATTCTTTTTATTTTTAGTTATAACACACCTACATTATGCTACCGTTAGGCGTAATCTTAACCAAAGCCAGTTTCCAGACCTGCATTTGAATACCTGTTTGCAGAGGTAAGTGACAGTTGAGATAATAGTAAAATATTACGATATGCGCTTGTTCCAGATGGCTATTGACATATGACGTACAATATATACGTAATACGTCATTGGTATATACCAATTATATATCAAAGACGTATGACGTATATTGTATGTCATATGTCAAGTGTGCGAGAAAAATGGTGGCAATGATGCAATAAATAGCCCTATTGTGAAGCAAAGTTACCGTTTTGATATAAAGTATATTTTATTACTAAATACATATTCACAGCTAATAAAAAGAGTCAAATTCATAATCATCACGTGACCAACTTTCCGAATAAGGTAGCGGGTTTAGCCTGTTTCTTCTTGGCTGTGAGTAGATTTAGAATATTTATATAGGCTACTACGTTGCACTGATCTTTATAATCAAATAACTGGAAAATAATATTTAGCAATAAGATGTGAATTTTATATAAAAATGATGACTGAACTTAAATACATTTTGTGTCATTCATAATAATAATGTCAATGTCAACTGTCAGTAGGTTAGCTTGTCAGCTGTCTTATTCTTCTGCTCCTAGCCGCAATATGTTGGAACGAGGTCTGGATAGGAATACATTTAACGATAATATAATGTAAGTATGCCATGTGTTTAAAAAGGCAATAGCACACCTTCTGCACTCACAAGTATACTAAGATTAATTTTTACATTGCATTTATGGCGTTGAAGATTAGACGAAATTTTCTGGCAATTATTTAAGAAAGAACAGATATCGGCAGTTAATGTGTAACTTAATGCTGACATTCGGAACAGATTCTACAGTTTACAGGCATAAGTATAGAGATGTGAAACAAAACCTGTTATCAACTCTATTGTAGGCAAGTTAAAAAATCTTAAGCTTTATTTCAATCTCTAATGACAGTTGTGTAACAGATTTTATATTTGTCTTATATATTTTTTATATTATTTAGTTTCTATAGAGGAGATATTAGTACGAGAAGACACTAGAAAACGCGAATCTATTCCACAGGAATAATAATCGAAAAAAATGGAAGGGATAAACGGAATCAATAAACATAAAAAAATACCAAATTATTTACGCAAGAAGAAACTCAAGAAAACCAATCCAGTATTAATTTTTGCACTTTTCTCTCTCCTATGGCGTTACAGCCCAAGTCGGAATCTGGCCTTTCCCAGCATCCGCCTTTAAGTAGCTCTGTCCCTGGCTGCTCTCCTCCAGTTGTCCACCCTCAATATCTCTTTAGCAGCGGTTGTCACCTTGTCACTCTTCCTTGGTCTTCCTATTGGCAAACGCCGACGTCCACCATAGTTCCGCTAAGCGTTTTACTAGGTGTTCTACTAGGTTCCTTTACACCTCAATTTACACAAAAATTATAGTCGACTAGGATTTTCCAAGTAGGTACATAGATTAGTGTAGTGTTTTACTAACAGCGTCTGTCTTACGTGTTAAATGTGTTTTTAAACTCGAAGCGATTGTAAGAGAGACGTAACAATAAAAATGGCAGCTTGCAACATAACGACCATAACCTATAATTAAACTTTACATGACAAGTGACACATGACATGACATGACATGACACATCAAACAGTGATGCCGCTATTTAGATTTGGAGAAAACGGATTGTATTTTCATTGAACGACTCTAAACTTTTTACTGCAACTGTTTCTACTGCTCCTTCCATAAAAATGTACAGTGTAAATGATGTGTTTAAGGAAATTATTTGTATTAAAAAGAGAAAAAGAATGTTAATTTAAAATTTCGTCTATTTATTTGAGTTAACAAAAAAGGCAGGTGTCTTCTCGTCACAAGAACACTTTTGTATTCATATTGTCGGGTAAATGAGAGATTACAATACAATAAATCTCTATAAGTTTTACTTCACGACACTTACTAAAAGCACTTTTAATAGAAAATATTGGTACATGCGGACATCTACGCTTAAATTTCTTAATATTCAATGCACAAACGAATACTGCTTACTTTTACTATAAAAGAATACATATGCTATAAAATTACAACGAAATTTTATTTACAGAAATAATATAACACATTCGTCTCTATCACAACACAAAGACGTATGTCTTTAGCTTTTAAGTAATATAATATACTCGAATACCTCATACAATCAGTAACAATGGACCGACTGAAGTTGTGAAGTCTCACAAGCTGGTTGGAACTTATGAACCTTACCAAGCAGACTAATAACCATTTGTAAAGATCGTAAGATATATTCCATTTTAATCTTATTTTTCAATCTATTATAAATGAGAATACATTATTTTACCTACGTGGTTGGTCCGATAAGTATATAGCCTCTGCGCCCGATGGCGCCAATATCGCAAGAGAAGTCTAATATCATGTAAATAATACATTCTTGTAGACCGTCTATCTATATCAAACTCTCAGCCGAATCGGACTCAGCCGAATGAAAAAAGAGCAATATCGGATGGTGATTCGACTCTTATTTTTGGAAGCGAAATTCCGCAGCGAAATAAAAAAGCGCTTGAATACTGTGTACGGTGACACTTTTCATTCGATGGCGACCGTCAAAAATTATTTTAACGAGCTTCATTGCGGTCTTGATAAGTGACTCCCAGGTGCCCCGAAAACGGCTACCACGGAGGATATCGTAAAAGAACTCCACGATCTAACATTGGCAGAGCGCCGACTGAAGGTGCGTAAGTTAGCTGAGGCAGCAGGCATCTCAAAAGATCTTGTTGGTCATATCCTGCATGATATTTTGGTCATAAGAAAGCTGTCGGCGCGATGGATACCACATTTTTTCAGTTCGGACAATAAGTACAACCATGAGACAACTTCATTCCAGTATTTGAGGCTGTGTAAGCGTAATCCAAGCGGTTTACAAGCAAACAACAGAAGTATCCAGAAGAATAATACAAGGATGGGCAGCATACGGAGCTCTTGGGGACATTTTTAAGATTGACATTCCAACTAACATGAAGAAAAAAGTTTTCGACCAATGCGTGCTACCGATGATGACCTATGGTGCAGAAACATTATCGCTCACAAAGAAAAACGCACAAAAACTAAGAGTAGCGCAGAGAAGAATGGAGCGATCAATGATAGGGGCCACTCTGCGAGACAGGATTAGAAACGAAGATCTACGAGCTAAGACCAAAGTCATAGACGTCATTGAAAGAAGCTGTAACTTAAAATAGAAATGGGCTGGACACGTTGCCAGAATGAAGGACGGAAGATGGACTCGCAAACTAGTTGAATGGAGACCAAGAACCGATAAACGTAGCAGAGGAAGACCACCAATACGATGGCAAGACGACTTACGAAAGACAACAAAAAACTGGATACAAAAAGCACAAGATAGAAAACTTTGGAGACAAACAGGGGAGGCCTATGTCAGCAGTGGATTGAGAGAGACTGATAATGATGATGAGTCAACAAGGTATGGTTCCATTGGTACACACCAGAGACCAAGGAACAGTCGATGCAGTAGACGTCACCCCGTGAACGTGCTTCGAAGAGGGCGAAGACTGTCCAATCGGCCGGAAAGGTGATGGCCACCTTTTGCTGGGATTTACAAGGTGTGATCTATATCCACTTCCTGGAAATGGTCAAAACAGTCACAGGGCTTTTCTATTCAGCATTATTGAGCCAATTCGAGGACAAATTTCAGAAAAAAACAGCCATAATTGAAGAAGGAAAGAGTACCTACTCTTCCACGATGACAACGCTTCAGCTTACACCTCCAACTGCTGTCCCATCCACTGTATTTTCCAGATTTAGCCCTGTACGACTTTTTGTTTTCAAACTTGAAAAAGTCACTCGCCTGGCAGAAATTTATCTACTACTTTCTTTCAAAAAATAAATCACCACTATTGCAAAATTTTCGTTTTTCTTTTGTGGCTAAGTATTTATCGGACCGCCCTAGTACACTGTCGATTATTATACAGAATTGATCTATTTAAGCGTTTACCTAAATTATCTAATTTTCTTATTTTTAAGAAATTAAGGAATAAATTTAAAATAAAATCTCTTGTAGACCGGAATTAAAAGTTTGTTTCGAAGGATCATATAAGGTCCCCCTCCCGTGTGACATCAGACTTAAGTAGTCCACTACAATGTTCTTTTATAGTTTATTGTGATGCGTCAAAAACTGTTACACTAAATGGCATGCGGATTAAACAAGCGCCCATTTCCTCAAGGATTTTTTAATCATATAAGTTAACAAATCGGTTATTTTAGAAAATATATATACACTTTTTAACACTTTTATATAAAATTTCCATAACGGCAATTTAAAATAATACTAGCCGAGGAAAATAACGTTGTTAAAGAAACAGACAGCATAACATTTTAAATTTGTAAATAATAACATTGAGCTAAATGTAAAACAGCCTTATACTCTACTGCCGTTATCAGGGGTAACGACAGTAAAAATAACACAATGGATCCCAAAATTTTTTTGATAACAGGTGATTTAGTGAAACGGTACGACTTGGCAATGCTGCCGACGATAAAATAGGGGATCCGCGGGCTTGCGACGTAAACGTTGTGAATCTAGAGAGTGAGAAGTTTAGTTATCATGTAGACGTGGTCGGGCGAACAACGCGCATTTGCTGTGAAAGCTTATTACAAAAATGGTGAAAGTATTGTGCGTGTAGAACGAGTGCGTTTCCTTTACACTACCATTTGCCGCCCCGCGTTGCAGTTCCGTCTAACATGGCTATTAAGACATGGGTTAAGAACTTTGAAAGTAGTGGTTTCACATAACAGAAAGAGGTGGCAGTATCAGAACTGCTCGCACACCACAGAATATTGAAGCGGCGTGAAATTCATTACACGGAAGTCCTCGAAGCGACTCCCTGCGACGACTTGCGTGCAATAAATTTCGCAAATTTCGCACCACTTCAATATTCTGTGGTGTGCGAGCAGTTTTGACACTACCACCTATTTTACTACTTTCACTACTTTCAAAGTTTCTAACCCAAGTCTTAATAGCCATGTTAGACGGAACTGCATCGCGGGGCGGCAAATGGTAGTGTAAACGAAACGCGATCGTTGTATACGCACAAAACTTTCACCATTTTTGTAATAAGCTTTCATAGTAAATGCACGTTGTTCACCCGATCACGTGTCCATGATAACTAAACTTCCCACTCTTCTCTAGATTCACAACGTTTACGTCGCAAGCCCGCGGGTCCTCTATTTTATCTTCAGCAGCGGTGCCAAATCGTACAGTTTCACTGAATCACCTTGTATAAATTGTAAGGCATTGTTCAGTTGAAAACTCTTTCAAATTAATTGTTTTTCATATTGTTAATGACACAGTTTTCTTATTTTATATTAGGTGTTTGGATATTTTTCAATGCATACACCTAATCTGAAAGATCAGGGGGTACATCAATAAGCCAAGGTTTTGAGATATTATTACCGGTTTCGCTATATCAAGTCAGGGCAGTGTTAAATAAACAAAAAAAAATAAGTTGTTTTTTACCAGTAGTCCTGATGTTTGCTACGTTTTCCGGCAGTGCGTCCATTGTGTTCTGTCCCAACTTCTATAGACTTGTAACATAAAAAACAATATTCCAATATGTTAGGTATTCTATACATATATTATCCTATTACTTCCTTTGCTTCGAGTTTGTAGCACTTTTTTGTGTGAGTATCAATACATACAACATGTTGTAATATGGTCATTAAATGTTTGGGAAATTTGGGATCCACGGTGTTTAAAACCACTTAAGGGAATGCTTTCCTGATTATATATTCGACACATGATCCGGACACAAAAACGGCTGTCACCTTTACAAAAATTTGCAATCAAGTGAAGTATTCGACCCCCATTGACGCTTACCCTGGGTACACCTATGGAAGTCAGTGATAGGTGGCCAAAAGCGACCTAAAATACAATTTGGCGATCCACAAAAATATAGTCGGGAAACTTAAGATACTGTCCTGAGAAATACCAAGGTTTTCCAAAGTTATAAACTGTGAGATCTTTTTAAGCTTGGAAAAGCTGATATTTCAGAACTGCAAGCCGCAAGTAAGAAAAATAACCTCTGTATGTTATGAAGGACGAGAAGTGATAGTTTTTAAGTAAACTACAACTTCTTGTCTTGAACGACTATATGTTTCCGAATCGACTGTATATAACTAACAGTGATGGCAAAGATAAAATTCCTAAGGTTGTCGTGAACTAATATCTGGTAACTAAACTATCTAGACCGTCACCATATTTGTATTTTACGGAAATTTGAATTCTAAAAATGCGAGCCCTTGCGATTTTACTTGATGGCAGTTGTCAGAGCCCATATTTGGCCTACTTGATAATGATGATGTTTTTAGTCCACCATAAGTTCGAAGTGAACTGACCCTCTTCTGTCGACGCGGTCGTGAATGATATTTTTTGCCCATGCCTTGCATTCAATGTTGATCAATACACCACCTATAAGAAAACAATCTTTAGCTGTATAATTGACTAAACATACTGACAAAATAAGAAAAGGTTTCGTAATATAATAAATTTGGAACGCATCACCTAAAAATGCAGCAACATGCTAGTTAGTTCATTTTCAACTTCCTCTAGGTATTATGTGACACATATTGCTGTATGTTGCCGGCATTATCCTGCATTACAATAAAACCATTTATTGCCAACAATTATTAATTGCCAAGAAATCCACTAAAAAATACAACGTGATTGACTAATATCTTTACAATATATCGATGAGCCATCAAGAATACAGAGTGGGCCAAAGCAAACAGTCCACCTCGATATTTGGCAGTATTTATTAGATTTTAAGGAAATGACGAAACAGGTCAATTTTTGATCTAAGGGGGACACATTTTTACGGTAAATACATTTGTAAACCCCCTCCCTTCCACTTCCCCAGCCCTTATTTTTAAATAGGGAATAGGGGTCGTGTGCTAGCTCATTTAAAAGGTTATTCAATTCTCTATTCAGTAAGATAAACATTAACATAATTATTTATACAGGGTGTCCAAGAAAAAATATTTTAATTAAATTACTTACTTACTTAGTCCTAAGCCTTTCTACCTTTAGGTGTAAAGCTGGTGGAGTTGAGTTTGGCATTGTAGTCTCCATGCTTTCCGATCTTGCGTTAGGTTTCTTGCACTTTCCAATGTCAATCCCTTCTTCTCGACTTCTTTCCTGATTTCATCTACCCACATAACTCTTGGTCTTCCTCTTTTGTTTTTCCCCTGCACTCTCGTTTCGAACACTCGTTTTGTAAGCCTCTCGTTCGACATTCTACACACGTGCCCGAACCATCTAAGTTGTCCGTCCACTATTTATTCATTGATTGGTTCCAGTTTTAGGTTTTGTCTAATTGTTTCGTTTCGTATTTTGTCTGTCCTCTTTCTGTTTGCTATTTTCCTCAGGAACCTCATTTCCACAGCATTGACTCTGGATTTTTGTCTCCCCGTCAATGTCCATGTCTCGCTGCTATACATGATTGTTGGTCTAACTACTGATTTAACGACTGCCTTTTTTACTTTTTTCGGTATCTCTTTTTTCCCCAAAAATGTTGTTTTCATAGCGTTAAATAAGCTTCCTGTTCATCCCTTTCTCTCGTTTATTTCCATGTCTTGTTTACCATTTGCTTCGATTATTACTCCTAGGTATTTAAAATATTCCACTTGCTCTAGTTGTTTCCCGTCTAATTCTATTGCGTGTGTCTTCTTCGTATTTGAAATTATCATTGTTTTTGTTTTCTCTGTATTAATTTTCATATTTATGTTTGATAGTTCTTCTTCTAGGATTTCAAGATTGTTCTGTAGGTCTTCTCTGTTTTCTGCTATCAATACCATGTCGTCTGCGAATAGTAGCTCCGATAGTTGAGTCCGTTTCATTTGCCAGTATCCTAATGTTAGTTTTCTCATTCTTCTCTTGGCTTTCTTTATCGCTTCATCCAGTACCACTGAGAATAGCAGTGGACTCAGCACGCATCCCTGTTTGACGCCTTGACTTGTAGTAAATTCTCTGCATTCCTCGTTATTAGTTCTTATTGTATTTGTAATATTTTTGTACATATCCTTCATTACTTCTATTATGTGTCTGTCGACTCTCCTTTCTTTTAGTGTCTTCCATACGTCCTTTCTTCGGATTCTGTCAAACGCGTTTTCCAGGTCAAAGAAGCACATATGTTAATAATAAAAAATATTTTAATTAAATTAATTGACACAAAACGAAGAATGTATGTAATTTATTTAATTCAAAATACATTCTACTGCTGTCAGAAAACAGAAAAAAATGTTTTTTAATAAATAAACATTGCTTTTTGCTTAATTTCAATGTTCAAGCTGCCACCCATCTGCCTCTTGTTAGGTTGAATACTGAATTTAAGCGAAAAACAATATTTATTTGTCCAATAAATATTTTTCTCCGTTTTCTGTCAATAGTAGAATGTATTTTGAGTTAAATAAATTGCATACATTCTTCTTTGTGTCAATTAATTTAATTCAAAATAATTTTTCTTGGACACCCTGTATAAATAATTATGTCAATGTTAATGTTACTGTATAGAGAATTGAATAACCTTTCAAATGAGGTAGCACACGACCCCTATTCCCTATTTAAAAATAAGGGGTGGGGGAAATGAAAGGGAGGGGGTTGACAAATAACAGATGTATGTACCGTAAAAATGTGTCCCCCTTAGATCAAAAATCGAACTGTTTCTTCATTTCCTTAAAATCTAATAAATAGGTACTGCCAAATATCGAGGTGGACTGTTTTCTTTGGCCCACTCTGTATATCGACGATCACCAACTCCATGCTGGACTTCACATTTATTCCATTTCTGAACCTATCTATTTTAAAAGCGTCAAAGGAATCTGGCTTCAGCAGCAAAAAGCACATTATTCCAGTGAACTAAATTCCAATGTAAACTAGTGCTAATGTTTTGCTATCCATTACTATAGCGGATTCACTGAGCTTTATCACACTAATCAATCACCCTGTATAATATTAATAAATTTTTAAAGAAGCTTAGTCAAACCATGTTTGACTGAGTACTTGAACTTGCCGTTATAGAACAGTAAAAATAGAAAAAGGGTCAACATACTGCGTACACGCGTACATGCTTTCTGAAAGATATAAAGTTTTATACTTTCTAACCCCAAAGTAACAAAATACGAAGTTATGAACCCATAAAAGGTTCAAGACACGTTTCACTCAGTAGATTATTAGGTCCGATAGTCCGATGTTTTATGAAAGGTTGGCTTATAAAAATAGCCTGGGAATATATCACAGATATACAGGGTGTCCCGAAAAGATTGGTCATAAATTATACCACACATTCTGGGGTCAAAAATAATTCGATTGCACCTAACTTACCTTAGTACAAAATGTGCTCATAAGAAAGGTTACAGCCCTTTGAAGTTACAAAATGAAAATCGATTTTTTTCAATGTCGAAAACTATTAGATATTTTATTGTAAATGGACATGTATTATTCTTATGTCAGGAACATAACATTAGCTTACGAATTAACGAATTTATTCCAAAAATTTGCACCATACTTTATGTGTGTATTAAAGACAAAAAAATTGTATGTATTAAGAGGAAAGGAACATTTTGACGCCTGTCAAAATTTTCAATGTATTTTAAATGTAATCATTTTTTTCGAATCCTGAGAAAACTAATAAGTATTTTTGAAAAATTTAAACGCAGAATTAAAGATTACTTTATTACCGAGGGTCGAAAGTCCCTTAGAATGAATAAAAAGTTTCTTTTGAATGAGGTATTTGAAATTAAAAATCAAATTAAATTTTCTCTTAGTTTTTCACCCCTGTAACTTATTAAAATAAACATTATAGAAGTTTTCAGGGACTTTCGGCCCTCGGTAATAACGTAATCTTTTATTCTGCGTTTAAATTTTTCAAAAATACTTATTAGTTTTCTCAGGATTCGAAAAAAATGAATCCCATTTAAATATCATTGAAGCCGAAAGTTCTTACCTATACTTAAGTACAGTTGAGTCCGCGAGTCTTTATCCGTGCGTCATTAATACCTGGCGAGATAAAACACATACTTTTTATCTAGCATCATTATCTTCCACGCATGAAACTCATGACAAACCAGCTGCCCTTTGTTATTAAGTAAAAATACATGTAATTTTTATGAACCATCTAGACTCAGTGCATTGAAAAGAGATAGGTACAAAAAAGACGATTCGGTATGTTTTCATATTTTAAGCACAATTTGTTTGACGTTTCTGCTTTGTTTACTTTTGTGGCTGTCAGTCAGTTGAATTTTTTTCGGTTTTTGTCGAATTTTTGCGTTTTGAAGTTTCTTTATATTACAGAAACAGTTGTTTTCACAACTATTTTTATATTGGGCTTTGAACTTTTAAGGTAAATATAGCATATTAAGTATGGAGAACGGTAAGGGTTTTATACCGATCGAAGACAATTGTTTGGAGGAGGAGCGGAGCGACGACTCCAATTATTGTCTGAGATCGGTTATCCTTAACGTTCGACATGCTTATAACGTTTTTTGCACGATTGATATCATTATAAATTATAAAATTAAACATTTTCTTCATATTGACTAGTTTCATTCATTTTATCAAGATAGATACTTTGGTTGTTAGGTAGTAACTAGGGTGCATAACAACAATGGAGAATTGAGTTTTTATTTAGTTGTCAATAATTTTAAGTACAATTTTGATTATTATAAATTAAAATATGAGCGGAAGTGAATTTGAAGAAATTGAACGGGCTTGGGAAGAAGGGTGTTCCGCAATTATTCCCGAAAAATCCAAAATCCGTTATCAAAATACCTACCAAAGTTTTAAAAAGTGGTGCGAAAGCAAAAATTTAAGAATCGAAGAAAAGACTCTATTGCCATATTTCGTTCAAAGACATATGCAGTTGAAAGCTCCTGGAAGCCTCTGGGCAGAATATTCAATGATTAAATCCACCGTTTTTCTTTATGATGGCATTGATATTTCCACGTTTTCAACTTTGATCGCGTATTTGAAGAGAAAAAATGTTGGCTATAGGCCTAAGAAAGCGAGCATTTTTACACGGGAGCAATTTGAAGAATTTCTGATGGATGCACCGAATGAAGAATTTCTAGTTCACAAGGTAATATAAGCTAGTTTAGGTAAAAGAAATACTCTAATGAAGATTTTTTCATAATTTGTAGGTCGCAATGATATTGGGAATATCTGGTGCCTGTAGAAGAGAACAATTATATAATATTACTATGAATGACATCCAACAAACCGATGGTTTAATGATTGTAAAAGTACCCAATACAAAAACGAACATCCAGCGTACTTTTACAGACGTTAATAAACCAGACGATAAAATTCCATATTTAGAAATTCTGCAAAAGTATATAAAACTTCGTCCATTACAAGTAAAATCAAATCATTTGTTCTTAAGATACGCCAAAGGAAAATGTTGTGCTCAAGTAATAGGGAAAGGGACAATCGGGGGCTGGCCTTCTCAAATTGCCAAATTCTTAAATTTGCCTAATCCTGAGAACTATACTGGCCATTCGTTCAGGAGGACATCAGCAACGCTTTTGGCTAATAAAGGTGTTGATGTCCTCGGATTAAAGCGTCATGGAGGTTGGCGTTCATCGACAGTGGCAGAAAGCTCTGTAGAAGATTCTCTTCAAAATAAAATAGATTTTGCCGAAAAAATATTGTGCAATACTAGTAATACTACTAATGTATGCGATTCTGCAGGAGTTTTTGTTAGAAGTGAAACCACAGCCCAAACAAGTGGGATTTCATTAAATAATTTAACAAATTGTACCATAAGTTTCAATATTAATAAATAATTCGTTGGTTTTCTTTATTCTTTCAAAAAATAAATTAAAATTAAGAGATTTTTTAACTCGACGGTAAGTGAATTACTTACCGTCGAGTTGGAGTACTTACCGTCGAGTTGGATTACTTACCGTCGAGTTGCTAGTAAATGTCACTTACTGACGTAAAATCTGTCACGGTAAACAGTCAAAAATGATCAATCGTGCAAAAATTATATTTTGGCAATTAATATATAAAACATACAAAGCTAACGTCATTCACACAGTAAAGAAATTATTGAGTTTAGGTTTCCGTCAAAGTGAATAAAATAACAAAAATAAAATATGTTATTGAATTTTTTTATAAATTGTTTATTTATTTATTACTCAATAATAATAAAAAAAATTATTAAGCTACTTCAAATGTAGCTGTAATTCTGCACAAAAATTTTGAAGCAAAACTTACATTTGACATTCTATATATTTGATAACGTCAAATTTTATAATAAAACCCGTAATCGGAACAGCAGCCACTTTCTGTCACTTGTTGTTGCGTGAAATAGATTTCCGACTTATTTCGTATACTTTAAATGATGACGCACGGGTAAAGACTCGCGGACTCAACTGTTTTAATATGTATAAGGTACAAATTATTTACTTACGTCTGGGTGATTCAAAATGGACAGCTACTAGAGGCGAAAGGTAACCGTCTTGATTTTTGAACGGGAAGTACTGAGACGAGAAACCTCGCTGAGGTATATATCGTAATGGACCAATGTTTTCCTTGTCGGCAGGATTCTCTCCTTCGCAAGTTACCCAAACCATTTGATGCTACAAATTTTCAAAATAAGTATATACAAATTAATGTTTGTTAAATTAATATACCTCGTTCCTGGATTCAGCTTCTAAGATATCTTTTCTGATATATTCACTCATTATAGAGGCATCAGGTAGATTAGTTGAATTATAGTATTCTGGATTCCAGTTGTAAATCTGAAACAAAATATGTGTATCAATAATTAAAGTGTATTCTCTAATCCATCGATTTTAGTCAAAATCAAGAAAAGATTATTCAAGTTGACAGCCCAACCTAGTTTCATTCAGACGAGGAAGTTGAAGAGTTTTACGACGAAATATATGAATGCCTACGCAATATGTTATAATATGTGGTAATTTTAGTGCTAAAACTGCCAGCAGAACATATGCTGATGTAACAGCTATAGAAAAACACGGGTCAGACCAATGCGATGAAAGAAAGAAACCCTGGTTGGTTTTCTTCTTCAGAATAACTTCCAAATGAACAGTTTCTTCCACAAAAAACAACAAAGAAGATGGACGACTTGGCAAAGCCAGGATAGCAAACCCAAAAAGGAAATAGACTACATACATATAATAAACAACAAAGGGGAAATCGTCCACTACGATGTGATTGTCCTAAACAAGGTTTCCAGCTTGAACCACGTCGATTTTCACTGCGCCAAGATTTCCACTTAACCTCTGATGTCTTCTTCATGGCGGTCAGGGTTTCAGTCTCCTGAGCCCCAGACACAACACTTTTCAATAGTGCAGTGAGTAAAGAGTGTAGGGTCTAGGGGCTCAGGAAACTGCGATCCCGGAAGCCCTGAAGAAGACATTAGAGAGGTAGTAGAAAAATAGATAAAGGTATAATAATAGTAGGTAAAATAGATGCGGTTCGACCCGGAGGTCTGGTGAGTTTAATATTACTTTTTGTAATAATATTAACATGTGTGTATCAAAAGTAATTGAAATGGATATATATTACCTTGTTAAGTTTAAGGAAAATACAAGGACCTCCTTTTTCGTCTTCGAATCCAAATCCGGCTTCTTCTAAACAAGGATTCCATTTCTGAGGAGTCATTTTAACATCACATACTTTACCTGGCGTCGGACTGACAAACATACTGCACTGTTCAACATTATTGTAGTGTGGATTATTTTCTTTACGGTAAGCTAAAAAGAAAATAATTACACTTTTATAAAAAAGAACTTTTTTTATAATAAAACCTTTTTATTATTTATAGGAGAGAATATAAAGTAGTTTGACGATATAAAATGCTTAAAATTCCAAAAATTACACTGCAAGAAAAAAGTACTTTTTATAATAACACGGTTTTGTTATATACAGAACACAAAATGTTCGAAAGAATAAAATATGAATTTTTAGTAGGTGTTTTAACTGTTAAAATTATAATTCCAAAAATTACACTAGTATAAAAAAGTACTTTTTATAATACCACGGTTGTTTAAAATGGTATATATAATATTTATATATAGAGTGTCCCAAAAGTAGTGGAACGGTCGAATATTTCGCGAACTAAACATCAGATCGAAAAACTGAAGAATACGTGTTCAATCATTTTCAAAAATCTATCCAATGACACCAAACATCAATCCCCACTACACCCCCTGGAGGTGGGGTGGGGTTAACTTTAAAATCTTAAATGGAAACCCCCAGTTTTTCTTACAAATTTGGATTCGTTACGTAAAAGTAGGCAACTTTTATTTAAGACGTTTTTTCGAACTGTGGATAGATGGCGCTATAATTGGGAAAAACGATTTATCCTGATACCATACGTAAATTATAGAAACGGTCTAATATCTCACGAAATACACTTCCAAATGAGAAACCAAAAAACAGATTTTTAATCTTTTTTGAAAACCTATCGAATAACACCAAACATGACCCTCCAACCCACCCCCTGGATGTGGGGTGGGGGTAACTTTAAAATCTTAAATAGCAAACCCCACTTTTTATTGCAGATTCGAATTCGTCATAAAAAATTAAGCAATATTTATTCGAAACATTTTTTAAAATTTCTGATAGATGGCGCTAATAAATCGAATTTTTCCAATTAAAGCGTCATCTATTATCAATTCTAAAAAATGTTTCGAATAAATGTTACTTAAGTTTTCATGACGAATCTGTAATAAAAAGTGGGGGTTGCTATTTAAGATTTTAAAGTTACCCCCCACCCCATATTCATGGGGTGGGTTGGAGGGTCATGTTTGGTCATTCGATAGGTTTTCGAAAAAGATTAAAAATCTGTTTTTTAGTTTCTTATTTGGAAGTGTATTTCGTGAGATATTAGACCGTTTCTATAATTTACCTATGGTATCAGGATAAATCGTTTTTCCCAATTATAGCGCCGTCTATCCACAGTTCGAAAAAATGTCTTGATTAAAAGTTGCTTACTTTTATGTAACAAATTAAAATCTGCAAGAAAAACTGGGGGTTTCCATTTGAGATTTTAAAGTTACCCCCCATCCCATCTCCAGGGGGTGTAGTGGGGGTTGGTGTTTGATGTCATTGGATAGATTTTTAAAAATGATTGAACAAGTATTTTTCAGTTTTTTGATCCGATGTTTAGTTCGCGAAATATTCGACCGTTCCACTACTTTTGGGACACCCTGTATAATAATTAACTTATAAAATATGGATTAATTTTAAATATAATATCAACTTTTAATTATTTATTAAAAAAAATTAAAAAAAGATACGCAACAGCCGTGTTCGAACTAGGGAACTCTCGATCTGCAGTCTAATGCCACTGACCCACCATCAATTTGTAGATATCCATTTATTAACGTACTTTAAAATATCATTGCATTAGTCACATTTTTAAAAGAGTTTGAAATAAAAAAAAATCGATTTATCCATACAGGGTGATTTATTACTGGGGTAAAGCTCCGTAGATCCGTTATAGTAATAGATAGCAATAAAAGTTAATAACAAAAATTGTAGCCAACTTTGATTACATATTGATAATCAGTAATCGTAAATTGTCAGTTTTAGATAATTCAGTCATGGCTTACCTAAAATTTGGATAGATTTATACCCGTAATTAATAATTTGCTCTGAAAAATGAAAATATATCGAAAACTAATAAATTTAGACATAGGGAATGTTATATAAAAATTAAAGTACGGTAATAGTAATTTTTAAAAGTGATATAAAATATAGGGTGTGTGTGTGTGTTCACAAAGAGGGGATGGCATTAGATGAACTTTTTGCCACAGATATTTGAAAATTGAAGATTGAAGATGTCATATTAAATTTTTATTTTAGAATCTTTAAGAAATTGTATGATAATATCATTAATAGTTTTGGTATTGAAGCTTAGTAGATGTGAAATATTCAGCGGTAAACTTACATTCCGCTCCTGAAGTCTAGCAATTAGTGCTTTCGTATGGTTTTTATTAAGTTCACAATTAAAGATTATATGATTTAAATCTGCAGTAGAGTAGTTATCACATGAACAGAGAGAGTTGATACGCATTCCTATTTTAGCTAAATGTGCAGGAAAATTGCCATGGTTTAATCTTAAGCGACTTAGGGATGTGGAATAAAACCGAGTAACGTGATAATCAAATATGTGTGGGATATTTTGCGGAAGTTGTGGGTATATGTAAGTGTATGGATTCCTCGAAGTTTGTACAAACTTAAGCCAAATAGTTTCCCATTTCTTTCTTAATTTTTTATGCAATTCTGGAATGTAATCGCTGGAGATTGTTAAATCTACTATTTCATTTAAAGTTGCCGAATTCTTTGCCATTTCATCCACTATCTCATTTTCTTTGATTCCAGCATGTCCTTTTACCCAGATAAAGACCAAGTCACTACTCTTATTTTTAAATCGAGCGATTGTCTTTCTAATATGGCATAACAACTCATTGTTGTGTTTTTTGGTTATTGGTTGTGATATTGCCTCAAGAGCAGATAAAGAATCTGATAGTATAACCGTGTCTCCAAAGTTCTGTTCAACCGCGTAAGTTAGGGCTCTTTCAATAGCATAAAGTTCGGCAGTGAAGATAGATGTACATTTAGAAATATAGGGTGTTTCATTTAAAATTACTGAGAAAATAATGTACTTGCATTTTGACTCACCCTGTATTCAATATAAAGAAAATTAGCAATATCGATCATTTATAAAAATTTTGACAATAAACAAAAAAATATGGCATCAATAAACGATTGCCGTTGTGTTTATTTTTATTTATACAGGGAGTTAAACTTGTTACGATTTTCATGTAAAATTGGTTATAACTTTGTAAATACCATGTATAACATACTAAACCTTTATATTTTTATAATGGAGAAGTTAAGAAGATTAGAATATAAAATAAAATACAGGGTGTTCCATTTAAAAAAACAAAACTTTGATCTGCCACTATGTTATCGAACACCCTGTAACATTCTAACTAATTTTCTACTGTGAAGTTCAAAGTTAGCTATAATTTTTGTTATTAACTTTTATCGCTATTTATTACTAGAACGGATCTACGGAGCTTTACCCCACTAATCAATCACCCTGTATAATAGCAGTTAAATATTGCATTGTTAGCTAGTTCTATGCTGTTCTGAGAATTTCAGGTACCTAGGTAGCCTAGAACTATTTTTAAAATGGATTACAAAATTTGCGGAGACCGTGACAACAACCAAGCCAAGTAGATAATAAAAAGATTTTAAATAATTACACTTTTATAAAAAAGAACTTTTTTATAATAAAACGTTTTTATTATTTATAGGAGAGAATATAAAATAACTTGACGATATAAAATGCTTAAGATTCCAAAAATTACACTATAATATAAAAGTACTTTTTATAATACCACGGTTTTGTTATATTCGCGGTGTGCAAGTACTTGGAAGGGATACGTGAAACGATCGTGCGCGAATAGCGGAGAAATATTGCAACTTTATTAAATAATTCATATTGTCAAATTGACGTACATTTCATATCTACTGTCATTGAAGGAGAAAAATTATATGTTGCTCCACAATATTGATATGATATGCAATTCTTATATAAAGGTAAATTTAATTAATTGTATTTTGCTTGCAGTACTGCATTTGAATACCTAATTTTATTTATTAAATACAATTGTTTACGTTTTCATCACTTAACCTGAATCTTATTTTTTCTTCTTATTATTTTTTTGGGCTATGGCCTTGACAATTATCCAGCAACCAGGACTAACGTAATTGGTCAATACAATTAAAAGTGCGAATAAAAGTGCAGAGCGTAGAAATAGGTGTCGCTTTGCGCAACTTGCACAGTCCCAATAGGACACAACATGTTTCGAAAGAATAATTAACTTATAAAATATGAATTTTTAGTAGGTGTATTAACTGTTTTATAATTCCAAAAGTTACAGTAGTAGAAAAAAGTACTTCTTATAATACCTACCACGGTTGTTTAAAATGGTATACATAATTTTTATATATAATAATTAACTTATAAAATATGAATTTTAATTATATCAATTTTATTTATTTATTAAAAAAATTAAAAAAAGATACGCAACAGCCACAGCCGAGTTCGAACTCGGAACTTCTCGATCTGCAGTCTAGTGCCACTGAGCCACCATCAATTTGTAAATATCGATTTATTAACGTACTTTAAATTATCATTGCATTAGTAACATTTTTAAAATAGTTTGAAATTAAAAAAAATCGATTTATCCATACAGGGTGATTCATTAGTGGGGTAAAGCTCCGTAGATCCGTTACGGTAATAAATAGCAATAAAAGTTAATAACAAAAATTTTAGCCAACTTTGATTACAGATTGATAATCAGTAATTGTAAATTGTCAGTTTAAGACAATTCAGTCATGGCTTACTTAAAATTTGGAATGATTTGGACCCGTTATTAATAATTTGCTCTAAAAAATAAAAATATCTCGAAAACTAATAAATTTAGACATAGGGAATGTTATACAAAAATTAAAGTAAGGTAATAGTATTCTTCGATAGTGATATAAAATACAGGTTGTTTAAAATTACTTAGAAAATAATGTACTTGCTTTTTGACTCACCCTGTATTCAATATAAAGAAAATTAGGAATATGAATCATTTATGAAAATTTTGACAATAAATGAAAAAATATGGCATCAACAACCATTACCGTTGTGCTTATTTTTGTTTATACAGGTTGAACTTGTTACGATTTTCATATAAAATTGGTTATAACTTTGTAAATACCCTGTATAACTTACCAAACCTTTATATTTTTGTAATGGAGAAGTTAAGAAGATTTCGAATATAAAATAAAATACAGGGTGTTCCATTTAAAAAAAACATAAGTTTGGTCTGCTACTATGTTATCGAACACCTTGTAACATTCCAACTAATTTTGTAATGTGAAGCTCAAAGTTGGCTACAATTTTTGTTATTAACTGTTATTGCTATCTATTACTATAACGGATCTACGGAGCTTTACCACACTAATCAATCACCCTGTATGATAGCAGTTAAATATTGCATTGTTAGCTAGTTCAGAGCTATTCGGAAAATTTCAGGTGGTTAGGTAGTCTAGAACTATTTTTAAAATGGATTACAAAATTTGCGGAGACAGTGACACAGACCAATCCAAGTATATAAAAACGTTTTAAAATAACATGCATACAATGTTAATTAAACCTATATAACAAACTAAGTATTGCCTTACAGCAATTAGGTGGCTAGTGCCTTCTGACCAAATCAGAAGATGGTGTAGTTTCGAGTAGGGGCCACAGTCTTCCCAGAAATTTAATTCTTTAAACATCGACAATATATGTCATTTCAATATACAGGGTGTTTCATTAATAATTGGAAATATTTTAACTGTAGATTCTTGGGCTCAAAACATTAAGATTTAACCCAAGTCACTTAAATAAAATGTGGCTCCTTACTGAGTTACAAGGTGTTTTATTTAAAAATTGAAAAACTATTTGTACCCAGTACTTTAAAACCGATTGGCATATCCTTGTCATACTTGGCAGCAAGTGTAGGTACCGTACGTACACCCTGCTAAGTTAGGTTAAACAATTTTTTCTGGCTACTACCAGAGGCGTACGACGGGGGAAAGTCATTGGTTGACCCTTCCCAAATTCTACGCCACTGGCGGAATAGCTATTTTAGTGCAATTTTTCGATTCTTCAGTACTTTGTAAATAATATACTCTTCATTCGTAACGATAAAGTCATTAGTTTTCGAGATATCTGAAGTTAAAAATGAAACGGCACAGTTATTTTGATTAATGTTTTACCTGGGCCCCTTCGTTTTTAATTTCAAATATATCTAAAACTAACGATTTTATCGTTACGAATGAAGAGTATGGGGGCCTCCAGAATACTTCAAATATATGTATGTGTTTTATTTGTTTAAGGAATATATCTTTTACTTTGAGTTGTTCTAGTATTGATACAACCACATCTCAAAAGCCTCTATATTATTTTTATTTGCTTTTTTCAGGGTTCACGTTTCGAATGGTTACCAGCCTTAGTTTTGTGAGTTTTTGCAAATTGTTACTAGTTTTATCCTAACTGTTGTAAGAGACCCAATGTTATTAAACTATTTACTACTAACTAACTGTTGTAAGAGACCCAATGTTATTAAACTATTTACTACTTTGAAACCCTCAAGCTTCCCAATGTGTTGGAGAATATGCTGTGTTAGGTCTACTATAATGATTTTTGTCTTACTTAATACTAAAATACACATAGGTTCAAAAGATATGCATAACCTAAAATTATGCTCATTATCATAGTTGATTCTTGGGGCCTCGAAGTAAATTGGGGCCTAGTGTTGATGGGGCCTCGAAGTAAATGTCCAAAAAACACAATATCTTTGCGTAGGAGGAGAAAATAATCCAGATGACCTCGACTTAGAAGATGAAACTATTAAGAAATGTGACCAATGTACATATTTGGGGGTAAAACTGACAAAGACAGGACGAAGTGATGAAGCCATAAAAGACAGAATAACCAAAGGAAAACAAGCTATAGGTGCGTTGAATTCAGTATTATGGCAAAAAAATATAAGACCGGAAACGAAAAAACGAATATATAATACCATATTAAAACCAGTAATCGTCTATGGCTCAGAAGTGTGGCAGTTATCACAAAAACTTAAAGGTAACCTATTGGCAGTTGAAATGGATTTTTGGAGGAGAGCAGCGGGAAAGTCTAGATTAGAACATGTGAAAAATGAGGACATCAGGAGACAAATGAAAGTACAAAGATCAATTATAGAAGACATCGAAAAACAACAACTAATATGGTACGGACATGTTAGACGTATGGGGGAAGAAAGACTACCCAAAAAGATATTAGAATGGGTACCACCAGAGAAAAGAAAACGAGGACGACCACCAACAACATGGATCCAAGGAATCTCAAAAGCAATGTCAGCAAGAAATCTATCTGAAGAAGACTGGCAGAATAGACAGGCTTGGCGAACGGGAACCCAAAGGCGTATTACGCTGTGAACGGGATATATATATATATATATCATAGTTGATTTTCTCGTGAAGAGATTAACGGATCCCGCTAATGTTTTTTTATAATTTTTTTTGGTATTTACACAGATGGACAAAGGTTTACTCAAAATTATTTTTTAAACTTATACTGGGTGGAGGAAAACAAATGTTTTTCTTATGTTAAGTTTGAGACACCATGTAGAGAGGACAAGGTACAAGTGTGGATATACATCGTAGTTTTATGTTTTGTGAACATTTTGTTTTTGTTAATGACCCTGATATCTTTAGAAACAAAGAAAGTATACGGTTTTATTCTTTAATATGTGTTTTAACTGAAACAAAACTAATTTAACAATAAAAAATAACAGTTTACAAAACTTTCAAAACAGAAAAGCACATAACGTAAACAGTTCTGATCGACACCTATAAGAGTTATTTGTCGACCAGGTAAGCGGTATGCAGAGCGCAACATAAGCGGGACGAGATTGTTTAATGGAGGCTCTGTGATGTTTTGGAGTGGAATTTCCTTGAGAGTAAGTGCGGATTTGGTGTCTACTTGGAGGCTCTTTAAATAGCGAGAGGTACACTACATAGATTTTCTGTCTTTGAACACTTTGTTCCTTTCGCACAATATCTAGGAAATAATTTCATCTTAGTGTATGATAAGACATAGTCTCCTCATGTATCGCATGTCGTCAGTTAAAACACATATTAAAGAGTAAAACCGTCCAGTTTCTTTGTTATTAAATATATCAGAGAAATTAAAAAAACAAAAAGTTCACAAAATATGAAACTACAACATAAATTCAATATATCCCACCTTTGTACATTTCCCTCCCTACAGGGTGTCTTGTGGGCTGTGGGTGTCTGTTTCAGTTAAAATACATTTTAAAGAATAAAACCGTCTATTTTCTTTGTTTCTAAAGATATCAGGGACATTGAAAAAACAAAATGTTCACAAAACGTAGGACGACAACAATACGATTTACGATTTACGATACAACGTCACAATACGATTTCGATGTATACTCACACTTGTACCTTGTCCTCCCTAGAGGGTATCTTAAACTTAACATAAGAAAACATTTCTTTTCTTTCACCCGATATAAGTACATAAAATAGGTTTGAGTAAACCTTTGCCCAACTGTGTAAATACCAAAGAAAAATCTAAAATAATAAAAAAATTAGCTGAATCCTTGATCTGTAATCTGAAAAAATCAACTATGAAAATGAGCATAATTTTAGGTGATGCATAACTTTTCTATGTATCATCCACATCAGAATCAGAGATAAATGTGAAGAAGACCAGGATGAAACACAATTTGGTTTCAGAAATTAACTGGGAACCCGGGACGAACTCTTTGCACTAAATGTATTATTGCAGAAATGCCGAGATCAAAGGAAAGACGCCTTTGCTGTATTTATTGACTACGAAAAGGCCTTTGATCGAGTTGCATCACAAATTAATTACAATTTAAAAGGATAAAGGAGTTGATAGCCAAGACGTACGAATCATAGAAAAATTATACAGCCGTCAAACAGTGACAGCTTGCATAAATGGAAAATCAACAGAAAGATGTAAAATACAAAGAGGTGTCCGACAGGGTTGTATACTGTCCCCACTGTTGTTCAATTTATATTCAGATATAATATTTAAAGTATTTAAAGAAGCGCTGTATAATTTGGAATGGGGCGTGAAAGTTAATGGAATTCTGATAAATACAATCAGATATGCAGACAATGTCAAATAATGTCAAAATTTAAAAAATTACCCCAGGTGAGTAGGATGAATCCAGAATCTCATACTGATTTATCAGTCTGTCCCACGAATTCGGATTCTGGGGAGGGGGACAAAACCTTAAGGTTTGGGGAAATAAGAAGACATAGCGAACACCTACAGACACTACAATCTGGCCATATATTCTATGGTGAAGAGAACAAATCAGTGGGAGGTGTAGGTTACCTCATAAATATACGGCTTTACAGTAGAATCGTTACAATATATGGTACATACACTCGAGTAATATACACCATTCTAAAGCTAAACGACAGATACAACATCAAAACCATACAGGCTTATGCACCAACCACAGACCACAGCTAAGAGGAAATAGACATTTTCTATGACGACGTAACGCAAGCCCTGAAAGAAAATCACACCCATTTTACAATCCTATGTCGTGATATGAATGCAAAAATTGGCAAGAAATCCGATCCATCAGAATCTGTACTTGGAAACTTCGGCAGCGATGGAAGAAATGAACGCGGACAAAATTTATTAAACTATCTCCTTCAGAACAAATTACATCAAATGAATAGCTTCTTTTACAGAAAAAGAATCATAGAAGGTGGACATGGAGAAGCCCGGATGGGAAAACGCAAAATGAAATTGACTATATAATTACAGAAAAAATATTTATAGTTAAAGATGTCACTGTATTAAACTAAAATCGTCATCTTCCGTTTTTTTCAGTTTTAAATTATTTATAACTCCAAAAAGATCAACTTAATAGAAAAAGTACAAAAGCCTTTTTTGTTTGGAATGATCCAAAGAATCTGAAATAATACCTGCCCGGGTCGCGAATTTACAAAACCTATACTATTTCAGTCATGGGGGCGACTGAATTCGAGTAGGTTTTGTATGCAGAATATTAGTTACATATCCTATGCTATTTCAGTCCAGGAGTTAGCTGTATCGGTGTAGGATTTGTAAGCGAAATTTTTGATTAATATTCAGTCATGTAAGTAAAACTAATCAAATATTTACTAAGTGGATTTATTATTATATCATAAAATTTAGATATGTTTTGAAAATTAAAATGAATAATATATATTTGAATAATATTAAAAATTAAAAACAAATTAATAATTACTATATACGAATATATACAGTATGTCCCTGTAAGTTGGAACCATATGGAAAATATTCTTCATAAAAAGTTCTGCATGGTCTAAAACCGAAGATGCAATTATCTCATATTACTTTTGTATTATTACATCTGATATTACTACTAGTAAGTTTTATTAATAGTATATGAGAAATGTCAAAAAATATGAATTTCTGTTAAGAGTAAAGTATCTTTAGAGAAAAAATTTCAATTTTTTTTTCAATTAGAAGAATGTAGTTGCATATTAGAAAATTATTTTTAAGTCCAAACAAATTTTCGTAATAACAATTTTCAATCTTGTAAAATATATAAAGGTACTTTGACAAATGACAAAAAAAAAATACTCTTGAGACAAATTCATATTTTTGGACATCCCTCGTATACTATTGAAAAAGTTTGATATCAGATGATTGCATCTTCGGTTTTAGACCATGCAGAACTTTTATGAAGAATATATTTTTTCCGTAAAATCAATAATAAAAAAGTTTTCCATATGGTTCCAACTTACAGGGATATACTGTATACACTGTGTCCGTAAAGTATGGAACAAATTCTTTTTTAGCTAAACAGACCATTTTAAGAAATAATCCTAAAACACGTCGATTTTTGATTTTAATTTACCGTATTTTAAAATAATATTCTATTATACAGGGTGAATTACTTTCAAGTAATGACGTCACCGTCATTTTTTTTTAAATGAAACACCCTCATTTTGTCTCAATTTTCGGATTACTCTAGCTGAGCTGATTCCAAAAATGTATCACAAGTTGATTCAAATTGGTACAGGGTGGACAAAAATACAATAGTTTTGTGTGTGCTCATAAAGTAACGCGTTAGTTAAATTAACAATATCAAAAATACTTCTGTCTAGCGGACAGAATATGAAAAAATTATTTCTTATCAATTTAAAAGAAACATAGTAGGATATGTTTTTGTTAAATGTCATTATTTGTTTAGTAATTTATTGATGTTCAGTGACAGTTTAGTACTACAATATTTTTGGTATTTGTGAATGTTTTAATTATTGCTTAGATTTAATTTGAAGTAGAAATGGAGTTAAGTGTAAAGCAAAGAATTGAAATACTTATGATGATTGGGTATGGAGACAGATCGCGAACTCAGATGGAAGTGTGAAATTTGTTTAATGATAAATATCCAGAAAGACCTATAACGCGTTCAACAGTCAGTAAGATTGAAAAAAAATTTCGAGAAACTGGTACGGTTGAAAAAGCACGGAAATCAGGTCGTCCTTCTGCAAATTCTGATACAGCATTAGATGTTTTACTTAGTTTTGAAGAAGATGCACACACTTCTGTGCGTAAAGTTAGTCGCGATATCAGTGTTAGCAAAACAACGGAACACAAACTATTAAAGCTTGAAAAATGGCATCCTTATAAAATCAAACTTGTGCAGGAATTAAACGAAGATGATCCCGATAGAAGAATTCAATTTTGCGAAGCAATGATGGGTAACTGACACCGAGACCCTCTCTTGGTACAAAACATTATTTTTTCTGATGAGGCCACTTTCACGTTAAATGGCGAGATTTACCGTCAGAATTGTAGATACTGGGCAAAAGAAAACCCCACTGGATGCGTGAGCATCATACACATTACTCGCAAAAGGTAAATGTATGGGCTGGAATTATAAGAAATCGAATCATTGGACCCTACTTTATCGAAGGTAATTTAAACGGGTCAACGTACCTTGAGTTTTTACCTACTTTACGTAATTTGTTTCCCAGCAGACGTAATCCTGGAGGTTTTGATGAAAGTTTATGGTTTCAACAGGATGGTGCACCTCCACATTATGCTGCAGATGTTAGAAGGTACCTAGATGAAATTTTTCCGAACAGGTGGATTGGTAGAGGTGGACCTATTGAATGGCCAGCGAGGTCACCAGATTTCAATCCTTTGGATTATTTTATGTGGGGCCATCTGAAGAATGTTCTGTATCAAACGAAACCCGCAAATATTTAAGAATTAAATCGGAGAATTCGGACAGCAATAAACAATATCTCTCAAGACACAATAAACAAGGTTCAACAAGAATTTGTACAACGTTTGGGTTACTGTCAAATACAGCAAGGGCTGCAGTTCGAACATTTATAAAGTCATGTATTTCATCATATTCTGTCCGCTAGACAATAAGTATTTTTGATAATATTGTTAATTTAACTAACGCGTTACTTTATGAACACACACAAAACTATTGTATTTTTGTCCACCCTGTACCAATTTGAATCAACATGTGATACTTTTTGGAATCAGCTCAATATTAGAATATTATTTTAAAATACGGTCTTAAAATCAAAAATCGACGTGTTTCAGGATTATTTCTTAAAATGTTCTGTCAAAAAGAATTTGTTCCATACTTTACGGACACAGTGTATATTCGTAAATTAGTAATTATTCATTTGTTTTTAATTTTTAATATTATCCAAAGATATATTATTAATTTTAATTTTCAAAATATATCCAAATTTTATGATATAATAATAAATCCACTTAGTAAATATTTGATTAGTTTTACTTACATGACTGAAACAGTATAGACATTTGCTCAATAATAATAAAAAATTTCGCTTACAAATCCTACACCGATACAGTTAATTTCTAGACCGAAATAGCATAGGATATGTAACTAATATTCTGCATACAAAACCTACTCGAATTCAGTCGCCCCCATGACTGAAATAGTATAGGTTTTGTAAATTCGCGCCGCCCGGGTCGAATTTTTTTTTTATTTATAAAAACAGTCATTTTATAATTATTAATTAATTATAGTCAGAACAAAATTATTAGATGGGACACCCCTTGTTTTTTATAATTGTTAACATACTAAATTACATATCCAGTAAACAGATCGGTCCCAATCGACCTTATAACGTATCTAATGCCTGGTTGCACCAACAGATTTTAAACTTAAGACGTGCATTAAACTCAGCTTACGAAATATACGCGTTGCACCATTGAGACTTAGATCAATTTTCAGCTTTCCATGATTGATTTCCACGTGGATTGCATAGATAAGAATCGAAAATTATGTTTAGACTCCAGGTGAGACTCCAGGCGGCGCGCGTCGAGTCGACGTCGAGGCAGCTTAAAACACATGGCGCGGTGTAACAGCGGCATCTATGCTACGATTTAAAGTATTTGTATTTCGTTGTTGCCAAATTTAGTCGCGTGTTGGCTGCTGTACGATACGATGTCTGAAAGTGATTTGTCTTTTGTAATAAATGCAAGTTTATTTTATCTTAGATTAAAGAAAAAAAGAAACGCTGATATTGGATACATCCCATCATAAAGGAACGAAATTATAAGGGATTTTTTTACACATTATATAACGAAATTAATATAATAAAGGCCCAGAGAAGTTTTTTAATTTTACCAGAATGCCTAAAAAATCTTTTCTGGAGTTATTAGTAAGTATTAAAGAGCCGTGTTCAAGAAATAACACCGTTATGACGGAAAGCATATCACCTAAGAAAAACTATTTATAACGCCAAGGGGCTGTCCATTCTATGATACGCTACTGAGCAAATACAGGTGTTAAATTGATGTCGCTCTATTATACCCCATTTATTGGGAAATAGTGATGTTTCACAAATTAATATTAACAAAAAAATTATTCAAATTAAAGCCAAAGTACGTATCGAGAAAGACGAAAACCAGAATATACAAAACCGTAATAAAAGCAACAGTCACCTACGGATGTGAGCCATGGGTGCTAAATAAAACAGAAGAAAAAATGATAGAGAGTTGAGAAAAGAACATACTGAGCGCTATTTTCAGGGAAAAGAATACAGATACAGAAGACGGCTGGCATAGAAGCGCCAATCAAGAATTAAAGATGCTTTACAAGGAACCAAGTATAACAAGATACACAAAGTCATAAAGAATCAGGTGGGCAGATCATGTTGAAGAGATGGGTAAGGAAAGAATGCCAAAGATGGTACTGCTAAGAAGACCAGTTGGGACTAGGAGACGAGGTAGACCAAGAAAAATACTGCAAGAAAGTTTCAGGAATATAATAGTATCGATGGAAGAAACACACTGGAAAGAGAAGGCGAAAAATAGGATATAGTGGAGAACCATAGTTCAGCAATTTTTACATACCTAGACATCAAATGAAATTATATATAAGTTATTAGTATAAACTGTATTATGTAAAATTGTAAATACAAGGCCTGTAGAGCATAATAAATAAAATAATAAATAAGGTAAGATAACTGTTTATTATCTTTATTTTTATGAAGTCAATAATTTTATTTTTATTAAAGTCAATCCTTCTGACAAATAACTCAAGTCAAGTCAAACTGGTCAATGGTTACAGATTTGAAAATTCTGTTTCAATGTTTGTGAAATTAGTTTCAAAGAGTTTGAAAAATATCTTATTTAGTAGATTACTTTTTTTCCAGATGAAATCTACCTAATTAAGTTGCCCTTTAAGCTATAAGATAAAAAAAATTAAAAATACAATGAGTCCCATAAAAAAAATAATTTGATATGGGAGTAAAAAATTCAAGTCAAAATATAGTTCAAGTCGGGTCTAGGACGTTTCATCGCCGTCAGTTCATCGCCGCCGTTTCGATGCCGCCAGTTCATCGCCGGCCGATTCATCGCCGGGCGTTTCGATGCCGCTGGTTCATCGCCAGTCAGTTAATCGCTAACTGAGATATTTCCGAATTTTCGACAGTTACATTTATTATTTATTTTTAGTATTAATTAGTAATTCTAGGAAATGCGAGATATGACCATTCCCGTTGCCATACTATCTTTTAATAGACTTTTAAACTTTTATAATATAAAATATAATTTAACACTACAAATTTAATACTGTTTAGTATCAAATTTAGGGGAAGTAGAAATAGAACAGCAAATTAAAATAATAATATTTTTTATCTATTTATTTGTCATAAGTTTTGAACTGAATTTAACGTCGTGTCGTGTCATATCCCATAATACAAGATCAACTGACTAACTGGCGATGAAACGGCCGGCGATGAAATGGACTGGCGATGAACCGGCGGCATCGAAACGGCGGCGATGAACCGGCGACGATGAAACGTCCCATTCCGTTCAAGTCTGTAATTTCCATCATTAAACAAGCTTTGGCAACACTCACAACAAAATTCACTAGAAAACAGCTCAAACGTCTGTGTTGTACCACGATACAAGCATTTATGATCTGCCGTCGAAGTCGTAAAACCGATTGGCGACATTAGGGCGAAATATGTTTTCTAGGATGGGTCGCGCGAACGCCGCTGCAACGAAAATTTTAAGAGCGCCTGGTGTGTGTCACTGCATCAAAGTATAGTAAGGGATGCGTCGTTTTCTACATCTCAGCGGGGGTTCAGTCGACGTACACCGCCCCGTCTGTGTTAGCGCTTAAAGTGGCCCTATCTATAAGCTGAGCTGGGCTAAGCTGGAGCTTAAGATTTGTTGGTGCAACCAGGCATTAGACTATTATATTGGTATTCTAAGGAAATAAGATTTGATAAGAATATTTATAAACATTGCTTTATAAACATTACCACTTGTCACTTAAGTGATATAGTTTTTTATCAAGCGTGAAAAAGTAGACTCATATTTTAACTAATACTTAAATTTCTTAATACTTACTCTGTAAAAATTTCTTAAGTTCAGCTTGCCAATAATGGACATTTCCCTTATCACTACTTTTATACCAAATTAATGTACTTTCTACATTACTTTCTGGAGGCATTGGTCGAAATCCTAAACCTAAAACAAAATGGAAAAACTTATTAAAAAATTTTTTTCTACAATTCTTTTAAATGTCAATAAATTTAGAAGCAGTAAATTATTTTAAAAACAGAGCTTAAAAATAATTTAAATTAACTTTATTTAATCAAAATGTTTATTGATCATAACACAAACACACATTTTGTTTTCGTGAAAATGTGTTTTTTCAGCACGTCAGGTTTTCAGGGAAAGTTTGTTCGAAATTTTTCAGAGAAACTGCTAAAAATACTGAGGTAATATTTATTGAAACTATACTGCGAGACATAAGTCAAGGATATAGAAAATTATGCTCATTCTCATAGTTAATTGTTTCGTGAACAGATTAACGGATTCCGCTAATTTCTTTTATTATTTTAGAGTTGTTTTTAGTATTTGCATAATTGTGCACCCTGTAGGGAGGACGAGGTACAAATGTAAGTATACATTAAAATCGTATGGTAGTCTTATGTTTTGTGAACATTTTGTTTTTTGAATCTTCCTGATATCTTTAGAAACAAACAAAATATGTGATTTTACTCCTTAATATGTGTTTTAACGGAAACAAAACTAAATTAATAGTATACAATAACAGTTAAAACTTTAAAAACGGAAAGGCCCATAACGTAAAGAGTTTTTATCGACACCTTCTTCTTCTTTAAGTGCCGTCTCCTAATCCGAGGTTGGATATCATCATCACTATATTTACTCTATCTACCGCTGCTCTGAAGAGTTCTATAGAACTGCATTAAAATAGTCCCTTAAATTCTTCAGCTATGACACTTTCCTTCTTGCTATACTCCTTCCGCCTCTTATCTTTCCCTGTATTATCAGTCTTAACAATTCATATCGCTCCCCTCATTACGTGTCCCAAATATTGTACCTTTCTTATTTTTATTGTGTTTATTATTTCGCATTCTTTGTCCATTTCTCGCAATACTTCCGTGTTATAGATTATTTATGTAGTAGCCGTGGTGTGACTGTCGCTTATTTATGTGGTTGCTTCAATCGACACTTATAAGAGTTATTTCTCGACCAGGTAAGCGGTGTGCACAGCGCAACATAAGAGAGACGATATTGTTTAATGGAGGCTCTGTGATGTTTTGGGGTGGAATTTCCTTGAGAGTAAGTGGATTTGGTGTCTACGTGGAGGCTTTTTAAATAGCTAGAGGTACATTACACAGATTTTGTTTCTTTGAAAACTCTGTGCCTTTCGCACTATATATAGGAAATAATTTCATCTTAGTGGTATGATAAGACATGGCCTCCTCACATATCGCACGTCGTCAGTTAAAACACATATTAAAGAGTAAAACCGTCTAGTTTCTTTGTTATTAAAGATATCAGAGAAATTAAAAAATAAAATATTTACAAAATATGAGATTACAACATAATATCAATGTATACCCACCTTTTTACCTTTTCCTCCCTACAGGATGTCTCAAACTTTTGTTACGGTTGAAACACATGTTAAACTACACAACCGTCTATTTTCTTTGTTTCTAAACATATCAGAGAAATTCAAAAAACGAATTGTTCACAAAACATAAGACTACAACATGATTCCGATGTATACTCACAATTGTACCTGCTCCTCCGTACAGGGTTATTCAAACTTAACAATAGAAAACATTTCTTTTCTTCCACCCGCTATAAGTACAAAATAGAAGTTTGATCAAAACCTTGCACAACTGTATAAATACCAAAGAAAAATCATATTAAATGATTAAAAAACATATTAAAAATAAACTTGCAAAATCCGTTAATCTGTTCACGAAAAAATCAACTATGAAAATGAGCATAATTTTCTATATCCCTAACTTATGCCTCGCACTCCTCGCAGTGTATATTTAATAGAAAATTACACCGCAAAATTGAGTTGTTTATATAAAAATGATGTAGTTTAATCAACGTTAGACAATCGTTGATTTTTTTTAATAAAATCGTTCTCTTTTTCCGTGAAAACAGACTTTGAAAAGACGTGATACGTTGTGAATCTATATAGACTGATGAGTCAAAAGCATGGATATTGTTTTGAGGTCTCCATAAAAGTTGCCAACAATATTCGCTATACTTTATTTTACTAAGCTCAAGATTCTCGTACGTTTCTTGGAGATACGCGGAGTGAGCAACAGGAACTGAGGCATAAGTATTACCATTGTGCAACAAGACACTCTTCAGAATTATCTTAGGGTAAGAACAGAACAAGTGGGTCGCGGTGGAGGTGGATGTGGAGGTCGCGGTCGATGTCGATATCCATGTAAAACAAACACATTGTACTGAATGAAAGAGAACAGAGCAGGTAAGTCGCGGTGGAGGTTTAGCGCGATGCCTTCCAGGAGGTTTACATCAATGCTTTTGAAAATAAAATGAGTTTGTTTTAAATCGATGTCTACTGCGCGGCCTACAAGGATGCTTCCCTGTGATTGGTCCGTTCGAAGCCAAGTTGTCATTACCTGCGCTATCTGAGTTAATAATTTTTATATAATCCTTTTTTTGTATTCAGTTTATTTTTGAATTTCTAAAGTAATTAAATTCAGTAAATTTTTGAAATATGAAGGAGGATGTGATTATTTACAGCTGACATTTCATCACTATCATCACTTGACTGACACAACATCGCAAAAGCACAGTATTTTTGTCATTTAAATTTCATTAAACTACTTCACTTGATAGTGGTTCTAGCTCGACTGACAGCGCAGGTGACATCCTTGCTATGTGCTGTCGACATCGACCGCGACTTAACTAGTAGCATCCACCGCGACCTACACCTCCACCTCCACCTCGACCCACTTGTTCTGTTCTTACCCTTAGAAGAATCAATAAATAACCGCCATAATGTGGAATGATAGTTGTCAGCTCCCAATTTCATGACTACTTCAGGAATATTATTACAACACATTATTGAACCATTTTGATAAAAAAATTCCGCGAACTCTTTATCACGATCCCTATACCCCAAAAATGTGGTTTCTGGAGCCAACAGATTTTTATCTTTCAGTCGTGATCCTAAGATTTATGCAGAGTCCTTCGATAAGCCCAAGCCTCCCACTAAGTCATTTAGTTCAGCTTGGATAAACTGTTGAAGTTGGTCTATGTCAGAATTGAATTCATCTTCATCGTTTTTTTTCGTTTGAACACCCATCTGATGATTGCCTTTGGATAGTGTGAAGAAAAGGTGGAGGAATGGAGATTCTTGGTCCATGAGGTACAGATCGTTTACCAGATGGTAAATCTGGATACTAAATATTGTATGTTTATTTTTCAAATTGAAATTCCTTTCATATCACGAGCAAAAGTAAGAGTCGTCTCCATGGCTTTTTGGTGGAAGGGTAAAGAGCTACGTGTACTTTTTATCCATTTTCTCAGTAGCTCAGTAGTAAGACACCGTAAGCACATTTGTGTGGAGCCCAAGGTTTGTCCTGATTATCAAGATTTACACCGAAGTAAGCATGATAAGCTTTCTTGATAAATTCTTTATGTTTCATTGATGCTTTGCTATCGTTAAATCACCAAGCAAGTAACAAAATATATCAGGATTGTTTTCACACTTTCTGGGTAAAATTATGACACACTAAACGCTCAGAAAATAAAACAAAACTTGATGCTACAAACAACTAACTATTTTTAGGCCAGAGAAATAAGACAAAAATATACCATGTTCGGGATACTTGAGCAGCCAGGTTGCAAATGGGTTTTTTGGGTACTATATACGTAATACATTACAAATACAAAAATGCCCGTCACAGTTCGGACGACAATATTAACAAATAAGTGTCAAAAATGGCAGTCTTTTCGTTTACATCGCCACAGGTAAAAATAGGGTAATTAAATATCTTACTTATAGTATCTTTCTCTTAGTAGATGAACAAAGTTCTCTTAGTCCGATCATTTTGTTGCTTCGGAAATTTCAAAATAAAACTAAAATTTGGAAAATAAAATAATTGCTATAACTTTTGCGAAAATGACTTAAGAGTTTCATATTGCATGAAAAGTTGAGTCAAACAGTCCACATAATGCACAAAATTTTTTAAGACGACTCATCAATTAGTTTAAATATTATTCAATCTGTTTATCCCAAAGAGCTTTTTTTTGCAATGTTATTGTTCAGAAAATAATAATTATATAGCAATTCTGTGAAAACAACGTGAAAGAAGAATAGTTATGTTTTCAATGTATTTAAAAAAATCATTAAAAAGTCATTTTTATCATTCCGAAAATATTTTTCTAAAGCAGGTTCATTTTTGGCTTAAAAACAATTTGAATAACTTTGTTATTATTGACTCCAGACTAAAACTACTTTCGAATTTGAAAAGCTGGTACTGTTACACGAATTTAAAAAAAAAACCTTTTCGCCTTGGTTAATCACGGTCAAAGCTAGCCACTTTTTTTAATTAATTCACAGCTGCTTTATTTATAACAATTAAGCAACTTAACTAGCTCCATTTTGAAGTTAAAAGTATATAGTTTATGTGTAAAAGTTTGAGTAAACTTCGAATTTCAACAAAGTGGTTAATAAAGCTTTAAAAATTACGTCCTAACGAAATCGATTCGTGGTCGGTGGAGGAGAATTATTAAAATCCGTGCACTCAAAACATGAAATTGATCTTCAAACATATGCTGCAATTAATATCTCCGGAGCTTGTTGATGGATTTTGATCATAATTTTATTAATTTGTATGTACTCGCAGTCTTGTAAAGTAGGTTATGTACACATATCCCCACCTAATATAAGAAAATGTTAGGGGGAAGCCCCCTTCTCACTCAGGGATATGAAAATAGATTACGACCGATTCTAAGACCGACCGAATATACATATATAATTTCATAAAAATCGGTCAAGTGGTGTCGGAGGAATATGGCAACTAACACTGTGATAGGAGAATTTTATAGATGCAAATATATAGATGGCTATGAAAATATAGGGGTTGGTGATAGAACACTGAAAATTAAGGGTTGCATGTATTTTTTAATTCTACACCATATAAAATTAAGGTAGACAATTTTGTCCAAAAAAATAAAAAAAAATGTCAAGGGGACAACCCCCCTTATAATTTATTGGTATGAAAAATAGATTAGAAACTATTCTCAGTCCTACAAGATATACGTGTAAAATTTCATAAAAATCGGTCAAGCCGTTTCGGAGGACTATAGTAACTAACACTGATACAGGACTGATACAGAATTTTATGTATAGTAACTGTGAATTAAATAATAAAAGTGGCTAACTTTGACCGCAATGAACCTAGGCAAAAAGTTTTTTTTTTAAATTCGTGTAAAAATACCAGCTTTTGAAATCCCAAAGTAGATTTACTCTACAGTCAATATTAACAAAGCTATTCAAATTGTTTTTAAGCCAAAAATGACTCTACTTTAGTAAAATGTTTTCGGAATAATAAAAATGACTTTTTATAGACTGTTTTAAATGTTTTGAAAATATAAGTATTCTTCTTTCATATGGTTTCCACAGAATTGCTGTATCATTATTAGTTTCTGAACAATAACATTACAAAAAAAGCTCTTTTGGATAAACAAATTGAATAAAATTTAAACTAATTGACAAATCCTCTTGAAATTTTTTGTGCATGATATGTACTGGTTTTCTCAACTATTCATGCAATATCAAAGTTCATTTTCGCATAAGTTATAGCAAATTTTTTATTTTCGAAATTTTAGTTTTATTTTGCAATTAGCGAAGCAACAAATAATCGGAACAAAATTCAAAAACTGCCATTTTGAACCTTTGCTCATCTACTAAAAGATGAATACTCTAAATAAGATATTTAATTACCCTATTTTTATCTGTAGCGATTTAAACGAAAAATCTGCAATTTTTCGTCCGAACTGTGACGGGCATTTTTGTATTTATAATGTATTAGGTATATAGTACCCAAAAAACCCATTTGCAACCTGGCTGCTCAAGTGCCCTACAAAAACTTTATTTCTCTGGCATATTTGTAAACAACTGCCGATGTCCTCGCACTTAACGATGTTATTTAGGTTAAGTAATTATACTAATTTATTATCGAAAAAAGATGTTGTTTTCACCAATTTTACAATATTAAAACGTAAAAGCCTTGAATTATCCATGTCTGTCTGTAGGTCCGTAAACTCAACTCCTTTAGTAGAACTGATAGTGTATTATTCAACGCGCCTTAGTAAGACAAAAATATACTTCCGGTTTTTATATCACATACGGTTAAAAATTTGTAACCGAATGTAACATTATAGCCGCAGAAATAGTAGCTAACTGTGAGATATGAAGCTACGCGTTTTGATGTCATTTTCAGTTAAAAAGTTATGACCAGAAGTTTGGTAAACTCGGTTCGCTCAACTGAGACGCGTTTTGACAGATTTATAATAGGAAAAATACATCACAAAAATTCCTACCTCACGCTAAACAGCTCAAATAACCTTACTCTTTCATTAAAAAAAGAAGAATTATTGGAAATAGTGAGAGTGTACCTATACTAAACTCATACAATTTTGTGAAATTTATTTCCTCAAAGTAGCTTTATTTTGTACAATAAATAATTTTCTCATTTGTTATCAATACATTAAATTATGGAGTAAATAAATAATTATTGATTGGCGTACGATTTTGTTATTTATGTCTGTTTACTAATAATAATATTGGCTATGGGCATGCTGTTTGGTTGTGTAGTAATTTCCAGCCACGAAAAGTCTGTCAAAGTGTAACTAACTTCGCAAAAAAATAATTACTAAAACTACTATACAGTGGTGTCTCAGGTTAGCGAACCGACTATAAAAATTACTCAAAATTAGTGACATCGTATATAAATCGACGCACAGTTATACAAATACATAGTTCAAATCAGAGGCGTGCGGTCCATGGAAGCGGGGGAAGCACCGCTTCCCTATACTTCGATATAAGAAAATATATTATTAATTAATATTTAATTATCAACAAATTTTCCCTAATCTAAGTAATCTATTATGTAGGCAATACGATCGAAAATATTAAAAATTTATCGCATAAACGAACTCAAATAATAATATACACACAATTTAACGCATCCTATACCAAGAGTCCGTGCCTGTACGGAAGCTCTTTTCAAAATAAGCGCAGTTGATCCATCCTTGTGTTGGCCAGGGGTGGTCAGGGTTTAATGACCGCACCCTCAAGTCATCTTGAGTTCGCACAAATTTTCTTACCCTGGAAGCGATTCTCTGCTCGCCTTACGGCCAGCATTTACTTAAGTCAGTCGAAATTCGTAGGGTTACGAGGCGACGTTTTTTTTTTAATTTTAAATTTTGTGCTGTCGTTTATCTTTTTCTGCAATGGAAGGAGCGAGTGGACCGTCCTGTAGATTTATGAACAATATAGACAACTGTTTTTGTATTTGTAATGTGTGGTTTATTAAAAAAGGATTTTCAAGTCGAAGTTATCAAGAGAAAGTAGACATTATGAAGTCTGGTAAGTCAAAGGAGCCCATTAATTTGGAGACAAAAGTGGAAAAATCGGCAAAGAGATTTACCAAACATTTCCATGTGGGTTTTTATGAAAAATATGAATGGTTAACTGGCTGCAAAATTTTATCAAAATTATTTTGTTGGCCCTGTATTCTTTTTAATAATAGCGAAAAAACACATTGGAACTCGGTCGGCACTACAGATTTAAATAATTTTCACAAAAGTGTAAAGCGACATGTAAATAGTAAAGTGCCATTTAAGTGCTACAATTGAAGAAAAAACATTCGGGGCATATCGCATTGAACATAGTTTGGACAATAATTTAAATTATTTGGACAAATAAAAATTGATATAACTCTATTTTTTGTGGCTTTTTTCCAAACGTACGGCCCTAGAAAAAATATTGTTCCTAATTCATGCGGAAAGTGTCTTCCCCGCACTCCACTGCTTGCCCGAACTCCGCTATCGCGTCGTTCGGGTCAACGGCAGTCTCGTGCGTGAAAGTATTACTTTCCGCACTAGTTAGGAAAATAACTATTTATTAATTCCACAGTTTTCCGAGGTACCTCAAACAGAATCCAAAACGACTTAATTAAATGTACGGCTGACGTTGTAATGGATCATATTAAAAATGAGATAAAAAAGCTCCATTTCTTTCAATTGCACTTGATGAAACAACAGATGTAACCAATTTTTGTCAGTTATCCATTGTTGTGCGATATGTGGTTGATGGTACTCCTTAAGAGAGATTTTTAGAATTTGTGAACATAACTGCCGATCGGACTGCAGAGGCTATGTTTCAAATTGTGTGTGATACTATTTCTAATAATAATATAAGCAAGAATTTAATTCCAAGCCTGTCGCTCAGAGCTATGATGGTGCTGCAGTAATGGCTGGTCAGTTAGCAGGTCTTCAAGCTAAAGTAAAGGAACAGTTTAAACATGCTATTTTTGTTCACTGTTTAGCACACAGACTTAATTTGGTTTTATCTCGAGGCATGGATAATATTAAAGACGTTAAAGTTTTAGAGAGCCCCTGTAGCGCATCAGAGTACTATCATCAGAGTACTAGCGCATCAGAGTACTATTATCGGGGGGAGGGGCGATGTGGATAGTCTGGAGCATTGGGGCGGGGTGGAGTGACGGCCGCTTCTAGGAGTAAATCCTCCTCTCCCCAATGAATTGTATCACCCGAATGTCTTTCTCAAGGTGCGTGCAAATGTCTTAGGCTGGGTTAAACACTATTGCTTGCTTGCTTGCTTCGTTTTACAGGTAATTTTTTATAGTTTTTGTTTTTAATCCATATAAGTTAACAAGTAGTATAATATTAGGTATATTATATATACCTACTATTTATCTATTAAGTAGTTACATATATACTTATCACATAGTATATATTTTGATCTCGACCCCCGTAAGAAAATAATTTTATACTCTTATTGAATCGCTTCCCCTACCGAAAATGTCACCGCACGCCACTGGTTCAAATAAAATCGACTTCGAGTTTTCACAAAGTGTGGCGGCACCACACTTCGTTATGTGTTATTTGTTATGCACCTTATTCGGAGCATAGGACGAAGTGTGGAGCTCAGAGGCGTAGCTACCGCCGTATCAGCCGTATCAGTTTAATTACGGGGCCCCTGCATTTAGGGCTCCGGCCTGTCGAAACAAAACTCCAGTTAATTTTTTTTTTTAGAAAATATTCTACAATTTCACTATAAGGCCGTTTTAAAACAGTGTGTACTGTTTCGGTATCAGCATTTTCTGTAATATATTCTTTATCCATAATTATCTAATTATATTTATGTATTATGTATATCTATTTGCCGCCGCTTGCCGTTATACCATAACAACAGTGTTTCTTTGTTTAATCTAATTTTCATTGTCCATTCACCGTGCGCTGTCTGTGAGGCACTGGATAATGCCAAATTGCAATTTTTTTAATCGCCTTACCATTCAATATTATTTGAAACAGTGTATTGTTTAGGTATTGGCATTCTCGTGTAATTTATTCTTTATCTATAAATTATATTTATGTATATCTATTTATCCTTCGTTTAATATCAAATTATGGTCCTATTTTAAAGGAACTTATTTTAAAGCCGAAAGGTAAGATAAATTATTATTTAAGCCTCACAATTCCAAATGAAATTATTAGTTTACTTGGTACTGCAGTTAGGGAAATCATTGTCTCAGAAACAAAAGAAGTTCCATTAGTTACTTTAAAAGGCTACTTAAAAATTGAAATTCAGAAAATTCAATCTGTTAAAGAACTTACAGACTTACTAATGATAAAATATTATAATAACCTTGCATCCAGTTTTCCGGAGGTAGTAACAACATGTTTTCTGTTTTTAACCCCTCCGGTAACTATTGCCTTAGCCGAAAGGAGTTTTTTAGAATTAAAATTGATTAAAAACTACTTCAGGACTTCGATGGGACAGAAACGACGATTAGACTTGTCGTTGCTATCTATAGAAAGCTACAATCTAGAGAAATTTAAACATGCTTCAGCTATGGATGCTTTAATAAATAAGTTTGCCGAAAAGGCGAGAAAAGTTCATTTTTAAATTATTTGGGTAACGTTTGGCTTGCAGGAGCTTTGTATTTGTAATTACATATTATATTTGTCTCTCGGAATTACAAATATGAGACGTATAGAAACCTTTGAGATGTGGGTTTTTCGAAGAATGCTAAAGATCTCTTGGACAGAGCACGTGACCAACAACGAGGTGCTGAAAAGAATTGGGACTGAGAGAGAACTCCTAACAATTGTAAAAAAACAGAAAAATAAGTTATCTAGGATATACAGTCGAACCCGCTTATTAGAATAGCCTTCGTGCCAAACAAAAATATTCCTATAACCGGGATATTCTAATAACCGATCAGTGGTGGCTAGCAGAAATAAATGTACCGAATTTACGTCATAATAGTACAACACACTTTGTACATGTACATACTGTATGTACCGGGTGTCCCAATAAGAATGGCTCTCGGCCATATCTCAGGAACCGTTTATAGTAGAGCTTTGAAATAAAAAAATTTATAACAAAAGTTGCCTCAGGAAAAGCCTGGAAATTATTTTCATAATTGTGGGACCACCGCTAGAGGGCGTAATTGAATATCAAAAATTAAAAAATCTAAATTTTACAAAATTTTCCAAATGAAGGGGCACTGGAAATCCGATCGTCGTATTCTTCATAAAATTCTACACATATTTTATTTGACAAGTTTAGGTCTACCCTTGGAAATAAGAGGTGGGGGTGAGTGGGAACCTTGTTATGAAAAACTGGCTGTGAGTCCGGTTCTGCTTAATCAAATTTTGCAAACTTGGTCTTGTTGAAGACAGAGCTTTTTCATCAATGTAAAAGTTATAATTTCGCACCAACTTACTGAGTAATATGCCAGCTAGAAGGCGTTATTTAATTTTTTTCAAAAATCTAGTGTTCCTTGGAAAATATTACATACAAACATGCATTTTTAATACCATATTACAAAATTAGACAAAATTAGCAACAGAATAGCGAAAACCGAATGTTAATACCTTTTTTCTATCTCGAGATATCTTACAAAACGTGTAAATTTAAAAACAACTGTTACTGTCACCGGTAAACGAAATTCATTAAAAGTAGTGTGCTATGGAAACAACAAAGAAACATTTTCCAGCTGTCAACGTATATTAGGTCTTTTCAACGCTTCTCATTTGTTTCGAGCCTCGTTCGTATCTCGTATATTAATATTATACACGGATTATACGGCATATGACAGAGGCTAGAAACAAATGAGAAGCGTTGAAAAGCCCTATTACAAAGAAATAAAAACAACTATTTAGTGATGACATAAACGTTCAAATTTTTGCCCATCATTTTCGTTGCAAACATTTACTCTTTCAAGAGTAGATTGAACAGCAGTCTCAATTTCTGCTCTCGATATGCTTTGAATGGCGTTTAGTATTCTCTGGATAATGTATTCTAGAGTAGTGTATGATGGGCAACAATTTGAATATTTAGGTCGTCACTAAGTAGTTCTTTTTGTTCTGTGTTATATCTAATTTTAATAGTATTGTTTCTCTTTATATTGTTGTTTTAATTAATTATATTTTTATACGTTGACATCTGGAAAATGTTATTTTGTTTTTTTCCACAGCACACTACTTTTCATTAACTTAGTTTACCGGTGATAGTAACAGTTATGTATAAAATTTACACGTTTCTCGAGATATCTTGAGATAGAAAAAAGGTATCGACATGCGGTTTTCGCTATTCTATTGCTAATTTAATCTAATGTTATAAAGTATGATTAAAAATGCATACTTATATTTAATATTTTCCAAAGAAAACTAGATTTCTGAAAAAAATTAAATAACGCCTCCCAGCTGGCTTATTACTTATTAAGATGGTTCAAAATTATCACGCTTACATTTAAGAAAAAGATTTGTCTTCAACAAGACCCAGTTTTCAAAATTTGATTTAGCAGAACCGGACTTACAGCCATTTTTTCATAACAAGGTTCCCACTCACCCCCACCTCTTATTTGCAAAGGTAGAGTTAAACTTGTTGAATCAAATATGCGCAGAATTTGATAAAGAATACAATAATCGGATTTTGAGTGCCCCTTCATTAGGAAAATTTTGTAAAATTTAGATTTTTTTATTTTTGATATTCAATTACGCCCTCTAGCGGTGGACCCACAATTATGAAAATAATTTCCAGGCTTTTCCTGAGGCAACTTTTGTTATAAAATTTTTTATTTTAAAGCTCTACTATAAACGGTTCCTGAGATATGGCCGAGAGCCATTCTTATTGGGACACCCGGTATAATATATAGTATGTATGTACATGTACATACATACGTTATGTACATATATTATGTATATGGTTTTATTTCTTTTTATGTCAATAATACAGTACCTAGTGTAATTATTACTTATTTTATTAAAACACCAAACTACATTATCTGTGCATGCATACCGACACAAATAAGTATGAAATGTATGCAATATGTAGATATACAGTCGGAAAAATGAAAGAACACCCATGAACGAACATATAACACCCGCTGTATTTTCCTGTCACCGTGTCACAAAGAAAATTGCCCAGCGCAAGTACATGTAATAATAATTATTACATGTACTTGCGGTGGCCAATTTTTTGTATGACACGGTGACAGGAAAATACAGCGTATTTTATATGTTCGTTCATTGGTATTCTTTCATTTTTCCTACTGTAGGTAATATATTTTCTTATTAACATACATACAACAGACTTACTTTTTTTCTGGAAAAATACTCGGTAATACTATTTATTGTTTTGTTACATAAGATATTAGTCACTTGTTGCTCTAAAATATAATAAATACAAAATTGACATTGGTTTTAACCTGCAGAAAATTCCTTACATATTAGAAAGCGGTTATTATGTATATTATTTACAAAGTGTTATTTATGACTTGTTTCTGACCAACTGTTTCTAAAAATCTTTTAACAGACAGTGACCAACGTGGGTGGTAATAGGTGAGTAATAAGAATATTTTTACACAATTGAAAAAGTAGGTACCTATTCATGATCGGTAAATGCTTGGCGGAAGGTAGAATTGGTACCCATAATAAAGTAAGTAATAAAATATATTATCGACAGGTCCTATAAACCAGAAAACATATAAATTTGTGGGAAATTGTACGTAAAAAGTTTTTGGTATGGTCGCCTCGTATTTCCGTGAGACTGTGTAAAAATATAATGTAATCTGTAATAAAAGCAAGCCATAAAAATGAAAGCAAAAGTACCCTACCAGGAGTAGTTATTAACTGCAAAACTATCAATGACTAAGATGTGTAAAATATAAAAGTTTTAAGGTTCTACATTCAGATGTTCCTGGTATGATATTTTAAAATATGGGCAATCACCCAGTTAAGTTTTCATCGAACTGTTGATCAGTCCACGTGGACAAAGAGCCACTAAAAAAATCGGATATTGCTGTTGTGACCAATCATAATGCGGTATCTTTTATCGGAAGAACTACTCACCCTTCGCTCAAGATATAACAATATTTGGCTGAGCGAGGCCATGCCATAAAATAGTTTATCACAAAGTGTCATCTTTCGGCTGATTGCAGCCGTCCAGTGGTGTGCACCAGGGACCCGGACCGTACCGCTAAAAACAGAAAACCGAACCGAAACGGATATTTTTTAGTGGACCAGAACCGAAACTGAACCCTTATTTGATATTAAATATAATTTTTGGAACCGAACCGTAACACTTAATTTTTCAAACGGTTTTATCGGTTTTTTTCGGTTTTGTTGTTTATAATATTGTTATTTTTGTTTTTTTTTATAAGTTAGTGCAAACAATTTTGCAGTGTTTTCCACTTTTGTTAATAAATAAAAAATACATTTCAAGATGTTTTCTTATTTTTAAAATCAACTCAAAAAGCATAAACAACAACTATGTTTTAATAATTTCTTCTTTTAATTCTGATCAACAAATGTTTCTGAAGTTGTTGAGGAAAATAATTTTTTTTGTATTTCAGAATATTGTCAAATATTTTATTTAACTAAATCGATGTCGCTTTAGCAAATTCTAAAATAATAATTTTTTTTTATTTAAATTTATGTGTCTCGGCAGCAACGGCCATTGACACAAACAATATTGGTTATACAATAATTAATTACAATAAGGACTTAAAACTAATTAGGTATTATAACAGTTAATTTCTAAATTTTAAATAACATTACGTAAAAATTACGAAGAAAAAAATTGGATATACAATCATTGGATACTATAGAGACGTACAACTAATTATAAAATTGCTTCGGTCTTCTTGGGATACTTCGGACGTTGTTTAGTCATAGTAGCAGTTGCATATGAACTAGTAAGATTACTGGAAGAATTGGGTCCAAACATGGTGTTGCTAACAGTGGGGGAACATTGATTTAAATTGTTACTCATGTAGTCAAAAGTAACTTGAATTTGTTTATATTAACGCTTTGGATGTCTGGAAATAAGTGATAACCTTGGATACATCACTGCAATACTGGTTGCCTAACCGTTGGCGTCCGTTGGGACGGGATAGCACCAGTGAAAAACTATTGACAGTTTGACACTGAATGGGTTTAAATTGGAAGATTATTAAGTAAAACATCTCTTACTGACTGAAGTTACAGCTTGTTCTTGATGATTAACACGTAACACAATTGTTATTAGTCACTATTTGAGCGAAAACTAATTTTAATAACTAGTATTTACAGTAATAATTACAAATTTCGGCACCAATTTACAGATCGATACATACACGTTCTGACGTTAGTTTGACAGACCAAATAATAAAATTAATCTATCCATTGTTAACTTTTGTACCTGATCAGTGGTCACTAATAATTGATAATCGGTGATAAATCTTTGTTATGTTGGTTGTGACGGAAAAATATAATTTTAATAATGTCAACAATTAATTATTTGATTATGTAGAATGTAATAGAATACAGAGATATAAATGAATTGAGCCATACTGGTAGGGGAGCTCAAGCGGGCATTTTTGCAGTTACTTGAGCGAGCCAGAAAATCACACGGGGAGAAACCTTGTAGGTCCTATGTAAATGTACCCCTACCATATATTGGATCTTAAACAGGAGGATCCGAAAAAAAATATACCCTTAGAAAAACTTAAATTGTCACATTAAGATAAGGTAAGTTAAGTACATACAGAACAGTGTATATTTCAAAAATCTGACGGTTTGAGGGGGCGCGTAAGAAAATGTGCGAGTCACAAAGCTTCACAAGAAAAAAGCGAATATGTTGAGAAATAAACGTTAGATCGAAAAACTAAAAATTACGTGTTCAATATTTTTCAAAAATATATCGAATGATACCAAACACGAACTCCCACGGAGAGGAGTGAGGGTAAATTTTAAATAGGAACCCCGCAATATTTTGCGAAATGAACATCAGATCGAAAACGTACAAAATACACGTATCAAAATACACTGTCGGAAAAAATACATGTGCCGTTTTTGTGGTCTGACCGTTCCAAATTTTTAACCTGTTCCACAATTTAAACTTCCCCTGTTCCAGTGTTCCCATATTTTAAAGTTTGTCCAACTAGACATCCTTAAGATATTAACAAATTTTCAGCTTGCTATTAATCAACTTTTTTTTCATACGCGGTATCCAGATACCAATAGATAAGCACCAGACTATTTAAAAGTATTACTAAGCTTTGTTTTTAAACCAAGAGGAGTACACTAAAAAGACATATTCACACCCAAGAAAGTCACTACAAATATCACCAAACACATCTTCTTTTTTGGTTAATCATATCGGCCTTCGACGATTATCCATATTATACTAATACGTCGCTAAAGAGTTACAATCTAAAGGTCGATAAAGGTATACCTACCAATGGAGAATTGTGGAACAACTTATGAGTTGCAGATGATACAGTAAAGGCCGGGACACACATATCTGCACCGAGCCCACACCGAGCACAGACAGCATGGCCAGCCTTGCTGTCTCTGCTCGGTGCGGGCGCGGTGCGGACACAGTGCTGGTTCGGTGCGGATATGTGTGTCCCGGCCTTAATAATAACGGATTAAGACAATGATTTAGAATTTAGAGAACGTAATGCAACGCCTTAGTGAACGCTGTCATGAGTACGGACTGAAGATTAATTTAAAGAAAACTAAATGCATGACCATGACTAAATTAGCACACGCAAACATCCAATTGACTATTGAAGATACTGTAATTGAGAGTGTGGATACTACAAATAATTAGGAACATGGATAACATCAAATGTGGACCAAAGCAAAGAAATTAGGGAGCGTTCAAGTACGTACGTAACGCGGTTTTTGAAGATTTTTGACCCCATCCCCCTTCGTAACGCACCTTAATGGGGCGTTCACGTATTACGTAACGCAATTTTTGAAGATTTTTAACCCTCCCCCCTTACGTAATATTTGAACGGCCCCTTACGACACGTATTGAAATAGTACGTGCATCATTCATTAAACTTACAAAGTTTCTTTGTTATTAGGATATAAGGTTAGAACTACGCCTAAGGATGCTTTTGTGTTACGTGTTCTCTACTCTTCTTTATGGCTTGGAAGCGTGGACACTAACAAGTCCATCAATTAGTCAAAAGATTACAATAACATGAAAGTTATCAGAGATAAAACAGTAAGGTTTACTACTTATGAGCAGTTGTGTTACTAAAACATATAAATTTGATCATACTTACTGTTTAATTATATGTGATAATTAATGTTATTGACAATTTTTTATACAGGTATTATTATTTTACAATAGGATCTGTTCAGTCGAGTCGATTAGTGTTATCACTATGTACCTAGGTATATCACAGATGTTGATAACACCGATATTTTTTTATTTAAACTTTTTCGTAAAATAAAATATTTACTGATACCCACATAATTTGAGAAGATGCGATGGTGTCATTTACAATTTACACTTAAAATCAAATGTTTGCAAAATAATAACTTTTATTAAATTTAAATTAGATATCTACGCTACTGTTCACTAAATTGTCACCCTGGTCACTCTTAACAGTGTTGCCATTTTGCTAGTATCTGGTCCGCTCTTGTTAGAGTAAATTTTCCAACGGAATCCCGTCTTTACCATAACTTAGAATTATTAGTTAAAGCGGGCTTCTTTTACTAAAAAGTATTCCTATAAGCAGTTTAATTTATTAAGGAGTAAATGGAAATGTTCCGGGATCTCAAAATTATATTCCTTAAACCGGGATATTCCTATAAGCGGTACTCTAATAAGCGGGTTCGACTGTATTTACAGAGGAGAAAATTAAAACTACAATGGAAGGGAAAGTGGAAGGAAACAGAGATCGAGGAAGAAGAAAATGCTCCTGGCTGAAGAATGTAAGAGACTGGACAGGCATAGACACACATTCGATATTAAGAACATCTCAAGATACAGAGCAATTTGCTGTAGTTATAGCCAACCTTCAGTAATGGAGAAGGCAACTTAAGAAGAAGTTTATATTTGTATACTTTATACCTATGTTTTATAAATATTTTGTTCAATACAAGCGTTTTTGTTTCTTTTAGTTGAACATTTTTTAGCACTATCCCATATCAGTCGTGGAAAAGAGCCCCACGATAAACTTTGATACTGGGCCCCTGTGGGGCTAGCTACGCCACTGGTGGAGATGGAGGGTTCATTCGTCAATATTCGCACGCATAACGCAAAAGCACGAATAGCAAATACGCGTATCCGTTCAGCTGTCGGTTTTGGACACACTTCAAAGGACAAATATTTGGGTGCACACAGCGTAGCCGCATATCAAATAAAACAAAATGAAGTGTGGTGCCGACATAAGGCTTACGAACTTCAATTGCTTGTTTTTCAGATAAAAATTGCAGTTTAAGTGTATGTACTTTCGAATTATTGATGCGAACTGTATGGGAAATATATCGGGGTACTCGAAATTTTGTAAAGATATTAAGTAGGTACATGGTAAATAAAAAAAAATATTGGGCAGTAAAAAATGCTACACTACTACCTTGATTATTTGACTTACCTGGATTATTTCCAATTAAACCATTGTCTAATTCCCATTTGGGTTTTTTGGAATCTAATGTTTGGTAGAATACTGCTAACATAGCAGCAAAAAATCCTATTAAAACGGCATAGAATATTAGGTAGAATAATAAAATTTTTCCTGAAACAAAAACAAAAAATTAGTGGTCGTGATTATTAAAATATATATATTGGTTTTGTGAAAAAGTAAATCAAGAATGTGACATAAAGTGAATTATTTTACTTCTAACACTTGTTCGGTATAAATACACACTCTAACAATAAGAGTATTACATTTTTGAATAAAACAATTTATTTGTTTTCTTTGGTCTCCTATCCAAGATTTCTGTTTTCAGACCCGAATTAGACTGAAAATATAAATCCAGGATTTATATTTTCAGTCTCCTCATTGAATCAGCCTGAAGTTGCTTTCGTGCATTATGATTTCGATTTCCTAAAAAATACTAGACCATACACAATGTCTAAAGCAGCGGTTCTTAAATGGTGGTCTGCGGAATCCTGGGCACAGCATAATAAACGAAACCAGCAAGGACACACTACGATGCCGCCTTTGAAGTTAAAAAGTACGGAGCCGACATTGATCGAGTAGTACATCTCAGTGGTGATGTGATGTGTTCGTTCATCAGTGTTGCCGATGTCACTATATGAAATTATATTAAGCCACTGCTAAAGTGATCAGATTTTGCCAAAAATTATGTTAAAATTTTTGATCTTGGTAGTTTCTAAGGGTAATAATAGTATATTAAGTATGGAGAACGGTAAGGGTTTTATAAAGATCGAAGATAATTGTTTGGAGGAGGAGCGGAGCGACGACTCCAATTATTGTCTGAGATCGGTTACCCTTAACGTTCGACATGCTTATAACGTTTTTTGCACGATTGATACCATTATAAATTATAAAATTAAACATTTTCGTCATATTGACTAGTTTCATTCATTTTATCAAGATAGATACTTTGGTTGTTAGGTAGTAACTAGAGTGCACAACAACAATGGAGAATTGAGTTTTTATTTAGTTGTCAATAATTTCAAGTACAATTTTGATTATTATAAATTAAAATATGAGCGAAAGTGAATTTGAAGAAATTGAACGGGCTTGGGAAGAAGGGTGTTCCGCAATTATTCCCGAAAAATCCAAAATCCGTTATCAAAATACCTACCAAAGTTTTAAAAAATGGTGCGAAGGCAAGAATTTAAGAATCGAAGAAAAGACTCTATTGGCATATTTCGTTCAAAGATATATGCAGTTGAAAGCTCCTGGAAGCCTCTGGGCAGAATATTCAATGATTAAATTCACCGTTTTTCTTTATGATGGCATTGATATTTCCAAGTTTTCAACTTTGATCGCGTATTTGAAGAGGAAAAATGTTGGCTATAGGCCTAAGAAAGCGAGCATTTTTACACGGGAGCAATTTGAAAAATTTCTGATGGAAGCACCGGATGAAGAATTTCTAGTTCACAAGGTAATATAAGCTAGTTTAGGTAAAAGAAATACTCTAATGAAGATTTTTTCATAATTTGTAGGTCGCAATGATATTGGGAATATCTGGTGCCTGTAGAAGAGAAGAATTATATAATATTACTATGAATGACATCCAACAAATCGATGGTTTAATGATTGTAAAAGTACCCAATACAAAAACGAACATCCAGCGTAATTTTACAGTCGTTAATAAACCAGACGATAAAATTCCATATTTAGAAATTCTGCAAAAGTATATAAAACTTCGTCCATTACAAGTAAAATCAAATCATTTGTTCTTAAGATACGCCAAAGGAAAATGTTGTGCTCAAGTAATAGGGAAAGGGACAATCGGGGGCTGGCCTTCTCAAATTGCCAAATTCTTAAATTTGCCTAATCCCGAGAACTATACTGGCCATTCGTTCAGGAGGACATCAGCAACGCTTTTGGCTAATAAAGGTGTTGATGTCCTCGGATTAAAGCGTCATGGAGGTTGGCGTTCATCGACAGTGGCAGAAAGCTATGTAGCAGATTCTCTTCAAAATAAAATAGATTTTGCCGAAAAAATATTGTGCAATACTAGTAATACTACTAATGTATGCGATTCTGCAGGAGTTTCTGTTAGAAGTGAAATCACAGCCCAAACAAGTGGGATTTCATTAAATAATTTAACAAATTGTACCATAAGTTTCAATATTAATAAATAATTCGTTAGTTTTCTTTATTCTTTCAAAAAATAAATTAAAATTAAGAGATTTTTTAACTCGATGGTAAGTGAATTACTTACCGTCGAGTTGGAGTACTTACCGTCGAGTTGGATTACTTACCGTCGAGTTGCTAGTAAATGTCACCTACTGACGTAAAATCTGTCACGGTAAACAGTCAAAAATGATCAATCGTGCAAAAAAATACATTAAGAAAAAAGTTATTTTATTCAACTTAACTTGTTAATTCAAAAATACTTTTAACAAAATTATATATAATATTATTATATATAAAATTATATATAACAAAATCATATATTATACTATAATAAAACTACATCTGGGACGCTTTCAAATAAAATTTCCTCATCCTCATCTTGTGAAATTGAAGACTTTATGTGATTAAAATAATTTAACATTTTTTGTCTGTTTGAAAGGAGTAACATTCTTTTACTCCTTCACTTTTGCTAACACTAATTTAATATTTGCTCACAAATCGCATTTAAACGTCGACGAAAACGATATCTAAGAAAACGTGATTTTTTTTTATTTCTTCATTGCTGCATTCTGCATTATCAGTTATTGCACTAACTTTATTACCCGTAAGAGATTCTTTTTAAATATTTTTTGGAAGTTCTGCAAAAGATTAACAATACAATCGCCATTCATCGTCAATATTTTGTGTTATGCCCCAATTATTGACATAATTCCCACAGACATACGTATAAAATTATGTTAAAAAATATTTATTTTCAGAATGTCATAAAAGTTAAGTAAATCTGATAATTATGTACAAATCGGCAACACTGTCGATTTTCTAGACTGTCTGGTATTACGCGAATAATGGCCGACGATCTGCGCAGTAATAGTGCGCGAACTTTTCCCGCCTTCTAGTGTGTCACTGCTGTTGAGTTTTCTATGTTGTGCCGTTGTGCCCTGGGGTTCCGTAGAAGGTGCGCAGGGGTTCCGCTTCCGTCTGATAGTTAAATAAAACATTCATAGAAAAGACTCAAAACTGCACCTAAATACGACGTTTCGCAAACCCCAGTATGGTGCGCGGCAAACATCTTGAGTCCGACAAAGTACACCGACCAACAAAAAGGCTGAATCATATGCCTCCTCTACACATCGGCAGACGCGTCCGCGGATGTATCATAACACGCTGACTACACATCTGAAGGGTCGTTCAGTCTTGGCATTGAAATCCTTTGATCTGTGCTGGAGAAACCGACAAGTATCGGATGTGCTGCAGATGCGTCTGCCGACGACGTGATATACATACATCCGCAGGCGCATCTGCCGATGTGTAGTGGAGGCATAAGGAGAGAACTATTTAAAAAAAAAGAGAAAATATGATGAATCCTACTCGTCCTTTGGATTTATTCATGTGTGAATTGCTTAGAATGTGCAATAGTTCTCTTGTATCTGCAAAGCTTAAACGGCATCTTGATACCAACCATCCGCAATTTTTAAGACAAAAGTGTAAGCCGTTTTGAAAGACACAAAGAAGTGCATAAAACCGGTATGGCTGATTTACAGAGATATGTTAAAAGAGATAATGAAAACTTAATACAAGCATCATTCCTTCTAAGTTACAGAATTGCTCGTGCTGGGAAACCACACACAATTGCAGAGAATGTATTCAAACCATATATTGTAGACATTGTCAGTTGCGTATCCGGAGAAGATACGCAAAAAAAAAGTTTCAAAAGTTCAGTGTTCCAATTACATCATATTATTATCTAATCGAATTCATACGATTTCAGACCACATTGAAGATGAATTAATTTGTATATTGAAAGACAGTAATATGCTTGCATTACAACTTGACGAAAGTACAGATGATGTCGCCGGGTTATTAATACTTGTTTTCGGGAGATACCCCTTCGAAGGATCAATTGAAGATTTGTTTCTCTTCTCTGTATACCCTTGGATACCAACATCATCTGTTACCGCCGTTAACATCCAAATTAGCAAGGATTTAAAAGCTTACATTAAAAGAAGAACAAGAGTCCGATGGCAACAACACTGGGACACCAACTGTTCAGCTTTACATCAAATTCAACCGCTAATAGATAGTCCTCCTATTTTTGGACCTACAAGTTTGTCTAAAAGAGATCTTGTCGTGGCAAGACGACTCCGTATCGGGCATACAAAATTAACACATGGTTACCTGATGTCATCCAGCAACCGACCTAATTGTGAAAGCTGTCAATTACAACTGACAGTGAATCATATCCTCACCGAATGCCTCCAATATTCTGCCAGAAGACTATTTTTTCACCTCAAAGACAATTTATGAGACATACTAAGTAATGCGTATCAAATCAACTGCGCCATAAAATTTCTAAAAGACATTCAGTTGTATTATAAAATATAATTTTCATTGTACCATATTTTTTTGCATTGTGTAACATAACTATTATTTATTGTAATATTTTTGTAACCGTTCTTGTGCAAGTGGCCTTAGTAGCCGAGCACATTAATTTTAAATAAAAAAAAATTAAATGGTTCATCCCGCAATTGTATTTTAAATGTATATAGTTTGTTTGGTATTAGAAGGTAAGGTTTGGTAAGGTGCCGTGCATTTCTGCGTAGGCGTGTACCGTATATTGTCTTGTCATGTGAGATGTTAGATAGTCAGCATTAATTATTCTGTTTTTACCAATATTGCGAACCATTTCAAAACTGTGGAGTCCTGTCCATTGGCGAATATTACGCAGCCATGATATCTTTTTACGCTCTAGTCCACTTTTACCCTCTGTCTTTCCTTTTTCTCCCATTTCCTTTTATCCTCTATCTTCTCTCTATCTTACCAGTTGCAAAATCCATTTATGTATACAAAATTCTTACAAAGTGGACAAACTATTCAAAAAGTTTTTCTATAAGTTAAACAATATAAGGTCAATAAATAAGTTTTTATATAATAAGTCATAACAATCGTAAAAATGGCAAAACGGACTTCATTTGCAGCAAAATACAAAAATTGCATACGAAAGCTGCACTTTCCACCTTTAAAACACATTTTAATTTTTGTCAGTAGGGCACCCTGATCATATCGAATTTTTACCATCCCGTCGGGTTGATACAAATTTTATTTAAATAATTGATTTCGCGCACGTAACCGACATTCAAAATCGCCGGTCGTTTTAAGCGTTATTTCTGAGAGAACTGTTCAAAATTATCTTAGCCATACGGCATACAGATTCTTGGTAAATCGATGTTTTTCGTTTTTCCACCCTAGGAGAAGAGGTTTTAGAGGAAAGTTGAGGGGTGACAGTGGGAAACATTTTGTTTTTTTTTTGGGTTTTAAGATTGACATTCTAAGCAAAATTCAGCTTGTAACTAAGACAGAGAAAAGAATACTAGAATGTAAGAGAATTTTAAAAGATATGAAAACATATCAAAGACAGAAATATAAACTTGAAGGTAGACTTTCGATCTATTTTTATCTTGGAAAAAACAAAACTGATTCAAACAATCAAAATACCGGAAAATTAAAAGAAAGATACTACTACTTTGTAGGGTTAAAAAAATAGATTTGTTTTTTGAGTAATGTAGATTTTTCTAAAATATTTTTCCACATTTCTCAACTTTAGACCTAGACCAGAGCGGATCTGTTTTGAGGTGGATGTGAGAGGTGGCATTCGGATTTTTGCAGATAAAATTAGGTGACAACTTCAATAATTTTATAACTGACTTATGCTCCTTCTCAAATATGCCCGGAACATTAATAAAATAACTAAAATTTCGAAAAACATCGAATTTTTTCTACTTTCTGTGCTTATAACTTTAGAACGATTCATTTTGAAACAAAGTCGTGTGGAAATAAAATAAAGATAATTAAATTTTGTATGATATCTGACTGGTTAAAAATGTCTTAAATTATTACCCCTTCTGCAAAATAGCAATAAATACAAAATAAGGGGCAAAATAAGCATGATTTTGTTCAATGTTTTTCAACCACTTTGATTGCACTTAGAACCTTCGTAATTCGCATAAAAAAATCTTATAATATAGTTAAACCGTCCACCAAATTTAATAATAGATTTTGCATAATAATTTTGCAATCTAATTTTTTTTTAAAAAGTTCAAATTTTTTAAAAACTTTCTGAACAAAAAATAGACTATAGTTTGCTAACTTTTTTACATATAAACAGGCGCTCTACCTATCTAATATACCTTACAGAATTAAAATAGGATTATTTAAGCAGCCTCAGCAATGTTTTAAAATTATAAACAATGTTTTGGCTTATAAACAAATTAGTCCTGTCGCCGGGGAGGAGGGGGGTGCAACGGCCTCCTTTATTTAGATGTACTTTTATGTATTTTGACCCGTAAGACACGAACCGTTGATCCGGATGTCGATAAGATTGTTATAAACAAAGAACTTAAGGAATTACATAACAGCGATTTTTCGCAAAATAAAACATTTTTTTTGCGTTCCTTGGGTAATTCTAAGCAAAAAATGTTCTTACAAGTTTTTTCGTAGGATGCATAGTACGCGGTTAAACTTTCAAAAAGTCTAAAAATTGCAATTTTTGAACCCGAATAATTTTTGAATAAAAAATAAAATAGCAATTCTGCTTAAGCATTTGAAAGATTAAGTCAAATTATACCGGTTTTGATTATTTGCACTGTTAAGAATTCATTTATTTCTGTATTGTTAAACAAAGATATTTGTTTATAAGCCAAAAAATTGTTTCTAATTTTAAAACATTGCTGAGGCCGCTTAAATAGTCCGATTTTAATTATGTAAAGTGTATTAGATAGGTAGAACGCCTTTATATGTAAAAAAATTAGCCAATTTCTAAATGGTCTACTTTTTGTTCAGAAAGTTTTAAAAAACTTGAACTTTTTAAAAAAAATTTAGATTGCAAATTTATTATGCAAAATCCATTAGGTCGATTTTAATGAAATTTGGTAGTTGGTTTAAGTATGTTATAAGAATTTTTTAAGCGAATTACTAAGGTTCTAAGTGCCACCAAAGTGGTTAGAAATCATTGAATAACAACAGGCTTATTTTGCCCACTTATTTTGTATTTATTGCTATATTGCCGAAAGGGTAATACTGTAAGACATTTTTAACCACTCGTTTATCATACAAAATTCAATTATCTTTATTTTATTTCTGTACGACTTTGTTCCAAAACGAATCGTTTTAAAGTTATAAGCAAAGAAAGTAGAAAAAATCGATGTTTTTTGAAATTTTTAAATATTTTAATTTTTTTATTAATGTTCCGGGCATATTTGAGAAGGAGCATAAGTCAATTATTATTATTGAAGTTGTCCCCTAACTTTATCTGCAAAAATCCGAATGCCACCTCTCACATCCAAAAATTGATGTTTTTTCACAGATCAGCCCTGGTCTAACAGTGTTTTGCTCATTATTATCGTAACGGTTTTACTGTAGGTATCTACTGGATATTTTTGTTTTTAATCAAAGATAATATACCAATATAATAAAAAGATCAGACGTTAACAAAAGAAAAATTCTTATCTGATTCTCTCAACATCAACTGAGCAAGCAGTTTTTCTGGGACTAATACCTTTACCGAGATCCTAAAATGTTTGCGCGTAGATCCAATAAAAACCCATCGTTATTTGCACTTGGCAATATCTCCGAATCATGGAAACAAACGCAGCGCAGCTAAGCAATACAGAGTAACAGTACATTCATCCGTTTCCATATCAGTAGAAAGCGTAACTAGGTCAGTTCAACTTTGCCTTTGGATAAATGTGGAAATGGAAAGACGAGAGAGGGAGTAGATCGATCAATACTAACGCCCGACTCCCCGAACATCACCACTCGCCACTAAAAATGGGGGTAAATGGATTTCCATAAGAAATGAAACAGCTGGTTGATCTAGATTAGAATTTAATATTTTTAAAGGTGTTGATTCGACGATTTTTATTTGTAACACAACTTGATTTGTACCTACATTTTAATGCTGTAGTGGAAATATGGAAAACACTCATGCTTATTTAGTTTCAATCTCAATAACATAATAATTTATGTATATTATGTTGTACTCAATAACCGAATTCAATCATAGACCGAAATTTATACCCACAACGCGTTGTGAATTTCGTTTATTTCTCACATCACATTTTGGGTGTTTTTGACGTGCACAGAACGCGTTGTGGATAAAATCCGAAGACCGTCGGACACACACGACGATTTTTCGCGTTATGAGCAATACAAATACCCGCAAAGCGAAACTTCTAATTTTATTTAAAAAATGTAAATAAAAATACGTTAATAACAATTATGGCTATAAAAGATATAAATGATGCTAAATGATGTAAATAAAAATTCAAATACTCACATAACGAAACTTCTAATTTTAATTTAAAAAATGCAGATGAAAATACGTTTTAAACACAAAAATTTTTAGAATAAAATTTCTTCATTTATTTTTGCATGTCAGCGATCCATGACACTTTGAATTTGTTTGTTTGTTCCTTTGTTTACAGGAACATTTTGTCGCCACAAAAGCTTTTACAGTTGCATCTGAGAAAACCTTGACCAGAACCTTTGGATGACATATTTGCTACAGTTCGCACGCGTATTTTGTTACTACTAATATCATTTGATTCAAACATGAATTGCTAATCGGTTTGAAAGAGTTCATTTCTTTTAAATAATCTATTCAGTGGTCCATTTTCAGTACTGAGTTTGTACATGCCATCATTATTAATTTCAGAAACAATGGCTAACACATTTCTTGGAGTAATCAACCTCTATCAACATCCGGCACTCGAATCAAAACATTAGTCCGTTTTTTTTAAGGAGCAAATCTTGTATTTGACTCACATGTCGACCCCTGCATAGAATAACGTTGTAACTAACATTTTTGGCGATTTTCTTGTTGTTTATGTATTTGCTGTACAGTGGAACCCCGATAAGTCGGCCCCCGATACCCCGGAAGTCCGGCTAACCCTCACCGATTTCATCAGACAAACATTTCAACAATTCAAAATAAAAATGTATGTATGTAATATAATATTTGAGAGATAATGTGTATTTGTGTAATTTGAACTATACGATAATAAAAATCACTCATGGCACACGGCGGCATGGCAGAGCGAGGTTCATTGTATTGAATTATCGGAAACCACCTGTAGTAGTATTCCTTTATTTATTTCAATCAAACTGTCTTAGCATTGTTTAAAAAAGACTAAAAGACTATTTAAAAAATTCGTTTTTAAACAATGGTCTTAGTCTTCACTGTTCTAAAATAACATAACATCGTTCCGATTGTGACTGTATTCTGTGTAGTACAATCTTGTATTGTTCGCTTCCGTTTGCTTAGTTTTGTGTTTACGTGATTTTAGTAATTTAGATGTGTACTGTGCATATATATTTCATGTTATTTCAATTATAACGGAGTTTATCTGTAAGTATACCGTATTTTATTAATTTTTGCCATATTCTCCGGCTAACCCGGATTTTCAATAACGCGGATCGGCTGCGGTCCCGATTAATCCGGGTTATCGAGGTTCCACTGTACTGTTGTTTATGTATACTGCTTTCTTGTTTATGTATTTGGCTATTTTTGTTGATATCTTTTCTGTATATGTGATTGAGGAAAACCTTAAAATTAGTCTATCCACCACCACATAAAAAACCCAGTACCTTCTGCTCAATCACATATACAGGCATATCAACCAAAATAGCTAAATATATAAAAAAGGAAAGGCATAACACCAGCTGTCAGACCTAGCAACCACTTAAGCAAATACATTAAGAACAATAAGAGCCGAAAGAGAAAGCAATTACAGAGTGGTGTTTACAAACTGGCATGTGGTGATTGTCCAAAAACTTACAGTGGTCAAACTGGCAGAACCTTTGACAAACGGAGAGCAGAACATAAAAGGGCTTTCAACAATAGAAAAACAGATTCTACATACGCACTTTACCTTCTAGATCATAATCATTCTTTTAATGAACAGTTTCAAATTCTTCATATATTCAAAATAAATGCCGTAAGCTATCTTCATTAGAATTCAGCTTAAGACAAACAGTTCCCCACTCCTCAACCTATTCAGTTATAGAACGGTTATAGCACTGGCGAAGCGTCCATGTAACCACTGTTACCATTGGTAACAGTTAAAAATCTTGCAAATAAATATTTTATGTCTACCTACTATGAAATAATTCCATTTATATTTTTTACCAACAGAAATATTTGTTAATACGTAGTACCTACCCAATTCAGTAAATAGCCAACTAGACGCACGAAAATATTGGCGAGATTACATGTGAATACATTTGAATCCGTTGCACTTTATTATACTCCGTTACCACTTCTAGTTCTGGTAACGAAAGATGATTCTCGCTATCGCTCGGGACTGAAAATTTTGAAGGAATGACGGCTCCAGAGACGGCGCCGGCACGCTGTGTATATCAGTACTGTAACCATTTTACAATGTGGTAACGTTAGTTTAGTAGCTATTCGTGTATTTGAACATGGAAGAATGTTGCTGCGTAATCGATCAACTACTTGAAAAGTCATTATCCTTGTATATTTTTTTAATATATAATTTTGAAGAAAAAAATGAAATTATTGAAAATAGAAGATTTAAAATATAAACACTAGTTTTCAAAATATGTTCTGTTTCCTACTTGTTTACTTTTGATGTTAATTTTATTGTAGAATAATCTGTTTAGTTTGTTTATTATTTATTGTTATACCTATTATTCTTGTTCTCATGATCATTTTTCAGTGCGTCACAGTTTTTCGATTTCTCTCTAATGCATTAAGTTAGATGAGACGGAAAAAGCGGTAGCTCCGTGATTAAACACAAAAATAATGCAGCATTACAATGGTTATATACATAAGATGTCTATTCCTAACCTACGTTTGATTCGTTGATATTTAGAATGCGCGTTTTTTCTAGCCAATCAAATACTCGTATTACGAACATTTGACGAAAACTTCGTCCATTTTGGCCATTTTTTAGAAGTGTCAAAGAGTCAAGTGACGGTTATTATTCAGGTCAGTATTTTGTGTACCTGTCATTTTGAAATTCGAATTCGACTTCCCTTGTGTTTCACAACGTTTTTGTGCATTATTTTGTGTTTTGGTTTAGTTAAAAGTTAGTCATTGGCGTGAGGAGACTAGACATTCGAGATGTACCGAAGAGTGCTAAAAATCTCATGAGTAGATAGAATAGCCAACGTGGAGGTAATGAGACTTACGCATAGGGAACGAGAAGAACTAACAAATAAGAAGAAAACTGAGATATATGGGACATGTAATGAGAGATGTATATCTAATACTCCAGGTCATTATGCAAAAAAAAGATCCATAGTAAGGAGACGTAACTCATGGCTGAAGAACCTTAGGAACTGGTTTGGATGTAATAACAATGAATTATTTAGAGCCGCGGTTTCAGAAATAAAGATCTCTCTGATGATTGCCAACTTTTGAAGCGGAGACAGCACCTAGAGAAGAAGATAATAACACAGTTTATGGATAGTTTTGTGTCATTTTTTAATGTTTCCATATTTATAAATTTAATTAACAACATTGTTTACTTTTTAATTTTATTCCCCTTTATAAAAAATACCTACATGTTAACATATTGTGTAAAAATCAAATCCACTAAATTACTAATTAGTTTAATTCCACAAGCTTTTCACCTATGGCGAAGTACGATTCTGGCATCTGTCAGATTCGTCAATAATTACATGAAATAAGTCTCGACACACCCAATACAGTATGTGACGTCATAATTAATGACGCACTGAAAAATGATCATGAGAACAAGAATACATGCATATAATATATGTATACATAATTACATGCATATAATTTTGGTATAGTGATTTGTTTAATTTTATCCCACAGGATTGAAAACAAAAACTTATATTTGGGAGGTTCAAAATAATTTTTATCTACTTTATGTCATATTATGTATAAGTTTTTAGTTTGTGAAAACTGTCATTATAGATAGCAGTGCGTGAAGGGTTTAAAGTGTGCGTGAAGTAACAATGTATTTTAAATGGGATCTACTTTTTCGCACACTTTCAATATATTTTTTGGCACACTTTCATATAATCGAGTATCCTTAACTTTCGCGTTGTCATGGTGATGACAATATGAGCAATGGCTTACAATAGGGTGACCAAACGTCCCGAAAAAACGGGATTTTCCCGCTTTTTAGCGATTTGTCCCGGTCTCCCGAAAAAGTCTCTTTGGACGCCTAAATGTCCCGTGTTTGCGTTAGGTTGATCTTATGTATCTGACTTTTTGTCTCTTATTTTTTCTTCAATTTCAATTGTTTCTTCAATTTCGGCATTTGTTTTCATTATTATTTCTCCCTCTCTTATTACATTGTGGTCTAGTATTGTTCTCATTATTGTTCGTTCAAATTTCGGAATGTTATGTTCCTCTTTCTTATTAATCGTCGTTGTTTCCATCCCATATGTATCAACAGGTTTTATTAAGGTATTATAATGGTTCATATTATACTTGTCTTGTTTCTCAACAGATTTCTAATCATTTTATATGTTTTTCTGCCTTTCAGAAGTCTTTCCTCTGTTCTCTCTTTTCCGGTTTTCCATATTGTTACTCCCAAGTAGCTAAAGGTGGATACAAGTTTGTCCTCCTTATGATTACTTTCAATATCAGATTAAATAATAGTGTCGGTGAGACAGAGTCACCTTATTTCACTAATTTATTTACATTTATCTCCTTAGAAGTTGTTCGTTGAAACTGATCCTTGCTTTGGTGTTCTTTAGGCTTACTGTTAGCATAATTTGTCTTAATATTTCTGGGATACCAACATTCTCTAGCTCTATTCTAAAGCGCTTTTGAAATCTATGAAAATTCGGGGAATTTCTCTGTTGTATTCTCTAGATTTTTGAATTATTTGTTTCACTGTATGTGTGAAATCAATCATCGACCTCCTTGGTCTGAATCCATTCTGGTATTCTCCTAATATTCGTTTAGCGCATTATTTAAGTATCATGTTTAGTATGTTTGCTAGAATGGTATATGTGGTGTTTAATCAAGTTATTGCTCTTTAATTCTCGCACTCCTCCCGATCTCATTTTTTTTTCGTATATTATAGATACTATAATACCTGTGTTCCAATCGTCTGGTAGTCAGTTTTGTCCATAATTTGTTGTATTAGTTGGTTTATTTCTTTATGTAATTCTCTTCGTCCGTATTTTATTAATTCCACTGCTTTTTCATCTTCTCCTGCTGCTTTTCCGTTTCCTAGGGCTTTAATATGTGTTTTTGTACTTCTTATGCTGTGAAAATTTCGACTCCGTCGTTACCTTTTGCGGTTTTATTTCTTCATCGTAGTGTGTTTCCTTCTTCATAGTGAATAGCATTTTTTCGTAATATACTTCCCATATTTTGCTGATCTGTTTCTCTTCAAATACGGTTTCTCCTTTTTGGTTTTTTAGTCCTCTTGTTTTGCTTGATGTAATGCTGGGCTTATTTTTTGTTGCTCTGACTTTTTTGTAAAATTACTTTATTTGCTGTTCAGTTAACAACTGTTTTGCTCTGACGGATTGTTGATCCATGATATTCTGGCCGAGTTTTTTTAGTTTGTTTCGCAGTCTTGATCGTACGTAAATTACATATTCAAAGGTAAATTGAAAAGGATTTGTAGATCCCAAATTAGCTAAAAGATCATGTTTCATCCTGACTGTTTGGATATCGCCCCAAACTCTCCTTGCCAGTGGCGTACCCGGAGAGGGGACTTGGGGGTTAAACCCCCTTTCCCCCAGGGCATATGAAAAATATATAAAAAAAAAGTAGGAAAATGTAACTTGTCTTTCACAAACAATACAAAAAATAAGCCAACCCTCCTCCCCAGAGAAAAATTCTACGCTACTGCTCCTTGGATGTGTCCCGTTTTTTCAAGTTTATGATCTGGTCACCCTAACTTACAACAAAATTTTTGACAGTTTTGTGGTTTGAAAGTAGTTAGGATTTTTAAATGTCAAAGTTCTAAAAATTGTAGAATAGAAATGAATTCCAGTGCCGAAGAGTTACAGTTTTTTTATTTGTTTATCGTAGATAAAATATTGTATGAAACAATTCGTGAAGTATGCTTTTTGCGAACTTACGCGATGTATAGCACTCGCTTCGTTGTCGCTCGTGCTCTAAATATCGCGTGCGTTCGCAAAAAGCATACTTCACGAATTGTTTCATAAATAACTATTTTTCAATAAGATTTTTTTACATCTAGTTTTGGTAACACTTTAGAAAAAGTCACGCTTCGCCACTGGGTTATAGACTTCACAATGCAGACACATAGTAAAATAAATCACTTGAGAAAGGCATTGAGAGTATTGAAATTAAAAGTTTTTGAAAACAAAATTGAAATCAAAAGTTTTTAGTGTTGTATTGCTAGATAAAAAAAAATTAAAGATGGTGTTTAATATGACCATATTGTCTTTAGAAATAGAAATCCATTCTGAATGAAAGTTCATACAAGACTTTTCTTATCGTTTCCGGAGAAGTTAGTGCTATCTCTTGTGAAATTATGTCTTTTAGTTCTTGCATGCATACACTCTGATTTATCTATAATCCCATAAAAAATAATCTAGAGGTTTCAAATCCGGGGATCTTGCTGGCCATTCGATAACTTCTCTTCTTCCAATCCAACGATTTGGAAATGTAGTGTCGGGAAACTCACGAACGCCTCGAAGATAATGCGGAGGTCCATCTTGCTGAAACCAAATTGGTCTATTCACGAGATGAGGATTGATATCATCAGGATAGAGTCTGTCTAATTCTGGAATTAACTCCAATTCTAAAAATGCCGAGTATTATTCAACTGTTATGATTATTACCCAAAAGCAAAGTCCAGTAATGATATTATTAATAATTCCTGTCCACACACTGATCTTTTGTCAATACTGCGTATGCGCATCCACCATCTAATATGGATTTTCGTCTAACCAGTACCTGCAGTTTTGTTTATTGACGGTGCCATTTAAATGGAAAGTAGCCACATCAGAAAAAAAATTTGGATATAAAAAAATTAGTGTTAAGTCTATTTAATATTATTAGAACTCCATTCTGCGATCTGGATCGTCTTCATTCAGTTTCTGTACCAATCGTGCTTTATGGGGATGTCATTTTTCTTTTTTTTTTATATATATTAAGGAACAGTTGTTTGACTGATTTGATTTTCAGTTGCAATTATTCTAGTAGCCTTATGAGCATCTTCAACCATTTACAAAAAATGTCAGTTTTTGTTTCCCCTGGAATCACAGGGTGACCACTTTTTGGAAGTTCTCGTACATGTATGAGTAATTTTAGATACAGTCCCACGTACTATAGACGTTCTGTCTTCGTACTTATTATTCAATATTTCACATATATTTTTGTGTGTTCGTATTCTACAAATAATGTCGCAAGCAAAACGTACTCAAATTTCATAATTTTTTAGAATTAAATGTTACCACATATTTTTAGTGACTATTAAAATTTCAATTTTTTGACGATCTGTTAAATGTACCATTCCATTTTATTAGTCCGATTTTTGTCGCTGTTAAGCCTATTTTCAAAAACTATCACAAGGTATATACTGACAATAAATCACGACGTTCCTACTGGCAATTAAATCTACTTGATTTATCGAAATGAAACCGATACTCATACAAAAACAGAAAGGACTTTTTGAAACTTTAACAAATACCAACTGGCCCATTTTGTTTTCTCTTGATGTTAATATTAACGGTTGTAAAAAAATGTTTTACTAACAGGTAAATTAACAGAATATATTCTACATCGGCAATAAAAAATTGTAATAGAAGATTGTATAGTATGACGGATAGTCGTACTTAAAAATACGCATATTATACTTATATCTCAGAAACGTCATAATTTGGCAACGTCGAAAATATAAAATTTTTAAAAGGTAAAATTTTCAATCCTAATAGCAACATTGGGCGCGTTCACCAGATGCAAACGTTGGCAATCAGTTTGCGCTTTATGCTTCTGAACGACTTGCTAACGTCAAACATGTTTGGAAAGCGGTAGCCATTTTTGCAAGCATAAAATATTTATGTTGAACTTTGCAAACGTGTTGACAATTGAAAAAATATGGCGGGAATTTAAATTGTATATATTATAGAATATATTTATAATGGTTTTATATATAGGGTGTCCCAAAAGTAGTGGAACGGTCGAATATTTCGCGAACTAAACATCAGATCGAAAAACTGAAAAATACGTGTTCAATCATTTTCAAAAATCTATCCAATGACACCAAACACCAACCCCCACTACACCCCCTGGAGGTGGGGTGGTGGGTAACTTTAAAATCTCAAATGGAAACCCCTAGTTTTGCTTGCAGATTTGGATTCGTTACGTAAAAGTAAGCAACTTTTATTCAAGACATTTTTTCGAACTGTGGATAGGTGGCGCTATAATCGGGAAAAACGATTTATCCTGATACCATAGGTAAATTATAGAAACGGTCTAATATCTCGAGAAATACACTCCCAAATGAGAAACCAAAAAACAGGTTTTTAATATTTTTCAAAAACCTATCGATAAACACCAAAAATGACCCTCCAACCCACCCCCTGGAGACGGGGTGGGGGGTAAATTTAAAATCTTAAATACCAACCCCACTTTTTATTGCAGATTCGAATTCGTCATGAAAAATTAAGCAACATTTATTCGAAACATTTTTTAAAATTGCTGATAGATGGCGCTAATAAATCGTATTTTTCCAATTAAAGCGCCATCTATCAAGAATTCTAAAAAATGTTTCGAATAAATGTTGCTTAATTTTTCATGACGAATTCGAATCTGTAATAAAAGTGGGGGTTGCTATTTAAGATTTTAAAGTTACCCCCCACCCCACCTCCAGGGGGTGGGTTGGAGGGTCATGTTTAGTGTTATTCGATAGGTTTTCGAAAAGTATTAAAAACCTTTTTTTGGTTTCTCATTTGGAAGTGTATTTCTCAAGATATTAGACCGTTTCTATAATTTACCTATGGTATCAGGATAAATCGTTTTTCTCAATTATAGCGCCATCTATCCACAGTTCGAAAAATGTCTTGAATAAAAGTTGCTTACTTTTACGTAACGAATCCAAATCTGTAAGCAAAACTAGGGGTTTCCATTTGAGATTTTAAAGTTACCCCCCACCCCACCTCCAGGGGGTGTAGTGGGGGTTGGTGTTTGATGTCATTGGATAGATTTTTGAAAATGATTGAACACGTATTTTTCAGTTTTTCGATCCGATGTTTAGTTCGCGAAATATTCGACCGTTCCACTACTTTTGGGACACCCTGTATATAAAATAACGGCGACTGAAGACATTCAGCTACGTTAGAATCTATTAAATCCATTTTCTTCTTTCTCTTAATAAAAATAATAATTTCAAAAACTTATTTATTGATAAAATTATTGTAGGTTACGTTCAAACCAAACAAGCAAAATGCCAAATTTGAACCTAAACAATAAACCGTTCAGCTCACTGTCAACAAGTTTAAGAATCAAAACGCAAACTATTGTGAACGTGTTTGCATCTGGTGAACGCAGTCATTAATTATATTGAAAAATATTAAAAATATTACTAAAAGATAATATTGAAAACTTATTGGTCCGTTTCCCTGGTGACACCTCCAAGGCTTCTACAATATTCAAGCCAGATGGATGCTGCAGTGAAGACAAAATAGGAGGAATTCTACACTATGCAATTCACAACCCCCGTCTGCAGCTTGGTAAAGTTCCAACGAAAAATGGACCTAGTTACTCTATAGGAGTTATACTAATATGAAATAAATAAAAATGTATACCATTTTTATTCAGTTGCAATGCGAAGGCAAAACAATCTTATTTTTCACTTAGAATACGGAGCACAGTCCAGCACTCTGAATCGGCGATTTTCGACTCTAATTGGAGTCATTCTCGGAGAGGCGTAGGCCTGCTGCTCCATGTTCGAAGTGACCAACCATGAAAGCTTATCCCCACATTACAACTGACGTGTATGGGTTAGGTGACTAGCGTCATCTGGCAATTGAAAGGTAAAGTTTTCAATCCTAATAGCAACATTAATAATATTGAAAAATATTAAAAATATTACTAAAAGATTTTTAAATTGAAAACTTATTGGTCCATTTCCCTGGTGACACCTCCAAGGCTTCTACAATATGCAACCAGGGAAATGGACCAATAAGTTTCAATTTAAAAATCTTTTAGTAATATTTTTAATATTTTTCAATATTATTAATGTTGCTATTAGGATTGAAAACTTTACCTTTCAATTGCCAGATGACGCTAGTCACCTAACCCATACACGTCAGTTGCAATGTGGGGATAAGCTTTCATCGTTGGTCACTTCGAGTATGGAGCAATCTACTGTGCCTCCGTAAGGGAAGGGTGTAGTTTAAAACACTGCACCTCGACACTGCAGGGTGTAGCTTTTGAGAATCTACATTGATGCAGCCCCGGCCCCTAGGTCAGTAGATCGAGAAACTCAAGTGGAACCCGTACTCAGTTCTGTCTGGGTACGTGAACAACCGCGCTTGGTGCAGGGAGCCAACCCTGAAGTCGAGCTGGCGTCGGGCCAGTCGGCAGAAAAAAAGGCTTCATCCAAAATTAGGACCGTTCGCCCCCAACCCCAGAAGATCGATCGAGCTAGGTCTCGATCACGCCCCCGATCCATGGCGCAATCCCCGCCAATCTATGAGAGCTCACGCAAAGTGGGCTCTAACCTGTTTCAGGAATTAAGTTCCGACACCAATGACTGCTCATCCATGGATGAAAATGGGTTCAAGAAACCTAGAAGCGAGAGGAAGAAGGAGAAATCCAAAAAGAAGAAAGAGGAGAAATCGAAGAACGACGCAGAAGCGAAGAAGGACGGAGAAAATCCAATAGCAGAGCCCATGGATGATGAGGCAGAGCAGGCAGTCAGAGGCACCACCAAACGAACGAAGCCGAAAGAGAGTGAAGCAGACGAAGACATGAAAGGGAAGGTACTCAAGACAAATGAGCAAGAAGAGATGAGGAAGATGCTAGAGGCGATGACGGCAGAGAGAAACCAACAAAGAGCCGAAAACGAGAAACTAAGGATCGTAATCCAAGAACAAAAAGAACAGCTGAAGGAAATGTCAACCCGAATGAATGATCTGATAGATCAACAAAGAACAATGACAGAACAACAAATAAAGATGAACGGACTCCTACAGAATCTCCAACAGATGCCAGTCTCTGAAGTCGAGAAATCGCAGCCAATCCCTGAAGCCAAAAGATCACCCGCAGAGGAGAGACTAAGAAAAATCCGAGAGACACCAAAAAATAAAGAAGACTTCCCAAAACTGAAGTCACCCATCTCAAAAGACGAGACGACATCATGGGAAAACCAAGCAAGAAACGCCATGAGAGCTGCTTCACCCCCACCAGAAGACTCCTTCAACCTACCCCGAGGAAAAGCCCCACCAATGCATCCATCTACGAGCACGGGTGGAGGTGCGCCTGCCGCACGGCATCCCAAGGATTCAGAGTCGAACCAAATGGAGACGAACCAACAAGAAGAAGCTGCCGCGTTACCTGAACAACAGGTAACCCGTCAACGAAAGCCGCCTGTAATTAAATTACAGAGCGTGAGCGAGACAGGGGCTATCCTCAGTATAGCCCAGAAACAAGGCGTAATCACGACAAATAAGATCTCCAGAAGCGGAAGGGAAACCCTCATCCAGGCGAAAAGCCCGGAAGATTATCGAAAGATGACCCACATTATTGAGGATTACGCAAAGAACATGACCCTAAAGGATCCCAAGAAAAGACTACAATGGATAGCCTTCCCATTCGAGGAAGAAGTAAAACCTAAAATGGTAATAAGAGGGCTACCAACGAATACCAAAGAGGAAGAGATCAAGAACGACATGGCAGATCAATATAACATTGACTGCCAAGCAGCAAAGAATATGTCAACAAGAGCCGGCCCAAGAAGACAGCTACCAATGTTCGTCATAACTCTGGATCAGGGGGACGTCGAGGCGGCGAGGCGCATAACCAACCTGTGCCACATGAAGGTCGTGGTAGAGGATCTCCGAAAAGCGACAGGACCCACGCAGTGTTTCAACTGCCAAGGCTACCACCACGCCCAGAACGCGTGCCACAAGGACCCCAGGTGTGTCAAATGCGGCGAGGATCACCCCACTAAGATGTGCAAAAGGGCCAAAGAAGTTAAAGCTACATACGCCAACTGTAAAGGCAGCCATCCAGCCAGCTACAGAGGATGCCCTAGATGCCCTACGTGGGGAAGACCCCCACCAAGGAGGCCACAACAACAACAACCACAGGCAAGAAGACCACAAGCCACCGGCACCACCTACGCCCAGGCCACGCAGAACAACCAACACCAAACAGCGATCCCTGATGAAGACTACATAGTCAGAATAGTGACTAGGGTAGTTAGAGAAGTTATACAAGGCACCAGGGAAGCGCAGAAGTAATGCTGACAGACAGGGGATATTTGAGGATAGGCTCCTGGAATCCGGGCGGTATATCAACGAACCAAAACATCATGGATGAAATCGCCAATAGATATGAGATGGACATCGTAGCAATCCAGGAAACCAAGCTAACTAACAACTTCAACCTAAAGTTCCCTGGGTACGATGTATATAGGAACGACCTCAATAGAAGATCAGGAGGAACGGCCATCCTAGTTAAGAAGGGAATCACTCACACCAGATTCACCACTCCACCACTAGTTAACATGGAGGCAACAACAGTCGAAGTGAAAATGAGGCAAGGCGCAGTCAGAATAACATCAGCCTACGTAAGACCGCAACACCCATTAATGGACGATGACCTAGACGCGTTCCTTAACATCGCTGAAACATCCATCATAATAGGAGACCTGAATGCAAGATCCCCCAACTGGAACGACAGAGCTACGAACAGAAATGGAAGACTACTAAATAGCTATATAGAAAATAATGAAGATACAGTGGCGATGGGCCCAGAAGAACCAACACACTTCCCAGGAAATGGACTTCCCACCCATATCGACATAGTTGTGGCCAAAAACCTAGGACTACAATCAGAACTAATCACGCTGGACGAAGGATCAACAGACCACAACCCCATTCTTCTAGAAATTGGAACATGGGAAGAGACAAACCAACCGAAAAGAACAAAAAAGAAAACAAAGTGGACGAATTATAAAAGATTAGTGAGTGAAAGAATAAACATAGTGCCAGTTATAAATAACCCTGAAGAAATAGAAGTAAAAGTCCTAGAGCTTGAAAACATCATCCAAGAGGCAATTAGAAACAGCACAACAGAGGAAGAAGTCGAGATCCACACGGGAAGGTTCAAAGACATACCACAAGAAACTCAAGAGCTGATAAGGGAAAAAAATAGAGCGAAAAAAATAGCCAGAAGAACAAGAAATCGAGTAGACAAAACCTGGGCAAATACATTAAACAGAGAGGTCAAAACGGCCCTACAACTCCACCGCAGCAAAAAATGGGACAACTTTGTACAAGAGATGGAAGAACTAGACTCAAACATGAAAAACGTTTGGAAGCTCCAAAAAATGTTGAGAAGCGACAGAAAACCCATCCCTCCATTACATGGAAGAAACGGCATGGTATACACCATAGAGGATAAAGTAGAGGCGATGAGGGCTACACTCGAAAGAGAATGCGACCTAAACTACCACCAAGACGAAGACGACGACTTCCTGGAAGAAGTCGAAGAACAAGAAGAAGGACCAGAAGACCCAGAGGACATCATTCCCCCAACATCACCGGAAGAAATCAACGAACACATCCGAAACAGTTCACCGAGGAAAGCACCTGGTCCAGACGAAATAACAAACAGAGCCCTAAAGTATTTGCCCAGAAAAGCTATAGTGTATTTCACAAACATAGTGAACGCGATACTAAGATTCAAGATATTCCCGAACAGGTGGAAAATGGCCCACGTCATTATGATCCCAAAACCTGGTAAGAACCACACATTCCCGCAGAACTACAGGCCAATCAGCTTACTTCCAGCGATCAGCAAGATAGTGGAAAGAATCATTCTTAGCAGACTGCAAGCGGAAACAAATAGATTAAACATTATCCCAGAAGCTCAATTCGGATTCAGAGCAGAGCACTCCAGCGAGCTACAAGTACTCAGACTAACCGAGTACATAGCAGCTGGATTCAACGACAGGCAGTACACTGGAGCAGCGTTCCTGGACGTAAGCAAATCATTCGACAGAGTATGGCATAAGGGGCTTCTATACAAAATGAGGGGCTACGGGTACAGCGGGGCTATGACGAGGCTAATCTCATCGTACTTGGGCGGCCGGAGTTTCAGGGTTCGGATAGGACAAGTCCTGTCCTAACTCGGGAACCCGGAGGCTGGAGTACCCCAGGGAGCGGTCCTGTCACCCCTGCTGTACACGATATACACCGCTGACGTACCTAGAACACCAGGTACCCTTATGAGCCTATACGCCGACGATACAGCGATAGCGGCCAAACATAGAAATGTAGATATAGCAGTGACCAACCTGCAAACAGCACTACAAGAAGTAGAGGAATGGAGTACAAAATGGAAGATAGCCACCAACTCGGAAAAGACACAAGCGGTTCTATACAAGAAAGGAAGACAACAACCAGAGGAACAGCTGACGGTACAGAACACCCCCATCGAGTGGAAAAACGAAGCTAAATACCTAGGAGTCATCATGGACAAAGGATTAACCTTCCAAAAACATGTAGAAGCCACAGTCCATAAGGCCAACATAGCAAAAGCAACATTAAGAGGACTTACAGGCAGAAAAAGCAAATTAAGATTAAAAACAAGGTTAAGATTGATAAACAGTATTATACTACCGGTATTAACATACGCATCTCTCGCATGGGGACAAGCATGTAACACCCACAAAAAGAAGATCCAAGCGGTCCACAACAGCAGCTTGAGAGAAGCCGCCAGAGTCCCAAGATACGTCGCAGAAAGATTCCTGTTCAGAGAACTCCAACAGGTGAGAGTCACCGAAATCATGACAGACAAAGCAAGGGTCAAATTCGCGGAACTGGAGCACCACCCAAGTCATATACTGCGAGAGATGCTAAGGTATGATGAGTTCCACCGATGGAAGCATAGAAGACCGAAACAGCAAATAGTGGAATAAAGTGATCAAAAGTGAGAAGTGATAGTAGTCTGTTCGTAGCTCAAAACAAGTGCCGAAGATAGCGTTACATACGGAGATCCAACACCACGATCACCTCCAAGGTAAGACAATTTTAGAAAATTATAGAAGGGCGCAGGCCCCCAAAAAAATATATATAAAAAAATAAAAAGGCGTAAGCCCCCAAAAAAATATAAAAAACCAAAAAAACATATAAAAACTCGAGCAACAAATCATTGGGCGGAGCCCAATAGGGCTCAGCACGATGACTTGGGGCCCAAGCAAGCAATTTTTAGTACCGCGGTTAAGTAAGTAAGACGATAAAGGCATAGAGCGCATCACGCTGAGCCTAAGATTTTTGCATTCGATTAGGGTACCACATGGAATCTTATTACCCAGGATTCCATTGTGAAGAGCATTTGGCTACGATAGTTGTGCCCTCATCGCGCATCAGCGTGCTATGGGGGGGAAAGGGATGGCCTGGGGCATTGGAGCGAGGTGGGGTGATCCCTGTTTACACTCGGGTCAAAACACCTCGCCCCAATGAATTGTTACACCCGAATGTACTCTTTCGAGAGGGTGGACATTCCCACAGGTCGGGTTAAATCAAATTGCTTGCTTGCTTGCTTCGAGTATGGAGCAGCAGGCCTACGCCTCTCCGAGGATGACTCCAGTAAGAGTCAAAAATCGCCGATTCAGAGTGCTGGACTGCACTCCGTATTCTAATTGAAAAATAAGATTGTTTTGCCTTCGCATTGCAACTGAATAAAAATGGTATACATTTTTATTTATAAAATTTTTAAATCGCTGGTCCATCTAATTCAGTACGTAAATCGGTCAGCTGGACATAGGGAATATACATTGAGATAATTGTGGCAACTGCGCTCTCTCGATGACAATATGGTTGTTAGCATTAAGGGGCATTAACCTCAAAATTGACAATTAATTTCGGCTGAGACAAATAAACATCAAAAGTGAAAACATGACAATGTAGTAGCTAAATATTTTTGTCCTAAGAGAATAGGAAAACTGTGTTTGATTAATTTTGTAATTAGTTTTTAAATAAAAAATATTTTAAAAATTAAAGTAAAATTATTCACTCATGCTATTCGTTACAGCATATTGCACCAGTACTTGAACATAAGCTTCAACTAACACAGGTTAGCGCAGTTGCCACAATTATCTTAATGTATACAGGGCCGCGTTTAGGTCAATTGACGCCCTAGGCAATTCTCTAGTAGCCGCCCTTCAAGCATGTACCATTTTTGCGAAAAAAAAATTGCAAGCAGATTTTTTTATTTAAATAATAATACATAAAAATTGTCATTCCAGTTCGATCACATCAGATTTCTTTCTTGATTTTTCTTTGGAAAAATGATCTATAATGTCATCATAATTTATCGCCTTTGTTACGTCACTTTCTATGGACAAAATCGACAAATTGTTAAGAAGTTCTTGCATCATACTTGATCGGAAATTATTTTCATGACTATTTTCAATTCTTGACATTTTCAAAAATGACCTTTCAGCGGATACGTTGGTTGGCAACTGGGAGGCACAAATAAATGCGCAAAGCAATATTAAAATTAGGAAAAATATCTTTCAATCCCCTCTTCTTTAAATATTTAGATATGTCAATTATTGGTGATTGGTGATTTTATTGTGGTATCCAAATGACCCTTTAAGTGAATGCATTCATGTATGAATGATGTAGGTATCTATTAGTGCATTCAGTGAGGGTATTTGGCTCCGAATTCCATCCTACTGCATCAATTTACTTGATATTTTCACTGTAAGCATGGAATACCCAAGAAACAAAGTCTACCCTATATCCTATGGCGCTTTTAACTTAGGGGTGGTTCCCACCCGTTTCGGGGTGGACATTTTTTTTGTCAAACTAACACCGGAAGTGACCAGAGAACCTAATTCTAAGCAAAAATTGTTTTATAAATTTTTTTGAAAACTCAATACGTGTTATTTGTGGTTAAAAATGACACTTTTCGGAGACTTTTTTGGGAATAACATAAAAATTGTGCATCTAACGAAAAAAACTATATAAAATATTTTTGTAGTTTGTGAAAAATCAGAGAGATTCATTTTTTCATAAATCTTCTAGTTTTAATAAAAAAAGGGATGGTAGGTGAAAAAAGATTTTTTTTGTGCATGCTCAAATCGGTGTATTCAACTTAAAATAACGGAGAAATGGTCGATTTTAGGGGTATAATGCTACGAATACCTATCTTTGTAGCGCTTGAAAAGACCTTTAAAACGAGGACTGTTAAATATCGGTTACATTCAAACTAAGCGAGATATGGTGCAAAAAAACTTATGACTAATGTAATTTAGGGAAAAATGAGTATAAAATATGAAATAGTATATATAAATACAGAAAAAAAAAGTATATTTAACCCCTCATCCACCAGAATTTAAATGCATCGTTTTCCATCTACAATACCTTCTACTATAGTATTATTTCTATATTCAAAAAGTTGGACGGGTTTAAAATAAATGGTGTTGAAAAGAATAAGATCAAATTATAGAGCACATTTTTAAATTTCCCCAAAATTCTTCTTTTTCTCCATTTAATTCGAAAGTGATAAGAGATACGTAAAAAAATACCTTACAAAAATGTAGGTTTTCTTTTGGATAACAATTTTATTTTTCTTTAATTACTGTGTCTCATTATCATTTTCGAGTTACATGGAGAAAAAGGAAGATTTTTAAAAAAATTTAAAAATGCTCTCTATAATTTGATCTTATTTTTTTCAAAAACCATACATTTTAAACCCGTCCAACTTGCTGAACATAGAATTAACACTATAGTAAAAGATATTGTAGAAGCAAAACGATGCATTTAAAGCTGGTGGATGAGGGGTTAAAATATACATACTTCGCATTTTATCTTAAAATAAAATAGACATCCTTTTTTGTTGCACCATATCTCGCTTAGTTTGAATGTAATCGAAATTTAACATTGCGGTCGTTTTAAAGTCTTTTCAGGCAGTACTTACAAAAGATATTGATAGCATTATAGCCTTAAAATCGACCATTTCTCTGTTATTAAGTTGAACACACCGATTTGAGCATGCACAAAAAAATGTCTTTTCACCTACCATATCTCTTTTTATGTTATCACTAGAAGATTTATGAAGGAACGAATCTCTTTGATTTTTCATAAGCTACAAAAATGATTTATATAGTTTTTTTCGTTAGATGGATAATTTTTAAGGTATTCGCAAAAAACCGTCCGAAAAGGCGACATTTTTCAATGAAAATGTCAAATTTTCAAACACGAATAACCCAAAAGGATTGAGTTTAAAAAATTATAGAAAAGTGCGACCGCCGCCTTTGCGGTGCCTTGACGGTGCCCAATAATCCCTAAATTTACAACTTCTGTCCTTTTTGAATGAATAGTGTTAAGAAAATGCAATTGGTTTTCTAGAAATGAATGCCCGCTTATATTTCATTGATGGATGTACTATGTACTTAAATGTTATTCGGTTTCAATTTTTATATACAAATATTTTTTGTACAGTATTTTTGCCGCCCTCTCATAATTTGCCGCCCTAAGCAACTGCCTATATTGCCTAATGGATAAAGCAGCCCTGAATGTATATTCCCTATGTCCAGCTGAACGATTTACGTACGGTATGCAGAAAGGTTCAAAAATATGGAATAAAGTCATTTTTTCGAGATTAGGCAACTTTAAAGAAAAATCCCGAGGCAGGTCGATTTTTATTTTTAAATTATGATTTTTGACATACATATCATACTAGTAACGTCATCCATCTGGGCGTAATAACGTCACCGATGATTTTTTTTAATAAGAATAGGGATCGTGTGCTAGCTCATTTGAAAGATTATTTATACAGGGTGTCCAAAAAAATATTTTTTAAATTAAAATAAATGACGCAAAAAGAAGAATCTATTTATTTTTTTTAATTGAAAATACATTTTACTGTTATCATAAAACAGAAAAAAAACGTTTATTTGACAAATAAACATTGCTTTTCGCTTAAATTAAATCTTTAAACTAACCTCCTCTGTGGCTCAGTGGTAAGAGCGCCTACCTTTGGATCTAAAGGTCGTGAGTTCGAATCTCACCTGGGTGGAGAATTTTTAATGTATTAAAAGTTAATGAATGAAAATAGCTTCTATCCTTGTGGGATCGGTGCTCAACGGAGGGACCGCAGACTTTCGGATACAATTAGCGTCTCTTTGCAAAGACAATGACGTCGACTTTGCTAAGTAACAAGACATTTACTCATCACACACACTACACATTACACTAGGTACCTGATTGAATAAATCCACTGTACCATACCAATGGGCATAAGTTGTCGTGACATTAACGTAATAAAAAAATGTTTAAACTGCCAAGAGGCAGGTGGGTGGCAGCTTGAACATTGAATTTAAGCGAAAAGCAATGTTTATTTGTCAAATAAACATTTTTTTCCGTTTACTGACAGCAGTAAAATGTATTTTAAATTAAATAAATTATATACATTCTTCTTTTTGTGACAATTAATTTAATTGAAAACAAATTATTTTGGACACTCTGTATAAATAATTAGGTTAATGTTTATATTACTGAATAGATAATTGAATAACCTTTCAAATGAGCTAGCACACGACCCATATTCTTGTTAAAAAAAACATCAATTACATCATCACAGCTAGATGGTATATATAATATTTATGCCAAAAAATTATAATTTAAAAATAAAAATCGACCTGTCTCGGGATTTTCCTTTAAAGTGGCCTATTTTCGAAAAAATGAATTTATTCCATAATTTTGAACCTCTCTATATTATGTATCTACAGAACCAACATTTGGTTACTATATCATACGGGGTGTCACAGTCACAGATATCTTTATGTTATAGTAACAGAAAAACAGAGAAACATAGACAGTGGTAGTTGACTGCAGTTCCAGTCTACTATTTCTTTAGCTGTATTTCTTTTAAATACCTTTGATGGTAGCTAAACTTCGAAACGAATAACAAAAATAAGTTCACACTTAAGTAAGTGTGGTGTATGCCACATGAAAAAAGTTGCCTACTTGATAAAATAACATGCTTCCAATCGCAGCTATGTTTTTCTTACTACAGTGGATCCTAAACCCTTTTTTCAGTGCGTCATTAATTATGACGTCATATAGAATTTTAAGAATGTCGCAAGTCACTACATGACATTTTAGTTAAATCTGACAGTTGTCAGAATATTTATATTTATATAAGCATCAATATTTATACAAATATTTGCCGGAATATTAATATTTAAAATATTTTAATGTAAAAATAAATAAATATAAAATCAAATTTCACTATACATTCTCTGAATATACCAATGACATAAAATATTTATATGTATTTACGTCGCAGATAAATACTAACCTAGAAATTACAATTGTCATTTTACCATAATGATATTATGGAAATACTGTCACTATCGATTACTTTTGTGTCAAATTATCTTTATTCGCATAATGGATTGGTTATCTATTTGGAGTATTGTAATCGCCAACCAACCAAGTATAAGTCGTTTTAATATGAAAATACATACACGTCAAGGAATACATAATTTCCTAAGTTCAATGTATAATAATTACAGAGATCCGTTTTTTCTGTCACTTCCAACTGTAATGCGTTAGAGAGAATTCGATAATCTGTGACGCATTGAAAAAAGGGTTGGGGATGATTTGTACTATTTTATTGTTATTATACGTTCAATTTTGGTAAATTTCTAATAAACCTATAACTCCACACAACCTAAACCTAATTTCTACATTCTGCAACTGTTTGCATAAAATGAATGTATGTACTATGTATTCAAAAGTTTTATAACCTCGTAATTTCTCCGTAGTTACCAAAATGTGAGTTTAATTTTGCGCAGCAAAAGCTCTAAATGCAAATTTAATGGAAAAATAAACAAAGCTTAATGGAGTATAATACAATTTAAGTTGGTTTAAGTATTTTACTTATATACAGTGTGTCTGCGTAACTTGGAACCATATGGGAAAGTTTTTTAATATCAATTTTACGAAAAAAAAGTTATTCTTCATAAAGTGCTCTGCATAGTCTAAAACATAAGATGCATTCATCAGATCTAAAACCTAAGATGCAATTATCAGATATCAAATTGTATCAGTACTATACGAGTATGTCCAAAAATATGAATGTCGCTCAAGAGTAAAGTGCCTTTATATTTCACAATATCAAAAATTGTTATTAAGAAAAGTTGTTTGTAATTAAAAATTATGTTACAATATGCTTTTACACTCTTCTAATTGAAATTTTTTTTAATCTTCCTCAAATTACGGATACCTAACATTATTTTTATTTAAACCCCGTTATTATTAATTTTGCTAAAAAAAAGTTATTCTTTATAAAAATGTCTGAATAGTCAAAAAACTAAGATGCAATCATAAGATATCAATTTTTTTCAATTTTATACGAGGTATGTAAAAAATATGAATTTCGCTCAAGAGTAACATACCTTTATAGTTCACAATATTTCAACTAGAAGGATGCAATTGCATATTGAAACATAGTTTTTAATTCTGAACAACTTTTTATAATAACAAATTTCTATATTGTGAAAAATAAAGGTACTTTACTCTTCAGCGAAATTCATATTTTTTTAAATACTTCGTATAAAATTGACAAAAATTTAATATCTTATAATTTTATCTTAGTTGTTAGACTATGCAAAACGATTTATAAAGAATAAATTTTTTTTCGTAAAATTAATAATAACGGAGCTATCATAAATAAAAATGATGTTGGGTTTCCGTGATTTGAGGAATATTTTCAAAAATTTTTTTTTTTTCAATTAGAAGAGTGTAAATGCAGATTAAAACATAATTTTTAATTACAAACAACTTTTCTCAATAACAATTTTCGATATTGTGAAATATAAAGGCACTTTACTCTTGAGCCAAATTCATATTTTTTGACATAGATACCTCGTATACTGTTAATAAAATTTGATATCTGATGATTGCGTCTTAGGTTTTAGACTATGCAGAGCACTTTATAAAGAATAACTTTTTTTTCGTAAAATTGACATTAAAAAAGTTTTCCATATGGTTCCAAGTTACGCAGACACACTGTATGTAAGTTAGCGAACAGTTTAGGTATATGTGTATGTAACAATATGATGTACTTCCTGGGTTTGTCGGTTTATTATTATTTATGTATAAAACATTTTAGTATTGTTTAAACGTTTCGGGCATCTTCGCCATTTTCAATAAGCACTTTAATTATATACCCATTACGTAAAACAATGTATATTTATATCTGCATAATTATAAACTCTGTTAGTTTGGGATGGAATGTGACAGTGACAGTGATATTTGACCCTCAGCCCGTTCCCACTTGTCGTGTGTCGGATTCGTATATTAAATCGGATATCGGCCTTCCTATTCACACTTCGAATAATCGGTTGTCGCTTGTCGTCAAGGTCGAAGCTGGTGCCACTCTAGGCGAGGTAACCGTTAGAATGTATAAATATGACAGTTCAAGTTGATTCTCAGAGTTGACTATTCCTAGTTCGAGTCAACTCCAACTAAAACGAGCAGTAAGAGTTGATTTGAAAAATTTAATTCAACTTTTACTAGTTGAAGTAAACTCTTCCTAACCCTTGTTAGTAAAAGTAAATCGCGGGAAAAATGGAATTAACTCTAACTAGTTTGATTTGACTATTCCTGACATAATGACAAATGATAATGACAAATTTAAACAAAATGTCGGCTATGATATCTTCCACATCAGAAAACAGAAGGCAATATCTCACAATATGACGTATTTAAAATTATATACATACTGTAGGTATTAGGTATGGTATAATTACACTGGGGAACAATTTGAAACTTAATTTCTGTTGAGTTAGATTTTTCAGCTGTTTTCTATAGAATTAGGAATGCTGATTTCAAAACTGTTTTTAGTTTTCTTCTATCACGTCACGTTCTTTTTCTATGGGGTGGGGCGCCTGGTGGGAGTAATGACGCTCTGATAACTGCAATTTGTCTAGACTTGCCAGTTAAATTCAGTTATGTCTGTTATATTGTGGTGAAACGTTGTGTTTCGGTTAGCAGTATTTAGTATTTTGTTACTGAAGTGTATAGAACTGCTTAGTGTGTTTGAACTGAAACGTTTCCTCATGGTTACCTCTGCTCCTATACGTCGTAAGTGCGAAAACAGCCTCGATTCGTTTTGTTATATATGTGGCAGTTTTACCATTCCCAGTCAAAGGAAAAACATTAGTACATTTGTCAGACAAGCATATTTTGCCTATTTTAAAGTGAAACTTGGTAATCAAGATAAAGTATGGGCACCTCTTAAAGTGCATTTCCGGGTTTACGGATATGGACCAAGGGAGAACATGCTAAACTTCCATTTGGTATACCTATGATTTTACTTGAGCCCAAAGATCATTCAAGTGATTGTTACTTTTGTATAGTGAAAACATCAGGATATAAACAAGAAAAACAAATGTAAAATAGAGTATCCTAGTTTACTGTCAGCTACACGCCCAGTGCCGTATTCAGCCGAAAACCCCGTTGCCAGTTTTCAATGAATTTCCCTCTTTGGAAGAAGAGGAATACGGATATGGTGCAGTTGAAAGCGACTCCAATGATGAAGATTTCGAAATTGAAGATGACTCCGCACGTATGGGATTCGAACAACAAGAGCTAAATGATTTGGTGCGAGATTTGGGACTATCCAAAAAAGCTTCAGAGCTCTTAGCATCACGACTCAATGAGAAAAACTTGCTTGAAAAGGGAGCCAAGGTATCCTATTTTCGAACACGAGAAAGGGCATTTCTGCAACATTTTCAAAGTGAAGGTGGATTTGTGTTTTGCCATAATGTAAGTGGTTTAATTAAAGAATTGGGAATTTCAAACTATGTATAACGCATCTGACTCGAGACTGTTTATAGATAGCTCAAAGTGGAGCTTGGAATGTGTTCTCCTCCATAATGGAAATTTATTTGGTTCTGTTGCATCATGAAAGCACGGTACCAAGGTAGACGGGATGTACATATGATGGCTGACTATTTTTGGAGCATCAAGCGCGAATGTACACAAACTGATCACTCCAGAATAAGCCATAAACGCAAATTTTTTTCTTACTTTGTAAGTAATGTTCATTATTAAACAATTTTATTTGTATGAACTCGATTTAACTTAAATTAAATGATTTGTAAACTGTATTGTAAACTGATTTTTATTTTACGTTCCTTTATATGCATGATTTTTGAGGATATCCTGTAGTTTAAAAAGTTGACGTGATAGAGAAAATCTGAGGTCATTCTCAGATTCAGACGCCAAAAATTAGTGAAAAACAAGTGTCAGATCTAACTCAACAAAAAATGTGTTCCCCAGTGTTATTTATCATTTAAAAATTCGCATTCCCTTCAGAATTAAACTGTAGCGAAATCTTATCATTTATTGTTCCCAATATCACAAATTCTCTGTTGATTTTATGTGGCATCACTATCCCCGACCCCCGGCAAATGTGAACAGCGCTATTATTAGGCTAAGACGCGTTTATACGTATCCAGTGACTGGCGCCAGTCGCACTGACACGACAGCGCTGGCATGGTAGTGGCATCATGTAAACACTTTTTTGCGCCAGTGTCTCGAATAGAAAGGTGGTGGTCTATTTTTCATGCCACTGGCATTCCGGTGAGACTGGCGCCAGTTATTGGATACGTGTAAACGTTACTTTATTCATAGGCGAGCGAGATCCGACACAATTTTGGTCCGCACGACGAGCGCTCGCAAAACAGCCGACATTTATTGTCGTCGCCAACAAAAAATCGGTGTCCGATAAATGTGAATAGCTGCATATAAAATGGTTTGCCACTGGAACTTCCGATTAAAATACGGATCCGACACATGACAAGTGTAAACGGGCTGCAAGCCACATGGCGACACTTGAACTACCACTGGTTTAGGGTCGTATTTAAAATATCTGCCAATGGTGCATTTACCATCCACTCAATTTATTAATTTGTGAATGTGTAATTGGAGAGATTTTTTATGTCGATCTTATTATTGATACAATTTTGATCATTTTTTTTTGTGAAACATCTCCAATATACACCCTTTTTTGTAGTTGTATTCTTTGGTATTGGGCATTGCTATTGATATTAGAATTTTATTGATTTTTATCCCTTTAATAAATTAAGTCTTTTAACATCGACTTAAATCGTCATGTTCATTATTTTTAATACTTTAATCATGTAATCTAACGGTCTTTTGATCCTTTCTGTGGCTAGATCCATACACTGATGTACTTAATCATAAGTAACCACATGCATAATTTTTATAACAGTCAAAAGTTCATCCTTTGCTTTAATTCTAAAGTGGTTTTACTTATTTCTAGGTTCTCACTAATTTATGATGGTATGATATGACCGAAAACGTGCTGATGTATTTTATTAATCCATTTGGATGCTTTTAAAAAAAAATTACATTCGAAGTTCTTACTTTAGAATTATGAGACACCGAATGACTGCAACCCATTCTTTATTTCGATACTATAAAATCCTTTATTTTGTTTTATCACATCATAAAAATTAAATCTATAGTAAATTTACAATCAAGAGACAGTAGAAATAAACAAACCAAGACAAGTTAAATGCTATTATACAGGGTGGTTCATCTTATCCGCCTCGGTGTCTGTACGGAAAACCACTTAATAATTAAGGTGAAACAGTAGCGATCAACAGGTAGCGAAAACGCGTTCCAAGATTGCGGCTGTAATTTTGAATATTTTTTCGAGATATTTGGCACACGTATTCTTAATATAATAGAGAATGGCGGTACAGAGCCCAATTTAAAAAATATATTAATATGTGGAAATTACTCTGTAATTAAATACAATATTAAAAAAACGAGCCTGTACCGCCATTAAGAAGAACAAAAAATACACTTTCTTCAAATAAACTTTTTTGTCCGATGCCTAGATTTTGTGTCATTTTGGAACTACTAATGAAATAAAAAATTTTAGTAGTTCCAAAATGACATAAAATCTAGGCATCGGATCAAAAATTTTATTTGAAGAAAGTGTATTTTTTGTTCTTCTTAATGGCAGTACAGGCTCGTTTTTTTAATATTGTATTTAATTACAGAGTAATTTCCACATATTAATATATTTTTCAAATTGGGCTCTGTACCGCCATTCTTTATTATATTACGAATACGTGTGCCAAATATCTCGAAAAAATATTCAAAATTACAGCCGTAATCTTGGAACGCGTTTTTGCTACCTGTTGATCGCTACTGTTTCCTCTTAAAAAAAAATTCTTCACAGAAATATACAGGGCCATTAATACTACAATCTAAAAATAATGTGAATTATACAGGGTGCTCCAAAAAAGAGTGGTATATCAAAGTTATATTTTTTCTTATGGAATGCCCTATATCTGATGACATTATTGAATTGACCTTAAAAAATAAACTATACTTTCATAAGGGTTCCCTATACCTAAGTACAGGGTGTTTTGATTTATTTCGATTTTTATAAAAATGTAAGGTTTTAAAAAAAATAAATATCTGCGAATCCAAGAATCAGTAACAAATTCTTTCTTGGATCTTAATAATATACTATTTAGCATACTTAAACAGATGCTTATTGCAACAAAGTTTCTTACAGGTGGTCAAAATATGAGATTGTTCTATTAACAAATTCAAGCTGTAATAACTTACTTATTTTAAATGGAACACCCTATATATTACTAGTCTATCGCGTAGAAAATTTACTTATCTTTTAATTTGTATTAGGGTTTCCTATACCTATCTTTTTACAGGGTGGTCAAAATATTAGATTGTTCTATTAACAAATTCAAGCTGTAATAACTTACTTATTTCAAATAGAACACCCTGTATATTACTAGTCTATCGCGTAGAAAATTTATTTAGCTTTCAATTCTTATTAGAGTTTCCTATACCTATCTGCCTTCATTTTTTAAATATTTAAAGATTTCCTAATTTGTAAGCTTTAAAAATTAAAATTATGTACCTATGTCGTGGTTATGTACAACACATCACCAACACCGGCAATATACTTAGACAAGATACTGTCATTAATAAAATTTTCATTGTTATCATGTAATCACACAGAGTGTCGTAGTATCTTGACTAAGATAATTAAGTATATTGCCGGTGTTGGTGATGTGTTGTACATAACCACGACATAGGTACTTAATTTTAATTTTTAAAGCTTACAAATTAGGAAATCTTTAAATATTTGAAAAATGAAGGGAGATATGTATAGGAAACCCTAATAAGAATTGAAAGGTAAGTAAATTTTCTACGCGATAGATTAGTAAGATACAGGGTGTTCCATTTAAAATAAGTAAGTTATTACAGCTTGAATTTGTTAATAGAACAATCTCATATTTTGACCACCCTGTAAAAAATTTTGTTGCAGTAAGCATCTGTTTAAGTATGCTAAATAGTCTATTATTAAGATCCAACAAAGAATTTGTTACTGATTCTTAGATTCGTAGATATTTATTTTTTTCTAAAGCCTTACATTTTCATAAAAATCGAAATAAATCAAAACACCGTGTATCTAGGTATAGGGAACCCTTATGAAAGTATAGCTTATTTTTTAATGTCAATTCATTAATATCATCAGATATAGGGCATTCCATACAAAAAAATATAACTTTGATATACCACTCTTTTTGGAGCACCCTGTATAATTCACATTATTTTTAGATTGCAGTATTAAAGGCCCTGTATATTTCTGTGAAGAAATTTTTTTTTAAATATCAAGTGGTTTTTTGTACAGAGGCCGAGGCGAATAAGATGAACCACCCTGTATACATTGTAAATCCCAAATCATGATTTCCAAAGTTTATACATTGTAAATTATGATTCGGGAGTGCTCCTAATAGCATTTAACTTGTCTTGGTTTGTTTATTTCTACTGCATCTTGAACAGTGGTGTCATGGTGTGGGAACGCGTGGGAACGCCGTTCCCACACTGGTTAAGAAAAGAAAAAAAATAAATAGAGAATTTAGGATTTGTAAACAAAAATTAGCAGTGCGTTCCGGCACTGCTAATTTTGCCATGACACCACTGATCTTGAATGTAAATTTAGTACAGACACGTGATTTTAAAAGATCGAACAATATGTTTAGCGAAAAATGTTATAAAAGGAACCAACAAACAGATAACTGTAACGCATAGATAGATAGAGTACAGGCCTGCTTATAGGGTATTCCGATTGATTTACTAGGATTTGGCTTTCAGAGTCACCTTACTGGAAAATGTAAATTGCCCTTATCGGAGGGAAACAGCCAACAAACATCCAACCCTTGGCAAATAGGCAAACATATAGTATATGCGTGCTGTTACACTATGGTAAACGACCCATGTTTTATGAGGGATTTGAAGACGGAAACTGAATCTAGATAGATTCACATAGATAAGAAATGTGAGTTTTTAATTTTTAATAAACAAAGAAGCAGTTTTATGGAAACGAAAATAATTGTACCTATATGTTTGGAAAAGTTGTTTAGCGTTTTAATAAAATAAGTGATAAATTCGACCGTTACTTGATGGAAGTTCATTCTATCTAACAATAAAACACTGAAAAAATTTTGTTTTCAATACTTTCACAAGATTTCTTTTCTTACAAGTTCATGTCACTATAGCCGTTTCGACAGAGTGCATGTCTTAAGTGATGTATTTTACTGTGATATCTGCATTTTAAAGTCTTTAACTGAATAGGTTGAGGAGTGGGGAGCTGCTTGTCTCAAGGGGGTCCTGTCCTTCAGAACTATTTCTGTATTTTTTTATTTATTAATTTCCATAGATTCTAATAGAGATACCTTAAGAATTTGAAATTGTTCATTAAAAGAATGCTTATGATCTAGAACAAGGGTCACCAATGGGCGGACCGCGGTCTGCCTCCGGACCGTAGGCTAGTTTTGTGAGGACCTCAATAAAATTCAGAAGATAGAGTTTTGCAATTTTGAAAACGTTTTCCATGAACTTGTGTACTATGTTTGGCTCAATTTATTTTTATTTTCGTAGGAATGTGTGCGAAGCCGCTTTTTCAAGAATGAACTTTATTAAAAATCGGTACAGATCTCAGCTAACATAAATATTTAAATATTTCAACTCCCTAATAAGAATCGGTTGGAATAAACTCATTCCAAACTTCAGACAGATTGTAGATTTTTTTTACATAGGGAACAGTTTTTCAAACATATTCAAAATTACCTTTTTGCCCCGAAAAATGTATTTTTAGGTTTTTTTGGGTGATTTTAAACAAACAAAGTCTCAGTAATTTTTCTCAAAAGTTGATCGTTTTCGAGTTATATGCCATTTAAATTTGAAAAATGCGAAAATACGCATACGCATTTTCGAGGCTTGAAAACCCAGTTGTAAGTTATTAGTGTTCAGGTTGACAATG